>NW_027526407.1:145163335-145880835 GCF_048455015.1 Haemaphysalis longicornis
CTGCAACACGCAACCTCGCTACGCTTTCGCCCGGGGAGATTACGTTGGGCTGTATGATTACTTTTCTGCTGTCCCTTGGTCGACAGTCATTGACGAACCTGATGTCAATGAACAAGTTGACCGTTTTACTGAGATTGTACTTTTGGGTATGAAGAAATACATCCCGCAATATTTACCAAAGAAGTTCAAATTCCCACACTGGTTTTCTTCTGAATTGCGGGATGCCCTTAAACTCAAAGAACGTGCGCATAGAAAGATGAAGCGCTCTGGTGCGAACCAGTTCACTCAGGAGTTTCGGCGCCTACGTGCCTTATGCAAAATATTGCACAAGCGTGATCATGCTTCGTACCTGGCATCAGTAGAAGCTAAAGCAACCCATCAACCGGGAGCCTTCTGGAAGTACATTCATTCAAGATCTAGTAAAACTAAAGAATCTATTCGTTTACTAGACTCCAACGGCAATGAGGTTGCGGAGGTGGCCGACTGCTTTGCTCGTCAGTTTTCTTCTTTTTTTGGAATTAGCGGTGGCAGTGATAACAGTAGCGCCCCTTGTCACCAGGGCGGTAACTCTGGTTGTTTCCAACTGGATGAGAACATCGTGCGGACCAGTATCAAGCGGCTAAAGCCCTCGCTTTCTTGTGGACCAGATGGTATTCCTGGCGCCATTCTAAAAACGTATGCAAACATATTCGTTCCAGTGTTCACTTCAATGTTTAATAACTGTCTCCGGTCTGGCACGTTCCCTCGCTCATGGAAAATCTCTCGCGTATTCCCTGTATTCAAGTCAGGCCCAAAAACTGACGCCATAAACTATAGGCCAGTCTCGCTCCTTTGTTCTGCCTCTAAACTATTCGAGTTATCTCTTCATATGGTGTTGTCTTTCTCACTTAAACACGTCCTTATTCCTAATCAACATGGCTTTATGCGTGGTCGTTCAACTTCCACAAACCTCGCGTGCTTCATGGAGCAGGCTGTCCCAGCAATCGTTGGTAGAAGCCAGCTTGATGTGGTCTACTGTGACATGAGCAAGGCCTTTGATGTAGTCAACCACTCGTTATTGCTTGCCAAGCTCATTCTGTTAGATGTCCACGCTTCTTTGGTGGGTCTTATACGTTGCTATCTCCAGCAGCGATATTGCTATGTAAGTGTTAACGGTCAAACTTCATTTAGGTACAAAGCAACAAGTGGTGTACCCCAGGGATCTGTTCTGGGTCCCCTTCTTTTCTCCATTTTCATTAACGATGTTGCTTCTGTAATTCAAAATTCTTCTTTTTTGTTGTATGCTGATGATATGAAAATCTTTAGAGAAGTGCGCAATATTCATGACTGTAATTATCTTCAGGCTGATATTGCGTCATTCCATCGTTGGTGCACCAAAAACGACCTAATTTTGAACCCCTCAAAAACGAAAGTTGTCTCCTATAGTAGAAAAACTCAACAGCTGCAATACTCTTATAAAATTGCAAGCACTGCATTGCCGAGGGTGACTGAAATTCGAGACTTGGGAGTACTATTTGATTCTTCTCTGACTTTCTCTTCCCACGTTACACAAATTACCCGTCGCTCTCTTCGATGTCTGGGTGCTGTTTGCAGGTATTCTAGAGAGTTTAAAGGTCCTCTTCCTTTTTTAAAGTTGTATTCGGCTCTCTGCCTACCTCTTCTCGAATACGGCTCTGTTGTTTGGAATGGAACTTGCAAGTCCAATAGTGACCGTATCGAAAGAGTTCAAAATAAGTTCCTCTTTATCTTTAAGCACCGCTTCCGTCATGTGCTAGAAGACGCTAACGGCAGTGTGCCTTTTCTGAAAAGTCTTCCTTCCCTTCGGTGTCGACGAATGCGAGCTGATATTATCTTTCTTTATAAACTTCTTCATGGGGATATTTTGTGTGACGACTTGGTTACACTTATCAATGTCAACTTGCCGAACAAACTTTTCCGAACATTTCGAACTTTTAGAACAGATGCTTTAAGTAGAAGACGCTCGTCCATCTGCAGAATACAATGTGCATATAATGAATATTCTGATCGTCTTGATATATTTCAGAGCTCTTTTTCTTTGTTCTCAAACGACTTGAAAACTGTTGTAGCTTAAGTGCCTTTAGTCATTGCAAATTTATGTGCTGTATTTATTTTAGGCAAATCATGTTCTTGTTTGTTTGTTTTTCACATTTCCTGGTTTTGCGTTGCTTGAATTTCTGTAGGTTTGAGTGCCAGTGCTTGTAATGCTGAACTTCTTTCAAAGTTGAAACTTCCGAACATTTTGTTATAAAACCTTCGTGTTATGCGTATAACTTATCGCTGTCATGTTCAGTGAGTATTTCCTGTTTTTCACGTGCCTTGAACATTTCTCTGTCCGAGTGTCATGGCTTGCAACGCTAGGTCTCCTGTTTCTTTTCTTTTCTTTTCTTGTTTTTTTTTTTTTGCTGTTTTGCTTTCTGAGATTACTGTAACTATCTTTACTTTATTGTTTCTTTCATGCATACAGTTTTGTGTGTTGTGTTGTCTTGATTTTAGTTTGTTTTTATGTACGATTTGTATATGGTGTACCAGTACCAAGACCCTAGGGTTGTTCCTGGGCACCGAAAATAAAGGTTGATTGATTGATTGATTGATTATTATTATTATTATTATTATTATTATTATTATTATTATTATTATTATTATTATTATTATTATTATTATTATTACAATCGCTCATTGCTGATCCTCAGCCACCCTCACTACTATTCGAGTGTGTTGTGCCGCGTGGGCCGCCGCTCTCAGTAACCCCAACAGGTCGTCTTCTTTTCCCTTTTCCGTTGAAGTAGCTTGTAATTAAAAACTTCATAAATGACTTGGCACCAGCGTCAACTCGGGTCCGTTTCCACGTGTCAAATCCACCTTGCGATGGCTGCTTAGAAAAGGGGGTGCTTGATTCGCATGTAAACTTTTTTTTTTTTCGTTTTTTTTCCCCGAAAGTAGGGGAGGGTGCTTAGAATCGGGGGGCGCTTAGAATTGCGAAAATACGGTATGTCCGTCTCTGGGGGTAGCATGGTTACAGAAAACGGTTGTAACCCTTGTTATATCGAAACTTTATCAAAAAGAACTATGTGACCATTAGCTACTAAGACGACCCATCCATTACGCAGGATTGTATTTACTTGCCGTGATTAGTTCACAATAAATTACTTCGTATTTTTGTTCAGCATGATGCGTCACCTTGGCGCGATGTGCTACGCAGCTTCGCCGCAGGCCACGCTCATTCATAGAGTGGAATGGGTCATGATTTTTTTTTTCTTTTTGGCTAAATTAAGCATGCACCGTATAGTCTCGGTTCGAGGTTCAATGATCTGCGCGGGGGGCTTTCCTGCTGCCACATTTAGTTCTCGATTCGCTTCTTCCCCCCTGCACCTGATTCGCCCTTGGAGAGACGCGCCGAGGCGAGGGCGCTTCAGGCTCCATCAGGCCGCGCCGAGCCACGCGGCCGTGTCGCCGACGTAATGTTGGGGACGACCTTAATTGAGGCGCTCGCGCATCGCTTAATTTGTCCCCGCGTGGGACGCCTTCTTCCTCGATAATGCTGCTGTGGCCTCCCACGCCACCGTTGTTTCCTTGCTGCCTCCTTTTCTTGTGGCAGGTCGCGCGCAGCCGGGCGCTGAGCTGCAGTGCGCGTTGACGACTTACCGTGGGAAAAACACGGTGTACGAAAGTTTGAAGAAAAAAAAAATAAAGTAAAGTGGTGCAAGTGTGAATTGACGCAGTGTAAAAAAAATTAAAGCAGTTCCACTCACCGTGCAAGCTGTCGGAAGTGAGGAGCAGTGATTCGCCGAAGAGGCTGTGGTGCCCTGCCTTGACTATACTCGGTGACAACTTAAGAACGGCTCCGGAAGTTGCCGCTGTGCCTGATCACCGTAGCCGGACGTTTCTCCGCGCGGCGCAAGTATACGCCGTTACTGGGAATGTTTTGAACATGGCACGAGCCGTTCCTGTGATTTTTCGGACTTAATATGCTTATAAACGACTCCAGTGACGACAAACAAACTGCGCGAGACTAGGCAGACGATATCACGCATTCATAGTGAACCCCTTTCAAAACGCGCGCGCACTGACGTCACGGGTCCGGCGCTTTGGCGGAGTGATACACTACATGAGGTGGTGCCGTTCTTGAATTGTAACCGAGTATAGTTTCAGTGTCAGCCTGGCGTTCATGCCGAAAGTTGTCAAGATAGCGCGCGGCAGCTTATGAAAAGGACTGTAAAAAGACACTGGGTGGAGCTTTGAATTATTTGGGGTAACTAATGCGTTCATTCGTGGTTTTCGTTATTGTACATTATTAACTGCACAGCGGAAAGATCTCCCCCGACACTTTGCATATGAGTGACGTGTGCCCCTGTGGCGCAATGGGATAGACGTCAGCTTCGTGACGCGAGGGACCCGGGTTCGAACCTGACCAGGGGAATTCCGTGATGCCGGACGAGCTACGACGACATGCCGTGCTCCTAAACTGCTCTTCAATTCAAAGAGTGCACAGAATCCAAAGTTTGGATTCTCGTATCAATGCGTAAGCCGCCCTGCTTTGTACAGAGCTCCATTACAGTGGGCTTCACTGGTAGGCATGAATGCATTGCTGGCCACACATTTTTGTTCAGGTGACCGGTAAAAAGCGCAAAGGCTCATGGGTACGTCGTCTGCTACCGCCACTTCCGGTTCGAGATCTCTCCTGCCCTCCCGTACGCCTGCGTGCGCCGGCGGCTGTCAGGCGCGTGTGTGCGTGTTGTTTATTTGTCACAGGGTGCTTACCTGCAAGATAAACCCCTAGTATGGTCAATCGTTGTTATTTATGGAATTCGCGATGCATGAGCGTTTTTTTCCCCTGTGGAAACAGATAAACAACAAGCACACACGCGCGTGAAAGCCGACGGCCTACGGGAAGCCAGGAGAGCTCCCGAACCAGAAGTGGCGGCTCTCCGCGGGAGAAAACAATGCACCCATGAGCCTTTGCGCCTTTTACCGGTCACCTATTAAAGACCTCCATAAGACCCCATGTGTACCTATAGAGATGCATAAAGCGGGCCCCTTGCAAGTATGTTTCACTACATCACACGAATGCATTGGAGGAATTACGTTTTTTTTTTTGTTTTTTTTTTGTGAATTACAGGTGGTTCTGTACGGAATTATCCCGGCTTAGGTCTTCTTATTGATTCCATTTTCGTATGCGACGAAAGCGTGACGGAATAGGCGTTGCAAGCGGGCACAGTGGTTTCGTCGTTGCGTCTGCGTAGAAAGGCTTCAGCATTTGCAACTGCCCTGCAAATGATACTGCGTGTATAACCAAGGATTGGAATGTTTAAAGCACAAGTTATTCTTGAACTGTTGTGGTTCGTTTCTGTCGGGGTGTACGGAGCGTTAAAAACGGGGCGCCACCCACAGAAAAAGAGTTGGGCCCTATACGCACACGGTCGTTATTTCGACACCTGTCCCCGGCATGCTGTTTTAGATCGACGGTGGCACATTCCCGGAGAAGTGTATGGGACAATGCTTAGTAATAATAATAAAAAAAACGGCTGGTGAAATCAATTGTATTGGTCAGTCAAAAAATCAATAAATCAATAAATGGACAAGCAAATATGTCTGTAAAAGAATCGAGTAGTATATCTATCACTTTAATTTTTAGGTGCCAACGCTAAATGGCTTGACATCTCCCGCCCCCCCCAATCCACCCGAAAAAGAAAAAAAAAACAGCGTAGCACATTAACACATACTCGTAAGGCATGTTGTATTCTCGTTTCGCAAGATATATTCCGTGACTTTCCCAGCCGAATGGTATGTTAGTTTTTCCTGATCGTTAATTTCAGGTATGTTAATTTATTCTGTGTATGTTAATTTTTCTCATGAGATATAAATTAAGCCGTAGCTCTGCACTGTACATGCACACATACAACCTGCAGGTTGTATGTGTCCTAACGTTAAACCAGCGTGGACACCGGAAAGAGACGTCCGATGCCTAGCGACATTGTTATTGAGGCCGTCGGTGCATGCGAAAGGGGCCGCTGTCGTTCTTTGTAGTGCGACATGAGAGCGGCGAGCGAGGCTGTCGTCACGTAGAGCGCTTGAGGTTGACGCCAAAGGGCGAAGAGCCATCGCGGCGTCAAGGGCAGTGCTCCTTCGGGCGGCGAACACAGGTTTTCTGACAGCAGAGCTTCTTAAGCTTTCAGTCCCATCGTATACCGTTGCCAGAAAAAAATCCAAGAAAAAAGACGAGCTCACGTCAGCCTGCGCCTCGTGGGGAGCGCCCGGCGTCGGCCAGCTCGGCCTTCGAAAGCATCCTGCCCAGCGGTCGTGGCGTTATCTCTCGCGTGCTTTTCTGTCCTCATTGGACGAGCACAAACCGGCACGCTATACCAACGCGACACATGCAACACTACATAGACGGGCTTCCAGGAACACCTAAATGCTCGCACTGCGACCAATACCCCAACAATGGAAACACCATCTGGGCATGCCCAAACATACGTAGCACCCTGAGATCTTCCCTGCAACCAATTCCTGCCACAAAGCGTCCTACTTGCTGGGAGGCATGCGTCACACCCCTAAAGGAGCTTGAAGAGCTCTATTGGACCACGCTTGTGCACCACGTTAAAAACACGCCAGGACTATAGATAGCCAGGACTATAGCCAGGACTATAGTCCCTGTAACCTAACCAAGAAGCCGAGCAGTCCTTTGGACACAGGTTTCAAAATAAAGTTTATCTCTCTCTCTCGCTCTCCTCGTCTCTCTCTCTCTCTCTCTCTCTCTCTCTCTCTCTCTCTCTCTCTCTCTCTCTCTCTCTCTCTCTCTCCTCGCCGGTTCAGTGCGTTAGCACCTCAAGTGAAGAGCACAGACGCCGATTTTCGCGAAGTCGGTTGCCGCCTGTTCTAGTGCGCGGTAACGCGGTCCACTTTGGGAGAGATGTGAAAGGCTGCGGACAAAGCCATCCGGGCTGGCTGCCAGTCATGGAGAACTTTCAGCGGCAAGTTCGGAAATGTATGCGAGGTGCGATAGGCTAGTCTCCTGAGGGACGAGAGTGGCCGCCAGCTCTGCTATTTCTCCAGCCTTGCACCACTGCAGTGCAAGCTGCGCCATTTTGTTTTTAACTCGGGGGCGCGTCGTGTCAGACGTACTTGTCGCTGTTGCATTCGTATACTGGTGCAGTTGACTCTCTATAATAGAAGCTGCCTAATTGGAATTTTCGGTTAATTAAAAGTGATGTTCTGCTCCCGGCAATCCTACATTCAATCAAAGGGAAGATATAATTCGACGCCGAAACTCCGTAATCGGTTAATTCGAAGTTATTTCGCATAAAAAGCTTTGATGTAGCTGTCATTTCTCGATAAAATTCAAAATTCCCGAGCGAAAAAATTGGCCGCGTATCTTCTCCTTTCGTTGGAAATGTCGTCAACAGACGATAGTCTTTGTAGACATTTGCCAAGGAAATGCCCCCCTTTGCTTTCCCGCCCACCTCTCGTGCTGTTGCTGTACCGTCGCGCTCATCCCAAGGTAAACACACTAAAGGTTTGCGCAAGGCGATTTGAATTTACCGCGTTCCACTGCTGCAGGACGGGTTCCTCGATGCCAGCGCTGCAGTACGGCGGAGACGCGCGTGAATGGAGGCGGCCGACTTCAAGGTTTATAGAACCGCGTGGCCGTGCTCCACGTGCGTTCCAAGCAGAACGTGGAAGCTAGCTAGTGGAACCTTTCGTTGCTGTTGCCGCGTGATTTTTCATATGCCGCCAGGAGGCGGCGGTTTTCTGCAGTAGATGTAGAATATCATTTGCTATTGAAAAACCAAGCATCCATGAATTTTAATAAAGGAACACTAAATATCCCTTGTGTACTAATTTCCTGTCTTATATGTGCGTAATGTCTTGTTCTTGTTCAACAAAGTTGACAAGTATGAACATATAAACCGGGCTTAGACGTTTGCATTTGGCTGTGAATATAAAAGACTATTACGCAACATCAATTTTACTTTGGCCGGGGGGCTAGACAGACCAAAATTTCTGGGTTTAAGTAGCCCAAGAAAGACTATCGTCTTTGAAAAGACAGCGCCGTGTTCTGTACTGATGTCAGCGCTATGGCAACTAAGACAGCGCACAGAAGATAAGACGACCGGCCAGTTGAGATTCGCTCCATCGTACACATCTGTCTATTTTGAGGTCCTCAACCTCGTTTGTTGCGCACAGTGCCGCGGGAGCAGTTTGTGTGGTGGGCGCTTCACGCTTTGATTTTATCCGTAAATCTCAACTGTAATGACAGCCCGTGTCACACACTCGACTTGGCGACGTCAGTGGAGATTCCAAACGAAATCTGGAAGAGAGACGTGTTGCGGAATCAAAAACAATGCCGTTCTTATGCTTGTTGTTTAGCTGGAAGTTAACTCGAAGTGCTTGCGGTCCCCGTGGACATCGTTTTAGAAAGCTATAGCAGAATGGAGAACCGGTTCCGGTACGACGCCCGGTACACGGTCGGCGCCCTCGCGCGTGCGCAGAACCGGTCCCCCTCACTGCGCAAGCGCAGTGGTGCCGGTCGGCTACCCGGTACAGTACCTGGACCGAACCTCCGCTCTGCTATAACTTTCCATTAACGGGATTCGACGGCGTCTTTTTCTACGGATGTTAAGACAAGCCAATAGGCGTTTCCTGCATGTCGACTTGGATGGCGTTGGTCAGCGGCTGCTGATATAGTATGACGGACTTTTTTCTTTTTTTTTTGTACGGCAGATGTCCGCCGCGGTCATACGTTCGAAAAAGTAACCTCGGTGGATTCAAATTCTATCTCAGATACCCCCCCCCCCCCCCCCTTTTTTTTTTAATGCATACCTTGTAGCCTGCACATCCATCTTTAACCCGCCGGGGTGGCTCAGTGGCTAATGCGCTGTGCTGCTGAGCGTCGGCCGCGTTTCTGATGGAGGCGAAAAGCAAAAACGCCCATGTGTACGAGATTTCGGCGCACGTTAAAGATCCCCAGGTGGTCAACATCAATCCGGAGCCCTCCACTTCGGCGCACCTCATCGCCTAGTTGCGTCGGCGCGATAATCCCTACAGTCAATTAAATCCATCTTTAAAGCAAAATAAATGAATAAATAAATACACTGGGATGCGCACCTGCTCCGGCCCAAGGCATCTTCTCACGCGTCGTTAATTGCAGTTATAATTTCAGTTGTAATGGGACGGCTCTGCATAGGACGCATTGGCGGATCGTATCGCCCCACCTTTCCCTTTCGCCGCGCGTATATAATTGCAGCGGCGTTGAGGCTGGTTTTGTTTTGTGCCCCTAGCCTTTTTCTCGCGCGGTTTCGCAGAGGCCGTTAGACGCCCAACAGCTCCATACTCACTTCCATTCGTCTTGCGGGAAGGTATAGCTTGGTGAACGAGGCGGGCATAGAACGCGAAATTGCGGTTGTTTGCGTCCGCGTTTCTTGTTCTTGTTCTTGTTCTTGCTCTTCTTTATCTTGTCATTCTTGTTGTTCTTCTTTTTGTTCTTCTTCTTCCTCTTGTATATTGTGCCTGTTCTTTGTACTGTTCTTGTTGTTTTTGTTCCTCATCCTATCTATAGCGCGCTAACCCTCGGCCGACATAAGCCCCGGCGTTCCGATTCGCCGAGAAGATCACGTACGCACAGCGCGTGCCACGATCACGGTCAGAAAACTGTGCTTTGAAGCTTTCGATATATAGGGCAGGGGTCACGTGGTTGCCTCGATGATTGATCATGCCTTGGTCGGATATCTTGATCAAACATAGACCGGTCCTTGTTGCCCTTGTAGCATAACAGGCTCGTGAACGAAAGTGGCAGAGAAAAGGTGCAATCGCTGTTGTGCAAGAAACGGTGTTATTAAACAAAAGCGAGCCCTTGAACTGAATATTGAAGTTGTTTCGATCGTTGCGATATAAGTAGGCGCAGTCACGTCGCCGTCATGCTGGGCTACGGTTCGGTGTTTAAACGGTTCGGGGTATACGGCTCTTGTGATCCGCGTAGTGCGCCTATGAACGTGGTAGGTGGTTTTTAAACACCGTAATGGGGACAATTGTTGTATCTGTTTTTTTTTTCTTTTTGCAGAGTAACGCTCGAGTTTTCTCGTGAAATACAAGACCCAAAACGCATGTTTCTTCAAGAGTAATTGAAGGATTTGAACTAAAAGCTGTCGTCTCTCGCTCCGTTCGCTTTGCGTCTCCGTTCACTCACAACAAATAGGACCACAGAAGCAGTACAGAGTTCTTATCAGTACCTGTGAGATCGCGCACGAAATGGAATAAAGCTTCATGCAAAAGGGGTGCGGGCGATGTGTTGCCGGGACTTTTCGATGTCGTAGGCATGTTGGCGTTCTGCGCCTGAGAGTGCGTGTGTTTCGGTTGATCGAAAAAAAAAAAAAAGAAAGAGAGAAAGAAGGGATCCAGGATGGAGAGAAAGAGAGAGTTTTCCGATGCTAGAAATGAACGGTTTTGAACGCTGACCAGAATAATGGCTGTTTGTGTTAGGGCTCCTAATCCTCTAAGGCAGTGGTTCTCAAATGGGGGTCCGCGGACCCTAGGGGGTCCGCGAAGCCATTTCTAGGATCCGCAAAACCCTCACCCGCTTTTTTTTTTTTTACATTTTTTGGAGTTTAGTCCGGCCGTGACTCATTTGGAGATATGCAACTCTGTTTAAGCGCTACTGTGCCACGTATTGATGAACTGTCCAAAATGAAGTGATGTGGCACGTTTGTTTGATGTTTTTGGTAGCAATAAAAGGCACCTGTTTCACGCTCCAGTTGTGTTAATTTACCTACGTACCCCCTCCCCTCCGCTGCAAGGGGTCCCCCATCACTTCCACCAGTCCACAAGGGGTACCCGACACATCCATGGCTGAGAACCACTGCTCTAAGGAATGACGAGAAGATCGGTGTGAGCCGCACGAACGCTCACGAAAACAGTTCTGCTGACAGTGACGAGCACAACCTCTTTTGTAGAGTCGACGAGTTCACTGAGTCGAACGACGAAATCTGCGTGGAGTGCTGGTGTACCAAGACCGTTATAAAGATTGTGGCGAGAGGTTTGACAAGGAGTCACGTTGGCGGGACCATGACAGTGGCGAATACCATAGCGGAAAAAAGGGCGTGAAGCTTTTTGAGGACTGTACTAAGGTGGCCCACTGGATAAGAGCGGTTGTGTGAGGAGAACATAACAAGGAGACGGGAACATTGCCGGGAAAAAAGGGCTCGGGAACATTGTCAAGTTCGCTAGAGCTTTTATTTCCGAGCCCAGTGCTCCTTGGAGTGGAAATAAACAAAGTGAAATCGAATTGAAGTTGAGTCGGACTAAAACTGTTTCAACAGCGGAGTTGTTTAAGCTTGAGTTCTATCCAGGCTTGGCGTCGCTCAAAACTCGGCGCAGCAAAGTGCAGAGGAGGAAAATGCAGGGGCGCGAAGTGCGAGGAGCAGTGGCGAGGAAGCAAAGAGCCGACGAGCGCGTGTGGGGATTGTGCATCGCGGCGCACATGTTTAGGTGGGGAGCTTTGACGTGCAACTTGTCTCCTAGTTGAGAAAGACGGCGTGCACTCACGGCATAGGTGTTCAATCTACTGATAAGATGCGTAAACCTAAGAAAAGCGAAGTTAAAGTACCACCAGCTTCGCTGTTTCCTCGGTCTTCGCACCTCAATTGCGAAGTTGACCGGGTTTTTTTTTTCGATTTTGGTCTAGGGACTTCCGTATCTTTACGGTGAGGAGAAATCACGAGAAATGTGACCAGATTTTCAATTTTTGGGCCGGGTTCGGATAACCTGCCGCAGAGTGTCATTTTAGCTTTCTATGCACAATTACTCCGAAGCCTTTTGAACTACCGCGTGACTCGAAAAGGAATTCAAATCGATGTTATTCGCGCCTGTGACTTTAGTCTTCCACAGTCTTCGGGGGCTTCTCTTTTAGCGTTAATTTTGGACCGTGCCGTTATAATCTGTTGTGACTTTGGTGGTTTTCCCTCGTTATTGACGTTGTGTTGTGCTGGCTGTTATACATTGAAGATGCGACAGAAGCGCTCCTGACATACAGCCATGTTTGAAATTGCGGCGATGTTTTTTTCTTTTTTTTTGGGGGGGGGGGATATTTTGCTGAAAAAACTTCCTAATTTGAAAGCGCTAGGGTAGAACTGTGCTGTAGGAAAGCAGGAAAGGCCTTGGAGCCGGTACGGCCGTGGTATGGTTGTAATGAGCCGGGCAGCGTCACATGAATGAGCGCACAAACGTCGACCTCGGCGCGCAGTCGTCTCAGCCCTTATACGGCGGCGCGGTAGCCGCAGTGGCGTGTGATTAGTGGCGGCACTGATGCGTTGGGATGGTTTGGCTAAAAATCGTCTTGTGCTCAAGGACGTCCTTGTCTGTAGTGCGGGAGCCGTGGACACTGCTTGCCTTTTTGAAAGGGCATTGAGACATTACGTGGGTAACGGGAAAGCTGGGGCGTGTTGAAGCATGACGGAAAAACAGCGACCCGCCTGAGCGGCTCAGTGCATATGGCGTAGTGCGACCCCAAGGACGCGGGTTCGATTCGCGGACGCGGTGGCTGCTTTTCAGTTGGAGGCGAAAAGTGGAAACGCCCGCGTGCCAATATTTGAGCGCGCGTTAAAAATTCCCCCCTCCCTCCCTTCCAAAATGGCCAAGATTAATCCCGAGCCCTCCACTACTGCGCGCTTCATAGCCTAGGGGTATCGTCGGCGCGTTGCACACCGCAATCAATCGGAAAAACGGCGAAAAACGACAAAGACAAGAGGGAGTGGGATAACGCCACAGCGCCAAGTTCAACTGAAAGCTTTATGTTTGTAACTGCAGCATAAATATAAATATTACGAGGAAACAATAAATAAATGAACAAATGACCGTTCTGAGCCCTCTTGTGCACTAAGTCTATTTCGCCGTCAGAAATATAGACGGTGCACATTCGCATCTGTGATGAAGCTCTGCGATTGTCTGTTTTAGTGATGTCCCTCCTGAGCTGTGAGCTATTTCTACTATACTCGGTGACAACTCAAGAACGGCACCACCTCATGTAGTGTATCACTCCGCCAAAGCGCCGAACCCGTGACGTCAGTGCGCGCGCGTTTTGAAAGGGGTTTGCTATGAATGCGTGATATCCTCTGCCTTGTCTCACGCAGTTTGTTTGTCGTCACTGGAGTCGTTTATAAGCATATCAAGTCCAAAAAATCACGGGAACGGCTCACGCCATGTTCAAGATATTCCCAGTAACGCCCTACTTGCGCCGCACGGAGAAACATCCGGCTACGGTGATAAGGCACAGTGGCAACTTCCGGTGCCGATCTTAAGTTGTCACCGGGTATAGCTGAAATATTGCGGAAAGACAATTCGGGAGCTGCAGTCCCGGCATTGAAAGCCGAGATGGCCGCCCACGGCTTTGTGGGCGTGATAGTCGTGTTCGCTGAGGCGTCGATTCGAGGGGGTGGCTGCAGCCTCCCCGATGTAGGCTTTCCCACGAAACGAAGGCTTTGAATCAAGACCTCCTACGGCACACGACGCAGTGGCTTGCGGTGTTTCTTTGTGCGTGCGGTTTTGTTGACACATGGGGTGTTTACCGTCTAGCGAAGGCTGCCAACTGCAGAACTGGACAGCGCAAGAAACGGGTCAGTGTTCAGAAGTGACGTACACAAGCGTTGAGTCTGAAATGTTCAAATGGTTCTTTGACTAGAAAGGGCGGGAAATGTTCCGAAAGGGTAACCATGCGCATCAGCGGGTAAAGATAAGAGACGCTTTCGTAAACAAAGGGGTTGTATTGATCAATGGAAGATCCTATCTTGCTTGCTACGTAGACAATTTCTTTTTAGATGCGACCCATCTCGTTCACTCGCCTTGTCCCTCATACGGCGTTGTTGTCCGTCCACATCCCTCCCCCATTCTCCTCGCCGCGCGAGCTGCGCTCTCCGCCGCTCACCCCCTCTCCTCTCCGATAGCGAACACTCTCTCGCGAGCGAGGGGCATTGGATTGGCTTGGATTGGATTGGATTGGATTGGAACTCTGCGATGCTTCGCATCACCTCAGGGTTCCCCTCGGGAAGGTGGTGTAATTTTTTAAGAGCGTTATTGACGTGTTCACACGAGGTGCCTGGGTCGAAAAGGGTTCGGGCTGTCCCCCCAAAAGCTTGCAAACTCTTGAATTTGGAAACTTTGATTTCAAGGCTTTAAATGTCCAGGGATTGTTTACAATCCCTTTCAAATCCTTTAATTTCTTGAACTTTCTTGAAAGCAACACGGTGCTCCGTAAGTACTGAGTGAATGCGTGGCTTGGGTGATCTTAATCAGCGAATGATATGATCTGATTTGATTTGATTTTTTATTTCTTGGCAAAAACCAAGGGGAGACTGAGACTAAACGCGAACGTGGCCTGACAGCGGCCTCAGCCACCCACCGAAAGATGTTATCCTTTTAACACTCCTGCTTGATTCGCTTCATCAGTGGCTAAGGCGTTGCGCTGCTGAGCACGAGGTCGCTGGTTCGATTCCCGGCCGCGGCGGCCGCTTTTCTGATGGAGGCGAAAAGCAAAAACGCCCGTGTGTACGAGATTTCGGCGCACGATAAAGATCCCCAGGTGGTCAAAATCAATCCGGAGCCCTCCACTACGGCGCGCCTCATCGCCTGCGTTGCGTCGGCGCGTTAAACCCTACAATCAATCAATCAAATTGATTCGCTTCACTAATTTTCACATTTTTTCGACGATTTCTTAAAATTTCGAGTCTCCATTGTCCCCTCAACATAAGTCTTTGTTAGCTTTCTAACAGACAATGTGGTCGTTGAAAATGCACACAAGCAGCCTTTAAAGTCCGTTTAAAATCCTTGAGTTTTTCTCGTATAAACCGGCATGAACCCTGAGGACGACGAGCGCTACAGAAAATTGCGGCGTGCGCTGGTTTTATGCCCTTTTACGATGCTGCATTCTCGACACTGTGTTTTCGCGCTGACAAGCCTTCACATGTGCACCCCTTGACAAAATTGTCTAGGCCAATCCTAGGCCTACTAGACCGCAAAGAATACAAATATGAAGCTTTATCTTTAAATGTGACAAAATTATGTCATGACAGTAAGAAAGAAAGGGGTTTTCTCTATCTTTCTGACATAAAACGATTCAGCCTCCTCGTTCGGGACGTATTTTCGGCATGGCCTAGAAGATTTTGACAAGGGCTGTGCATTGGAATGCTATCCTGTATTGTTCCACGTACCCTTTGCAATAAAATAAACTGGTTAGCGTTTCTTCACGTCGCTCGTTTACTCAGTTCGATTTTTTTTTTAACTTCCGTTCCGACATGAACCAACTCTCCCGGCCACAAACCTAGCAGCAGCCAACTTCTGAGGAGGCCCGAATTTCTGAGAACTCGTCCGCATGCTTGCTTGCTTTCCTGCGGTATTACAGTTTCACTAACTTTTGGAAATTTATTTTTTCGTGCCTCCAACTGCTGTTTATCGTGAAGTCCCGGGCCATCTCCACTAACGTGAAACCTGGGGAGGGGCGAAGCATGCGGTGTATAAGTATGGCGCCTTGGCGTTTTTGCCAGTGGAGATGAAACCATTAGGGGGTAGAGGTACACAGCCTTGCTGTAAAAGTCTCTTGTCTTTGAAGCACGAAGCGTTCTAGCGCGAGGCGTTGGAAAACGAGTGCCCCGGTGTTTTTTTTTTTTTTAAAGTACGCGTTACGAAGCGTTCTGACGGATGCAGCGGTGGCGTAGAGGTAGAGCATCCGCCTCGCGTGCAGAAGGGCCGTGGTTCGAATCCCGGTGCCGGACAATTCCCGCCGGATTAGGAAAAAGGAGAAGAGGCGCTCTAAGGAGAAGAAAAAAAGGAGAAGAGGCCCTCCCACTATGACAACCCATTTTATGCCCTCTAATTCCTCGAACAGCACCTCCAGACTCACTTCGCTAGATAAAGTTCGCGTGTTAAACGTTGCCAGGTTCAGATTCCATTGGCGGCCTGTCCGGCTGGTGGTGACGACGATGACGAAGCGTTGCAGCACGAGGCGTAAACAAGTGTCCCTGTGGTTCAGTGTCGCGACTACATGAGGCGACGGTTACGACGACATGAAACGCCGACAGCCCGAGCCTCTAGCTTAGCCCCTACAATGTGTTTCTGATGCAATGACTGCCGCCTCTATGACTGCCGCTTCTAATATTACACGTTTAACGTTTTATCAATTTGTGTCCGCGGTTACGACATGTGCTTGTGGGGAATCTGGGAATGTTTACGTGTACCCCTGATTCAGTGATTGAACGCGCCGGCGCGTCATTGGCGATGAGGCGCGCCGCAGTGCAGCGCTCCGAATTAAATGTGACCTCCTGGGAATCTTGAACGTGCACAGAAATCTGAAACACACGGGCGTTTCAGCTTTTCGCCTCCATCGTAAAAGCGGCCGCCGAGGCCGGGAATCGAACCCGCGTCCTTGGGATCAGCATTACGTAATGTACACCTATTCTTACTACTTCGACAAGTGTACCAATGCAAAATCCGTTGTGGTGTTTCGGGCGCGCAGTAAACATGAATGAATGAATAAATGAATGAATGGTTCATTTCACTAGCTCCGTGCCGCACAGTGGGTGGCACATTATTCTCAACAATCCCTAACGCCCATTGCCGCTTTTTTTTCAGCGGGTTTATTAGTCATTCCAAAAAAAAATTAATACAGTAATGGTATTTATACAGACGAGGGTCCCAAAGTTAAAAACTGTAACGGGACCCTCGATGAGTAACAACAATAAATTAGATAGAGTAAACAAGCAACGTGTAATACGAGTGAATGGCAATGAATTATACAATATAATGGGGTGAGTAATCATTATAAGCTAAGTAACACAACAGGCAACGAAAAGTAACGCAAAGAAACAAAGGAACAGAAAAGAAGACAAGAAAACAATCACATTTTCTAGTTAATGGCGGACATTGTCAGTCAAAATACGATTATCTCAATTGTATAAAAAATCCCCAAAACCCAAATCCCCCCCCCCCCCCTCTAAAGCCTAAAAACAGGCAGCTAATAACTTTACACAAAAAATCTGAGCGACTTTTAGATGCGACTGCATCTCATTCTCTCGCCTTGTCCCTCCATACGGCGTTGTTGTTGTTGTCCGCCCACACCCGTCCCCCATTCTCCTCGCCGCGCGAGCTGCGCTCTCCGCCGCTCAACCCCTTTCCTCTCCGATAGCGAACACTCTCTCGCGAGGGGAATTGGATTGGATTCGATTGGGTTGGCTTGGCTTAAGTTGGATTTGGATTGGATTGGATTAAAGTGGATTGTGTTGCGTCATAGCCGCGCCACGTTGCGCCGCGTGTTAAATAAAGAATACATCATACGCGTTCCTCACACGTTTCACGCAATTAGAGAATCAACCCAACGGAAACACCATGTGAACCCCAAGATGCGTCGCATCTCCATCGCATCCTCTCGCGGGAAGGTGGGGTAATTTTTTTTTAGTGATGACAATGTAGACATCGATTTAGCAGAAAGAGGCATGTCATTCCATTAAAAAATAGCCGCAAAGGCAGAGGTAATTTTTCCATAATTTGTGCGTGAGGCGGGCAGCAAAAAGTTTAAGCTGGTTGCAAATCTAATTACAGTAATAGTGTTAAGAACAATTGACCTCCTCCATTAACCAGTCCTGGATAGTCCACGGCCAGTCCGAGGACAGTCCGAGGACTGGGGGCCCCGTAGGAATACATAAGAAAATTGAACGCCGGATCGCGTTCCGGGGAGTCCCGGGACTTGCCGAGGCAGATGATTCATGAGGCCGAATGTAGCATCGACTGTAGTGCACGCCGCTTGCGAAATAAACTATGGTAGCCGATCATCGGTGTCGCTTCGGATCGCCCGTGCCCGAAATACGCGTGTGCCGCTCCCGACCCAAGCCTCGCCGCGCTTCTTAGGCCGCTACACGTGTTCGGTCGTTCTCCGCGGCTCGCCGGCACTTTATGTCCCGCGAAGCCCCTGGACTCTGCTGCCTGCGGTGCGAAGAAACCGGCGGAGCTCGACGGCTGTTCCGTCGTCAGGCTTGGTTTGCGCCTGACGAGATAAGCGGCGTACCGGTCGTTCCGTGATGCCGCGCCGTTAACCACGGGGGGTCGACCGTGGACGCCGCGCTGGCACGGAGGGGGAAAGAACACGTGTTGTCTGCGGCTGCGTATACGGCTCTTCCCTGTGAGGGGTTCGGGTCTGCTACATTGCTTGGGAACCAGGGCCCCAAGCCGGTCTTGGAAGCGTCGGAAGAAGCGGTTCGGAAAATCGGGCCTGGAATCTACTTTACTCGCCTTTTAACCTTCGGTACTACGCGACCAGCTTTATGACGCGTTAAGCCCGTTCTACATGGGGCGAATTTCGCTTGCGAATTCGCAGTTGCGGCGCCGCTCGTGCACCAAAACGGTCTATTCTCGTTGCTGTGGCGAATCTCCAAATGTTTGCAAGAGTCGAACTTTTCTTGAGAGCACCGCTTAGCATTTGGCAATATGTCGCAGCAGCGAAAATAGGAAAAAAAAAAAAATCGTTTCGGCGCACGGGCGGCGCCGCAACTGCGAATTCGCTGGCGAAATTCGCCCCATGTAGAACGGGCTTTTAGAGAGACAGACAACCGATTTTTGTGGAGTGCATGTCCGTCAGTTCATACGAAAGCCAGCGTTTTACATACTAGGGTAACCGCAAGGGATTTCTACATAAATAGGCGGAAGCAGACTAAATTTTCTCAAGTTAGGAAGGTGGCGCCATGTAGTGTAGAGACGTGACACTATCGTACGTGTCCAAGCGATTTCGCCAATTTCAACGCGTGATTCAAAACCCCAATAAAGGAACAGGAAAGGTAGCACATTATTGTTGTTTTAGCTAGGGAGAAGTTTTTAAATACCTCTTTTAATCCCACGTACTGTTAAAAGTATGCTGTCACGGTTGCCAGCATTTCTTTTGACCGGACACGTATGGCTGGTGGATATCAACAGTTCTAGGGCGCTATCAGTAAAATTGTTTGGGGTTTAGGTGTTTCATGTGATGCCCTTTCATTTGGAATAAAGAAGATATACACGACAAGAATCGGTTTTCTGTCCTTTTAAGCTGCCGGAAAGTGTCGCAAAGCAAAAGGTGTGCTTAAGTTACAAGTTTGTGGATACAGGAGTTAAGGTCGTGCTGCGTGGTGTGTTTTTCCTTCGGAAACTTCCGTAGAGCGAATAGCGGCGCTTGCTAAATTCACTTTGCCGTCTACATTACCTGCGAACGCAATATGCTTTTCGCATTTCAGAGGTGCCCGTTTGCAGACCTCATCACATAACGAAGGTTTTCGTGCACCCCAAAGAAACAATCTTTGGCCACGGAGCAGGAATATATTCTTGTTCCGTGCCTTTGGCTCAAGTTAGACTTGTTGCGTCCTTTTTTTGCGCAAATCAATGGCACTTGATATGCTGTGTAAAACTACACATGCGCAGCGAGAAGCTCAAGCGCTACATGGAACCCGGTGTTTGCCTTTTGTCGCCAGGAGGCCAGTACCTACGATAGTCGTCTGGGTTCTTTAACAGAGGCTTTTTTCGACTTCGAGGATTAGACATTCATTGAAAATCCCGCGCGACATTGAAAGGCACGTGCTCAAATGCACCTGGCACACGTGGGACCAAGACTGCGTGTACGTATAGCAGTACCACCTGGTCCTGCATCAAGCAGATGGCGAACTTGGTGAAACCGTGGCCCTCACCCACTGGGAACCTCTTTAGCATGTTCTCGTAAGTTGCGCGAACTGTTGTGTACCGTTACACCGACGGAGGATCAGCGTGCTGTGGAACGGTGGAAAAATCAAAGCCCCTTTCCGAAGAGAACGATGGTTAAAACGTGAAGGTGCTTCGACAGTGCACGGTGCAATCGGATAGACGTCGGCTTCATAACGCCAAGTACCCAGATTGTATTCCGACCACGAAAGCGTTTTTTTTTTCTTCTTTATTTCTTTAAGGGGGGGGGGGGGGGGGGCTTGATGTGCCTTTGTGTATCCTCATCATCGTTTTGTGAAACCCAATGTTTAAAGTTTGCTTGCCTGCAGTGCGTTTTCGGGACGGGACGGTTGCCATCAGGGAGGCATAGAGAGCTTCGCTTTAAAATGCGTAACAACCGTATACACTTGACGGCCGATTTTTCGGACGCCTAATTTTTTCAGACATGCTTGGTTATTCTGACATCTTCCTGGCACCAGGACATATTTCATGCATTCAAAATATTACGCAGCTCAAAATGTCGGGCACGCCACTGGCTGTTCGATTTTTTGCGCGCTGCTGAGCACGAGGTCGCGGGTTCGATTCCCGGCCGCGGTGGCCGCATTTCTGATGGAGGCGAAAAGCAAAAAACGCCCGTGTGTACGAGATTTCGGCGCACGTTAAGGATACCCAGGTGGTCAAAATTAATCTGGAGCCCTCCACTTCGGCGCGCCTCATCGCCTGCGTTGCGTCGGCGCGTTAAACCCCACAATCAATCGACCAATCAATCAATCAATCAATCAATCAATCGACCAATCAATCAATCAATCAATCAATCAATCAATCGACCAGTCAATCGATCAATCAATCAATCAATCAATTTTTCGGACTGTCCAAGCGTCAACCAGGCCGGCACAATGCATAATGAGGTGTGTCGCCGCCGTGTCGTCACCGAGGCAGTCGAAGCTAAAAAAAAATGCTTATTTTTAATGACAATAGCCTTTCTTGGGCTACTTAACCCGGAAATTTCGGTCTGTCTGTATGTCTGTTCGCCCGTCTATCTGTCCGTGACTCGATTCAGCCACCCGGCCAAAGTGAAACGAAGTCTTCGCAATAGTCTTATACATATACTCACAGCCAAATCTAAACTAAACGTCTAAGTCCGGTTTATATGTTCGTATTTGTCAACATTGTCGAAGAAGAACAAGACATTACGCAAATATAAGACAGAAAATTAATACACAAGGGATATTTGCAGTGTTCCTTTATTAAGAAATTTATGTAGGCTTGATTTTCGTGAAATAAAATACTACATCCACTGCACACACAGAAAAAAATCACGCTATCGCGTGCTGTCGCCCACGCCACTGCAGCTTCTGAATGCATATTAAGAAATCAAGCGGCAACAGTTACGAAAGGTTCCACTGGATAGGTTCCACGTTCTTGGAACGCACGTGGACTGGGGCAACGTGGTTCTATAAACGTTGAAGTAGGGCGCCTCGATTCATATCTGCGCGTCTCCGCCGTACGGCAGTGCTGGCATCAAGGCCACCAGGCCTGGAGCAGTGAACGCGCTAAATTTAAATTGATTTGGGCAAACCTTTAGCCTGTTTACCTTGGGAGGAGCGCGACGCAAGAGAAACAACTTGAGCGGTGAGCGGGGAAAATTAAGGGAGGCATTTAATTGGCAAATGCCGACAAAGACTGTTGTATGTTGTTGACATTTGCAACGAAAGGAGCAGATACGTGGCCATTTTTTTTAGCTTCGACTGCGTCTTCGCCTTTGTGTTTGCCGTGCGTTTCTCGTGTGTTGCCGAGCTTAGCGGGTAGAGGCCTAGCTGTGGTCGTGCTGCGGAAACGCGAAAACCACGTTCTGGGGCTTCTGTGGCTCCCATTTGATTGCATCGACTACAGTGCTTCAAGGCGGTGGTGTTGGAATTTATTACAGGAGCTTCTTCTCTCTCTCTCTCTCTCTCTCTCTCTCTCTCTCTCTCTCTCTCTCTCTCTCTCTCTCTCTCTCTCTCTCTCTCTCTCTCTCTCTCTCTCTCTCTCTCTCTCTCTCTCTCTCTCTCTCTCTCTCTCTCTCTCTCTCTCTCTCTCTCTCTCTTTTTGTTTTTTTTTTCCGCCTGAAACGCGCCAGCGAGGAGGCACTCATTGGAGTCGGTGTTGGGGTCCGATGACAACCTGTCGAAGGCCGCGCTAGGCTTACCCAAGCCTGCCGATTCACAACGGAGAAGAAATCATCGATATTTTCGTCAGAAAAATGTAAGCCAAGGCACATACCTAAAGCTCGAGTAGGCCCTACGGCGACACGATGACTCTCGCTGAAATTCAGGTGCTCGTACGGAAGCGAAGAACGAATGGGTCAGAAACCTATTCATCTAAATGTAATGCTATATTACTGTCGTGTTCCGAATGGCGAAGTACATTTTTTTTTCTTGATTCTAATCAAATTTATGTTAGCGGTAGTTGTAATTAATGTTGTTGTACTATGTATGTACCCACTCCTGCTTGGGCCCGAATAGGGCCTGCAGTATTGTAAATAAATAAATAAATAAATAAATAAATAAAAACACCTTTTCCACCGACTCACTTAATAGTAAGCAATAAATTGAGATTTTTGATGGCACATTTGCTTTTTCTGACTGCCTGAACTTTCGGACATTTTCGCGGTTCCGTAAGGGTCCGAATAGTCGGTCGTCGACTGTACAAATCGCGAAACCTCAGCGTTGTGTGTGCCTCTGGCGAAACATTTTTTTTTTTTCGGGTGTCGTGCTACCTTTATATACAGGTCTCCTCCTTATCCTTTTGCTGCTGAGCTATAGGTCGGAAGAGACAAAGGAAGGTGTTGGATCTCGTCAAGCAGGGCCACCCGCTCTTAGCTGCCTACCGATCTACAGAACTGATAAAAATGTTGCGTCGTAACTCGTCGCCTTGCGATGTTTATCGGCACGCAACAACCGACACCTTTCCTGATGTGGCGGGAAGCACCTCGCCCGGTGCGATACGTTTGTGCGTACCGAGAGGCGCGTGCTTATCTCTCGATATCGCGCCACTGATCAGGCCGCAGGCGTGCGAAGCGGGAAAAGAAACGACGTTGGGAAGCTTCTTATTTACTTCTCGCGGAAACGGGGTACGTTTGTCTGCCGACTTTATCTGACCCTATTTTTGCTTCGCTCTGGGCGTTGGTTTGATACTGTAAAGGTGTCGTGTTTTTGTTTGTGCCGACGTAGGTGGCGTGGGGGAGGAAGTTGAGGTCGCGCTGGGCGCGGCAAACCTAACGGGATCGTCCCCCCAATCGCGCCAGTCTTGCGAGAAAAGTAAACAACTTATGGCATGCAGTTGCTAGCGCGGGAATAGGAGCCTTCGCGGGGGTTTACTGTGTCGCTTCGAAACAAACTAAACGGACGGTAGTAAAAGTAGCAAGCGGTGCTTGGTAAACACCGAATGAGCTGTTTCAGCAGGCGTTACGGGTTTGATTGATTGTAGGGTTTTAACGCGCCGACGCAGCGCAGGCGATGAGGCGCGCCGTAGTGGAGGGCTCCGGATTAATTTTGACCACCTGGGGATCTTTAACGTGCGCCGAAATCTCGTACACACGGGCGTTTTTGCTTTTCGCCTCCATCAGAAAAGCGGCCGCCGCGGCCGGGAATCGAACCCGCGACCTCGTGCTCAGCAGCGCAACGCCTTAGCCACTGAGCCACCGCGGCGGGCGCGTTACGGGTTTGCCGCTTTGATCTGAAGGCATTGCAAGGCGTTACCCCACTGTTTTCTACATCTGCGGGGAAGCTGTTTGCAACAAAAAACACTTATGGTCCGTGTCGTGCATGAAACCGGTTTCGTGAGACACTGGAACACTTGATGCTGATGATTATTATAATTATGGGGGTGTTGGTGGTGAGATCGTTTAATTCGTAATTGAAACATGACAATGTCTGGCCTCCCAAAATCACATAGGGCGTAAGTGGCAGAGCCTGGAGATCATAGAAACCGAAGACACTAAGGAAGTACATAGCAAAACAAAAGCAGGTAAGAGAATAACAAATGTGGGCAATCCAAGTGTAGAAAAAGATACATGGCATATACACAAGCTGGGGGAATCTGGCAGCGGGTTTAGTATCTATTTCTCTAAACCTTCTTTAGTTTATGCCTTCAATTTATGCTAGAAATATCGCCACAGAGTTGGTTGAAGGCAGCCGGAACACAGTACAGTGTCGTCCTAGGTCCATACCTTGTATTGCAACGGGGAATGAAGTAAGGCTATGTTCAGACTACCCTCGCAAAAGCCATATAGTGATCTATGGACGTAAAAAAAAGCGTTTCACACAGTTCGGTTGGCTGAGACGTGAAATGGCGTCATTGAAGTTATTGCGACAGTTACGGCAACAGTCTGAACCCGGCCGGAGACTCTTCTGGTCGGAGAAGTAGACCGGAAAAACGGTTGCGGTACGGTACATGGTACCCGTTACCGGACCGTACCGGGAAAGCTCGTTTTAAGAGTTATAGCAGACCGTAACTACCGGACATGCTACCGTGATTGGGAGCGACTTGGGTTGTACGTCGTTTGGCAATTCTTAGTGAGTCTGTGGCGTTTCCTGGGCTGAAATATTAGTTTTCAGTTCTCAAAAGCGCTAAAGGCAGTATTAAAAAAAATTACGCCCACCTCCCCTAGCGGGAACCCTGGTGTGATGCGACGCTGAGGAGGGTTCAACGCATACGGAGAGCAACCGTCGACCGAAAGGCCGCCGGAGCGCGGCACACCGGTTATATACGCAGCGCGCCCGAAGGAGAGGAGACCGCGGAAGAGAGAGTACTGCACATGCGCCGGCGCCAGTGTGTCTGCCGCGGCTATGACGCAACACAATCCACTTTAATACAATACAATACAATACAATACAATACAATACAATACAATACAATACAATACAATACAACACAATCCAAACCAATCCAATCCAATCCAATCCAACCCAACCCAACCCAAGCCAATCCATTCGAATCCAATCCAATACCCCTCGCGAGAGAGGGGCATCGGAGAGGAGAGGGGGTGAGCGGCGGAGAGCGCAGCTCGCGCGGCGAGGAGAATGGGGGAGGGGCGGACGACAACAACGCCGACGACGCTGCATGGACAAGGCGAGTGAATGAGATGCAGTCGCATCAATCACTTGTTGAAACCTAATTTTTCAATCCGTTCGACTAGGCGTGAGCCAAGCGTACGCCTATTAAACTCTTCCAAGGCGGCCGCCCGCTTTGGAAGGACGGACACGGTACGTCTCGGTACCGTCCGGCCAAGTCGCTCCGATTTATGGTAGGGTTCTGCGCATGCGTGGTGGCGTCCCTACGGTAGACGTTACCGTACCGGAACCGTTTTTTCGATCTGCTATAACTCTCTAATACTTCTGTCCTGTAGGAGCAGTATGATGTTCCGTATAAGGGACCGATGGCGAGAGGCGTGAACATTAGCGCGGCGATTGTGCTGGCATACATTGTGTATACGTGAATGTAAACTATGCCTCCACTTTGAATATTCGGGTCGCGGGTGCAGGTGTGAAGCCTCTGAGTTAAGGGCACGTGACATAGAAAATTGTATAAGAAACTCAATATAAAATGAGAATGTATAAACTGAAAATGTAACAGAGGTAATGCAGTACTGTTACGGATTGTCCGGAGATGTCTTTTTAGTGGTTCGATGTGCGTTAAGACAGCGCGAGAATTCGTAGTTACGCAACGTACATACGCGTCGTATCTGTTGGTACGTCTCATCTTCTGCTCGTCCGACCGAACACAAAATATCGGCTTTATGAAAGGGTTCTACTTGAAAATAAGAGCACTAAAATACTGTCGGAACATTCTGAATGTCGAATGCACGCTGTGCGTCGTCCGTTCTCCCCGTCGTCACCCTCTCGTCAGTTTATGCTTTTGTCGGGTGCTAATTTTTCAGAGCTTACCGTATTTGCATGGTTATAACGCGCCGTCGGTTGTAACGTGCAATAGAATTCAACACCCGGAAACCGCAGAAATAACTTGGCGCCGATTCTACCGCGCACATGAAGTAAGGCCCCTAACAGACGCCTCAAAATTGCACAAAGGCATTTAATTGAACACAAATCCACACAGGTTGTGTGTATCTAAAGCCATTCCGGGAAGCTTTGCATTTAAAAATGCGGTGCCTTAGTTTGTTTGCGCCAATCACAAACACACGAATCCCGGACACCTCATCCACAGGACGCTTCCAAATTCCCTTCCGTTTCCGCCAAGATTATTAATTTGCGCTTAAACGAAGACTTCATCTTTCATTGAACCACTTCGTCTCGGTTTAGAGTTGGCGGTTTCGACTTCGAAGGTTTCGAGTTTTGCGTCTGATTGTAGCGCGCGGGTATTTTTGTACGCCAATTTTCATAAAAACAAAGGTGCGTGTTAGAATCGTGCAAATACGGTATACCTCACTTTCGAATTTCAGAAATAATCACTTGACGAACGGAAGCCTGCTCCGTCGTGTTTCATATACCAACTCGCGTTCTTGCACCGTACACCACGGTGGAACGGGCCGCTGAGAATGAGTGTCGTCTTGGAGGCTCGGCGGCGGCGTGACGGACGACTCGAACGTCGCGGATCCCGTCGGCCTATTGTGCGTGGGCAACACAGCGGCGGAAGCGATGCACGCTGATCTCTCCTGCGCGAGAGAGACCGCATAAGCCAGCTGGGCGCACTGATCAACGATCGATTGTCTTCCGGTCTCGCTTGCACCGCGCCGCGAAGGAGGTTGTCTGTCGCTGCGTGATCTCCTTAGCGGGCTCTCCCAACCCGGCTGTGGAGATATCTGTCGGAACCCCAGCGGTTTATGCGTTCGGCTGAAGAGCTATACGTGCTTGATCCGTAGGTAGTACACGTCAACGGGATAGCGCACTGACAAAAAAACTCGTTTTCTCCACTGGAATCTCAAGCGTGTGGGTTGAGTCAGGGCCACTTGGGTGGCGGTTTATTCAAATCCTCGGCGAAGGTGGGATGCGTGGAAAGGCGAAACCCACGTGGCTATATTTTTTGAGCAGCCGCTGGTCTTTGTAGCGGCATGAGTACAGTGGACGTCAATCGAGTCCCACTCCCCCGTATGAATGCCCTCTCTAGCGCTTTTTCTGAATGCGAATTTCCGCCTTTAGTGTAGTGCTTGTCACTGATGTGGCTATGCGTATGCGAAGGAAGATGGTGCATCTCAACATTTATAAAGCACAGACAGGAAAGTGTGGGAAAAAATTAGTTAAAAGAAATCCTCACGTACGCGAGGAGTAGTATGACCTTCAGTATCTCAAGGCTGGAAGACGATATAGGAAGCAACGGAGTAATAACCAACTCGGAGTAAGACCATTTCTACCGATGTGATCTTCGCATTACCGAAAGGGGCCCAAAGCAACGTAAAGGCGAACAGTGCCTAACTACGTATTTTTAAAAGAAGGCTTGTTTTCTTAAGTACCGGCATCTAAGAACCGTCTAAGAACCAGCATCTAAGAGCCCCGGTTCTTAGATGCCGGTGCTTTTAGATGCCGCCATAGATCCTAGATCTATGGCGGCATTTAAGAATCCAAACAAGCCTTCTTTTAAAAATGAGTAGTTAGGCACTGTTCGCCTTTACGTTGCTTTGGACCTTTTTTTTTTACCCAGTTTTTTGCCCTTCTAACGGTCGTGTGAGATGATGATGCCGTTGTTTACCTTCTCGGAGCGGTGTATGAGGTAAGTCGTGTGCGGGGGGAGTTCGTCATCTCGTGGCTTCATGCCCATTCGTGATGCGGTACGCACAGGCAGAAACACGTCTCAACACTCTCATTCGGGGCTCAGTGAGGTTTCATGCACTCAGACGTGTTTATGGAAAAAGTATTTCCGAAATTTTCTTAGCTGAAGGTTTTTTTTTTATTTATTAAAGTAACCATGACATGTGAACTATTCGCGTACGAACTGAGTTTTTTTTTTTTTTTTTCGTTATATGAGCGTGTGCAAGCACTGCCTTGTCAAGGAAGTTGATTCCATCTGACGGCATGAGGGAAAAATTTAGGAGCCATCCCACTCTGAAGATTGGTGGGCCAGGGAAGCTTTTTAGCAAACGGCTAGGCAGGTGGCAGGTAATTTAGGCGAAAGGCAAGTATTATTTCTTTCGAGCGTGAACGGCCGTTGGCCCTCAGAAAGAATTTGGAGTCTCGAACGCGATACATACACGCAACCGTAGCCGTAAATGTTGCCGTAGTTTGAACTCGGTTAAGCCTAGTTGGTCGAGCGAAAGATCGGTTTTCGTGCCGAGAGCGCGCAGTGAACGCGAGACAGGGCACAGACGCTGCGCGGCACAGTGCCGCAGGGGCGCATGCGCAGTGAAGTTTGATGGAGTGAGAGCCTTTTCCTGTATCATTTACTTATGGTACACTCCCTTAATCATTCCCTTTATCTCTCTCTTCGCAACCTTCCCTCGGAATGAACGAGTGATTAGACGCTTTCACTGCGGAATCCGTTTGCTTTGCGGATTTAGTTTGGCTTCCGTCGGCGCGGAGAACCGCACGTGTGCTTCGTTGACCTTGACCGCACGAGGCGCTTGCTTGAAGGTCAGAAGGACGCTGCAGACATTTGGTTTGTGCCTGAGTAATAAGGTTCGCTTAGGCTATAGCTTTGTGGCTTAAGAAGAACAAAGCAGACGTCGGTGCCTGGTGTCAGCAAATATAATTTTGAATAACCTGCTCGGCTGGACAGGAAGGAGACAGCACGTTTCTGGCATTCGGTTTTTCCCCCGCTGATTACAAAGAAGTGCGCTCGCATGGCTTGTGTTGCTCCAGCGCTACGTCGTTGTTATAGTTGGGCTGTCAAACGCCATGTGCTGTCAAACACCATGTGTGGCCAGCGTAACCGCGGCCTTAAAAGCCGTGCTGGTGGTATGTTGCACACTGTACATATGCTGTTTTGGCGCCGTATATGACTTGATCGTGCCTCATGTGGCTCATTGCGCCCTTGGCTGTCGAAGCCACGTTTGCAACGTTCAATGCTAATGGGGATTCATATTAATCATATATTCGTCATATATTCGTCTTTTACGTATGGCTAAGCACGAAACCAATCTTGCAGCTTGTCAGTGGTAATTGCTGTTTCCCATTTTACACCATATGAACAAGACATGTACAGTGTTGGACGATTAGGCATGTTCGGTACATGTTCCCCCTCTCTTCTTCTGCGCAGGTTAGCGACGCATAAAAGCTGGCCGGTGGCGCACCGTCCCTGGATCACCAGGAGACCCCGCGAGGGAAGCAGCGAAGCCGGCGAAACCATGAGCCTCGCTCGGACCAGTAGGCGGAGGTTGCGCCAATGTGACCAGCTGGAGACAACGTGAGCGAGTGAGCACCTCGTCAGAACCAAGCCACAGCCAGCGGCCGACCATGGGTAGCAGTGGACCCGCGGTGCGCTGGACTACCACGTTCGCCGACGGCAACGCCGGCGCTGCAGCCGCCGCCAGAAACGGCGGTCTGCGCAACGGCGGCAGCGGCGTCAACATCAACGGCGGCAGCCGAGACGCAGGCCACGCCCCCTGGCGGAGGGTGAGCGGCGACTTCTGCATCGACCTCGCCAAAGAGAACGCCCACAAGCAGCACCCGGTACGTGGCCTTATGATACATGTGCTGCACGAGCGTTTGACAGGACGTTTCAGTCGAACGGCATTCGAAATCTCAAATGGCACTCAAACTGGAAGGAGTTCCGCCGATCTACTCGACAATCTTCAAAAGCAGTCGAAAGTTTCCGCGTTCACCCGCCGGGTTTTGGTGTCACCGCTGCTACGCTTTATCGTTCTCGACATAAACAAATTAACTGTAGAGTCGAAATGACAAAAAGAAAAAAAAACATTTATTAAGCATAAAATTGATAACAACCTGTAAACGCGCACAAAACATGCACAAAACAGGCAGTTTTATTTTAATTTTTTTTCGCACCGCCGGTGTCGAGAGTACGAAGCTACCTTTTAATCGTAGAACGAGTGATAAAAACAAAAAACAAGAGAAAAATTTGAAAGTGCGGGTACTTTAAAAACGAACTTTTACTCGTAAATAATTGTTTTTGTAATTACGACATGCGGAAACTGCGTTTGCGTTTCAAAGGCCTTTGAGAACCTCAAAGGTCGTTGGTGGTGCTCCTTTGACTCAAATGGCATTTCAACCGAATGCATTTGAAAAACTTCGTGCAGCAGCTGAAAGGTGGCATTTGAGTCAAGTGACTTTCGACTCAAAGGCCTTCGAAACGCTCGTGCAGCACGGGTATTAAAGGGGACTTCGTTGAATTTGAAAGAATCTACTCTTCAGGACACCTCACGCAGCTCCATTCCGACCACCAAAGACATTTTGTGACCGAAAAAAACGGAAGGAGGGTTGAAAAACTTTCAAATTTCGCGCTGCAGTGACGTGTTATGGGCAGGAGTGACGTCATATGGTCCAGCACTAAAAAGTGTTATCGGTGTAATAGCTGCGCGTTAGCATCCAAGTGATGCGATCAAACAGAATTTGAGGCCCCGTTACAATCTCACAGCCATGTTTCTTGGTCATTTGTTAGTTTGGCGGACACCAATCGCACGAGCGAGATTTTGTGACGTCACAAAAAATGCGGGAGTAGCTAGGGAGTCGCCAACTGCTTTACGTGTTTTCATTAGTGTCTCCATTATTCGTCCGGAGTTTGCGACAAAATTGGTGTCATTGTTATCGGGACAAGGGAGTATTTCCAATGAACCAAGTCTGTATGACAAAACCGATCCTGTTTCCTTCATGCGTGTCCCTCACCGCTGCCGCAACTGTTTTCGGATACGGAAAACGCGTGCGAAAACGCCTCGCTTTCCGCACATGTGTTTGTCGCTTTACAGTGCTGCGCCTACGCCATATGCGCAGTCACCGTTGCAGGCGGCCAAAATGCGAAACGGGGCCGTTATGTGTTTCACTTTCGGACCAAATGGTTTTTCACACTCAGAACCGTTTGCACACTCGCACACGAGAATTTTTGGCTGAAGCGCTGCCTTAATTAAAAAAAAAATAAACGTGTGTCATTCCACTCTGTGAAGATGGATGACCAGCGCAGCTTTTTAAAAAAAGCACGCAAGGGGACACAGAATTAAGGTGCAAAGTTGCCGTACTTGAACGCGGTTATGGGAAGTTCGTCGAGCGATAGCTCGGGTTTCGCGCCGAGAGCGGGCATTGAACGCGCACACAATGGCACCGCAAGACAACACACAGACGCTTCTCGGTGCAGTCGCCGCTCCAAGCGCCAAGCGCTGGGAACTTGGTTGCACCCAGCGCCTCCTCGCATCATCTGCCCAAGGGACGCACCCTTACTCTTTCTGTTTCACCCCCTCTGCCCTGCTTTCCTTGCAACGAACGAGCGAATAGACACTTTCACTCCGCGCAAGAGGACGAGGCGCTTGTATAACCTTGGCTGAGCGTGAAGGTCAGATGGACGCTATGCGAGGAAAGATCCGTTTTCCGAGTTTCACCTGCAAAACGGACGTCTCAAAGCCCCGCTTAAAATGCTCAACCACAGTGCGAACAAAGTGCTTTCTTGGTTAGCAGTAAATGTGTCCGACTGCAGCCACTACAGCAAAGTTGGTTATTATTTCTGCGAACATTCAAAGTTTTGTAGAGCTTCGCCTGACAAAAGCTGTCGCGCGTATAGGTTTTTAGTAACGGACGTTGTCACTGCTTTGTTCCTCGCTGTTGCAGGTGAAGCCCCGTTGTAACAGTGCCACGGCCGCCCACCGTGCCCGGGACGTGGACGAGTTCTACCTAAGGGTCACCAAGCGGCAGGAAGAGCACCTCATACCTCTCAAGGAAGACCTGGCCGACTGGCTCAACAAGTCGCTCGGTGAGTCGCTCACTGGGACGCTATACTTGTTGCTATCCGGACTATTCTTCGTTGCGGTGACACTGCGGCAGCGCTGATGCATGTGCAAGGCCTGTGCGAAGAATGTTCACAGGAATGAGCAGTAGAAAAAAGAATGGGTCAGGTTTAACACTTCTAAACGTTATCACAGCGAAATGTTTGTTTGGTTTGGTTTTGCCGCACAGTGGGGCTATTCGATTAAGTCTTGGTCAGCCTCGGGAGAGCGCAGCGGTTTGAGATAGGTGGCGAAGCAGTGGAAGTGGTGAGCGAATTATCTACTTAGGCCAAGTAGTGACCCCGGTTTCCAACCATTAGGCAGACGTAATTAGAAGGATAAGAATGGGGTGGAGTGCATTCGGCAGGCATCCTCAGATAATGAATGCAGCCTACTATCGTCGCTGAGGGTGTATGACAGCTTCATATTACCGGTACTCACCTACGGGGCAGAAACTTGGAGGCTCACTAACAGGGTTGAACTTAAACTGAGGACGACTCGGCGAGCAATGGAATGGAAGCTGATAGGAGTAACATTAAGGGACAAGAATAGAGCGGAGTTGGTCAGGGAACAAACGCGTGTTAAGGACATATTAGCAGAAATTAAGAAGAAGAAATTGGTGTGGGCAGGGTATGTGATGCGGTGGCAAGGTAATTCGTTGGTCATTGAGGGTAACATAGTGGATCCCTAGAGAAGGGAAGCGTTGTAGGGGTGGCAGAAAGTTAGATGGGCAGATGAGATCAAGAAGTTTGCGGAGATACATTGGTCGCCGTTAGCACAGGACCGGGATGATTGGAGATCTATGGGAGAGGCCTTTGCCGGCAAGTGGGCGTATACAGGTTTGTGATGATGATGATGTTGATGACACCGTGGACCCCTCGAGTAGCATTCCGGCCTTCCTTTTTTCCATTAATCTCTAAGGCGTGGGGAATCCACGGCTGCCCGCTGACTCTCCGAGGTAAGTCCGAGACTGCAAATGAAATAGCCGCAATGTTTCATAAAGGGTAGTTTGCTGGGTGACGTGAAGTTCAGCCTGTCGCTTGCGCAGTGGCGCTCGCACAGACGGCACGGCCGGCGCGCCGTCCACGGCGAGAGTGGGCGACCAATCGCCGGCGAAGCAGCCGGTAAATCCTCGCTTGATCACGTGGTACCGCAGCGGTAAGCGGCGTTGCCATGCCTCTCCGCAGCAGATCACGTGGCGTGATGTCACACCTGCCACGCTTGCACCCCGGCGGTGGCCCAAGGTCATTGCGACGCGGTGAATGACCTTGCGAGACACGGCGTAATAGACCTTTGGCTCTGATAACCTCGCAATCCGTATTCCAGAGTCCCGTTGCTTGCCTGCTCAGAATACGGCATTGGTGGTCTTTCCCGTATCACTTTCGTGGTGTCGTTTGAGTTTTGTGGGGTCAGAATAGCGGTGACCGTGAAGAATGAGGCTCTTTCCCGCAACCGACACGCGGTTTAGTTTTTACAGCTGAGCTGACCATGGCAAGGATCCGAGATATTGCGGCATCCGCGCGAGAAACTCTCCCCCAAATAGTGAAAGAGTCAATGACAACAGCAAACGCATATCACCCCTAGCGTAGCAGCTGTGTGTCTCTGTGATTGTATGACGTATTGCGAAACGTAGTGTGTACCTGACCGAACATAACCACCGTCGTCCCTGGAGCCATTTCATTGGCGGCGTACTACGGCGACAACACTGCCATCGTCACTAGCGTCCCAAAATAAAAGAGACGGAAAGAAAAGTTTCGAAAGAAAACAGGGGGCAAATGGTGTCTCCGTATTCTCACAAACTATATGCGTCGTAATCACATAGGTACGTTAATAGTCTAACGTAGACTTATCGCGGAATTTTCAAATGGGGAACAAGAGCTGGACAAACAACCATGGCAGCTGTGCTGCTTAAACCTTCTGCTTAAACCTGTGCTGCTTCTGTGCTGCTTAAACCTGTGCTGCTTAAACCTGTGCTGCTTAAATACCACCGGACGGCCGGTGGTATTTTACGTATACGCATGCATACACGCAACGTATTGTCCGACGTATTAACGTCGTACTAACGAAGCAAGGTGGAGCGGTGTCTAGCTTTAAACAGTAACTTCCGGTAAAACGCGACAACCGGGAACTGTCAACATGACAATACAGTCGAACCTCGCTATAACGAAATAGTAGTATCGGGGTGGTAAATTATTTCGTTATATTCGATATTCGTTGTAACAGTAGAGGGAAAAATCGACTAAAGTCGGCAGTGTAGCTCGCGCTAAAATCCATGATACTAAAACGCATTATTCTAGGCTTGGAGCCCGCTACGGATGAGGTAATCCTTACCTGACTCCTTGTGGCATTTCAAACTAAAGGGACCGGAACATGACAGCGTGAAATGACAACAGAATAAAGTTCGTTTGACGAAACAGGCCTGCGTTGTTATTTAGTATTATTATTATTTTGAACAAGGGTGTGATCATCGTCTAGCGGCTTTTTACGGTACTGCAGAACGAATTTTTCCAGTTTCCCCGAACATAGGGCCTTTTCTGCTGGTGTAGCTTTAATGACTATTAAAGCATTGTTGTGTTATCTTGTACTTCTTTATTTTGCTTTTTTTATGCCAGTTTCGAGCCTCGCGCGAACCACATATTTCCAAGTTATAGCCGATACCGCGCACGTGTCTCGTAGTTTCGATTTCGTTATAAAAAGAATGAGTCACTGAAATAAAGCGTGAGCAACCAAAGCTCGTATTTAGTTCGCTATAGTCGCTAATTGGCTATATCAATGTTTCTTATAAGGAGGTTCGGCTGTATAGCATTTTGTCATTTTGAGTCTGGCGGACTTTTATGGTAGAAACTAGGACACCTGAAGGCACCAGCGCTCGCAAACAAACGGTTACGTGAGCACAGGGCGCAACAGGCTGCCATCAGGTAGGTCTGCCGTAACGTGGGGGCTTCTTCGATTTCTTCCGACGGCTTCGGTAAGCGCGTCACGCACTCTACACCTACTGGAACGCCCACTCCGCAGCCGCCGGATAACAAACACTACCGAGGGCGTTGCAAGCCGGATGACCTGGACGGTGCATTTTCTATCGCGACTGCATCGTCAGTTCCGGGCGGGGCTATCAAAGTGTGTTGACGTCTGCGATTACAAGCTTCCGACGGGGCGTTATTTTTATATCTTCGTGCAGTGAATGTGATGAGCCAGAGCGGCTTAAATTTAAGAGGGCCTGGTTTCCGTCGCAGAATGAAGTTGCGGCATGCTGCAAGCAAATTCTTTGCGCGAAATGTTGGCTTCACGCGAAAGTTAGTTCGGAAGCTATTTTGCTCGTGCAGCGCAAAAAACATACAGGCGAGCCCGCTTATAACGAACACAACGGGAAACCGAAATCACTTCGTTATATCCGCTTTTCGCTATATCTGGACAGAAAATATATGTATACCAATGGTAAAGGGAAACGAAGATTTGTTCGTTATAGCCGCTATATCGTTATAACCGGGTTCGCTATAAGTGGGCTATACTGCAGTGCAGGAAGGGGTGACGGCCGCGAAGTTATGGATCACCGATGCCAACTAGCCCAGGCCTAGTGTCACTACACGAGGTTTCAGAGTATCGGCACTCTTTTCACCTATTGTTCCGTGGCGCCGCCATTTTGTTGTTTCTGCGTTTTCTGTCGGTTCTTTGTGGTAGTCTCAGCTTGACCTCCCTGCTCTGGGGGTATACGCGCGACTGGTGTCGTTCCGAACGCGAATCAAAGATAACGCGCTTCGCAGCGTTTCAGCTGCCGAAGAGTGTCCGAAGATGCCGTGTTGCTGTGTTGTTTACAATTGAGCACGGAGATAAGGTCAGTTTGAGCGACTCTCTCCGGTCCCGCTACAGTGTGGCCCCCATCCCGCGAAACATGAACCCTGCCTTCCATCAAGAACGCCGCCTTGCCCGGGTCAAGGCCTTACACAAGGCCCATGCTTCGCACCCTGTACGTCGACGCAGCGGAATATCCCGACCGTGCAGCCTGCGTCGCCGTAGTCAACTCCCGAGGAGACTCTGTTGCTTCGTGCTCGGTCTCCACGCCTCACCCTGAAGTTGGTGAAGGAGTCGCCATTGCCCTGGCCCTTACAGCTGCCCCGGCCTCTGCAATTATCTCCGACTCGCAGACGGCTCTTCGGAACTTTGCGACGGGTCGTGTATCCCCCATCACCGCACGAATCCTGCAGACGGCACCGAATCCGCCTGCCCATTGTCCACGCCTAATATGGACTCCGGCCCATTCGTCCCTTCCGGGTAACGAGCTGGCTAACGAGGGAGCCCGAGATTTCTGCTGCCGGGATGCCTCGGATGCTGCCTCTCCACCTCGGGCGGGAGGGAGGGAGGGATCGCCTGGTTACGTATCGGGAAATAACGCAGCACTACCGCCTTAATCGGACGCACTTCCCCGGCCCCGCTCCCACCTTAAAGCTTAGGCAGTGTGTCCAGTGGCGTCGGCTGCAAACTAGCACCTTCCCACATCCCGCATTGTGCGGGTTGTGGGAAGGTGTTACCTCCACTTCCCCACGCGATACTGCCACACGTGCACGTGGTGCGGCGCGCCTTTCGCTTCCCTCCACCACATAGTGGGCGCGTGCCCCTCAAAACCCCCTCTGCATGCTACTCTGTCCCTGCCCCTTACCACTCTGGAGCAATGGGAGGCTACGCTGCTCAGCTCCGACCCACAAGTGCAAGAGTGTGTAATCCAGCTGGCCGAACTCGCCGCTAGGGCCCACGGGCTCTTGGCCGTCGACTAGGGTACTGTAGTGTGCCAGTGCTCCCAGCCGGTGCCGCTTTCTTAACAGCTTTGGATGAATAAAGTTTTCACCACCACCACCTCGTCCAAGTTAGCGGTGAGGCCGCAGAAGTGTCAATCTGGCAACACTGGTAGACAACAAAACGGCCGCCGTTGATACCTTGCGTGCCTGCGCAACGGTACTCTGTATCTTATCTAGTGACACTACCCAAACTCATACTCTTCTGTGCCACTTTGTTCGCCCACTCGCTTATTCATCGGTATCTGGCCGTCGGCAGCAGGCGCCAACGTGACGGCGTGGTATCGCTAGTTCGAAATATCCGCTGCGGAACCTACCCCGGCTCGAATTAACGGGGTTCCTTATACCTAGACCTCTATGGAGACTTGGCCGCACCAAATCGTTCAGTCCGAATTAACGAGGTGTTACTGTGTTGTGAACCAGATTATTCCAGCCCATTAGGGCGGCCCGCAAGGCCGGCCTCGTGCTTTCGCCAACACTCCGTTCTCCCTGCAACCACTGCAGTTCGTGCTCTCGGAAATTGCGGGTTTCGCCCTCAGTCACTTTCAAAGACGATAGTCTCTGTTTGGCTACATAAACGCGAAAATTTTGGTCTGTCTGTCTGTCGCTCGATTCAGCCGCCCGGCCGAAGTGAAACAGAATTGGCTCAATAGGTTTATATATACGCACCGCCAAATCTAAATGCCTAAGTCCATTGTCAGTGTTCATACTTGTCAACATTGTGGAGCCAAAACAAAATATTATGCTTTTCTAAGGCAAGACATCAATACACAAGTGATATCCGCAGTGTTCTCGTTATTAAAAATACACATATGGTTGCTTTATAACAATACGTCTGGAAAAATACAAAAGCGGTCGCCCTCGGTTTGCCTTGCGGCATTTTAAGAAATCAAACGGCAACAGTAACGGAAGGTTCCATTATATGGGTTCCACGTTTCGCTTGGAACGCACGTGAAGTAACCAGCCCAGAGACGCAGCTGCAGCAGCTCCTTTGGGAACTGCTGAAAACTTTGTGTTGTCACGGTCTTGTCACGACGCCGAATGACCGACAAGAGACCCCCGACGACAAGCCATCGACAAGCCCGTGGGCTGCTGCTGTTGTACTCGTGAAGAAAAAAAATACACCATCTTCCCGCAAGGGAACCCTGAGTAGTATGCGAAGCTGGCATGGGGTCGATTCAAGAGCCCATTAGTTTTCAGTTTGTCGTTTGGTGAGGTTGAGGTACGTAGCTACCGTTATATTTACCGTTTGGTTTTCTTGGTAACTACCACATTTTCACTTACCAGAACTACGACAGGGGAAATTCAGTTTCCCCATGGCTGTTTCGCATACTACTCAGTGTTCCCCTACGCGAAGATGGTGTTTTTTACTGTAGTGGGGTGTGGGGTGTTAGAATGGAGACCCATTAAAGAGAGAGATAGAGGTGCTGTACGTGTTTTGAGTTTTTCTCTATTAAATCATTATCGTTATCATTTCCGTGAGGTTAAGGTATGTACCTACCGTTATATATACCGTTTGGTTTCCGTGGTAACCACCACACTTTTCACTTACTGGAACTACAAACTGGAAAATTGCGTTGACCACATGGCTGTTTCGCATACTAGTATTAGCAAGATGGGGGTTGTCTGCAAGATTGGTGCGTGAGACACAAGCATTCTCACTGCCAGAATTTCACAAACATGACAAGAAACAGACACTGCTCAATTTTTGCAAGCCTCACAGCTTGTGTATATGGTCGAGAGGTAAGAAGCTGGAGTACTCGATTCATACCATTCTTATTCATAGCATGTCATCGCGGCAGCGAAGTAGAAGCAAATCGGCTGTGCTGGTGGTACCTCGATTCATGCGCGTCTCCGCCGTACGGTAGCGCTGTCATCGAGGAACCCCGCCTGGAGCAATGAAAGGCGGTAAATTTAAATTGACTTGAGCAAACCTCTAGCGTGTTTATCTTGGGAGGAGCGAAACGGGAGAGTAACAGCATGAGAAGTGAGCGGGAAAGAGAAGGGGGGGGGGGGGGTATTTACTTGATAGGAACGCCAGACGACTATCGTCTTTCGTCGACATTTGCAACGAAAGGAGCAGATACGGGTCCATTCTTTTTTTAATTCAGCACTTCCTGGAGACCAAACTAATCAACCTCGGGTTGACGCCAGTATTCCAGTTCCGCGTGAGTTTTCCCTCCGTTGGTTTAACAGCTGTGGCTAGGCGCTCACTTTCTCAAAGCGGAGAAATAGAGCTTTCTCTTCGAAGCAGAGGCACCATGGGGAAGTCATCCGCCGCCGCCCCCGATGTTGTCCGCCTCCGTGTACCGAGCATGGTCGGTTGCACGCGAGCGTCTCTGCGTGTTTGCACGGCTGTCGGCGGCGCTCGCAGGAGGCGCGGAGGAGGAAATTGTCGTCGAAGACTCCCCCGCGCTTCCCGTAACTCGACGCTGGCTGCCCGTGCGTTTGTCCTGAGTAGGACAGATCGCTCGCTATATACGTACATAGTATATTTTTTTTTCTTTCCTTTCTTTTTCTTTATGCACTTTATAAGCGACCCCAAACCATCCACCGCCGGCGTCGGCGGCGGCGGCGGCGTTGGCGTCCGCAGTGCTCCTCTATATTTAGAAAAGAAACAGCATCCGGCGCCAGGTTTCGATCCGAGGACTTTGCGGGCCGCAGCCCGACGCTCTACCGAATAAGCCACGGACGCGACGCTGATATTGTCAGCAACGCGCCTTATATCTTTAACGCATTCAAACTACGTCGTCAGCGGCGTGCGTTGGCGACTCAGCGGCGTTATAGCGGCTTGATAACTGCGTGGTGTACACGTGATACTACAAACCCGATGGAAGAGAAGGCGGCGAGGCGGTGGGCTGCGGGGGCCGAGCGCAAGCGCCGCAAGCGGGCCGACAACCGTGCATTCGCACTTTCACATTCTCCCCCTCGGGGAAATGCGGGGGAATTTTTTTGCAGGGTGACAGCCGTGACAGCAGCCGCTTCCCCGGTCGTCGTCTTCGGGACGTTGTTCTCGGCGCCGCTTCGGCTTACATGCGTACTCCGTTTGCCAGCTTCCTTTCTGCGGTGGGTGGCCACGGCGCACCCAGTAGCTGCTTTCGTGCGGGGAGAAGAGGCACGCTCCCGGCGGACTCGATTTGTGCTGGAGAAAACAATTGTCATCCCTTCCTAAAGAAAGTTGACAGAGAAGCGCGAAAGCTCAAAGTGCGTCCAATCGATCGTCAAACCTTTCAAAGACTCAAATCGCGAACCCATGGCGGCAATTTTCCGCGCACTAAGTAAACTTGCATCTGCGAACGACCTAAAAGCATATCTGTGCGTGGTTTACGAGATAAAGGTACAAGTGCCGTCAAAAAGTAATTGGAACAACTTCTCGTAAATTTGCAGGAATTTCTTCTTCCGGAAATTTCCTAGCTGCATCGCTGCGCATTTTAAGGAGTCGTCCCTAATAGAAACGGCTTCCTGTAATCCGGTACTGGCTGTCAAAAAGCGAGTAAGAGAAATACACAAATCGTAGTTCCAGTTAGTTATGACGGCGGCTGTACACAATTGTACTCCTTTTTCCTGGTCCATGCGTGTATTGTTTTATCTAGAACCTTGCCCTTTTCGCGATTTTCAAGCAACCGTTTCTACACAATGGAAGTCCGGTTTCGCGCATGCGCCCTGTGTCCAGAGATCTTATCCGAGCTTTCCGGTCGACCAACCGGTCTATGGGGAAATGCATTAGCTTTTTGACAGAACGCCATCGGTCCAACTAAGAAAGCCTTCGCTTTAAAATGGCAGCTTGCGTTTCAAACGCAGTAGTGGGCTTTGAAAGATTCACTTCAGACTACTTCCAAGTTATTTTTGTTAACTCAAGGTGTCCATGTCAGCCGTTTTGGAGTCTTCGTATAGTTATCGCGCCCCGATGAGTGAAAAGAGAAAAGCAAACATCCGCGAACCTGCGAAGAGTACGGCCCGAAACACGTGACACCACCACCGCAGCAGAAGACATTTGTAGTAAAGTAAAATACCGGCAACTGCCACCATACACACTTCGAGCCGTACCCAGGTCCCGCTAGAGTTTTGATGCGGGTGAGTCACGTAAACGCGTAACAGCTTAACCCATTTATATCGAACTCAGAAGTTTGGGTTTCTTTTTTTTTTTTTTTTTAATCGACCAGTCTAACCATCCCTTTGAGAATCTTTTCGCGTGGTTCGTGGGTCGAATCGTGAACTTCATTGAACCTTTTTTTATACCTTCCGCGAACGCCCTCTATGTGGGTTTGACGGTGTTACGGAATGCCTTCGTTGTTCTGACGTTGCCAACACGCGCACTCTTGGGACATCCAGCTAACGAAGACGTTGAACAAGGTGGACACGTGTATATCAGCTACCTCCCACTTTTGAACGAGCGCTGTCTAGTTCTTTTATCTCAGGGAACTTGCTGTCTAACCATTAGGTGTCACACCATGAGCGTGAACGCAGTCCAACGACCGGGACTCTTGTACTGTCGGCATGACTGCTTCCCCGTAGTTATAATCCCGGAAGTTACTTCCGCTCTCATGGCCGAAACTAACGCATTATGGCTTTCTGTGGGAGTTCCCTGCGCTAGAACAAGAACGCGCGTATATTTCGTGTGAGCATGTTCGGAGCGAGAACTTCTGCAACAGCGTACTTAACGGTTTTCGGGATTCTTTTCTACCGGTATTGTTGTTTGGTACTCCCCAGGGAAACTGTCGTATCGCATCTTCTCACGAGCGACTTTATTTTTTTGGGGGGGGGGGGGGGGGAAGGGGGAGCGAAACATCGTCCAGGAAACGAGCAGGAACAGGAAAGGAACGAGTCAACGGCCATTAGTGCAACGCTGGCGGCGGGAACCCCGCCCACTCATATGGCATATTGATGAGGAGTGCGGCAGTCGTTGTCGCGGAGAGCCGAATTTGCCGTGCGACCGACAAGAAAATGGAAAGATGACACGAGAGGGGCGAGCTGACAGCGCTTGTGTAACGAGGTTCGCACGTTACCTCGCCGTCTTCCCCCTTTTATTTGGATAGGGTTTCGTGCATTTTTCATGTACGCCAGGAACAGTGCTGCAAAGCCAACTTCATCGCTAGCGCTCGGCAGAAAACGGCGTTAACTCTCGTTGTGCCAAAACTTTTCCAGAAACTATCGCGTTTGCCCCAGTCTAACGCGCCGCATTAGAAGTCAACACCTCGAAACCAAAAAAAAAAAAAAACTTTGGGCCTGGTCTATATCGCGCATATGAACAGACGCCTCAAAATTGCGCGAAAGAGTTGATTGAACATCAATCGGTACACATAAACACAAACGCGCTGTGGGCCACGGACGCCCTTCTGGGAAGCTTTTCACTTTTAACTGCGGTCCATTTGTTTTTGGAAGTCGCGAATACATGACTCCAATGCCCCTAATTCACGGATGGATGCCCAGATTCCGTCCGTTTCCCCCAAGACGATTGATTAGCGTTTAAATAAAGCGTCGTAATGATACCGTTCTCTACTTTTCCATCTTAACACTGGTCGAGTTCACGCAGCTTTCTCCTGAGCAGGCACAACAACGGCGCGGTTTTGAAATAATTGATTGATTGATAAATCTTTATTTGCGAGCATGAGGCGCAGATGTTAGGGCGCCCGCCCGGTGGAGGGCATTTCTAGTCCAGGATACCCTGGCTGCGGCTGGCGGTCCGGGCCCTCGTACTATCCTGAGGTCCGGGCTAGTCAGGCAAGCCATCAACTGCTCATAGGATGGGGTAGGGTTGGGAGGGAGGTGGGGGGTTTTTGACACTCCCATACCTGATGATATAGGGTGCCAGCGAACATGGCGAACAAAAAAACTCTGCCACGGGGCGACGCCCACACATCAGCCTCTGCTGGAGAAATAAATTTTTTTTCTCTCTCTCTCTCTGCATGGATGCTTGACGGCGAGAAGCGACTTGCTATATCGATGGCAATGTGGCTGGTCTTTGTTTATTGAGCTGTGTTGTGGTTTCGATTTTGTAGTTTTGGTTTTGATGTGTTTTTTTAGTTTTGAGTCCGATTGCAACGCACAGGTATTTTTTTATCCTATTTTCATAATAAAAAGGTGCGCGTTACAATCGTGCAAATATGGTATTACATGATAGGTGGCCGCTAGAGCGACCCTATGTTTGCCGAGTTTCATTCACTTGTGATAATTGGTTAGTTCACAGTGAGATGTAAACGTCGCAGAATTCTCGTCTGCTGCAATCTCTAAGGAGGGAGTTTATATGGTTACAGAAAACCGCTGTAACTCTTGCTTTATGGCAAGTTCCCAAACACAAAATGAATAACAGTGCGCCGCTAATATTACTGCATCATTAAACCGAGTGTCATGTATACTTTTCATAGTTCAGTGAAAATGCAAATGTCACAGAATTCCTGTCTGCTGCCAATACCCGGTCTTCTACGGGAAAGAAACGGATTGTGTTTGCATGCTAAGAGAAATCCCCCGTCCTTCCCAGTTTCATTAAGTAATCATAATACCGTAGTCACTACCATTACCAAATGTTCGGAAAAACAAGTGCGTGTACATTCTCCAATCAAGTGTGTTATGTGTATTCCGTGCAGCTTCGCTGGTCATCTACCTTCACAGCGGGCAATGGTTCCCAGTTTATTCGATTGGTGCCAGAAAGCGCCAACAGCTTGACTGGTCAGTTGGGTGACGAGGCACTTCAGGCGGGAACTCGCGGCCGTAGTACAATTGAGGGAGACCGTGGTGCGCATGCGTGCTACCATCGGAAACTTGAACCTTGACGTCGGTGGGCCAATGAAAAGTTGCACTTATCGGGATCAGTGGGTTTCTCTACACCCGGCTTTTCTGCAGCTTGCTTAGATACAACAGCTAGGAAAAGCGTCGGGGACATGCCATAGGGGGAAGATAAAACCGCGAGGCTTACCGTACCTGAAAGAGACAACGTGTTATTCGCCTGGAACAGTTACGTTCAGCGTGTCGGCAACTGGGCGCAAGCATATTTTTTTTTAGTTTAGTTTTTCTAGTTTTTAGTGTCATTTTTTAGTTGCTGTTGCCGTGGGCGAAAGAGTCTGCTTCCTTAAAAAGCTGGCTCGCTTGTTTTATTATTTGCTTAATTAATTAAACTTAATTAAGGTCCCGATGGGTATAACAAAAGCGGTGATATTTCAATCCTGTAAAACAACATGTCATCATTCATTGTGGATTCGTTACCGAGTGGCTTTTAAGGGCGAAGCCCCTTGAGGCTGGGGCTGTTGGCGTCTCCTGTCGTCGTCGTAATCGTTGTCTCGTACAGTCACGGTGCTAAAACACTGGGAAGCTCGTTTACGCCTCGCGCTAGAGAACGTAACGCGCACTAAAAAAAATCACCGGGACACTCGTTTACGCCTCTCGCTAGAGAGCTTCCTGCTTCAAAGAGAGTTTTACAGCAAAGCTGTATACCTGTACCCGACAACGGTTTCATCTCCGTTGGCAAAAAACGCCAAGGCGCAAAGAATACGCTTATACACTGCATGCTTCGCCGCTCCCACGTTTCGCGTTAGCGGGGATGGCCCGCGATTTTCGTTCTCATTCCTCGAATTCCGGGAAACTCGTTTTGACTTGCTCATAGTCGAGGGGAAGACATAGTTTGCCGTTCTGGCGTAGTGGTTACCCGCACTCGCGGTAACTGGTTTTATCGCAGCGGAATAAATTCATAAGCACGAGGTATGCGTCCCAGTCGGCTTTTGGCTTACATACCTCTTGGACACATGGCTGCAGGCATTTCCTCATTTTATTTTCTCATCTAAGTTTTTATTTGATCTGATTTGATTTCTTGGAGAAAACCAAGGCGGATGTTGGCTGACAGAGGCCTCAGCCACCAGGTTCGCGGTGTACGCACTGAAAATTATGTTCGCTAATTTAAACATAATAGCACAATCATGTAGCACAAAAAGCAGTCATTAATACATATATTCTGTATTATGCAAAGCCTAGGTCTAAAATGCACAGTAAGACCAAAGTGTACACACAAACGTAGTAATTCGCACGCATTAAGTTTCAACGATCACACAACTACGTCGCAATTACGTAATAGTGTATTTTAGTTTGTAAATGTTGATTGATTTGATTGATTGATTGATTGTGGGGTTTAACGCGCCGACGCAACGCAGGCAATGAGGCGCGCCGTAGTGGAGGGCTCCGGATTAATTTTGACCACCTGGGGATCTTTATCGTGCGCCGAAATCTCGTACACACGGGCGTTTTTGCTTTTCGCCTCCATCAGAAAAGCGGCCGCCGCGGCCGGGAATCGAACCCGCGACCTCGTGCTCAGGTTTGTAAATGTTCTTATAACTTCTTCCTCTAGGGGAACACATCGACATACACTTCAAACAATTATATATCAGTATTGCGGGCGTTTTCGTTCAGTAATTATTCTCCTCTTGACTGATCTAGTCACGAAATACCATTTAAATATCTCCATTACTTATGCAAGCGCAGGAATACTTACAAAAATAACAGCTATGTGTCGATTAACACTGGACGCCAAAACGGACACCGTGCTGACAAATCCTTTGTCTTTTTTCTTAATAAAAGCAGCAGCGTTGGTTCAGATTAGCGTAGCCACGCCCTTTGCTATGTATTCACGGCATCCCTCATTAACCCTCGCGTCCCTGGCGGGTGCGAAAGGGCCCTAATTGAATCGACGTGATTGCATCGACCGGGCAGACCCGTGTGTGCCTATGCACAAGGAACTACTGATCACGGTCGCAGCCCGCCGGGAAGGGGGGAGCCTTTCTCGGTCATTGCCTCCCGGGGCCGCACCGATGACTCAGCGGCGGAGGGAAGACGTCACCGGCGAGCTTTCGGGGCGGGGTTCTGGCGCGGTGTCTCCTGCTCCTGGAAAACGACGCGCTGTGGGATCGCGGTGGGGCCGTGTTCTTGTGGGAGCCGATGGAGATGACGTTGTCGGGGTAGGTTGGCTACGCCCGTTCGCGCGTCGCGCGGTGCTGTTGTTCCGGTTGCTCGCGCAATCTTAATGATTTCTAGCCGTTTGCTTGGGCCTCTCGTGTGCTCTTATCGTCCGTGCGCTTTTTTTTCTACGTGTAAGCAAAAGCTGGAACACGCCAAAAAGGCGCAAAAGAACAGCCGACGCTCAGCAGACGTTTGTTAGAAGCAGCTGACATGCAATTTCCCCCAATCATCCGTTCCGATTGGATCGAAAGAATAGAGCTTTAGCAGTCCGCCTGTTCCGTCGCGTACGTAGTTACCGTGTTGACTGGGGCTCGTCTGGGCACTTGTGCATTCGTCACGGTAGCTGTATTAGTTGCATGGTGGGGTGCGCCTCCTCGCCCTTCCTCCTCGCCCTTCCGCGCGCGCATGCGCAGTTGGGTCCCGGTAATCACGGTAACCACGTACACGACGGAACAGACGGACTGCTAAAACTCACTGGTGTCAAAAGAGAGTGGTTGCGCAAGGCGTGCGTAGAACATTACGAGCGGCTAGGACACGCAAGAAACACACCCACGCAATGTGAAGCTCTTCACAGCGTCTGTTCTTCTTTTGTTTTGTGTACGTGTTCTTTTACGAATTCTTTTACGCGCACTTTTTCCAGCGGTGTCACTGTATCAGTATCAGCGGTGTCACTGTATCAGTATCAGCGGTATCAGTATCAGCAGTGTATCAGCGGTGTCACTGTATCAGTCCAGCACTATGATTTACCGATCACCTCTGTCTGCAGATATTTCCTTGTTGTGAACCGCGGTTTATAGTGTGGTTATTAGTCCCTACGGAACAACAACAACAACAACAACAAAAAAACATTCCGCATCAGAGAAACGCAGATGTGGCACGCTGACACGCTGTATAGATCAGGGCTTTGTTTCTTAATGCGAAAGCTACTTGTGAACAGTTTTTCGTTTCTTGTGAGCGCAGTTGGTGTGCGTGCGTTGGGTTCGTTGCTTCGGGCCGTATTTTCTGGCTTTTTATAAGTCGGGTAGGTTTCGCGATTACTTTACCACTCGTGCAAAACGTACATAAATGTAAACAGTGATGCGGAATCCAGAGACCTAAGTTTAAAAAAAAATATCTGCGAAAACATAAACATTCAAGTAGGAACTGCCGGATGGTGCGTCGGCATTCTTTGACATTCTTCGTGTACAGCGCACAGGGACAGGACACAATATAAGGGACGCGGACACAGCACTAACGATTACACCTACTAATCAACTCTCCAATAGCAATCCAATCCAACACTCAAATAGCAATCCAATACAATCCAATCCAATAGCAATCAACCATACCAATTAGACCACCAGGCAACACTCGGCATTCTTTGCAGCCGCTTATTTCCGCGCATGCGGGTCGTTGTAGCGAACCACTCAACTCAGCGATTTCAGAAAGTCGTCATCAGAGTCATAATCCCAGCGCGGTCATTGCTACGGCGCTCATTTACTGTAGCGACATTTTGAAGCGATACACAAAATCAGTGTGGTAAAGCCACGTTTACGAAAGACTACGTCACCGCACAGTGAACGGAATTGTTATACACTGGGCCCACCTAAAGTCTGTTTCACTGCTGTACACGAATGGATTGCTCGGAAGGCGCTCTTGAGGGGCGGCACACGGTCAGTTCAGCAGCGAAATACGACTTCCCTAACGTCTTCTATCAATTATCCCATATGACCTGGTTTATGACTACAGAGCGGATCGTGTAAGTCGTTGAGGGCTGTCAGGCATATTTTGGGAGGTATATATAGTTAATTATATCAGTACCGCGCGGAGTTGCGGCTATCTATTAAATGGACGCTGAATTCAACTCTAAGCATTGAAGAGTCACTATATCAGGTTAAAGTGTGAACCGCCTTTTTGCCTCTGTTTCTTCCATATAACAGATGGCAGCATAAATAAAACAGTTGTCATGAACATCAATGCAGATCTGCGCGTCTCTTTTTTTTTATCTTCTCCCGTGTGGCTGGGTGCGCTTTTCATGTACAATATGCAACGATCCTAACTTTGATGCATTACGAAAAATGTGTATTAGAAATATTTGCCCCATTTTCACTAATTGAATTAATTTATACGAACATGCGTTGTCGCCAGTTGTTTTATTTATTGTGCAAACGTATTCTTCCGCGCGTTTTAGCTATAGCTTAGGGTATTTTAGCGCAACCGGCGCTGCATATGCATCTCTCCAGTTGTACGCAGTTCGCAAGGACTGCTAGTGACAGCCAAGCGAGGCGTTTTCGCTGCGAAGTTTAAGTCAGAACAGCTAACCGTATACACGGTCGCACGGGTGGGGTTCGCCCAAACCGAGTGATGACGCTGCGGCACTCCGAGCCAAGAAATGACGCCGAGGGGGCGTTAAGAATGTGCGCGGGCCCGGCCCGGCCGCACACCGAGTAGTCCCATCACGCAGTCTAGGGGTGAGGGGGAAAGAGGGGGAGGAGTGGGAGGCGAAACGGAGTGAAACCTTGAGCGGTCCACTTTTCGCGCGAGTAAAAGTGACGGGTGCTCGAAGCTGAAAGAAACAAGAGCGAACGTTAAGAAGAGAACGAGAAAAAAGAGAGACAAGACAGGCACGAGACGAGCGCTTGTCTCGTCACACTTTCTTTTCTCGCCGCCGTCTTACGGCGCTCTTCTCTTTTTTGCTTGCGAGCGTGAACCTGCTGGCCCAGCAGATCATTCGAACTGACGGCGGGTGCTGGATGTGTGTTTCGCGGTGGTACGCCTTCTGGGAGAGATTGGCGGAGGCTTTGACCTTGGGGATTACGCGGCTTTGGGGTGAGGACGAGTTAAGATGTATGTATGTCAGTGACTATGACTTCCCCGTCTCGTCAGTCTCGAAAAAGTTGGTGGGGCGTACGGAGGAAGGGTAAAGGAAAATGTGCTCAAGTTATCAGAAAATTGGTTAAAATTAGATTGTGGGATTTAACGCGCCGACGCTACACAGCTGATGAGGCGCGTCGAAGTGGAGGGCTCCGTATTATATTCTGACGATCTTTAATGTGCGCCAAAATCTCGAACACACCGGCGTTTTGGCTTTTCGCCTCCATAAGAAAAGCTGTCGCCGCGGCCGGGAATCGAACCCGGGTCCTTCTCAGCAGCACAATGCCATAGCCACTGAGCCAGCGCGGGGGGTAATAAAAAATTGGTTAAAGACGAATGACAAATATAAAGTGAACAATAGATGATTTTTGCCCATAAAGAGAGAGATAGAGAGAAAGATGCATGCAATAAAGAGCAGGGTGCAATTCCGAGCTGTGTTGTTAAAAAAAAAAGCGTTTTTTCACGGCCATTTCAATCAAATCCGTCGTTGCGCTTGCGAGGCCTCGCACCAGTGACATGTACGAAAACCGACGACCGGCCTTGTTTTTGCTGCCTCACATCAGGTCGCCTGCTTTCAGCCAGTTAGGGCTTGCTCTAAATGGACATTTCGAAACGGACATGGAATTTACAAAACTGAGAATGTCGCCCCAGGAACAGGAGAAATGCTCTGTGACTCGATTGCAGTTTGAACGAAGCTGTAATACGTACTCCCCATTCGATTATCGCGAAGTCGAACTGACAGTGGAAGGTATTAAAAAAAGAAAGCAAGTATATACGAAACGAGCGACAAGAAGTGGTGCGGTATCGATGGGGGCGCAGCTGACGAAAAATGAAGGTTCCTCCATGGCCATCACGCAACCTCCATGGCCATCACGGCGGTTTAAGTCCACGATTGCAGCCGATTTGCTTCTTCTTCGCTGCCGCAAGTACCTTACTCCATAATTGTTGCTATAAGTGTGAGCTTCCTTCATTTTTTTTTTTTTTGATATGATAATCATTGGACATCACCTTGGAGGGGCGTACGCTATGACGTGTCTTTCTCGTTCCGAGTAAGTCGTGCCACGATTACGGCGCATGCTGGAGTCTTTCTCGTTCCGAGTAAGTGTTGCCACGAACGCGGCGCACGCTGGATTTGGTGTTTTTGGGCAACCTTGGCCAATCTCTATAAGTGGGTATGCTCGGCATTTTCTTGGTGTATTCAACTGCGGACACGAACAATAACGATTTGCTAAGCAGCTTCGCTGGTAAAACTGAAAGTAGCGTGGCAGTGGAAGCGTGGGTCAAGCGATGCCGCCGAAAGGCTTGCGTGATTCCGGACGACAAGGGAACGGAGTTGCCGAGTGAGTGCTTGCGCCGTTTCCTCCCCGCCTATTGGACTAAGCGCGCGCTGGCGTGCGCCCTGAGCAAGACGCCTCTTTGTACACCGAGTGCTAGCTTGGGTTTCGTTATTGTGACGCCGTAATGACCCGCAATCTGAGATTTCTCGTCGCTGCGGGGATTGGATTAAAAAATGGCAAAAAGACAATATTTCATGCGTCGCCCCCGACAACAGTCAGCGGTGGTGTGAACAAGTAGCGGTTAGAGCTGTGAACGCCCTGTGTAATCTCGCGGGCGTTTGTGTTTGTGGGCTTTGGCGTAAGTGGGCCGGAATTCGTTTCGTGATGTATCAGCACTTACAGAGCATAAACAGCGCGTGAACTTGTCTAAAAAGAAAGAAAAAGGAATAGAAACGCAGCTGCGGCTTTGGCATCAGCAATAATTTTCGTAACCTTAATGTTTCTTTCGTGCTTGGTGCTGTATTTCTCTGACGGAGACGCCTTGCTGATTGTGTCCAATCAAAATACCGCCTTTGAGAAGCGGCGTGGCCACATGTGGGCACAGCGGGCCACAAGGTATTTCCCGCTCCGTCTGCGTGAGGCGATAAAAAAGCAATCTGAAGGCACATAGCTCTTCAGTTGAGCGTGCTTTCGCACTATTGCAAGGCTGGGCCGGCGGAGAAAGTAGCTGCGCACGACTGTGAAGCGACTGAGTACCCACACTGTCAGACTAAACAAACAGGCCAAAGCTTCCTGGGATTTGTCGCCTGTACGCGAATTGTTTCTCGTGCGTGGGCCGCTCTGTGTTTCAGTAGTGAATTACTATATCTCGGTGGAGACAAACTCGCCTTCGAAGGGCGTTATCTACTAAGCCATAAAATTTCTGCATCGTAATTGTCCAAAGACGGCGTGTTAACAGTCGTTAATTGCAGTTTCGAAGCGATGCCCCCCAATCGTGGCATATGCTTCATGCTTGTGTGTGTATTGGGGGGGGGGGGGGATTGGTAGTGGCTCTAATTAATTGTTCCTAAATTAGTTGACTTTCCAACTGTACAGTGAACGCTTCAATGCTGGCGCGAATTCGCTTACCCCGAGAGTTCGCCAGCGGTACTTTTGCGGAGTGGGCGTGGACATGTAATACCTGAATGACATCGCTCTGGCCTTTTCTTGTTGCAATTTACGGGACTGCCCTGAAATTGTTTACGGGCGCCGCCCTTTGGCGGCCGTCTCTGGGCTGAGCCGCGTTGTCGGCGTAACCGAGTGAACGATGGCAAGTGAAAGAAAAAAACCACGAAAGAAAGCAAAGGAGGAGAGGGTCGCGAAATTGGGAGGGGAGGGCGGTAGGTTGTGGCGGCGCGAGTCAGCGCTCTCCGAAAGGAGGAGGGGAGGGGGCAGTATGCTGCGCCAGCAGGAGGCGCTCGACGGCGCGACCCTTGGCGAAAACGTGAGGGGGGCGTGCGCGTGACGATGTTGTGCGTCAATGAAGACGCCCGAAGCCTAAAAACATGCATCGCCGCCGTGTGCAGTATTCCGAACTGCTATTTGTGACGTCACAAAGCCTGTCATGGTGAAACGGAACTGGCGGAGCTCTTTTTGGCGTTCTTAATGGGAATAACAGAGCGCTAGGGAGCAGGTAATGTGAAATGTTCATATCTGGGGGCCTTGGCGGGACGCGTGTTTAATAAACGACGAAACGTTCAGCTAGCAGACTTTTAAAGACATGTTGCTGCTTTACCGCGTGCCGTAAACGGTGGCATAGTTTCTAACGGGGAGGAACGCGACTACGACAGCCACCGCCATAAGTCTGGAGTTATTACCGAAAGAAATTTAGTGCAATCTGCTACAAAACAAAGCTGCCCTCCAGCTTCTTCGCCTGCCAGTTATTATTTTCCATAGTATACGCGCTCGCCGACACGTGGCAGCACCACGCGGGGCGTCTTGGTTCATTCAGCGGTGATTGTAAGTTTACTCGGCGCTCTTTCGGCCCCCTCCAGGAGAGACGGCGAACGTTTGTCGGGAAAATTGTATGGAAACGGGGGAGATAAATGCCAGCTGTAATTGCGTATTTTTTAACGAATAAAATACCGTTTGTGGTGGAAGAACAGCTGGAAGGGCTATTGAATATGTTGTATAAGCTACAAAACGAAAAAAACAAACAATGGAGGGAGTCTCGCCCTTTGTGTTGTGGGCTCTGCAAGTAATATCATAAATCAAGTCTCCCAATGGCACATTTTAATGGGCTTCGACAGGTGTGAGCTTTCACTAAAGGCAAAAAAATCTCGGGCCATCTGCACTAACGTTAAACTTGGGGTGGGGCGAAGCATGCAGTGTTATTCTTGGCGTCTTGGCGATTTTGACAACGGGATGAAATCGTTGGGGGGTACAAGTATACAGCTTTGCTGTAAAAGTCTATTGTCTTTGAAGCGCGAAGCTCTCTAGCGCGAGGCATAAAGGAGTGTCCCGGTGTTTTTTTTTTAGTACGCGTTGCCTTCTAGCGCGAGTCGTAAACGAGTTTCCCGGTGTGTAAGTACCATGACTACATGAGATGATCACGACGACGACGACGACAGGAGACGCCAACAGCCCCAGCCCCTAAGGAGCTGCGCCCCTAAAAAAGTTGTGCTAATTTTACTGTCGCAGTAATACCCTCTTGCCGAGGAGATACGCGTTTCTTTTATCGGTGCAACTTTGCTGTTATTTACGATATAATATTGAAGTTGTTGGTTCGAGGTTAGACTGGTGTGAAGTATTTAACAACAATTAAAACACTTAAGCGGTCGTCTAGCCGTAGTCTGTTAGTCTAGCGGCGTGTGTTGTAGCAAGCAATTCATTAGCTACTCAGTCAAGCAAAGACCGTTTGCGTGTCTGATCGTACGCTATGACGCGATTGTTATCAGTTGCGTTTTGAACAAATTATACGTTCTCTAGTGTCCAGTGCTACCAGTTTGAAGGTGGCCCCACTCTTCTTCGCTTGAACATGGTTGGGAAGTAAAATTTCCTTTATAGATTAGAGCGTCGCAGTGTTAGCACTTCTCCCCCTGAAAACTCCTCCCTATACGTGCGAGCAATTCACGTTTCGGCCGGTATTCTTAAAGGGGTCATTAAGAGGAAATGCAGCCTTGTTTAGTTTGATAGGAGTAGCCGTTGGTAACTCGTTCAGCTCCATTGCACCTATGAGACATTTTTTTTTACTACTGCTATATGAAAACGTAAGTACTGCACATAACAGGTCGTTTACTGAGCGCGCATGCGATCTTTCAGCCGTTGCTCTGTCAATGTACTTATTCTAACCTTGTGGTTCATTAAGACAGACAACCATTGTACCTTTCAATTACTCCAAAGTGTGTAGTAGCCAGCTCCTTTGTAGGTTGGAGCTAAACTCTCAAATACAGTCGAACACGGATATATCGAACACGGGTATATCGAATTATTGTCTATATCGAACTCAGGAATTATCCCCTTGAAAATTCTGTGTAAAAGTATAGGAATTCGTACGTTTATATCGAACGGTATTTTTCCCGACATTTGGTATATCGAACACCGCCAAAGCTGGAAGGTGCTCTTCGGCGGTCGCTGCACCCCCGATTTCCGAGGTCGCTTAGTGCCTTCGCCGAAACCCAACAGGGACAGAAGCCGGGGCTCGTCGGAGCGTCACGCTTGCCTTCTAATGGATAACTGCTCGGCCAACCAAACCACCTGCGAGCTCGACAACATCGAGCTCAAGTTTCTGCCTCCGAACACAACAGCCAGGCTGCAGCCGCTCGACCGCTCGACTAAGTCGTTCAAGGTTGGGTACAGGAGGCGACTCCTCGATAGGCTTTTGATGAACCTCCGCGTGGGCACCGAGATTAGATTAAAGTTGACCAGCTGGGGGCCATACACATGATGACGGGTGCCTGGAACAGCTTAAAGCAGAGCGTGGAAAACTGGTTACGGAAGGCAGGCTTCGTGACGGCCGAACATTCGGAAGCTTGCGAAGACGGCGACGACGACGAATAGGGCATGGACGACACGTTTCGCGAGCTGTCGTCCCTTTTCCCGGCTGCTGTTCTAGCCGGACTGTCTGCTGGCGACTTCGTGAACGCTGACAGCAATGTTTAGGCTGTTGCGAGCGTCGGTGACGAGGATATCGTAGCTGCGGTTGAAGGAACCCAGACTGATAGCTCGAGTGGCGAGGATCGTCCGGACGAGGATGCGGCTACACGATCGTACTCCGCCGGTGAACTGGCGGCTGCGTTCGGCTTGATTCTACGTAGTTGCGGCGACATGGGAGGAACTGGGCTATCACACCTGGATAGCCTCGAGAATATCGAGACCAGCGTCTTTAATTCCATGTACAGGACGAAGAAGCAGGCCAAGATCAGCGATTTCTTTTCACGCAAATAAAGCATCCTGTTGCGTCATTACTGCGGAATTAGTTTTCATTCTTGAATGCACCGATCGGTAAGTGGCCGTCCGCCACAGCTGAGGTCACAGATATTTTTTATATCGAATTTTTCATATATCGAACTATTTCGCGATCCCTTTGGAGTTCGATATATCCGTGTTCGACTGTAAATGAGTATTTCGCTCTGTAATATGTAAGATAACGTCCAGAAATGATTTCAGAAACCCTCATGTTTCTCCCTACATGACAACAATCTGTGTTGAAGTGATACGGTCAAATGAAACTAGAGGCCTCACTGCAACCGCACAGACAAGATCACGTGACAAATCGCCGGAAAGTGCACGGCTGTCGGGAGTCGCCACTGTATACGTTTTCCTTAATATCTCGACCATTCGTTTGAAGATTGCGATAAAATTGCAATTTTATAAATAATCACCATGAGTCACTGAAAATACAACAAAAAGTCAACAAGAACTCCACAATAGAAAAATCATTGTGCGGACCACAACGAAAATTCCGTTGTGTTCTCAATGTGTAAACTCAATGAACATTGAGTTTCTGTTGATTTTCCGTTGAATCAATGAGAACTCAATGAAACGTCAACAGAAATTCAGAACCCATTTTTGTAAGGGTGGCACCATTGTTATCGGAACGAAGCAATCTTTTTGACGAACCAAACCTGTATTTTGTTTTCACGGCCCGTCTATTCCTTTTACACGCAGTGTAAGTTTCATGGAACCACTTGAGGCGCGAGTATTTCGGATGAAGATATAAACTTTATGGATAAACTTTAGGCGTCACGGGATGCTGAGGACGAATCAGCCGCTCGGTCCAGGCAGCCGCTGAGGGCCCTGATGATGTGTTCCCATGGTTCTGATGATGAGTTCCCGTTGTTCCTTGAGCTTTGCCGCAACAGCCAGCCAATCTCTGGTGTAAATTGTGGGGTTGTGTAGGGTTGTAAGGGCATTACCGCAGCGTGTGATCATGCATAGATTGAGTAAGGCAGTGTGGAGACATTGGGACAGGAGTGTCTGGCGTGCGTTGGAATAAATGAAGCCCAGTGGGTGTGTTTAGTGTATAAATTTGGGCCCGCCGAATGACTCCTTGCTCGCGGCGGGTATACAGCTCTGTGTACATGTTCGTGCATTTTTCGCGGTCGCAATGTGTCATAGCAGCTGTGATCAAGCGCCAGCGTCGGTGTTTCAGGGGCCCGTGCAAAGCGCCGGCCGGCGTAAGTGTCGCATTAATCGTGCTCTCTTTATTCCACTGTCTGTTACTCGCTCGGCGGTTCCGTTCTGGGAACAAGTCGCTTTCCGTTCTGTGCAGCGCGTATTGTCCTATGACCGAAGCTTGTTCCGGAGCCACAGTCTAGCGCGCAGCGGCTGCATTTGGGACAAAACAAGGGACACAGTGAACGGATTACGAGAACGCCGGAAACGGAAGCGCCTCCGTAATACGCGACGCATGTTTATGCGCCGTGCAGGTAACGGCGCCGCGCTTGATGCGGCGCGTGTTAATCGTGATAGTGTTGGTAGGCATGCGGTGGGGAAAGTGGATCCCGCCTTCCGCCGCTGTGCGGGGTTCCGAGTGTGAAAGCAAATGAGGCGTGAATTTATGTTCACGCGCGGATGAGCTTTGCAGTCTGCGGGAGCAGCGGTATGTAGGCCTTCGCATCGGGACGCCTGCGCGCCCACAGCACATCCGCCTCTCTCTCTCTCTCTCTCTCTCTCTCTCTCTCTCTGTGCGTGTGTGCGCGCTGTTTACAGAGAAAAATAATGGGATGCAGTGTCCGGCCTGAAGGCTCGATTGCGTGGATCGAACTCGCCGCCCTAAAAAGGACACTAACGCGTAAGACTTGAAAGTAGCGGAGCTGTATGCAACCTTCACGACCATAACGACGGTTTAATTAAACAAGTTCGCGATTGCAGCCGATTTGCTTCCTGTTAGCTGCCGCAACGACCTTTACACTGTCTTTTTTTTTTTTTGCTATAAGTGTGAGATTCCTTCATTTTTTTTGAAGTGATAATTATTGGACATCACGATGGGAGGGCCTACGCTATGGCGTGTATTTCTCGTTCCAGCAAGTGTTGCCACGCTTACGGCGAACGCTGGAGGTTTTTGTTTTTTGGCCAATGGCGCCCAGTCTCCCTGAGTGGGTATGCTTGGCTCCACGAATGTGCGCACGGGACGCTCGGCGGTCGTCGCGAGGCATGCACACACGAACGCTCGGCATTTTCTTGGTTTTATTAACTACCGCGCGGTAGCCGCGGGCCCGCACTCACGTGCGCGCTCGGAGATTTCTTGGTATTTATAAGTGCGAACACGAAATATATTACGATTTGCTCAACTTAGCTGCGCTGTTAAAACGGCCGTGTGTTCCAGATTTCAGCGCACGTTGAAGATCTCCAGGTGGACAGAATTAACCCGGAGAACTCCACTATACGGCGCGCCTCATCGCGTGTGAAGCGTCGGCGCGTTAAACCCCACAATCAGTCAATTTGCAGCGAAGCAAGCAAATAGGCATCCATTTGTTTTTTTCGTCACGTTCGGCGCGCTCCGTCCTTCGTGTCAATAAAATAGCAGCGCATGCGCGAACTGCGCGATTACGTATGGCGGATCCGCTCATTCCGGAACGACGGGCATTCCTGCTTAACGCCTCATAAGAACAAAGGCTTTCGTAACGCAGTAGGCACAAGATCACTTTCTCCCCGACATGTTTGTTTCAATCGGACGGGACACGCCCCCCGTTAAGGAGAAAGCGATGGTCCGTGGTCGCCAGCGAACGTGATCTCTCAATCGTACACGCCGTCTGCGGCGCACACCGTATACGGCGGACGATCGTCTGCGTGGCTGCCGTCTGCTACTGCGCGGACGTCGTGACGAAACCACTCCACATCGTGACGACACGCGCAATATGGCGATCGTGACCGCTTTCAATTCCCTGATGGTGTTTTTCTCTTTTTTTTTTCTCCCCGCGTGCTTGTTCTCGACCAGACACAATGAAAACGTAATGGACGTTGGAGGCGCCCGAATTTTCTGCGTATCTCTTTCCCGGCGCTCACGGTCAATTTTAATTGTGGGAGCCTTCTCCTGACTTTCGGTTTTTTTGCGGCCTCCATAGTTTTCGTGCGAACAGCGGCAGGTGCGAACGATTTATTATGTATTTTTTATGCGCGCGTTTCTCGTCCTTCACGTCTTTTTTAGGCGCCGTGTGAGAGAATTCGCGAGGAAAAGTCGAGAAATAAAGTAGTGACCCTGAGAAAGCCCGTGCGTGGCCGTGCCGCCGAGTGCAGACGAAATTGAAAGTCGTCTGCGCGCCTAGCAGCAGACGACCGGCGCCTGGCCGGGGCGTCGTCTAGTCGCGGCCTCGTCGTCTGCAGGGTTCGGAGCACGCCTTTCGAAACTGGATTCGCCATGGGCTTACAGCGTGCTCTGTCTGGAGAGCGGATCGATATCTGCGGGGCGGTATTAAGCGCTTCTCTTTTTTCGAGATTGGCGCACTGTCTGCCGTCCTCGGCTAAAAGGATGCGACGTAAAAGGCGTAGATCCGGTGGCCTCCGCATCTCTTCTGGTGGGTCGTCTGCCGTCGTGGGCGGCATTGTTCCGGTGATTCTGTTGCTGTTCTACGGTTTTGCGTTCCTTTCGCTACGCCTACTGCGATAGATCCAAGGACTGCGTAATACGAGGGATGTCTGATGAGTGTGACAGGAACACAAAAGAAACAGCTGGTTTAGGAAGTTTTGTTTGAACCATGACCGGTCGTGGTTTGAACAGTTGGTCGTGGTTTGAACATAGCGAGCGTGGTGGTCTGTATATGTGGTACATTAAGCGTGCAGTATTGCGTTTGTCCGTTCAGAAAAGAAGGTTTACTCAAGCGTTGGAAGACGTTCGTTCACAAGCGTTTATTTCTTTATCCGACGAACGCTTTATCTCGCGGGTCAGTGTCTTTGACTGGTTTGGAGACGGATGGGGCCCCATCTGGGATTTCGCATCAATTCTAAGACATGCTGAATCAATTCCGGCAGCATGTTCTGAAATGTTACATTTTCAGTGAAACGGGAGGCATTGATCACATCTGGCTGATACGTGTCCGGAACTAATTTCAGGCGTTGTGTTTGCATACCGTGACGTGAAAACTATGGGGAGTCTGGGCTATGTATACACCAGGAATTCAGGGAAATTATCGAGCGACCTTCCCGTAACGACAAGAGCACCGCTAATCGTAGAATGGTTTTCCCGGACTTCTGCTGGTTCTGTGTATAAATTACCGGTTAAAACGTGGTTGCTTAAATGATCAGCTTCCATAAGCTGGGATACTGTTAACAACCACACGCCAACAGACCTATGACATTTACAGTTCTGACTGTGGTCATTGTATGTGCCTCTAACCCATGCGCCCAAGGCCACTGGCGTTGTCCCATTACCGCGCCCGTACTGTTATTGGTTTTAGAGCCGTTCTTCGTGCAGTTCCAATGGCCCAAAGCTCAAAAGAATCCGCTCGAGTGCACATACGGTAATGTATCTGAATGTTCCGCCGTGTCTGTAACGTGTGCTTGCAATCTGTCGTCGGAGCACTTTTTCAGCCGTGTGTCCCGTTTCTGCGAAACCGTTCAGGACGGTTACCTACGGACTTTGCTGTACTCGGGCGAAGCTTAAGAACCACCACGGAAATTGCCAATGCGCAGCATCACTGCAGCCGGCTGGTTCTGATTGATTGATTGATTGATTGATTGATTGATTGATTGATTGATTGATTGATTGATTGATTGATTGATTGATTGATTGATTGATTGTAGGGTTTAACGCGCCGACGCAACGCAGGTGATGAGGCGCGCTGTAGTGAAGGGCTCCGGATTAATTTTGACTCCCGGCAGGGGGATCTTTAACGCGCTCCGAAATCTCGTACACACGGGCGTTTTTGAGCCGGCTGGTCCTCTTCTGGCCAATCCGCAAAGAGCGCGTTATTACGGCGAGTATTTTGAACGTGACTAAAGTCGTTTCCTTGTTGATTTTGTGGGCTTCATCTGCTTATAGATTACTGCAGCGACGACGGACTGCGTGAGAAAACAGTGGACGATGTCGAGCACTAAGCGCAATCTCTTTTCAAAACGTGCGCGCGCTTGGACATCCGGGTCCATCGCTTCGGCGAAGTGATACAGTTAATGATCTTTTTCGGCTCTTATAACTGGTGCCCGAGGTATCAGGTGCTACTTATAGCTAAGAGGTGTGGTCCCACGTTAGAGATTCTCGGGTGGTCTAAAATTAGTCGCTAGTCCTCACTTCCTGCGGCTCAGGTTCAGCTTCTGCACGTGCAGCCCCAATTTGAATTCCAAGCGGCCCCTTTTAGGCGGCCCGTTAACCAGTATACGCGGCGTGTGCGAGGCGTCGATCGCAGGCTGCCTGGCCGGCTGCAGGTCACCCTATTTCACCCGGTGTCGTTCTTTAGCGGCGTCAGAGCGTTGGCTCCGCAATACGTCTTCCCACACTGAATGTTTCTTTGTTGTCGTGTTTTTCTCCTCGCCCGTGGGGAGTGGTCTCGCGGCCATGTTTAGAATCAACACCGTATGCCTGCTAAGACCTAGATTTGCGAGCGGCAACGTGAAGTGAATATATAGCGCGGAAGAGGCTTCTGCTTCTCGGCAACCAGCGCTTCATTTGCTGCCCGGGCTAAAACCATAGAGTTTAATGCTAATATATGCTAGATGTAAATGTCGCGCTAGTGTCTGTAGGAGCGAGCGTGCCGTCGTGTACCTGGTGGGAGCGTTCCATCGTATTTGGCATGGCTTGTGGATAGGCTTGAAAGTTGTCTGTGGCTTATTTATAAGGTAAAATGTTGCGTGAGGTTGCTTTATCAATAGAAAAGGGGAGCCGCAAAAGGTTTATTTGCCTGGAATTATTCAGAAGCTTCATGGGAAACGATGACGAAGGAAATGTTGCCCTTTTTTGTTGATTTTGGCTGCAAGAGCGATAAACAGAGACGTGGCTATGCAAGCCAAGTGGAACCGAGAGGAACGCTTCTAAAGCTGCCGTGGCGGCGCTTACGACAGCATGCGATTGCAGCGACAGATTTCGATTTAGTATATATTAGTATAAAACTCTAAGGCTACAACCGACCACGGTATCAGTGCTGCGTACATGCGCGTCTCTTCCTTGCGGGCTTGGCTTGGCTTGGCTTGATGGCCCGGCTTGTGGAGCGAAGATCGGCGGCGGGCGGCATGGTTTCATTGTAATATGTGCCAGAGGAAAATCTGGCGCTGCAATCGCGTGCCGCTAGCAGCGTTCCTCGCCTACTTGACTTGGCTAGTGCTGTGGCTTGTTTTCGCTCCTGAATCCAAAATCCACAGAAAAGAGTAACGTTTTCTTTTTCGTGTACGCCTTGCATGAAGCTTCTGAAAAGTCTCTGACAAATAAGTCCTTTGGGACCCGACTTTTCTACAATGTAATAACTTCAAATTATTTTTTACAGTTGTTTTTTTGCAGCCATGGGCAACTTTTGAGCCTGTTTCATGAGCCATGCTGAGGACAAGTGGAAGGTCCCCACCCAATACACGACGGCACGCTCGCTAACGCGCGGTTCCCCTAAACAATGGCGTCAGATTTCCCTCTAGCATATATTGGTATATGAAACTGCATGGGGCTGAACACGTGCGCGGCTCCCATACGGGCTTGGCTTGGCTTGAGATTGGCCGGCTTGTGGGGCAAAGTTCGCCGGCGGGCAATGTGCACGGCAAGCGTGCTTGTTTTCTGCACTGGCGTTTGCCGTTCCCATTGTTCGGGACTCTGCAGAGGACAGAGTTGTGGTTAGCGAGAGCACATTAGCGCCGACCCGCCGAATCCCGTCTGCCTTCCTCGCCCTCTCATACTTTGATGCCGGCACCGAGATAAGCGCTTGTTCGTCCGACGGCGCGTTTAAGCCAGTGTTGCACCAGTGTTGTATCAATGTTGCACTAGTGTTGTACCGCTGTTGTACTAGTTTTGATCAGCATGCTGTCGTCGCAAATGTCAGCATGTGGCACGCAGTATGCCGTATGTGGGCTCGATGCGGGTTGGCTATTAGAATAATGCCCTTGCGAAGTACCAGTGGACGTAGAACGGTGTCGCTAGAGGGTACATACATTTGGTGTCCAGTCTTCCGAGAAACGTACACTACTTAGGGTAAGCATGCGCAGTTATGGGAAAACGCCGGTTAGCCTTTTCCTCACTGACACCATGTGTGCACTGAGTGCGTGAGGAGTGGATGGAGTGGCCAATTCACTTCAGGCCCTCCACAACCTCACGCACCCACGCGGGGGGAATGGCCAATGGCAGTGTCAGCTTATATGAGGAGAGAGAGAAGGAGAGAATAAACGTTTGTTCACTGGATAAGAAATGTGCTTGCCTTCAAGCTTCGGCGTGGCGGCCTCAGTCCAAGATGTCTTGAGGGCGTCGGCATCAACGGCCCTTTGCGCCAGCCGGAGCTTGTCGTCCAGGCCTGAGCACGTCAATGCTGTCTGCCGAAGCTCGGATTAGACGTTCCAGTGCTCTTGGGCGGCAGTGCGCAGTCTAACCCGGAGAAGGTCGCATGCAAGCACATATGTTATGATGTCTGCCATTAAGCCAGCTGAAGCAAAAAAGTTAGTGAGCCCTCAGAAGCAGCTTACGGCGGAGACGCTCCGGCTTAATCCGTGTCTACTCATTCTGGCGGATCGCCCATTGACGATGACAGCAAACATGGTAACCAGCTTCGCCGTACGTGCAATCGATGTGCACCGTTTTTTTTCGTACAGTACCATCGTAGGCAACGTGCACATTCTCCGCGTTGAACATAAAATTGCAAGCGCGCTGCTGTACGGTTCTTCATTTTTCTCTGCTCCAAAAAAATTTCCTCGGCATTGCTGAGGAGGGTCACGAGTAATTGTGGAGGATTATTACTCGGGCAGCGACCATCCCGACGAAAACTGACGTGATGCGGACGTAACGTCCAAGTCTCAAAAGAAAAAAAATAAAGCGGTTCTTGTTATCTTCGCGACCTAATTCCCACCGCTTTCCATTCAAGGACGAGAAGCGCAAATTGTCGGTGGCTGTCGCCTCGTGGCCGGTGCTAAAGTTTGCCATCGGGCGTCCGCGCCGCGTCCACACCGCTGTCCATTTCCTTTATGCTGTTTTGCTTTATGCCTACAGCAGAGCTGCCCTGTCTGCTTCCGCACTGTAAAGACAGGAGGAAAGCGAGTTAATGGGTTGGTGCCCAAGCGGGGGCCAATTAACCCACTGAGGCGGCTCATTTTTAGCGGGAAATGTCTACCTGTTGCGGTCGGTATGCATGCGTCATCGGCGGGCCCAGCTCTGGCGTTGAGGCTGATTTCGGTCGAGCATTGGGCGGTGGTGGGGCGTTGACTTCTACTCCCGCCAAAGGGCAAGGAGGCCGTGTGCGCCTGCAGTCGGCACACTGCTACTAGTAGGGTAAAAATCCAGTGCCCTTCCACTCTATGAAGAATGATGAGCAGCGAAACTAGACGCAGTCCAAGGGCGCGAAGCAAGACACGTTTGTTTGTAAGGAAGGATAATACAGTGCATGAAAGGCAGGGAGGTTAACCAGGTTACAGTCCGGTTGGCTACCCTACGCATGGGAAGTGGGGAAGGAGAGATTTCAAGAGAAAGAAAGGGTATTGTAGAGACAATTTGCTATTGAGCATACTTTCAATAGCTGATCAGCTGAATGAAACTTGGAAGGACTCCAGCTTAGTATTCAAGCGGACAAGCATGGGACTGTACGTTTGCCTCCCGCGTCGGCACCTTGCTGCGTGTACAACATATCTACCGAAACCTTTCGTCCACGGAGGGTGGAAGTCAGGTCGCATCGGGCCGTGGGACGTCCACGTTTAAATCTCCCGCCAGAACAACGGGCATGCCTTGTGAGCGTATGAAGCACCCGTGCACGCATAAACGGGCAAGCTGGTTGGGGTGGCCCAAAAAATCGCCAATCCCCACATAGGGGGATTGGCCAAGAAGAGTTTTTTTTTTCTGTGGTAATCAATGGGCTAATGCAAAATAGTGCAGCAGAAGAAATAATTAAGTCTATAGGTTCAGGAGAAAAAAAAAACAAGAAAAAAACAACAGGACAAGGGGTGGTGTGCGCGGTCTTATACGAGAAAAAACACTGGAAAAAATGTCGCTGCGTAAGCGCTTCAAGCTGGACAAGGGAAACACCGGCAAAATCGCCACACCAGGAGCCGTTCAAAATAAACAGAATACACCAGCTCTTGCGAAATTTCCTGTCTACGCCGATTTATCCACGCACAATATAGGTGGAAACCGAGGCATATGCAGCTTTGCTGTAATGAATCAGGGCATGCGATCATGAACAGCGCAGCCAGCAATCCGCTGCTGATCCTCGCTGCTTTTGGTAGACCGCGATATTTTTTTGTTGTTGTTGTTTCTGGTTGTCACGTTCCCCCCTTAATCGACCGTAGCTTTTAGTCCGCATTTCGGGGATTCTCGTTTTATACGTTTCCAGAGTCTTCAGAAAGTCTCATGAACGTAGACCTTCAGCGAGAATAAAGCGACTTTTCACAAGCGGGAGAATTTCCTTAATTACGTGAATATGTTATCCCAGTAGCTCGGTGAGATCCGTATCGCCGCAGCGCCATCTGTCAATGTCAGGTACAAGGTTTTCTGGTATGCTTTGCAAAGCGGCGGGTCTCTTCGAACTAATTACGCTGCATCATTAGTTCTCGTAGCTTTATTGCAGGAATTTGTGCGGCTTCTTCCAGGCAGCAATTTGTCCGTTAATTCCTCGTGGCGTACGATCGCGGTGCGTGTATGTCACGACGCATCATCATTACCATCATCATCATGAGAAGCTTCTCACTAAGGCGGTATCGTGACGAAGAACGTGATCACGGTCATGCTCGTTCGTGAGAGGCGGTGGGGGTCACATTTCACGTTAGTGAAAACAACATATTGAGTGACGGGAACGTACGCGAGGCGGGCTTGCGAACTTGCTGATATCACTGTTATACGTGTAGTCTTTGCCAGAAGTTTCTAGGCCATGACAAAAACTAAACGTCCACGAAGAATTCAAAATTCAGGCATACCCCTCGAGTGCCACTAAATTATGCTATAAAGCTGAGGATAGCGGTTTTATTTCTTATTGTCATAAAATGATTCGATTGGACTAGAACGTTAAGTTTTTGCTTCAAGAGTAAACGGAGCATGGGGTTTGTGAATTAAGGTGACGCGGAGGGCGTTCATCCACTACGTAGGCCTCGGCTCACGATTCCCAGCCGTCCTGGTAGGCTTATCTGACTCATTTTACAGCCTACAACATGGGAGAAGTGCGGTATGCCGGTTACTGAGATATCGAGAATGCGCCCATCCAATGATAGCGTCGGATGCCAAGTATGTTGTTTTACAGTACCGGAACCGAAACTTGGTTTGAATGCTAATCTTGCACATCGTCCAATACGTAGCACCTATACCTGACGTCACTGTTGTTACTGCAGCCGCCGCAAACTGCGCGCGATAGTTTTTTTTTTTTTCTTTCAGGCTTTATACCGCCTTATCGCCCGGATAAACGACGAAAAGTGTGTTTATTTGAGCCAGCCTAGGCAGTGCAAGCAAAAACACTAGCTTCACAAATTCACTTCAGTGTCCCTTTAACCCGTGATGCCTCAAGTGGAAATGGGTGCCTATATTCCAACTTTTCAAAAATATTCTTGCCCGACGCTAGCGTACATATTGGTAAACGACGAAGTGGGTATATAACTGTAGATGCTTGCAGATGCTGGGATCACAAATATTGCTCGGTCGGCTTGAGGACAGTTTACTCGCTATCGCCGCGGTGCTCTTTGCGTTGGCTACGCCCTGTGAATACTGTGAATGCGTCTTCTGTTCATCCTGACAGTATTTCTTTTGGCGGGAACTTCAAAACGAGAAAAAGCGCTGTATCGACCATACGTTATCGGGGAACGGAACGAGGGGTGGTAGGGCCAGTTTTGTATTGGTGGTGGAGAGGGAATGTTGGTAGGCAGTCGAGTAAAATTGCATTCTGTGGTCCGCTATTGTCATAGTTCTCGTTACGACTAATGAGACCTCGGGGGTACCACCGTTCCTCAAGAGAGACCTTGGCGCGTTATGGTATTCGATGTCCTTGCATGCTGTGCCGCGGCGGCCGGTATGCAAAAACGCCCGTGTGTATACGAGATTTCGGCGCACGATAAAGATCCCCAGGTGGTCAAAATTAATCCGGACCCCTCCACTACGGCGCGCTTCATCGCCTGCGTTGCGTCGGCGCGTTAAACCCCGCACTCAATCGAGTCCTTGCCTGCTGTTTCGACACATCGGTTAATACGTAACGGCTCGCCTTTATCTATTGTGGGTTTAGAGGAGCCATGAAGACAACATGCAAGTTTAGTTCATTAAAAATACTGCTTTGTCTCGATAACGATGGTATTGATTTTATCGGAAACTTCGTACAAATAAACTGGATACTAAAGAAGACGCGTGAAACAATATGGACTGAAAGAAACGAAGAACTGGCGGCACCCTGGCAACTTTCGGCAACTTTTCTATGACGTCACGGAATCGTGTTTGCGCGATTGGCAGCCTCCGACCTAAAATAGGGCCAAGAAGCATGACTCGTCCATGCGGCCCCGCGTTTCGTTTGATCGTATCACTGGATCGCTAACTTGCAGTTAGCACACTGATAGCCATATTTTTAGTGTTGGCCCAGTTGGCCAATATCGCGTAACTCTTGCCCATGTTACGTCACTGTAGCGCGAAGTTCAAAATTTTTGCAATACTTTTTTCTTCGGAAAAAAAAAAAATCTCGGGCCATCTCTACTAACGTCAAACCTGGCGAGGAGCGAAGCATGCAGCGTATAAATGTATTCCTGGCGCCTTGGCGTTTTTTCCAACGGAGATGAAACCGTTGGGGGGTACAGGTATACAGTTTTGCTGTAAAAGTCTCTTGTCTGAAACACGAAGCTTTCTAGCGCGAGGCGTAAAAGTCTGTCCCAGTGTTTTTTTTTTTTTAGTGCGCGTTACATTCTAGCGCGACGCGTAAACGAGTTTCACAGTGCAATTAGTACCGTGACTGCATGAGACGACGATTACGACGACCGCAGGAGACGCCAACTGCCTCAGCCTTTAACAGCCCCTAAGGGGCTTCGCCCCTAAAACGTATCTCGCAGCCGGTATGGCGCTGAGTGAGCTTCAAAGGCCTGTTTTTTCAAATTAAATGAAGTTGCTATTAGTCTTCATGGCCCCTTTGATTCAATCACTCGTCTACAAACTTCTTTCATATCTAAATAGGACGTTTCGTGTGGAAAGTAATGCCGTCTGACGTGTAGTCTTTATTTATACTGTTAGCTCTCATTGTACAGGGTAGGTGCATCGGCTTCATTCGTTCCCTCCTACGTCGATGTTTGCATCCTCAGCGATGCTGTGCGACTTCCTTTTCAGCGGGAACATTTTTTCGCTACAAGGACGGACAGTCACTGCTTCCTAACCAATTTTGGACGCCTTTAGTTTGGAGGCATATCTGGCGCACTCATCCCCGTAAAGGTGAATCGACCGCACGGTCGTTTATTTGCAATGTAAGCGTGTCGGGTACAAGCTGCTCTCGAAGACTAATCCCCGTTGCGAGGAGCTCGCGATGAATGCAAATCTGCGAACGCGTCCGTCATTGTCGTTTTTCGAGTGCACTGAATAAGTCATGAGGCTTGGCAATAAAATAAACTGCAACAAATTCTCCAGCGACAACCCAAGCCCGCGGTAATCATTAGCCACACACATGTACACTTCATTTAAGGCGTCCGCGACGGGGCTGTTATTCTAATGCTCGACGAACAGCCGCGCACGTGAACTTCGTGGTGGCGTCCTCGACGGGGTTATTATTTAAATGCGGGTATACGAAGAGCGCGGTTGCCCTGATTCTACACTGGGTTGGCACGCGCGAATTAGCTGGGTGCGGGGCACACCTCTGGCCGGCTGGTTCGTAAGAGCTCGAAGACCTGAATGCGAGAGCTTGGGTCCTCCGTCCGCCAAGAGAGCCGGCGTCGTTTCTTCATCGGCAGGGCCCGTGCCTTCGCGCATAATCGCGCGCCGTTGCGAACCGCGTTCATTCTTCTTCGCGGCCTGATGCCATCGCTACTCTCCGACCCAGGGAGTGGCCGCCGCCGCTACGTGCGCGGACCGTGGTTCTTGTTGTTGCACAGTGGTGGAGATTCTCGCTGACCGAGAAACACGGGCCCATGCGAACCGGGTCGCCGGCGGAGCGGTGGGTCAACAATTTTCTCCTCTCGATTTCGGCCGGTCGCGCGAGCGCGCTAAGTGGGCTGGTCGTTCGTCGCTTCGCCAACGACGCTTCTTCTCATAGTGAATGGCTCGTGTAGTGTACGAGAGTACTGCCTTTCCCGCCGTGAACGAGAGGGGAATTTCTGCTCGGGGAGGCTACTCACGTACAGCCGTTGTGAAAAAAACAATTCTTTTTTTTTTCGTCGTGGCTGCGTGGTTGAGGTTTTCTGGTTTCAAGAGCGGGGTTCTAGGCGGACGAGTTTTGAGGGGCTCTTATTACCAATTCCACTACGCTGTAGCCTTTCGTTTCAAACTGCAGTGTGCGTCAATGGGGCGAATGATACCGGTTGACTTGCTCGCTAGCTAGTTACGCGGCTGAGAATATCGCTAGTTACGCGGTACATTCTATCTGAGAATATCGCTAGTTACGCCGCGTTACCGCTAGTTACGCGGCTGAGAAAGGGGTGAAGGTACCAAATGAAATTCTGGCGGAATAGAGAGCTTCTACACACATCTTTCTTTAGAGGTGGGACAGTAGATGACCTCTTTTTCTCTCTATTTCTTTCCCGCAGTTCATTAGGAGATATTTAGGCTCCTATGCTGACAGCACTGCGGCACCAGACACCTTTCGGAAAGGCCGCGTGCGCGGGTTTTGTTTTTTCGTCAAGGCCAGAAATAAGCTAAGGCATTCGCTTTCCCTCGTGAGGGCCGCATCAGCCACTTCAGCTAAAGTGATGGGTAGTGCGGGAAGCCGTTCTCACGGGGCGGCGACAAAGCGGTGCACGACGAAAGAGCACGCAACAGCACGGCCACGAAGCAGCTCAGCGACGACACAGCGCGGCTAAAAATAATTGGCCGCGGAGCTGCTCGCCTCGCTGCAAATGTCGCCTAAAGACGATAGTCTTCTGCCGCTACTGCAACGTAAATGCCTCTCGTCTCTCCCCCACCCACCCCTCCGACTTTTCCTCTCCGCTGTCGCTCTTGCCAAGGTTACATTCTTGGTTTGGAATCGCGTAACTTGTTCTTGTTTTTTTAACGCTAATTATTTCGTTTGCTCTCGCAAAAACCGGCCATGTACTGACATTTTGCTGCAAACACGGCTGAGATTTCGTTGGCGCTGCATAAAGTGAACCTGCACGACCCATGGACATGTACGGCCCATGCCGGTGGCTTCAGTCTTGCGTATACACAGATCTTGTTCAACAATTGCTCCAACCTGTGGCTGGTTGATTGAATCGAGTGCCGGACAGGCAGGTAGGCCAAATTTTGCGCGTTTGGGTAGCCAAAGGAAGGCTATTGTCTTAAATGGCGTCTTCTCGAGCTTTTCTTAGAGAAAATGGAAAGTAAAGGGGCCAAGAGAAGCCGTGTAAACGTGAGAAAGTTCAGTGTAATTTAGCAGGCTTCAATTTCATCTATTGTGGGGTAGGGCGGGAAGGGTGGAAAACAGTGCGGGGGTGGGTAGGGGGAGAGGAAGGGTAGAGGGTATTACGAGGCAGGTGCAGAAAGGTGCATCCGGGCACCCTATAGGGCGGCAGATGGATATCATCTTTTAGATGCAAAGCATCTCTTAGTCGACCCTCCGTCGTCCGGCGTCCGCACCTCTCCCCCTCTCCACAACAGCTGTGATAACGCCTCTCTCTCTTCTCCCCTCTCCTGACCAGCTGGTCAATCACGCGCATGCGCGCTGCTCCTCCTCTCCACTCCCTCTTCTCTGCAAATAAACCCCGTCCGCGCTCCGCTCAGTTACTTCTTCGGTACTGCGCCGTCCGATGACTGGAAATGGACGCCAACGATTCCGTCAGTGAACTGGCTGGCACACCTTCAACTATCGCCAGCCAGCACACTGTCAGAACCGCGAGCACCTCTGAAGACAAGGCTGCACAGAGGAGAGCTCGCGACGCCGAACGTCAAGCGGATTCCTCGCTTCGAGAACGAGAAGCCGCAAAGCGTTCCCAACTACTCGATAAATATAGAAGACGTTTAATAGGCTACTACACGTGTCTTTACTCTAACAACCAATTAACACGCTACTACTCCACGGCTTTGCATCCCCTCAGGGTTCCCACGTGGGAAGATGGTGTAATTTTTACTACATTCGCCGTGAAGCAATCAGATACGTGCGGAATGTTTTTTTCTCTCTTCTAATTCACTTTTGCTATGCAAGCTTTAGATTTCGACTAAATTATTTCTATGATGTGTGGGACGTGGTGTCCTAGAATCGCTTATAAAACCCTAGTCTTCATGGAGCGTAAATCATCATAACTCTCTGAGCCGCCCTTCTGGGCTCACCATTTCCCCCAAAACGTTTTACCTCATATCTCCCTTCAATGTTGCCACAAATGAGACCCAAACGCCCCCCTTCATTGTATTCGATTCGTATGCGGAAAAGTGCCATGCAGAGAAGGAGCTCGTGTAGTTCTTTACAGCCTATCAATGGAGATACGCTCAGGAAATAATAAGCTCATTGTGTCTATGACGCAAACGCTGAAGCGGTACAATGTAGCGTGCTTTATCTAAATAATTACGTCTGCATCACTTCTCTTTGGACCTGGATGCCACTTGTATTGAAAGCGGGGTGCGGAAGTTATGTAGGTATGCGTGTCGAAATGTCCTTGCCGTGTAGCTTCTTTATAACGGGATTTGTGTTAGGGAAGCCAAAAGTCCCTGCTGCCTGCTGCCTACGAAAAAGAAAGAGCATTTCTAAGATTGCGCAGAAACTGTATTTATATATATATATATTACTGTATTTTGACTCGCCCTAACTACGCGTTATTTGGCTTTAGCAGCAATTTAAGTTTGATGGAGGGTTCCGTAATCTATACCCTGGTGATGAAAGCACTGAACAAGGAAATACGGAGGTGAAAATTACTTATTTATTTTTTAGTTCCCCAGTGAAAGTATCTAATTGCACGTGCCAACAGTCACACGTCATCCATGAATACCTCTTTCTTTTCCACACGCAATATCCTTCTGGAAGGCATTGCCCGATGACATAGTGTCATGTGCAGATCGGGAAGTTTTTCGCAAAAAACTGAAACTATCGATTTTCTGTTAACCGGGCTCACATAACGAATGAACATATCAACGTTCAAGGTGTTTTATTCATGCTTTAGCACCGTCTTTTCTTTGTCTGTTTTTTTTTATGTACTGGCGCTTTCTTATTAACCTCTGTGCTTTTTTATTGTTCCTGCTTTAGCTGCCACTCTATTTCTTTACTCGTAGACAGTTTTTTGCTGCTGTGCGTGATATACACTTTCCCTACTAATGTAATGCCCTCAAGACTTTAAGGGTTCAAACATGAAATGAAAAGTAGGAAAGAGTGTGCTACGCCGGAGGCCGAAGCTATTTCCTGCTAGCTAAGGGGTAGCTTAGAATTGCGTGCGCATTTATAATTGTACGCGCTGAAAGAGTCGAGGAAAACGGCGCGTCTAGCTGGCCTCGTCCGTCTAACTTACTTAACTAGTTCTCCGCAAAGCTGTTGACCGCCTTTTCGGCTGACAAGCTTCCAACGTCCTACGATAAAACCTCCGTGAAGGATGGACTCGCGTAGTTGGGCGCAGACACGCATTGTGTGAAAAGCAGCGCAATTTGAGGCCAAGGACGCGGACATTGATCTCCGTACAGTTCCTGGTGTTTACCGTGTGGTTACCGTCCTACAGCATAGACGCATAAGGCATAGGCGGCCAGACAGCGTCGTCGTCGTCGTCGTCGTCGTCACCATCATCATCATCATTACAACAACAACGACCTATTTAGGTCCACTGCAGTACGAAGGCCTCGCATTGACCTCCACCCGCTTTGGTATGGCGCTGCCAGAGTCCAATCTTTGCCTCCGATTCTTCTTATTTCGTCTCTCTATCGAGTTAATGGCTTCTTCTATTGCTATCATTATTCACTCGATAGCACGTTGTGGGGATCTAAGTTTGCTTTCTGGTTGTCTCGTAAGGCGCCGTATGCCATCACCGGCAGAATGCATTGATTGAACGCGTTTCTTTTTAGGGATATCTTACTTTTCATTAGGGCCCCGTAAATTATCACCGCTAGAGCGAATAAGGCTTATAATGGGCCTAAACCGCCAGGTGGCTTTAATCTACACATTGACGCCGGCACTCTGCAAGCCCTCCCTCCCTCCCTCCCTCCCTCCCTCCCTCCCTCCCTCCCTCCCTCCCTCCCTCTTTCTCTGTCTGTCTGTCTGTCTGTCTCGCGATGCCTACTCACAGTCTTGCACATATACGTTATTAATTGTAGCCAGCTAATTTAAGCAGTATTTGTTTTACTACGTTTACCCTGACCTTTTCTTCACTAAAAAGATTCCAGTCGTCTGTGCATCAAATATGTTTTTAATTTTATACTGTCAGCGTACAGCCAAGACGGGAGTTTACATTGACAAAATAATCAAGAAGTGTCATCAAGCAATCAAATTAGCCGACAAGAGGAAAATTAAAAGAGAGGCGCTTGAAAAATTAAGCATGAGCACGCGACAAACCGCATGAACAGTACGACCACGTCTGTGCATTCACTTGCTCTTAAGAAATAGGAACCGGACGAACCGAATATTATGCGCCGAGGAGTAATACGTTGCATAACGCAGCTTCCAAGTTTTTGACGTCACTAAGGTTAATTTCGTTAAACGGCGAGTTCTACGCGACATAATTGGCGATGTGGAGTCCATGTGGCCATCATGTAGAGCTCCAGTCGTATATGCTTTGCTTAAGGGGGACTCTCACCTGACCACCTTCCTGTGGAACTTACTAATTCACGACCCACGGGCTTAAAAATCATCGTGTAATAATACGGAAAGTTTTACAAATGCATGGAAATGTTCTTAACGGCCTAGTTTTCTTCTCTTGAAAATATAACATTTTTACTGAAATAAGCAATTAACAAGAAATGCATTTTAGTTTATATAGTTTTCATTACGTGGCGCCAGCGGTCTACCATGCGAGATTTTTATTTTTTTATTCCAGTACAGAAGTGACATATTTCTCAAATAAGCAAACTAGGCCGTTGTGCACATGTGTATGTATTCGTAAAACGTAGCGTATTGGTGCACGATGGTTTTTAAGCCCGTGCGAAATGAAATTTAAGTCCCATATGAATGTTAGCAGGTGGGTCCCCTTCAAAAAGAAAATTACCCCACCTTCCCGCGAGGGGAACCCTTTAGAGATGCGACGTATCTTGGGGGTTCACTTGGTGTTTCCGTTGGGTTGATTCTCTAATTGCGTGAAATGTGTGTGGAACGCGTATGATGTATTCTTTATTTAACACGCGGCCTTGTCTTCAGTGGTGCCAGCATTCCTGTTATCACAGTGATCGGTGCTTGTTTGCGCGGGCGATAGCAGAATTGTTAGGCTCCATTCAACGCATCGATCGAAATCGGAACGCCGGTGCTGGAACGACCGCGGCTATGACGCAACACAATCCAACACAATCCACTTTAATCCAATCTAAGCCAAGCCAAGCCAACCCAACAAAATCGAATCCAATCCAATGACCCTCGCGAGAGAGTGTTCGCTATCGGAGAGGAGAGGGGGTGAGCGGCGGAGAGCGCAGCTCGCGCGGCGAGGAGAATGGGGGAGGGGTGTGGACGGACAACAACAACGCCGTATGGAGGGACAAGGCGAGTGAATGAATGAGATGCAGTCGCATCTAAAAGTGCTTCGAAATCCACCCCTTCCCCCCAACTTCCCCAACCGCAATCCCCGAGAGCGATGGGAGACCTTGTTGTCCAGCCCCGACCTGACGACCCAACTCGCGCTGGCAGTCAGGGGCCAGGAGCTGCTGGATGCATATGGGACCCGCGAAGAAGGTTCCACCCCATCTGGTGCCTGCGTGCACTAACCACTTAATGGGCTCGATTAAAGTTGATTCTCTCTCTCTCTCTCTCTCGAAATCGCCAAATGGTACAGTCGGTTTCCGCGTTTAACTTCACCGCCGCCTACGTCATTCGTTTTTACCCCAAGCTGTGGAGGCGTATGCACTCGTAAGCTGAAATTCACGAAGCGAACTTGAAATCGTTCCCCGCCCACCCTTTTTTGTTCCCTGCGTGATCTCGCGGTGTCGGACGCTGCTTAACGCGGCCCAGCGCTGTCTCGCGTGTCACGATTTCCCTATCTCATCTCTCTGCCTTTCTTTCGATGCCTCCCCCTCGCTTTGTTGCAACGAACCGAGGGCAGCGTCGTTACGTTCCACCCTCAAGTGGTTGTTGCGGAAAACGTTTCCTCGTCTGGAGTACAAAGCGTCTTGCGCCTCGACAAAGGAGCGCGGAGGAAAACGACTTTCGTGTGTCTTGGTCGGACCCCCCGCGTAGCTGTTATTATTTATTGCTCGCGGGCGAGGAAGGCGCCAACCCCTCCGGCGGCACCACGCTTCGTTTGTTGCCGCTCTCCCGATATACCAGGCGAAGAATCGAAACCGTTTCGAACTGATCGGCTGGACAATGAAGCGCCGGCACTGCGTTTTGAATGCTCGAAGTGTCCCGTTACCATTTTGGGTCCCCTCGCGCGTGGAGACGCGGTCTTCTGTGTCTTGAAGCACGCATTGTTCGAGACGAATTGAGCGCGAGACACGCTACAGCCGTCGAAAATGTAAGGCGATGGGGCTCGGAGACAAATTTTAATATCGGCGAGCGGCGTTCTTCTATTCTATAAAAGCGTATACGAGTCAACTGTACCATAGAGGCAGAGGGGAGGGTGACCTCTAGGGGACGGACAGTGTTTACCATGGCGGGAAAACACGGGTGGGGGGGGGGGGGGGTGTATTTTTATTGCTGGTTTAGAAGGTTACCCCAGGGACGGGGCTGGGAGGGACAGACAAGGTTTTTCCCCTCTCTCACAGACAGTCTGCAATCCATCACTCTGGTACAATTTTGTTCAATCTCTTTAACATCATCCCAGTTTAAAGAAGAAAATGCATTTTATGTGTTCCTGCTCTTCGTTGGTATAACAATAGTAATCATACATGATAGTAGGCTCTTTTCTTAATCGGTACCGCAGGTTTTAATGAGCTCTCTCTGCTTGTATAAGAATAATGAGCCGTCCAACAACTCGCACGGGTCTGACGCGATATAGCAGGCCGCTTTAGCGTGTCAACGCCTCTTTACTATTGCCGCAAGGGATAGGCGGTTACAACATTCAGTCAAGGGGCGACGAGCGCAATGAGGCTTTTGTTGAAATCCGCTGTAAGCCGCTCCGCTCCACTAAACGCATTCGAACTGCTGTACGCCGAAAAGTGTGCTTTACCGAAACAGTGTATACCCAAAAGTCGGCCTCGTCATCAGGAGCAGTGGTTGTTGTTGTTGGTAAAGTTGTCGAAAAGACCGCCCAAGTTCGGGGTTGTGGCACCTTGCCGGTTGGCGCTCGCTTTGACGCCGCCTGAGCCCTCGGGATTTTTAAAGCGGAAGCTTTCTTAGGGGGGGACCGATGTCGTCCTGTCGAAATACTAATGCATTTCACCATAGACCGGTTCGTCGACCGATAAGTTCCGATAGGATCTCTGGACACACACTGCGCGTGCGTGAAACCGGACTTCCATTGTGTCAAAACGGCAATTTGAAAATCGCGAAACAAGAACGCTTCCATATAAGACAACGCACGTGCCGATCATGAATGAGGAGTACAATAGTATACACCTTTATTTCGTAAGCCACGTATCGGTATACATTTAGGGCGTTCGGCGATGCGTTTACTTAATGCGGGAGGAATCGTCGCATAGGTTCGCTCTTCGTTGGCGATTTGGATCTTTGAAGGTTTTACGATCGACTTGACGCACTTTTTGGCGAATGTTGCTCCACTGTTGGCGTAGTTTTTATGTGCGAGAGCTTTCGCCCTTCTTGCAATTCTTTTTTTTTTTTTAAGAAGGGATGGCAGAGTTTTTTAATAACTACTTCTTACGTGTTGCTTGTAGCGTTAATTTGCGATTGTTGCGCCTTAGCGGGCCGTTAAATCGTGACCTTGGTTCTTTCCGTTAGTGTAGTCGTGGCTGACATCGCTAAATCGGAGAGGAAGTTTCTGCGGGGTAAATAGCTCTTCTGAGGGGCACTTCTCTGTAAAAAATAAATATATAAATAAGAACAAGGGCACCTGAAATGACCGGGAACTAAGAATATTTCCTGCGTTCTCCAAACTTGTAGTTGATAAAGCGATTACACATTGTTTTAATCCCACTTCAGAGTCCCTTTAGAATGTGTTGCGTGGCCAGCCGCCCGACCTCGCTACAATCATAAACGCGTGAAAAATACAAAGCTCAAAAGCTCCAAGCGCGAACTCCACGTTACCGGCAATTGTTCGCAGGTTTTGAAGGACACTTGAGGAAGCAGCGGCGGTTTTCGTCACATTAACATTACAGGGGAGCGCTTTGTTTTGCTTCTTAAGGGGAAACAAAAGGAGTTTGTGTATTCAGGTCTCTGTATAGTGTCGCAGCCCTCAATGTATGCCCTTCTCTGAAGAAGTAGAAAAAAAAACTTTCCTTTCAGTTATTCCACTTTCGCCTTCTGCATAACATTGTCGCATTGTTTGTGCGCGGAAAACCAGAAATACTGCGCGGTTTATACCAGGACACTACAGGGCCCGTTTTTGTTTTGATTACCAGTGTTTTCAACCGTTCCCACCCTGCCTGTTTCCTTGTCTGATTTTTACGGCCGAATTGCCCTACTAAAAGGGCCATGAAAGTGGTTTATTCAAAAAAGACTGCTTTGTCCAGATAACAATGGTGCTGATCTTACCGCAAACTTGATCACATACAATCGAGATAGTAAGGAAAAGAGGTTACCTTCCGCGGTGGCTCAGTGGCTGAGGCGTTGCGCTGCCGAGCACGAGGACGCGGGTTCGATTCCCGGCCGCGGCGGCCGCTTTTCTGATGGAGGCGGAGAGCGAAAACGCCCGTGTGTACGACATTTCGGCGCGTGTTAAACATCCCCAGGTGGTCAGTATTAATCGGGAGCCCTCCACTGCGGCGCGCCTCATCGCCTGCGTAGCGTCGGCGCTTTAAACCCTACAATCAATCAAAGAAAACAGGTGAAGTGTCCTCCGCCACTTTCCGGCGATTTCTCTGTGACCTCGCACAGTCTTGTTTGTGCGATCGCCGGCCGCCGACGTAATAGCCACGTCCATAAATCATGACTGGTGTTATTGCAGTGGGGCCTCTGTTACGCTTGATTCTATCGCTTTAATGCTAACGTGCAGTTAAAAAACATATTGATAATTTCTTCTTAGTTTTGGCCCATATTACGTCATTCATGCCCATAGTACGTCACGGTGGCGCGAAATTTGAAAATTATTTTATAGTTCTGGCGTTTTCTTAACAGCAAAGCTGTTTAGGCTGACACAAATCCGTCCGTCGCACCAACAAACTTCGAAGCAACAAAAAAATAAAATAAATAAAAGAGCTTACTAGGGAGGTCCAAGAAACCGATCTGGGACCTTTACGCCGTGAAACCGGCAACTTAGCCACTGGGCCACGCGAAACCTTGAGCGGCACGGGACAGCATCCAATCGTACGCTACCAATCGTGCTACCAGTCGTGCTACCAGTCGTGCTACTAATTGTGCGCTACAAATTGTGCGCTTCCAATTGTGCGCTACTAATTGTACGTTACCAATTGTACGGGCCGATTGTTCGTTACCGATGCGCTACCGATTGCGGATCTAATTGTGCGCTACCGATTGCGGATCTAATTGTGGATCAAATCAAATTGGAATAAAAAAAAGTGCTTCCCGTGCTCGGAATAGAACCTGGATCCCCCGCGCTATGAAACCGACGTCTATCCGATCGAGCTATCATCGAATTCCGGGCGCACAGCCCGTAACGCGAGCGCAGTGTTTGGACTTTGTCGCGGGTCCTCGCACGTGCTGATGCGGTCCACTTTGGGAGAGACGTGAGAGCCTGCGGACGAAACGATCCGGGCCTGCCAGACACGGAGAACTTTCAACGGCGAGTTCGCAAATCCATGTGAGGTGCAAGTTGCAACAGCCGGGTCGCCGACGAAGGGAAAGGGCCCATTTTTTTTTTTTTTGTTGTTGTTGTTAAAACGTCTCTAGTAGCTGGGATGAAGCTTAGTGAGTTCCTAAAGGCCAGTTCCTCCAAATTCAACAGCGTTGTATTTTGTCTTTGTGGTGCCTTGGAGGACACCGCTGGAAGCAGCGAAGATTTTCGTCACCTTAGCGCTCACTCATAGTTAAAAGTCAAAGGGAACGCTTTGTTTTCGTTCTTAAGTGGAAACAAACGGAGTTTCTGTATTCAGGCCGCCGCATTCTCATGCAGCCTTCTACGTATGCCCTTCTGACTGAAAAAAAAAAAAGCGAAAAAAAATTCTTTTTCATTATTCGACTTTCGCTAACATATTGTCGCACTGTTTGTGCGATGAAAACCAAAAATACTGCGCGGTTGCCGACAGGACATTGGACGGCACGTTTTTGTTTGGACTGCGCGCGTTTGCAACCGTTACCAACCTGTCTCTCTCCTTTGCTGACTTTTTCCGGCGTAATTAACCAATTAAGGAACCAAGTGAATATGCATGTCGCTCGCGTTATTTTTTTCTGAGGTTCGCACACCGCGAAAAACAATAGGTCTTCCTTTACTCTACCCGAAGCGCGCGGCGCTATTCAGCGCAAACAGCGTTTTCTTTCCTGATGAATGCAAATCACAACTCGCGCCACTTTCACTTCCTGCGCATGCGCGGTAGCTCCTTCCGGCGAGGTGGCTTCGTCGCGCGTAACGAGCGGGCTATTGTCGTCTGGACCAATTGCCTTTGTGCGCCGGTGTTGTCCTCTCTCCCACCTGTTGAGCTTCGACGTGCGATGAATGCGCCCACCCAGCACATCAACGGCCGGCGTTGTGCGCACTGCGCTTTACAGAGAAGCTTCTGGTACGTATAGCCTGCGGGGATTTCAGAGTCGCAAAAGGGCCTTACCGCTTATCACTGTGCTCGCTGATTTATATGAGCTGGATCACAAGCCACCGTGTCTGACTTGTGCTTTTCTATTCAAGCTAAGCTTTAGTAATCTCATTCATGGTGTCTGTAACGCGAAAACGCCAAGTGAAAAAAAAAAAAAAAAAAAAAAAGCTTCCCTACCGGAATCGCACCTGGCTCCCTCGCGTTATGAAGCCGGCGTCTATCCGATTGCTCCAGTTCGCCGAGGTCGAAGCGGTTTAGAACACTTTGACGAGAACCAAAAATCCGTTACGAGAAAGCTTTGCGTTCAACAATCGTCGTCGGTAGACGGGGAGGTGCATGATTTCTTGTATTTTTTTTTTCCTTCCACAAAACGACTTTTGTGCTCTACTGTTCGTGGCTATCGTTTTTTTTTTTTTTTTTTGTACGCAGACTGATTTCATATCAATGCTTATGATACATGCGTATCGTTTTTGTTGTACTCGCACTGCAAGGACCGCAGACCCGTTGCAAGCTGCGCACGCAGCTTTTATGCTCTGTCCTACCCAGTCGAACTCCGCCAAATAAAGTTTTGAAATCTTGATTTGTGTCTTTACGCGGTGCTGCGTAATTTACGCAGCACCGTAAATACGCACAGTTCTCGCGCCCACGGAAGCAAAATACATGAGCACTCGAGTCGGGTATTGCTGAATGATTTTCATAACTGAAAATTACGTTGTAAGAGCGCAACAACTTCGCGTTGCGTGTGTGCAGTTGGGCTCGGCTGTACGCTGGCTTGTTCGTCGGGTCGGGATGGTGCAGAGGGACTTGTTGCGTGGCGTGCGCGGGCGCGGCAAAGCGAACTGGAACGCGTGCGCCAGTTTGGGGGCTCATCCTCCTCCTCCTCCCCTCTCTCTCCCCCCTCTCTCTCTCGGGTTCGCTTCCTGCGCTTTTGGCTATCCCTGTTCCTTTCCCTCTCTCCTCGTCTCTTCGCGTGGATGTTTCGCAAAGGGAGGGGATAGCATAAATCGGAAAGAAAAAGCCAGCGTTTTGTTCCGTTCCAGTTTCGGCGTCGCCCTGCGTGTATGTCTACATGTATCAGGGAACGCTAAGCGGAATGGATGGCTCCATGGTGTGGACTTGCCCGTAAACTGTAATTAGGCGTTGTTGATTTCTGTTTTTTATTTGCATTTTTGTTATTCATGTTGGGCTGGGAGGAGTAGTGTAAGTTTGAAAAAAAAAAAAAAGCACATTTGTGGTTGCCCAAGCTCTATAAGTATTGTTCCAAGGTTGTACTTGTGCCCGAGTTGCTTCAATCATATCATTAATTTTTAATCGAGCAGCAAAACTCTCGTTTTGCGCAGTTTCTCTGTAACAAGCTTATGGCATTCGGTATAGGCAGCGCTGACTTATTCCTGCATCGGTTCATCTGGTAGTAAGGCTTTCTGAAAATGTCGAACTGCGTTATCGGAGGTTTTGCTCTCATAGACTACGGCGCATTTCTCGTCGCCTCGTTCCTCCTATCAGCGCAGCAGCATTCGATTTCCTAGACGGTACAGCCTTGGGTAGAGCCCTAGGCCTTTTCTGCAAGGACAAAGCGCCATCTACTGGTGGGATTTGGACACTTAGGGAAAGACTTCACCGACTGCGCAATACGACCCCCTGATAAATCTCTCTCTCTCTCTCTCTCTCTCTCTCTCTCTCTCTCTCTCTCTCTCTCTCTCTCTCTCTCTGTTCGATTCCCTTGCTTTGAGTTACAATCTGTGCTTCCAATTATAACTGTCCGCGTTCGAGACCAGCTAGGTCTGCACGTTTAAAAATTCATAATATTTTATGTAAACGGGTTCTACATCTATTCTACACACTTTTTTGTTTGTAAATAACAGCGGTTCGGTATGTTTAGGCTGCATTAAGTGCAGTGTACAATCCGTACTCTTACCTAATTGAGGCTTTGCACCTTGACGGAAGTGGCGTTTGTGTACAGTTGTTGAAATTTAATGTCGCGTCAATGCAGCCGAATGAATAATGGTGGTTTTTACGCATGGATGTTCATTCTCTCTGTGCAGCAACAGTACAGGCTATATGCGAGAAGAAAACTACCAACAAAAAACGCTCTCCAAGAACACCGCGACGCAGCGCAGAATAATACCCGGTGTGTTCGCAAGCGCGGCGGTATTCTGCGCTCTACTCGGTCGTCGCCGAAGAACGGGTATGTCTTCGGATCGAGCCAGCGACACTCCCGTGACGAGGATCGAAGACGCGCTCCAGTTTCCACTCGTGATGGGCCTCTGTTTCCGTTCATTGTGGCCACTCTCGCACATTCATGGACTAATGAAACGCGATCACCAAAGAATTAGTCAGAACACACAAAGAGCGCGATTTTGTAACGCTTATGTTGAGTGTACGTGTGACGGGATGCACTCTTTCTCATGCTAACGGCAGAAATTGCGTATTAGGCATACAACCGTGGCAGGTGATGCAAAGGCAGGCCACTGGAAGCGTGTATGTCCTGCTTCGGTCTTTCATTCTCTCTCTTTTTGTCGTTGGCCTGATCTTGTATAGCGTTGGAATGAACTTGCCTTAGACGAAACCTCGGTAAGAATTTATTTATTTATTTATTTATTTATTTATTTATTTATTTATTTATTTGCTTTAATGAGAACAAGGCAAGACGCCCTGGTGTGGTAAAAGGTGGGAGTGGGGAAAGATAAAGGGGGGTAAAGAGCATTTGGATCATTGAGAAGTAACATTCAGTTCTTGTACTCGCACTCGCGTTCTCGAAAACACACTGAAAAATCCTATAACTGTTGTACAGGTTTTTTTTTTGCCCGTTCCTTTAATTAAACTACACTGAGGGAGGGGCACTATAGCCGTTGTCGGGTTTCCGCATTTTCACTTCCAGTACTTGGAGATCGCAAACTGAAGAAGGGGTCGTCGTTCACGTATCAAACGACCTTAAAGAGACCGCTTTCTAGAGAAAAGGGTATAGCTCCTTTGAGTAGCGATGTGTTACTGCAAACTTGAATGCTGAGCACAGACTTGCGCTGCTTCCTTTTACTGAATAGTCCAAACAAAACACTCGCTTGCGGCCATTTTGCCGCAGTGTGTCCGCCACGGTCCCTTGGAACTTGTCCTGACGCCGATAGGTTATGACGGTGGTGTCCTATAAACGAAAACAACAAAAACTGCGGAAGTCGAGCATGTGACTCCATCGCAATGGCTGCAAAAGGCTTTTAAATCCTCGATTCTCAGTACTAAGGCGCATTTGTTGTGTAATGCCATGCTCCAAGAAGAATGCTGTTGCTACGAAACGTTACAGGTGTGTAATAACTGTTTTCCCGAGCTAATCAATGTAACCATGAACACTTCAATAGTAGTTCTCGCTCGCATACCAAGCCCCTGGTAGAGCAGGCGTAGGGCCGAAACGTCCCACATACCCGGAATGGAATGGAATGCAGGCATGTCGTGTACACGCGGGAAGAGAGTCCGACCGGAGCGCGTCTTCAGTCATGGCCTCACTGCACTTGACCCGTAGCCGGCCGGGTAATCGTACCTGGCCCTCGGCATTCCTACCCCCCGCCAGTCGGACTGCCGCACCCCCCCCCCCCCCCTCCTGCGTCCGCTGATTACCCCCCGCCGACTTGTTCCCCGGCCTGTGGAAACAATTACCCGAAGTGGAGCGTCCACTCCCAGCCGTTTTGTTCTCCGTATAACACCCCAGGGTCGAGTCCGCCTTCATAGTTCCCGGAATAGCGGTGTTGGGGAAGTAGCGTGTTCCCATTGTCTCGCTTGCACCGGCACTGTCATTGAGTGCGAACGGGCACGTGCGACGTTTTGGAAACAAATAGCGCGCCGGACTATCGTTTAGGCAGGCTCTCTCTCTCTCTCTTAACTCTTGACGATCGATGTTATCCTATATAGTGGAGTAATTAGTTGCTCCGCCGCCGTCGCACCTCACTAGGGTGATGAAGGGCGCGAGTAGGAGGGTTTGTAACTGAGCTAGTTGGTTCATTGCATGAAGTTGAACAGCGCAGGGACGGGACTAAGAGCAGAGGCGACAAACACCAGCGCCCGTGTTTGTCGCCTCTGCTCTTAGTCCCGTCCCTGCGCTGTTCAACTTCATGCGTGAGTAGGGTTGCCACCTTTCCCCGAAAAAACAAAAAACAAAAAACGGCCCTTTGGGGGAAGGTAGGAGGGGGGGCGGGGGGGTTCGTGGTATTTAGAAGGTTGAATTTGCGGTGAAAAAAAAAAAGAATGTTTTATGACATGCAATGTCATGTGCATTGTAGCGTTTTCCTACGGAGGAATCAACATAGCGTTTGTACTGAAAGTTACTGAGATTTTGGTTATTGCTCTAATGTTCTGCCCTGAAAAGAAACCGCACATACTTTGTCCATTAAAAGCTCTGTTTTACATTTCGCCCGCGCTCGCCCGCATATTTTCTCTGCTCGCGTGTCTTTGCGCAGCTTGCCGACAGCTATTTGTCGTCGTAGTTGCTGAATTAACGCTTATAAAATGCCAAATGAATAAATAATCGCGGCACGATGCCCCCCCCCCCCCCCCCCCCACCAAAAAAAAAAGAAAACGCCCAAAGAAGGCCGCTTTTAAGTACGGCCCGGCAAGCAACCGTCCCGCCGTTTAAAAAACCGGTCGGGCCGGTCAAAAACCGGGAATGTGAATAGGCGTGAGGAAGAAAGACGAGACGCGGTTGAACCTGAACTTCGTGCTCTGACTTTTCTTAACTTTAGTTTGGGTATGCACAGTCTCGGACAAATGCAATGCGAACACGAAAACATGAATCAAGACACGCAAAATTGGAAAGGCACTGTTCGGGGAGGTCCAATAATGGCGCGCTATTGTTATATTGGGAAAGCCACATTTCCCAACTTTGTTGCTGTAATTAAGTCGCGCGTCAATTTAACGTGCAGACCCGCCGCGGCGGCTCAGTGCCTAAGGCGTTGCGCTGGTGAGCGCGAGGACGCGGGTTCGATTCCCGGCCGCGGCGGCCGCTTTTCTGATGCAGGCGGAAAGCAAAAACGCCCGTGTGTACAAGATTTCGGCGCACGTTAAAGGTCAGAATTAATCCGGAGCCCTCCACTACGGCGCGCCTCATCGCCTGCCTTGCGTCGAGGCGTTAAACACTACAATCAATCAATCAATCAATCAATCAATCAATCAATCAATCAATCAATCAATCAATCAATCAGTCAGTCAGTCAGTCAGTCAGTCAGTCAGTCAGTCAGTCAGTCAGTCAGTCAGTCAGTAAGTCAGTCAATCAATCAATCAATCAATCAATCAATCAATCAATCAATCAATCAACCAATCAATCAATCAATCAATCAATCTAACTTCTAGGAAAGAAATAGCGCTTTGGTTCCTATTTTACTGATCGCGTTTCGTTTGTCCGTGACTGTTTTTTACGTACTTTTTCTTACAAGGCAAGACTTTGATAAAGTGACTATGTTATAGCATTTAATCTTACGATGAAGGGCAGAAATCCCGTTTCATGGCGGCCTTCTTGTGGGGCGTTCCCGACATCCGCCGTCATGCCACAGTTCCTGGATATTTAGCTAGTCTGTCGTCCGGACCGGTTTTTGCAATACAATGGCGCGTCGGAGCAGCGATGAAAACGTACGAAGTTCTGTCCATCGAGGGATACTATTAACAAATCAATCAATCAATCAATAATACAACGGCGGGCGCCAACCGAAATAACTATAGGTCGGTCCCCTATGCCGACGGACGGTCACCGCGCCACTTTCATGTTCCCGACGAAACGCTTTCAAATACGAGTTATTGTTTGAATGGGAAAGACTGAGAGCGGGGCTTGGCTGCTTTAACGTGACCTCATATAGTCCCTGGAAAAATGTATCCCAAGCAGCTCGTGTACACGTAGCAGTATACAGTCGCCTTTAAAAGGGTTCGGTGTGGTGCAGAGCAGCTTTCGCATATACCCCAATTTTCCTGCAGTGTTTTTTTTTTTTTGTCACAGGAAATTGTTTCCGTTTCTTCAAACGGACCGCGGAGGTTCTGCGAAGCCTGTATTCCAATAGCCAGAGCGCATAGAATGCAGCGTACGTGTTCCGCTAGCTTTCCGGAGGTGACTACTTGTAAAAGAGAGAGGCTATACATACCGCACTCGTGACTTGTGTGGCTCGCGGACGCCGGTTGTTAGTGTCGAATGCAAAGGAGATCGGCTTTGTTTGGCGCTCGCTTCCGCCATTTGTCCGGCTGGCTGGACACGCGTGCTGGACGCGAGCGGTTTCCGCTATCGCTGCTGTAGCGCACACTTCCTCGTTCCACAAGGCGCCGAGGCTGTGTTTGAAAGCGAGAAACGTTGCGGCGCTTTGCGTTTGTTTTCGCGGCGGTACAAAACGCTCGTGCGAATGAACGTGCGCCCAACGCGCTGCGCGTGTGGTTCTGCGCGAGGCCGTAAAGAAAGGTTTGTCATTGGTAAACGCATTCAGAGTAGAATTTTACAGGGTTTCATTGTGTTATATGGGGCTCGGAAGGTGGTCGAGCTGCATGCATTGGGCGGCTGTTTTCCGAACTCTGTCCCCTCTGGTATTGTATTTTGTGCTCTACAGATCGAAAGGAAATATTAATGTTGTTAAGGGGAAATTCATTCTCCGAGAAGTAAGAAAAATGCGTTTCTCTGGGAAGACATTTACTTGTGTCGAGAAAGTGCGTGTCATGATCCTGTTAGGACATATCCCGGTAAGTTAATTAGCATAAAATGCGTAGAACTATAGGCTCTAGTTAGGGGAGAGTGCTGTATTTATTGACCCCCCCCCCCACACACACACACATACGCACACAATTAAGCAAATCGAAAGTAAAAAAAAACACATTCAAGGTACGGGCGCGTCGAATCTAAGAGCTTCAACTCGTGTTAAAGGGACATTGAAGTGATTTTTAAAAAGCAATATTTGCCGTGTCCTAGTTTTTCCTGGCGATTTACGCGCATTTTCGAACGATAAAAGGTCTTTAGAAAGTGCCGACTTCGCCCACCATCTTCCCCGTCCCATTACTGAGGTCATCTACAACGACACAATGAAAAGTGGGAAGTGGGGGGGGGGGGGGGGGGGTGAATTTCACCGATACGCAGCGTGTTTAACCTTTGCCACCCGGGCCTTAACCAAGATGGTAATATTAAGCTTACAATTGAAAAAAAAAAAACGAGATATTTAAGGTCGGGATAGGATAAAAACGCGCTGCACAACAGTGTGACGTCATAACAGCAGTCTGTGCGACGGCCTCGTGCGGCCCACGGTGTCTCCTCTTCGTAGATGTTCGCCGAAGAGTCAATATACGGGAAACGTGAATTAAACTACACAATGCAGCCACGAATAAACATTCGACATTGCTTTAAGCGACATTTTAACGTCGCTTAAGGCATTGCTGGTTGGCAAAGGAAAACAAAAAGGAGGGGGGGGGATGCCTCGAATCTCGTAAAGATAATATTTCGCTATATTTTCCGAGTCAAAGCATTCGGACTTAGCTGCCTGCCGGCCCTAAAACAAAATGAGTCGGGTAAGGTCACGCCTGGAAATTGTAGTGCGAGGAGGATGCCCGGCTGCACTTTTCCGTACCACCAACTGCCTTACTAACCACTAACAATATTGCCACTAACTGTGCCTTCGGGTTCCTTCTGTTCATGTTTTTTTAACCACGCAGCGCGTGAACGCGCCAGGCTATCTTATCCTGTGCTTCATGTGTGGCCGCGTTTCCTCCCGTTGTATGCCTGCCGCGCCGGACAATCGTGTTTGATGATCTCCCTCACAAAAATGGATTGTGAATTTCTGGGGAGTTTCTATGGAGATTTTATGGAGTCACAAGAAACACGGCAGAAACTCATCAGGAACTCATAACTTATAGAGTTGCCTCCACAAGAATTCTATAAATTTTTTGTAGTGACTTCTCCACAAAACTTCGTTAAGTGCAAACTCTTCAAGACCTCTATGAACATTCTGTAGAATTTCTACAGTCATCTCTCTATAGGAGCTCTGTGAACTTAAACAACTCAAGGCCTCTATAAAGACTCTGTAGAGTTTTTGTTGTCACTTCGCCATAAGAGTTCATTAAGCTTGAACTCATCAAAGCCTCTATAAAGGTTCTGTAGAGTTTTTGTTGTGACTTCGCCATACGAGTTCATTAAGCTTGAACTCATCAAAGCCTCTATAAAGGTTCTGTAGAGTTTTTGTTGTGACTTCGCCATACGAGTTCATTAAGCTTGAACTCATCAAAGCCTCTATAAAGGCTCGGCAATTCATCGACAATGTTCCTGATCTGATGAGACGGTTTTTGAAAGAACAGCATTCCGAGATAAATGCGTGCTGAGCAAACGCCACCGCATTGGATTCGCCGACGTCCGTCTGTCCACGTCATTCTGTTGACTGCTTCTTCGAAGTCTGTGTTTAAGTTTAGTCGGTTGCGGGGCACAAGTTCAGCCCAATAAATTTCGTTTAGAAAAAAATTAAAGCGGTTCCACTCAACAGTGATTCTCAACAAGTTCGCAACAGTGATTCGCTAGAGGGGCTGTGGCGCCCTCTCTCGGCTAGTTTCACTAGCAGCCTGGCATTAACACCGCAAATAGTCACCTGAGGACGCCGCAGCCCCTGAAAACGCATGTAAAGAGACACTGGAGTGAGTTTTAATTAATTTGGGGGTAATTACTGAGTTCATTAATGATGTTTTTAAATGCAGAGCATTTCTTTAACTCACGATGTCACCCGGCGTTGGCGAGCCTCGGCGTCCGCAACAGCCGTTCCAGGTGCGCCCTCTCCCTCACTCCTCGTCTCCCGCATCACGCTACCCTCCTCGCTCTCAACAACAGTTCCGCACCCCTCCCCCTACACTATATAAAAAAATAATACTTACCGGCGCCTGGTTTCGATCCCACGACCCTGCGGGCGGAACGCAAGGTACATGGTGCTCTACCCACTGCGCCACAAAGCCGACACAGAATGGAAGGCTACGAACGCGCCTTATATCCTTGACTCATTCAAACTACGTCAATAAGCTGCTGATACAACGCATTCACTACCACCAACTCCCCAAACACTACACGTTAAGCAATACACCCACCCCCTATGCGACGCATTTACTCGAGTCCCCCTCGCGGGGAGATGGGCCCTTTTCTTATGTTATTCTGTACTTATTTGGGGCCTAGCAACGGCAGCCTCCGCTGAGCAGGAGGTCGCAGGTGGGATTCCCGGCCGCGGCGGCCGCTTTTCTGATGCAGGCGAAAAGCGAAAATGCTCGTGTGTACGACATTTCGGCGCACGTTGAAGATCCCCAGGTGGTCCAAATTAATCCGGAGCCCTCCACTACGGCGCGCCTCATCGCCTGCGTTGCGTCGGCGCGTAAAACCCTACAATCAATCAACGGCAGCCCCCGTGGCCACGGCGCAGCGCTAACATCACCCCCAGCACTTTGCAAACAGTAACGTGTGTCTGTGTGGCCCAATGGGATAGCCATCGGCTTCGTTACGCGGCGGACCCAGGTTCGAACCCGACCAGGTGAAGCGGCTATCTTTTCGAAACCTCTGTTAGGGTGCGCGCCGCCGCGTGACTGCGCTGGCTAGACACCGTGACCCCGGACGAGCTGTGACGACAAGCGACGACAAGTGTTCTTTACGATAACACTTGTTCTAAACAACGACAAGTGTTCTTTAAAGTGCTCCGCACTTTTAGGAACACTGCTTCGTTGTTGGCTACGTAAAAATATGGTCTCTTAGACTTGGTGAACGCTGCAATGCGCAGACGCAGAACCTGTCCTTACTTTTCCACTCAGCATCTCTACACTCAGATGACCGAGCGTAAAGGTATGCGGCTATCACTGACCGAAGCATTCCTACTCGTCGTAATGGAGCCACGAGCTGCCGGGAACAAAACAAAACTCGGTACGGTTCGGTTGGCTAGGTGTACACATGAAGACTCGGCTTGTTATTCTCGGACACGTGTAATCACCCAATGGTTAGCCGTCTGTGGGGGCCAACTTGGTGGGCGGTAGACGCGGCTCATTCACTTTCGCGGCACGCAGACGCCGTTTCTCACTGCAAGGCTAAGCACTACGGCGGCAAATTACCCAGTGACCCGCTTGCGGGCAGAGACATTAGGAGGCAACGCTGTGGAACTGTCTGAGACTCTTCGAGGAGCGCTCACGCACGTGTTGCCGGGGGCATCGCTGATACCGCGGCTCGGCGTACGCATTGCGATAATGATCGTTGCGCAAAACTACAGTGATTAGTGCAGGTCACAACAGCTCTCGGCGCGCGAGTATAGCGTGCATGCGGGTCTGTCCCACGCCATTTGGCGCGGCTTTCTCGCAGTTGACCTTTGACCTGTAACCTTTTCTGCCGGGCCGCCGTGAGGTATAAGTGCGAAGGCGGAAGAGTGAACGCTGGCGTTCTCGCTTCGCCCCCCTCGTATGCACGCGCTCGTCCCCTCCCCCTCGAAGTTGCCGTTCACGCGATCTCGGGAAAGGAAGGATGCTTTTACGCTGTCGCGTGGACCGCTGTCAGGTTTGGAACGCGGAAGCGAGACGTTCGCCGTTGCATGATGCGCGTAAAAGTGTACGGTGGAAAAACCACGTGGATCATTCCTAATTCGGAATCGAAGCTGCTGTCGCGCGCCTCTCCTGAGCCACGTGAGGTACCGTTGGTCGTCACCTGTAGGGCTTAAAGGAGCACTGACACGAAAATTTCATGTTACACTTTTATTGCTTTTATCGATGCTTAATGGTCTGGCCAACCTGAAACAGCACTTCAAATACTTCAGCGCGCGATAGAGAGTCCCGGTTTGACCTCACTGCTTTGTGCGGACGTCACCGGCTCCCGCTTGAGAGGGTTTGCGACCGCTCGCCGCTCGTGGGGCCGCGTGCGTGAAGTGACGTCACGAGTTTTTGACGAGCGCTGTCGCGTCACTTCTTTTTCCTCTCCTGGAGTGATGTCACGCTGATGTCCATTTGCTGAGTGCCGCTCCGCGCGCTGCTCCGTCGGCGCGATAAATGAGAGCCAATTATGTTCTTCGCGTCGCAGGCCGCTCATATTTCAGCCAGGGTATTTTGTTGAGTGAAGGAAGCGAACTGTGCAATAATATTAACGCCGAAAATTGGTGTCAGTGCTCCTTTACAGAAATTGTTCTTCACTTGAGTCCGCTTACGTGGTTTCAAGGTCGTTCGTTCGTGGCTGTTCGTGTCAAAGGTTCATTTATTCCTACATCACGTTTGCTTCTCTTCCCATTAGTTTAATTGTCTTGTGGCGCGAATTGCTTCGACAGGCACTCCGGCCACATTTCACGCCACAGGTTCTCAACAATCGGAGTTCTTTATGCTGGCGTGCGCCCGTTATACTTCCTTGCCGTCACGTTCACCTGTCGCGCGGTACGACGTCAGCACCTGACGCACGAGGCCAACTCTTGTTCCGCTACTGGCACGGCGTGCGGAGGTGTCGCGCTGCTAACGCACTAGGGCTTTTACTCGGGAGTCCCAGCCTCTATCCCCATACGAATTATATTGCACCCAGTTTCTTTTTTTTTTTTTTTCCTTTTTCGAGACTAATTGATTTACTTCATCGAAGTTAATCCGCATAAGCACAGCGGCAGAACTTTCGACATTTCTGCAAGTGCCTCGTACACTTTCCAGCTGCGGCCATTTTCTGTGCCCGACGAAAATGCTACTTTTTTCGCAGAATAGTGCATCGTATGGCAAAGGTATTCAGGGTTGTTCGTTTTCGGGTAAAACCCGATTTCACCGTTTTCTTACACCCCGAACATGTTTCAGGGGGTTCGGGTTAAATCCGATTTCTCTCCCAGTGGAACTTCTCAAAGGAGCGATCTGGACAGTTGTGGTTTGAAATTCCCGCCGTTCTCAACTAGTACTTGCTGGAAGCGAGCCCCACAAACACACTTTCAGAACTCATTGAGTGTTGGAATGCCTCTACCACCCGCTACCTCAGGCTGGCAAATGCTACCGTGACATTGGGCATCCTCGATTTACCAGTCCTGGACGGTCCGCGGGCAGTCCGAGGACTGCGTTCGGACCGGAAGCCCCATAGGAATACATGGGAAAATCGAGCGCCGGATCGCGCCTCGGGCAGTCCGCGGACGATCCGGGACTGGTAATCGAAGCGGCCCATTGTTGTGCCTAGCTAATGGAAGCTGTGTTGTCGAGAGAAGTCTCTCCCAGTTGAGATGCGTTCAGTGATCAGACAGGCCTCGAATGAAGACCACCAGTTGCGCAAGAAGATCACAATAATGTATGCAAACCAAGATGAGGGAACCGTCGATGACCAGCTTTTCGTGAATAAAAGGTTTCCTTTGCTACAAGTTATCAATACTATTTACTGTCATTATTTATTCATTTCCAAACAAACGAGAAATTCGGGAGAGCATTTTAAAGAGAACTCTGAAGGCCCCCCGATTACCAGGTTGAAATAAACAGGAATTTTAATGAGTTAGAGTTCAAAAGCTTGTGCATGATACACTCTCAAGTAAACTGTGTATTAAAATAAACTTAGTGCATCAATCGATTTAACCCCCCCCCCCCCCACCGTCGTTCACTCCCCCCCCCCCTCCCCCCCAAAAAAAAGAATGGAATTTCAGAATGGTTTCACAAAAACACCCCTTTCTCCCCGAACGTCAGTTCGCAAAAAACACCCAATTTTTATCCCTCGATTTTGTTAAAATATATATGTATAAAACCGGAAAACGAATACCCCTAAATATAGTACTGATTGAGTATCAGAATTGGCATACGGACGGCTGTTTTCAGCCCTACTGAGCCGGCGCCAATTTTGAGTACGAGCGCTCCATCTGAGAATAAACCCGACGGCTCTGTTTGTATCGAGCCTGTATGTCGTGTCACACAGCATTCGTTCGTCGGTTGGGACCAAGGAGGTTGTATACAACCTCCTTGGTTGGGACCACGGAGTTGGGACCATGAATGCTTCAGCTTCTCTCTATCTATGCTCCGCTGTTTCTACGACAGGGCCCCGTTACTTTCTTTCGTCACACTGCGGTTTCCTCTTCATCGTTGCTTCTTTTGCTGCGGCCGTCCATTAACTGGCGGCATTCCCGTCAGGCCGGGCGCTCGAGGCGATGGCGAAAGTGGTCAGCGCCGCGAATCGAGTTGACCGCGGGCGTGGGGGACCTTCGACCCCTCATCACACGCCGTTCGGCCGCTCTTCTCCGCTTCGGGTTACCCAGAATAGAGATGCGCCGCCGTCGGAGTAGCGGCCCCTTGACGGCCGGCCGCTGCTCGCGTGCTCTTGTGCCGTTACGCGTGTCGACGTTCGACGCGCCTGCATGGAGGAGAGGCGAGGTGAGAACAGAGGCCCTCTTTGAAGCGCCGCTGTTGAGCGCCTGACGATCTTCGATCGCCTTGAGGCTTCGAGTACGTGCTCGCTGATGCTCTCGTTTCGTATGCAACTGTTTTGGAGCTTCGGTTGCGAAGCGTACGCGCGCATGGTTTGCGAACGTAAAAGGCTAAATCCTCAAGCTTTACCTGCTCGATAAGTATGTATATTCGATAAGTGTGTTCTATAAGTATGGGCGATAAGTATGTTCCATAAGTATGTTCTATAAGTATGGGTGATAAGTATGTTCGGTAAGTATGGGCGATAGGTATGTTCGAAAAGTGTTTTAGACAAGTGTGATTGATTGATTGATTGTGGTGTTTAACGCGCCGACGCAACGCAGGCGATGAGGCGCGCCGTAGTGGAGGGCTCCGGATTAATTTTGACCACCTGGGGATCTTTATCGTGCGCCGAAATCTCGAGCACACGGGCGTTTTTGCTTTTCGCCTCCATCAGAAAAGCGGCCGCCGCGTTTTAGACAAGTGTGTTCGATAAGTATGTTCGATAAGCATGGGCGATAGGTATGTTCGAAAAGTGTGTTCGACAAGTATGTTCGATAATTGTGTTCAACAAGTGTGTTCCAGAAATACCTACGCTAAAGCTGCTCCTTCCATCTGCTCGATAAGTATTTTCGGTCAATCTGTTCGATAACTCTGTTCGATAAATATCTGCGATAAATCTTCTGCTCGTTAAATCTGATCGGTAAATCTGTTCGATAAGTCTGCGCGGTAGACCTGTTTCATAAGTCTACTCGATGCCAAATTTGCGCGATCAATGTATTTTATACCGGTTCGATACTGATAGCTGTGCGACGCCAGTGCAGCACTCTGCCGCATCTCTACGGGCTTTTGTACCGCTCTGCCTAAATGAATGTAAAGTAGCGGTTGCAAACTATACCAACAAATAATATCAATAAACAGTATTCCAATTAATTACACTCGGGTTTGCTGGGGTCGTGCAGCTTGAAGGAAAGAGCGCTAAAAACGGGACACTAAACAGAAGAATGACGACGACGCACTCGCGAATTTAACCCGGTAACCGTACTTGTTTGCCCACACTAACGCATCTCGTCGTGGGTAAACATCACGCAAGGGTAGCGCGGCGTGGCGCCCCATTCACTGTACGGCGGTGTTTGCAAGCCCGCCGGTTGAGCGGCGCACTCGCTGTTAGGCCTGGGATAAGAAAAGGAGGCGCGGGAGGAGGGATGGCCGGGATGCTAGCAGCGCCAGCTCGCAACCGCGACGGTTTGCGCCGTTGCGGATGCCGAGACCTGCGAACGGAGTGTTGGTTGATTCAGGGCGAACACACAGACCGCAGAAAATCGACGGCGCAAGAGCAAATATGTATATCGGCGGGGTATGGGAAGAGCGTGGTCCTGAACCGACGATGGTCGAGGTGGGACGTCACCAACGGGACGTCAATTCGCCGAGTTGTATTGCTCTACTCTGAATAACACTTTCAGGCCGACCCGTTTGGAGAGGTGCCTGTGAACTTCGTGTGCGGTTGTGGTTGGTCACTGATTGTTCAAAAACAAACCAGTGAGAAGACGCTACACATAGAGGAGAAACAAGGCACAATGACAGTCACTGGACTTGCAATAATGTTTTAGGGGCTGGGGCTGTCGCCGTCTCCTGTCGTTGTCGTCGTTTTATGTAGTCACGGTACTAAAGCAGCGGCACACTCGTTTTCCAACGCCTCGCGCTAGAATGCTTCGTTCTTCAAGGACACGAGGCTTTTACAGCAAAGCTGCACATCTCTACCCCACAACGTGGGCAAAAACGCCGAGGCGCCAAGAATGATACCCTTATACACTGCATGCTTCGCCCCAGGTTTCACGTTAATGGAGATAGCCCGGGATTCTTTTATTGGGAGAACTCCAATTAAATACTTATTTGACAGAAACGCCGCATGCGCAGATGGCACATTCCCGCTCCCTTAAAAAAAACAAAAAATAAACAAGATCACCGCAGGATCCTTTTCGCTGAAGCATGAGTTATCTTGGCGTTATCGTGACACGAGTTATCCTGACACTGATGAGTTATCTTGGCGTGCAAGCCTATTTTGTTATCGGCTGCTAACTTATTAATAGTGATAAATAGAAATACGAACAACGGAGCGCATGGCTTTCAGTACATGTCGCGCATCTTGGCGACGGACCGCGCATGCGCAGCGCGAACAAGTTCCGAGAGTTTGTGACCAACGTTGATATAGAAACACCGTCGTTCGATGTGTGATTGTTTTGGTTTGTCGTCCCACCGCGTTCGGCTGCGATGAGGGAAAACGGTGCACGCAGCTATATTCCTTTATTTTTTATTTTGGGCTGAGCTCCCAACGGACGATGGAAATACGATGGTCTTTCCATATCAAGGTTGGTCACAAACTCTCGTAACTTGTTCGCACTGCGCATAGGCGGTCCGTCGCCAAGATGCGCGACATGTACTGAAAGCCACGCGCTCCGTTGTTCGTATTTCTATTCATCATGATAGTACAGAACGGCGTCACCTGTAACAAACAATTTTGCCTTGGTTCAGCGCGCGGGGAAACCAGTTTCGTCGAGCGACAGCTCGGTTTTCTCTCAGAGCGCGCGCAGTCAAAAAAAAAAAAAAAAACTGGCTGGTGATTACTATACTTCCTAATCCGATATTTGGATGCAGCAGCAGTGCGATGAGGCAGCACTCACTCGTTGGTTCTCTCGACGGCAGCTATGGTGAACCTCTGCGTCAGCGGCGCGAAACACGTCTCAGGAAGGGACCGCGAACTGCGTCTTAGAAAGCGAAAGCACATGATGATGATGATGATGATGATGATGATGATGATGATTGCTATTGGTTGCCCCTTTGAAGCGGGGTGATGACATGTCATCTTACCAAAAAGGACTAATATAACCATGTTTTACACTCTTGGTTTAATACTAGCGCTGCTTAGGGCAGGCACTAAAGCTTATTAGGCCCGAAATACTTTCTTTTCCCTGTTACAGGTGGTAACTGTCCTAAGCAATATTCCCCTCTCTGCTTTTCGTCCACCAGCATTCTAATCTTCTTTTCGTCCCCTCGACAGCCTTGAAGTTAACTTCCTCTGTGATACCCTTAAATCCCAGGGCTTCTGGAAGCCCGATATTCCCTTCATGTAGATTTGGATGGATACCTTCACATTCTAACACTATGTGCCGCATAGTTTCTGTTTCTGTTTCTAGGCGCACGCCCCCCTGCGGGCGCCTAGTTTAAGTGTGCGCGTTCCGTTCATTCGTTCTGCTTCTTCGATGCGCTTCTTGGATGTCATAGCAACAAATATATACTAAAGCCCGTTGCGGCAGCGAAAAAGGAGCAAATCAGCTCCAATCGTGGACGTAAAGCGTCGTGATGGTCGTGAAAGTTGCGTACAGCTTCGCTACCTTCAATGCGCGCGTTAGTGAGAGGTTCCTTCATTTTAGATGCGACGGCATCTCATTCACTCGCCTTGTCCCTCCATACGGCGTTGTTGTCCGTCCACACCCCTCCCCCATTCTCCTCGCCGGTCGAGCTGCGCTCTCCGCCGCTCACCCCCTCTCCTCTCCGATAGCGAACACTCTCTCGCAAGGGGCATTGGATTCGATTGGATTGGATTGGATTGAAGTGGATTGTGTTGGATTGTGTTGCGTCATAGCCGCGCCACCTTGCGTCATATCCGCGGCAGGGGGTTCACGGCACGTTTCACGCGATGGGAGAATCAACCTAACGGAAACAACGGAACCCCCTATGCGTCGCATCTACACAGGGGTTCCCGCGAGGGGAGGTGGGAGTAATTTTTTTTCGTTGTGCGCATACGCCACTGTCTGGGTGTGGGAGGGAGGGCAGAAGTAGGTTGGCGGTGTGCAGAGGTGTGGAAAAAAGCTACTCAGCCCTGGTTATAACGGCGCAGAATGTCGATTTCATTTTCGCTTGCGCTCTTAGCAAGTTGTGTACGGGCATCGGTGAAAGAGCTTTGGTGTTGTGGAGGGGCGGAACGCTGCCCCGTCGAGTTGTCGGAGCCTCCTTGTCTCGTACCGCCAAGAATAGAAAGGGGCTCGAACGTATACGCGTTGCGTCTTCGACGTTTAAAAGCCTGACGGGCGAAACAATGGCGCCTTGAACGCGAGCTGTTCGCCGTCGCTCCGAACGGGCATCGCGAAAAAGGCTCCTCACGGCAATGGCTATTGGAAATGGAAAGGTGGAGGAACTGGCTCAGTGCGTGAGTGTGGAATTGTGTTTTGAGCTCCACTTCGTGTACGGACTTGAAGAGGGCACTCCTGTTATTCTACTTGCGCGACGAGCAAAAATATAAGCAGAGGTCATGCGAGAGAACGGAGGTGCAAGACGGGGTTAAAGAAACCATGGCGCGTTGTTCAGTCGGCCCTACACTGATCGTCCTTTGTGTTCATTTTTTTTTGTATGCGCTTTGAAGGTTAAGTGCGGGCGAAAACGGCATTTCGGATCATTAGAAAGGTGTCCGCTTATAGGGGCCATCAAGAGAAAATACAAATTTTAATTTGAAACAACTTGGTGTACTCATTTAGCACCACTCCAGCCACGACAGACGTTTTTAACAAAAAAAAAAAAAAAGACGCGTGGAGTATTGAAAAACGTTCAAATTTCGCGCTACAGTGACGTCTTATGGGCTGGAAGGGACTTCATATGGTCCAGCACCAAAACCGTAGTTTTCAGGGTGTTAAGTGCACGTTCGCATTCAAGAAATATGGACAAACGGAAATTGGAGCCCCACTACAATCGGCCAGTCATGTTTCTTGGCGGGGGATTAGGTCGGTGGCCGGCAATCTCTCAAACAAGTATATCATCATCATCATCATCACCAGCCTATCAACTTTCTGCCGCCCCCTGCAACGCTTGCCTTCTCTAGGGATCCACTCTGTTACCCTTAATGACCAGCGGTTATCTTGCCTTCGCATTACATGCCCTGCCCACGTCCATTTCTTCTTCTTAATTTCTACTAATGTCTTTAACACGAGTTTGCTCCCTGACCCACTCTGCTCTCTTCTTGTCCCGTAATGTTACAGCTATCATTTTCCGCTCCATTGCCCGCTGAGTCGTTCTCAATTTCAGTTGAACCCTCTTAGTGAGCCTCCAAGTTTCTGCCCCATAGGTGAGTACCGGTAAGATGCAGCTGTCATACACTTTCTTCTTCAGCGACAATGGTAGGCTGCTATCCACTATCTGAGAATGTCTGCCATATGCACCCCACCCCATTCTGATCCTTCTAATTATCTCTGCCTCATGATTGGGATCTGGGGTCACAGCTTGGCCTAAGTAGATATATTCGCTTACCACTTCCACTGCCTCGCCACCTATCTCAAACCGCTGTGCTGTCCCGAGGTTATTGATCATTACTTTAGTTTTCTGCATATTAATTTTAAGGCCCACGGTTCTACTATGTTCTCCCAGTGCGGAAAGCATGCTTTGCAATTCGTCCCCCGAGTTACTTAGCAAGGCAACGTCATCAGCAAATCTGAGGTTACTGAGGTATTCTCCATTAAACCCTTACTCCCACCTGTTCCCAATCCAACGTTCTGAATACTTCTTGTAAGCATGCTGTGAATAACATTGGAGAAATTGTGTCTCCTTGTCTGACACCCTTCCTTATAGGTATTTTACTGCTCTCCCTATGGAGGATGATGGTAGCTGTAGACCCATTGTAGATATCCTCTAGTATTCTTACATAATGCTCATCTACCCCCTGAATGACTGCTAGGGTTTCGACCGAGTCAAATGCTTTCTCATAATCTATGAAGGCTATATATAGGGGTTCAGTATACTCAGCGCACTTTTCTATCACCTGATAGATCGTGTGAATATGGTCCATTGTTGAATAACCTTTACGGAACCCTGCTTGTTCTTTAGGTTGACTGAAATCTAAGGTTGCAGAGATTCGGTTAGCGATTACCTTGGTAAATACCTTGTAGACGACTGACAGTAAGCTGATCGGCCTATAATTTTTCAAGTCCTTCATGTCGCCTTTCTTATGGATTAGGATGATGTTCGCGTTCTTCCAAGATTCCGGTACCATTGCGGTCATTAGGCATTGCGTATACAGGTTTGCCAGTTTTTCAAGTACAATTTCTCCGCCATCCTTCAAAAGGTCTGCTGTTATCTGATCCTCACCAGGTGCTTTGCCCCTTTCATTTCTTTCAAAGCCTTCGTTACTTCTTCGGTCGTTACTGGTGGGATGTCTATCTCCTCTGAACTACTGTCTCGTTCGGCATTATCCTGTATGTCCCGGCTACTGTACAGATCCCTATAGAACTCCTCGGCCACTGTGACTATTTTATCCCTATTTGTGATGACATTGCCTTGCTTATCCTTAAGTGCATACATCTGTATAATGTGACGTCATGTAGAAGTCGTCTGCGGAAGACGACGACTCAGCGAGCAATGGAACGGTGATGATGATGATGGTTGGAGTTTTTTGGCGCAAGGCCAGCTGGGCAATGGAACGGAGGATGATAGGTGTAACGTTAAGGGACAAGAAGAGGGCGGAGTGGGTCAGGGAACACACACGTGTTAAGGACATATTAGTGGGAATTAAGAAGAAGAAATGGACGTTTGCACGGCATGTATGCGAAGACAAGGTAACCAACCGTTGGTCATTCAGGGTAACAGAGCCAGAGTAGATCCCTGGAGGAAGGCAAGCGTTGCAGGGGGCGGCAGAACGTTAGATGGGCAGATGAGATCAAGAAGTTTGCGGGGATAAATTGGTCGCAGTTAGCACAGGACCGGGATAATTGGAGGTCTATATGGGAGAGGCCTTTGCCTTGCAGTGGGCGTATATGGGCCGATGATGATGATGATTATGATAATGATGACGACGACGGCGATAGAAGTCTGAAAGTAGCTGGGGAGTCGGTACTGTTTTATCTGTTGTCCCTAATATTGCCACATGCACTGGCGGAATGCGAGTCGCACCAGCCCGTGCTCTCCTAGTCTCGAAGCGGGATCGCGAGCGCTCTGAGGCGAAGAAGGTCGCTTGAGCACGCGCTGAGATGTCAAGAAGAAGAAAAAGAAGATCAGGAGGAGGAGGACAGACATTTTATTGAGCCTTTAAGGCCCCTTAGGGGGCCGGGCGCAGTTGGGCAGTGCTTCGCAACGTGAACGCCACGCTGCCTCTTTTAAAGACGATAGTCTTTCTTGGGCTACTTAAACCCAGAAAGTTTGGTCTGTCTGTATGTCCGTCCGTCTGTCCGTCCGTCTGTCTGTCTGTGACTCGATTCAGCCACCCGGCCAAAGCAAAACAATGCCTGCGCAATAGTCTTATATAGTCATAGCTAAATGTGCCCATCTAAGTCCGGTGTAATGTTCATACTTGTCAATATTGTTGACGAACAACAAGACATTACGCATATATCAGACAACAAACTAATACAGAAGTGATATTTCCAGCGTTCCTTTATAAAAAATCGTACATGTTTGATTTTAGCGAGATTAAATACTTCATCAACGGAAGAAAAAAATATCACTCCGCCGTCGCCTGCTGTCGCCCGCGCCATATAGCTTCTGGCGGCATTTGAAGAAATCAAGTGGCAACAGTTACAAAAGGTTCCACTGGATAGGTTCCACGTTCTGCTTGGAATGCACGTGGACTAGGGAAACGCGGTACTATAAACATTGAAGTAGGGCGCCTCAATTCATGGGCGTCTCCGCCGTACGGCAGCGCTGGCATCGAGGTACCCGGCCTGGAGCAGTGGAACGCGGTAAATTTAAATAGGCTTGGATAAACCTTTAGCGGGTTTCCCTTAGGAGGAGCGCGACGCAAGATGAACAACATGAGAAGTGAGCGGGAAAGCGAAGGGAGGCATTTACTTGGCAAATGTCGACAAAGACTATCGTCTTTTGTCGACATTTGCAACGAAAGGAGCAGATACGCGGCCAATTTTCGTCTTGTTTTCGGCACAAGTTTGCCCCTAATGCTTAATTGCATTCGCTTGTCCGTGACATTATATCGATTACTGGTTTGAAGTTTGCGAAGAAAATGTTATCAGTGTTATCGGGGCAATCGGTCTTTTTAATGACCCAAACATTTACTTTGCCTTCACGGCCCCTTTACGGATGACAGTCTCGCCAATTTGAATACAAGCTTCGAACTATTCACCCTGCAACAAGGAAAACAAACGAAGAACTTGTGACCCACCAGCCGCTTTCTCGCCCTGCCCGATGACGTCACCGCCTATTGCGAGAAGGCGACTTAGCGGTCGCCCACGGAAGTCCTCCGGTTCCGTTTCGTCGTGTCCCTCGAGTGCTAGCGCGGGGTAATATAGCTCCCTCGTTTTAGATGCAGAGCATCTCATTCACTCGCCTTGTCCCTCCGGCGTCGTCGTCGTCGTCGTTGTCCGCCCCTCCCCTATTATCCTCGCCGCGCCAGCTGCGCTCTCCGCCGCTCACCCCCTCTCCTCTCCGATAGCGAACACTCTCTCGCGAGGGGCATTGGATTGGATTCGATTGGCTTGGCTTGGATTGGATTGGATTGGATTGGATTAAAGTGGATTGTGTTGGATTGTGTTGCGTCATAGCCGCGGCACGTTGCGTCATAGCCGCGGCAGACGCGCTGGGGCCGGCGCATGTGCAGTACTCTCTCTTCCGCGGTTTCCTCTCCTTCGGGCGCGCTGCGCATATAACCGGTGTGCCGTTCTCCGGCGAAGCAACATCCACGCTTTGCTCGAACACCTAGAGTCCACGCCGCTTTACAAGTACGCCAACGTCGTCATCGACTGGGACCGGCTTACGCAGTCCCCTCAACGTTATGCGCGCTATAAAACGCGGTCCCTTCGCTGCTCCGCCTATGCGTCGCATCTACACAGGGGTTCCCGCGAGGGGAGGTGGGAGTTTTTTCTACCTCACCGGTGACTTAACCTCTGATGTCGTATTTTGGGTCATTTGAAAGTTTGTCAATATTTGGGGACTTTTCTCGGTAAAAACGGTGTCCTTTTGGGCTGAAGGACAATTTATCGAGCACACCCGTTGGAACGAAAGTGCTCGAGCTGCTGCTGCAAGCGCAACAGAAAGAAAAACATCACAACTGGTGGTGCGCGAACAGTTCGAATGCGGGAAAATTGAAGGAACCTCCAATGCATTCATCACTGCAGGAGCAAGAAAAAAAGAGGTGAAGAAACGAAAGCGAACGAAGCGACGCAAACACCATTTAGCAGTAAAGAGACAGTTGTTAATCGCCAAGTTTTCACCTTCAAACCGGTTTACCTAAAACGACATAAAGGAGCCTTGAAGACATTATAAAAGTTCGGTTTATTAACAACACCGCTTTGTCCCGATGACAGTGGTGCCGAAGTTACTGCGAACTTTTCAACTTTTCATAAATTGTATCACCACCCCATCTTGCGCGACGGAACTTATTTCACAGACCCAGTATTTTTCCCACCGCATCGATCACCGTCGCAAGGTTGGAATTATCACGTGTCGTACTAATACAGGTGACCAGTCGTTCTTGCCTCGCTCTTCTCGTGAATGGAATCAGCTTGCCCCTGAAACTGTCTCTATTAATGATAACCATCTTTTTCGTGAAGCGCTAACATTGTATACGCAGGATCTATTTAATGTACTTTTGTTTGTACGCTGACTTATTGCTTGTAATCGTGCTAACGCTGTATTTTTTCCTCCCCACCATGTTCCGTGTGTTATTCAATGTAATCCACTCCCCTGTGTAATGCCATTTGGTCCTGAGGGTATCATAAATAAATAAATAAATAATATACTTGAAATGTTTATAATAACGAAAACAATGCACCAGCGGTGACTCCCCAGCCATTTTCCGGGTATTTTTTTGTGACGTCACAAAATCTTACTTGTGCGATTGGCAGCTGACGCCCTAAGCCACCGCGAACAAACATGACTGGGCGATTCTAAATGAGACCTGTAGTTTCGTTTTCTCGTATCACTGCAATTATGACGAGCAGTTTTATGCAATGAAAATTGTTTTTAGGGCTGGCCCAGGTTACGTCACACTCGCCCGTATTACGTCACTGTAGCGCGAAATTCGAAAGTTCAGCAACATTTCTTGCGTTTTTCGGTTAGAAAACGACTTCCAGGGTTGTACAGCTGAGTGAAGTACCAAAAGCTTGGTTCTTTTAAATAGAACCAAGTTGTATTCTGTATTCGTGACCCATTTAAGTGCCCAAATAATTTTTTATTCTATTCGTTTCGTGGCTGTATCTTCCTTGCGGCGCTTCCTTCCTCGTACGCGTTCAACAAAGGACCCACGCCGACGCTCTCCACCGGCGCTCGCCGGCGCCGCGGAGGCGTCGACGTCGAACGGCAGTAGAGCAACATCTGTCGACCTCCCCCGAGCGCCGACGCTTAGCAGGTCACTCCCGCCAACGAATGCGCCGCCACGTTTCAAGATGAGCGCGGGCAACAGAGAAAAAAAAGCGGGAAAATCAAAATACAATAAACGAGGGCGGAGACGAAGGACGGCAGAGCGATGCGTTTGAGCGGGCGTGTACTCTCGCGGCTTGGCTGGAGAGAAAACTGTTCGCCCACCCGAAAACAAAGCGGAGTTGCGCGAAGCAAAACATCAGCGGTGGAATGGGAAGGAAGAAGGTATGTAGTACATCGCTCCGGTTCGTAATGAACGCAGCCGTGGTGGCGCTTAGGAGGCGGCGGTGAAGGAGACGAGAAACTTCGTGGGCCGGGGAGTCCTGACTGCGATATGTTGATTTGAGCTACTTTTCGTTTCCTCTTCTCTCGTTCCTCCTGTGTCTACTTTTTCGTTCACACCACTTTACTCGGAGGTTACCGCGAGAGTGAAATAGCGCTCCGCGTGGGCGTGGCAGTAACGCAGAAAACGCAAGCGTGCACATCTCTTCCTTCGAATGCGTTAGTGCGGTTTTAGGTGTGCGTGTGTGCGACGGTTGGATGAAGTGGGAGGCGTCTTCTCGCAGTTGCGCAAGGACGTCGTCGTATACGAACGCTAACCCTTCTTCGCGCTTCGCTCTCCACTGCGGTACAACGTCTTCCGGCGTTGGCGACGTTGGCGTATTTTACGGCGCTCGCGTTTGATGCTTTTCCTCTCCGCCCTCGCTGTTGCATTCGCCCTGCCCTGTCTGTCTGTCTCTCTATCTCCGTGCTCTTCCCCCCTTTTTTACTTTTATTTTTGTGCTGTCGGTGCGCACCAAAGCGTCCGCCCCTACCGCCGCCGCCGCCTTTCTCAAAGCGAGCGCTTGCCTCGTCGACCCAGGTATCACTTGGAACTTGGTGTGTGTCAGCCGTCGTCGTCGTCGTCTGCTCTGATTGTGGGACCATGTACCCGCTTCTTGCAAGTTTAAATTCGGCGCCTTGTGTAGTGCACCCTTCGGAGTGGTGTCTTCTCGTTGGTGCTGTGTGTGGTGTCTGTGCGTCGTGCCCCTAAGTTTCGTTCACCCGACAAGCTTGGATTTGGACCGTTGCTGGAGTATTTCGTTCGTCGGGTTCGGACGAGAGTGTCTTGTTCGTTGTGCGTATACCGGAGCGCAGGAGGGATATATGTTCCACTCTCGACAAGTGGATGGCCGTTACTGCAGTTTGTCTGTTTTCTGTTGGTGAAGTTTCGTGATGTGGGTGCGTACGATCTGAAGCGGTGAAGCCTCTGACGTACGCGACAGCGTCCTTCTCGATTCCGTCCGAACGAAGTGTTCGTAATATCGCCTCGTTTACTGTGCTGTCGTAGAATTGCACTTGACGTCGTAGGAGTTGGTTAGACGAGGTCAGTCTGGCGCTGGTTCGTTCACTGTCCTATATTTACATTCGTGAGAGCCCGGCATTTGTTTTTAGCGGAGCGGTTTCCACTTTCTAGTTTCACCTTTTGCTTATTGTATTAGCATTCTGTTGTAGACGTGCGGGAGATCCTAAATTCGTGTGAATAACGTAGAACCAATTATTATCTTCCGTGCTTTCTGATCTAAGTCTTTCATCGAACCTAGAAAACCTCAACGTTTTTTTAGTCCGTTGCGTGTTTTTGTTTCTTTATTAATTGAGGGCGCTCTGATAGTACTGGTTCGCCCTTCGCGAAGCTGGAAATTTACTGATTGTCACGATCCCTTTGCGTTCCGCTCTTATATAGACCAACGCCCGAGCCTTCGTTCACGCATCGTTTAAGTTGGGAGCTTGGGGGACCGGGTTTGACGGACTTCATTGCAGCTTAATTTCTTTACACGGTTGCGGGGTTCGAGGTTTCACCAGTGCTAGCTTGTCGACACGTCTAACGATACTCGGTTTCCCTTCCGCTGTCTGAGTATGGCAGACTTCCTAACTTTACCAGCAAAACTACATTAACCGTCGCTCGTTCTATCTTTCTTCCGATACTCTCATCGTGTTTATCGTTACGATTTATAGCGAAAGAAATTCCTCTTCATAACGTTTTCGCCTCCCTAAGATTACAAGCAACACAACTAGAACCATATACGTGGACACTTCTCTGCTACGTTGGGCCGTTCCAGACCGCGTCCTAAGCCCCTTACTCCGTACGTACGTATCTTTAGCAAGGAACGCGCGCCCCTGTTGAGAGCCGCAATTTCTTCCGCATTGCAGGGCCCTCTCCTCCCTCCTTGACGTCGCCGCATCTTGTCCCTGCTTTCTCCGCCCCGTCTTGCTTTTATATTTCGCGGGCTTTCTCGCGGGGCGGCGTATTCGTAGCCAGGCAGTCTCACGGTCTGACTGCTGCCCCGAATAAACGCGGGCGGGGAGAGCCGGTGCTGCGCACTCAAAGGGAGAAAGAAGGCTGAGGCGTCCCGGGTGACAGTTCCCAAACTTGGTCCACGGAATTGCTCTAGTGGCGCTCGTTTCCAAAAGCGGACGGACCACGGTTATAATCCCCCTTCGTACCCGATCTTTCGTTCGGTTTTCTCTTCCGGTTTGTTTTGCTTGGGTTCAAAGTGCACGCCGCTTGAAAAACGAGCTGCGCCTTTCCCTAGTTTGTTTACGCACGTGTTGGTAGTCCGCAAGGCCTGTCACTCGTTCCTTCACTTTTCTTTCAGGGGTCGTTGGTGCTTGCTTGAGGGGTCGCATCCAAGCATTCAACTTATCGTCGTTGAGAAACACGCCGAATGTGCAATTCGGGCTTCGTGTGTGGAAGCCGATGTGCTAGCGTAATTTTACGAAAACTGCACGTATACGCATTCTCCGAAAGTTTTTCTGTTGTGACAATGTAACTTTACAGCAAAACTGCAAAGATTTTCCACGAAGACTGAACGTATTTTCATTCTCTTGTAGCGACCTCATTCCGGAAGTTTTGCTCCCGTAATAACGTAACTTCACAGCAAAACTAAAAATTTATTCACTTTGAGCGAAAGCTGATTTACTGTTGACTGTTTTGTGAGCAGCGATAGAAGTGATACGCCGCTCATTTCGCCTATACGTGATCGGATAAAAGCAGTCTTATCAGTAAAAGCTTACCACTCAATCGTGTCAGCCTGTTCACCGAAACACATTAAGCACGAGCATAATTCTCCACAGGCTGGACCTCTTATTTTGAGGTTGCTGGCGGGGGACTTTCCGTCCCGACACCGATTACTCTTTCCAGGTCTGCGGATCTCTCCCCTGGGTTCTCCATCATTCTCCCGTCTTGTCTCCTGAGATTGCCTTCGTGTTGGCGCGCTTTCTTGAACGAATCGCTCAGCTTCTTCATTCTGCACCTCGGCGAAAGGTCGACATTTTTGGTCTGCTCCCCGCAAGCTTAGCGCGGGAGAAGAAGTATAACTCAGATCTTTACAAGCAAGGAACAGCTGTTAGCCAAAGTGTGTACCGTTTTGATTTTCCTCCGGGTCATTCCTCTTGGAGAGAGTCACTCCCAAAATAGATTCCGGAGCGCCCCGGTCTTCCGGCGGGGTTCCCCCGCGTTCCCAGAGACGTTCGCAAAGCGAGTGTTGATTGTACCGTAGCCTCGTTCCCTTCGGGGTGGAACGTGGTTTATTACCTCCGAAAGGGTTAAACGAGGAAGTGTTTCCTTGTGGCTTGAAAGACACAATCCTTGTAATGACCAAACCCTTCTTTGTATCTTCACGGCGATAGGAATACACGCAGGGTTCTTCTTCCAAAAGTCGGCTACCTCCGGAGGGGTTAAACGAGGAAGCGTTTTTAGGGCTTCGAAGACCAGAATCCTTCTGGCAATCGAACACCTCGTTTTTCTTCGCTGCACTAAGAATACAGGCGGGGTGGGCTCTTCCAAACGTCGGCAGCTCAAAGGGCCTGCACTAAACACGCTCGCTTTCAGTTCAGCACGGCGTTGATTGCGTCCCAAGTGTGTGTCATCTTTCCTCTTCCACATCAATCAAAACTTCCTCCGGAGTAAAAGCGCGGTCTGTGTTTCGCGGATGCTCCCTCCGTTGGAGCGGTTGAGAAGTCGGCGCTAATCACTTCCCAGTAGCAGGCAGAGTCTTTTCTCGGATTTCCGAGGCGGACATTATTGACTCGAACTAAGAGGGCTTTCCTTGTTCGGAATTTCACTTCCGCCTTTTGAACTGGCCAGCAGGGCCATGAAGACATTCGTCGCCGTTTTCAGATGTTGCTCCCCCCGGCTACGTTGTGTTTCTTGCCGCTGGTTTGATTGACCGTTCTGGAATCCTGTTCAGCGCGATAACTTTCCAAGCGTAGTTTGGTTGTTCTCGGCGTGCCGTTTGAGGGTCTAGTTATCTACGTAATTCTCATACCATATGAACTTCGAACTCCGTTTTCTTTTGTCAGTTTTGTGCTTTGACCTACGCAACCTCCGAATTTCTTGCGTTGGCTGCAAACTTCCTGTTCGCGAATACTTCCCAACTGCAAGTTTGAAACCGCTAAAACGATTAACAATATAGCCGGCTGGGTTCAAAATACTATCTGACTACAGTCAAAACTAATTTCACGTCTGGACGTCTGCGCGATAATTGCTCCCGTTTGAAAAGTGAAGTGTGGGACAACAGCTGTGGGTCACGATGCGTTGGTGGTGCACCGTGGACGAGTCGTACGCCGAGGACGACGTGGAGCACTTCGAGACAGACAAGCGACGCGCCGCCAGGTGGCTGCGGGATGTCCTCCGTGAGTCCCCGGGATCTCCTCGGGATTGCCGGTCGAGCGTACCAACAATAGCCTATAGGGGGTGGTATCCCAACGCCGGAAACCACCAGAAATTGAGCTTTCATACCAAACAATGAAGTAGATGTACTCGTTGTGATGACTGAACGCGCTTATTAGCGCCAGCTGCACCGATCTCGGGATAAACGAAATGGGGTCAGGGGATTCCAAATAGTACGCGTAGGAGGGGCGTTCTTTTTGGAAACATTTGAAAGGCTAACCGAAGAAAAATTTCCGTATCATTTTTGCGTTTACAACAACTTTCATTCGCTCCCATGAACTTCAGTACACTGCATCTTTCGTTATTAGTCGTAATATGGCATTTTCTGGGTTATGTACGCAACTTCGCTCGACGTCGTTATCTAAACACGATACAGTCGCTTCCTACTCAGAACTGTCCTTAGTTGCTGATAACACTGAAGTCTCAACAAACGCCGTTTCTTGCTTGAATCGTGCTTGAAGCGTGTCCACAGTCGGCACTGCCTCAGCAAGGTGTCGTACTGCAGGACAAATGTGTAAAATCAATGTAGAATAAACCCTTGTTATAACAAAGTGGCGACTTTGTTATAAGCGGTGGTACGGTGAGAGCGGTCGCGATGTTTTCTTTTTTCACTGCGGGGTAAGGGGGGGGGGGGGAAATTCGATTAAAATTGGAATACGAAAAAGCAATTTCGTTATAACGAGACTTTACTGTAGACATGTAGCGTACCTACATAGCACTGGACATCAGAAGTGGCGGGAGTTATTTTTCGCTTCGTTGTTTGGAGTGTTTGACTGTGCCCATTGCCGCTTCCATGTCGCGTTGTCAAAGCGGGGCGCTAGTTCTGAAATTCTGTCGATTCCCTTCCGTCGGGAAACGCCGCAACCGCATCGGCCGGGATAGTACTCGTATAATAAAGCCCTTGTGCGCCTATACTACCCCAACACTGGGGCTTAGCGTGCCAGGGCGGTATGCATTCATAAACCGGACTTTGACGCCACTCAACGCCTTCCTTCAAGAAAAAAAAAATAATCCCGATAATGCTATAACCTTTACCAAAGAAAAATTATGGTTCAAAGCGAGGCATTTCTAGGCATCGTCCTTTTCTTTAATTCTGTGGAAGTGCCAGTCCAACCTACAACCTGTTTGATCCATTGAAGGTATAAACAAAACGAAATTCGCATGTCTCTATCACTGAAAGGAAAGGCGATGCAAGAAAAAAAATGTGCACTGCCGCCTTAATACGCATTGAAGGAAAATGAAGGACCCTACAACAGGTTTTTTTTTTTTCAACTTTTTTCGAAATCTTAGAGGCTTGGAGACTGCAGTCAACCAACAAACACATTCAGGACGTAGAGTTGGGGCTACAAAGTAAAAGGAACTCAACCAAACATTACTGCTCTATGCCCATCAGATAACGTGGAAACTTGCTCAAAAGGTTTTTTCTCTCTCTCTCTTTCCCGTCTTGGCGTTCTTCAACCCCTGGAATTACGTCATTACAGCGGTGTATAGCGGCTACTGGCCGGCTTTCCTTTAGTTGCTGCAATGAACGCTTTTCGATAGTAACGTTAAAAAGAAAGCCACGACAGCAAGGCGGAAACGGAAGGCGTATCTGGTACGACGAGCAAATAACGCAGTGCCGCTCCGTGCTGGCGATAACTGTAACTTTCGCAGTGCTTCCAGACGCGAAGGAAAGAGTGAAAGCGTTTATAGGAAGTGTTGCAGAGTCCCTTCAAGTCCAATCCAACGAGGTGCGGAGAGAAGGGTGATAGAAGTAACGCTAGAGGGTAAGAAACGAGCATTCCATATCGGAGAGCGAGCTTGGGTGGAAAAAGACATGACAGCTCCAGTTCTGAGGAAGAAGGGGACTTGGGCTGGTCATCTAATACGGAGAACAGACGACCGGTGAGCCATCAGTAACAGAGTGGTTACCGAAAGACACGGCTAGGGATAGGTAAGATCATCAAGTCGATGGATCAATGAAATCAGGAAATTCTGGGGAAAGACTACACTATAGAGCATCGCATGACGGTTGGAGACACACGGGATATAGGCCTGCGCCCTTCCGTGAATACAATCAAGCTAATTATGGTGAAATTAGCGCGTAGTACTGCTTAAAGCTCCATACATATTCATAGAATGACCCGGCAGCAGCAACAGCGGCAACAACGAAGACATGCCGAAATTTACTGAGCAGGCATTTCAGCTAGATTTTTTTTGTTTGTTTGTTTGTTTGCGTTCATTGACTTCAGTGATTAAATTGTGGGGTTTAAAGCGCCGACGCTACCGGTGGGCTATGAAACGCACAGTAATGTAGGGCTCTGGATTATTTTTGGCCGCCTTGGGATCTCTGACGTGCGCCGAAATCTCGACGCACGGGCGTTTTCGCTTCTCGTCTCTATCGGAAAAGCAGCCACCGCGACCGGGATCGGACCGGCCTTTTTGGGCATTCACTCTTACAAGAAGGTCGGCGCACTTACTAACAGAACACTAACCAGTTACTTGTCCCAGTATTGACTAGGTACTTAGTTACTTTTACTAACTGGCCATGCATGACCTAGTAAAAAGCTACGCGTAACAACATGGATCTGCTGCGCGCAGCGCGACATAGACACATTCATCGCGCACATATGACACGTGGACAATCAACAACTGAATTGAGCAAGAAAGCCAATGGGATGCACGAGGAGAGCGAGTATTACTTAGTTACCTTAGAAATACATCTGCTTTTCTTGCTTTTATAGCCAGCAGCAGAAAGTCCCCTGAGAGAGAGTCGGTGGGCTTGTCGTAAAAATCAAATATTTTAGCCATAATTTTAGAACTACGCATTTTAATGTGAGCATAGACGGCATGTGGATTTGCAAAAACTTTTTAATCGTGATTTGGTGTGGAAAAAGAGCTGTAGTCATTGTGTTCAATACTGCATAGAATTTGCTACATCAGGGAATGTTAGTATCAATTGATACTAACATCTCCCTGATGTACTTTCCTGATGTAGCAGTTACTAAGTGCATGGTCTAGACTAGTAACGGTTCCGCGCTTAGTGGTAGGACCTACGTACTTTATTGGGGCGTAGTAAACTCCGTAAGGAGTTAGTAAATACAGCCGTCAGTACCCTTTTACGAGCTTTATTTATTAAGAGTGTTGACTGACTCAACCACAACTCCAGTGGCAAAACGGGGCACGGCAAAACAAAACGTTGCGGCTTTTTGGCTTACCTTTGACGCTGCTGTTATCGTGGTCTGTCAGTGTAGCCCTTTTGTTGTGGTTCTTTTGAATGTAGTATCGAAGGCAGGGGCAGGCATGGACGTTTGGGCCTGGCTTGTCAGCTTCATGGAGTGACGAGCAAGGCGATTCTGGCGCCTTCTGGGTTGCACCTTGCAGTCCGTACATAATTGTACCGTCTAAAACAGGTTTCGTTGTGCTGCCAGCGCACACATTCGCTTGCCCAATTAGCACCACTACTGAACGCTTGCAAAAAGTTTGTGTTTGGAGGTTGGAGTTAATTTCTTCAAAAAAAATAGTAAGTGGATACGAAATTTCTCCGACTGACGAATCATTAGCACTCTGTGACAGCTTGTTGCTAACACCGAATCATCCGTACCCTGCGAACGAAGACGTCGCAGTCCTTTTAGGAGAAATCCTATGAAATTCGCCGAGGGCATCTTTTAGCACTATATGAGACCAAATGAACTGAATATGTACTGTTATTTTTTAACTAACGCGTGTGTTCCCTCCCTGTGTTTTCTTCTCCTTTCTCCGCAGACGTCGAAGACATCACGGCAGACAACTTCCTCGACAAATTGGACAACGGCGTGATCGTGTGCCGGCTAGCCAAGCTGATTCAGGGCCGGGCAGAACTATGCTGTCAGCAGAGCGGTTCTTCCAAGGTCAGTGTACCTACAATTTTACAGATTGCGTTTGATGCCGTTTAGCGCAAAACTAACTAGTACGGAGTCAAATGGCGGCGTCTGGAATGAGCTGAAGTGCGGGCGCCGGCCGAGCGAGACGATATAAGCGCGTTTCACTCTAAGGCGTCTTGTCCAATCGGTGGTGCCTACGTTGTCCCTTTATTACACCGTAGCACACTTCACACTACGGTAGAGCTCAAGGAAAGTTGCAAATGACAACTACTTCAGGTCTTGGGATGTGAGATGCGGTATCGTTACTTAGTCATCGGGGGATTGTTTTTGAACGAAGCCGATGCGTTGGCCATCCATGTACTCCAAGTCTTAAAGGAGCCATAAAGACAGGATACAAGTTTGTTTTATTCGAAAGATTTCGCGTTTTATAGTGCCCCCAGCGCTTGTCCGGCAGCAAATGATGCCGTATTCACTGATAAATTAATCAATTTAGGTTAAAATTTTGATTCTTCCGCCAAATCGTGGGTTTTCGTAATGTCAGCAATGAAGTCATAAGCGCGTGTATTCAAGCGAACCTCTACTGCGTCATTCGGGTTTGCGGCCTTGCTTTCCGTCAGCCCTCCCAGATGGCGCTGCTATAGTCATCCACGAACCGTTGTACGCCGTTGCTTTGTTTTAAATGCAGAGCATTTCAGTAACTCGCGATGTCATCCGCGTTGACGTCCGTAGTCGTAGTCCGCATCGCTCCCCGTCGGTCTGGAATTGGATTGGATTCGATTGGATTGGCTTGGCTTGGATTTGGATTGGATTAAAGTGGATTGTGTTGCGTCATAGCCGCTCCACGTTGCGTCATAGCCGCGGAAGGGGGTTTTAAATGCAGAGCATTTCAGTAACTCACGATGTCACCCGCGTTGACGTCCGTAGTCGCCCTTAGTCGTAGTCCGCACCCCTCCCCCGACACTATATAAAAAAAACACTATCCGGCGCCTGGTTTCGATCCCTCGACCTTGCGGGCGGAACGCAATGTACATGGTGCTCTACCCACTGCGCCACAAAGCCGACACAGAATGGGACGCTACCAACGCGCCTTATATCGTTGACTCATTCAAATTACTGCTGACGAGCGCTCTCTCGTCAGCAGTTGCCACAAGTGCAACAACATTAACGTAACGCAAACTATTAAACGTCGTGCGCCCCCGGAAATGCTCTGCATTTGATCGTGCCCCTCGCGAGGGGGATGTTTCCCTGCGTCGCCATGCGAACAGTTTGCCACGCTTTAGTTTTCGTAGCTCATCTCTCCATCGAGTCCTTGGCCAAATAGTGTTGCGTTTACGGTCTATTGGCAGCCACTACGTTAAACGGATGGGCGAATTTTATATTTGAGCGTATTTGCACCTGGCTTGTTTTTGCTACTGTAGAAAGTGATAGTCTCGTGAAAAATGAGGTATCCTCGACAAACAGGGTCACGTAAGACACCGCCGCCTACGCCAATCGGCCAGTGTCCTGTAAAACAACTTCGAAGCGACGGAGTGCTGTGCAGCTAAAACAAGCATAGTGCGCCCACTACCAACAGCAGTGCGCATCAGTATTTCTATGCTTACGCGCGTTTTCGTAACTTTCATTGTTTACCGCACCATTCTTACTGCTGTTAAATGAATATGCATTATACTTAAGCGCAAATAGTTCGTTCGGAAAGCCTATAAGCCGTTCCTAATTTGCGTTTGCTTTTTCCGGCCTCAGCCAATGGCACAGCTATAGGCTCATATGACATCATAGGTTCTGTTGTGGGAAATGAGCTAGCGGGTCGCATGACCATTCCGTTTTTTCCTAATTATGTAGCTTATTTGGGCGAAGTGTGCGTTAAAAGTTGTATCAGTATGATTCTATCGAGGCAATCTTTCGAATGAACCGAACTTGTGTTTTGTCCTCATCTAGCAGCAACGGTTTGGTACGCCGCAGCACACGAACGCAAGCACTCATAGGCGCGAGCGCCGACCAGCTAGGGGCGAACGAATCCCAGTGCGCATGCCCGGAGCACGCTGGAATGGCGTATCCCTCCTTTCTTTTCCTCTTTCGCGCCTCCCCCTTTCCACACTCCAGTTGTCGCCGCACCCGACTGCAGCTGCAGGCGGGTGCTGGCTTGCCGCAGCCGCCTCCGCAGTTTCTGTCGGCAGTGATGACGTCGTTTCCGCGGATGCCTGATAAGCACGGCTGGGGAGCACGGCATCTGCGGCCACCTTAGTGCCAACTGAAAATCGCTTAATGAACCTAGTATCACAGTCCTTCAATGCTTCTCTGGGCACGAAACTCCCGGCCAAGTTTTGTACGGGGACAAAGGCTACCGCGAGGGGCGCCACCGCAGATCGGAGAGCATCGGGCGGCCGCCACTGCTCTGTAACCAGACCGGCAGGCAGGAACGCAGTAGCAGCATTCCCGTTCGCACCAAATTTTTTCGCCACTCACAAAATGACAAGTCCATTTGAGGGGCCCATACGACACGTAAAGCGAAAGCGCACTGCTGATAAGTCGGCGAGCGTCTGTTTTATCTTATTCCGTGGTCCGTTCCCTGCCAAACGCGCTCTGACCACGCCCCCGGCTGCCCTCCGATCAACACCAGCACCGCGGCGCGGCAGCGTACGAAGCTCTCCCATAGCGTGATGGCGAAGTTTCATGACCAGAAAGGCATTGAAGAACTCTGTTTGTTAAAACGACGCGGGCACAGAAGGCGACACAGCACACGACCTTACTTAGTTGTTTTTTTTTCATAGTTTTGGGGGGTCGATTTTCCGATGTAACCAAGCGGGAATCACAGTTCTAACACTGTGATATCGCAGTATGAATACGCCAATTGCCAAATTCCGCTTCGTAATCCGGGTGGTGCGAGTGCGCCTGCTTCGTTGTAGCTGAAAGGCAAGTGTAATGGCGCGCCACCTAGGGATAAAAGCTGAACTTTGTTAAACATTTACCTAATAACATAATTCAATAAGTTAAGGCTCGCTTTTCAAGTTTGCAAACACTAAACTTCGAGTTTGCACGGTTTTTCTGTCATGACTTACGGCGGCAGCCGCAAGCGCTTGAGCACTACTACAACTTCGTATCGGTTGATTGCCCCATGCTTGCGCTACACTCGGTGACAACTTAAGAACAGCACCGAAAGTTGCCGCTGTGCCTTATCACCGTAGCCGGATGTTTCTCCGCGTGGTGCAAGTAGGGCGTTACTGGGAATATTTTGAACATGGCGTGAGCCGTTCCCGTGATTTTTTGGACTTGATATGCTTATAAACGACTCCAGTGACGACAAACAAACTGCGTGAGACAAGGCAGACGATATCACGCATTCATAGCAAACCCCTTTCAAAACGCGCGCGCACTGACGTCACGGGTGCGGCGCTTTGGCGGAGTGATACACTACATGAGGTGGTGCCGTTCTTGAGTTGTAACCGAGTATAGTTTGTCCTGTGCGCGGGGGACCAATCGCAGACCGGATTGTGATACGTATGGCCTATGGGGAGTTTCGCAACTGGTAGTATTGAATAACTATGAGTATGAGTCACCATCGCCGAAGACATTGACAGCGCTAGAGTGCAACGCGGGGGACCGCCGAAAAACAACTCAGTCGCTCAGCATGACATACGCTTGTGTTTCTAACAAAAGTTTTTTCAGGGTGTAGTTTCTAGAATTCAATATTAACGTGCGCTGCATATTTTTGTACGAGGGACAGGGACAGTGAAAACGACAAAACCAAACGATAGTTGAAACTAGCAACTGGTTTATTGAAAGCTCTGTCGTTATTTATAAGCATGGGATGGTGAGTGTACATTCATCCTGAAAATAGATTAAACATGATATCTTTGTGCGTGTGCGCTCATGCGCCATTTGATTTTTCTTTCTTCATCGTTTTTATCTCCTTTCCTTTATCTCCCTGTCCCTCGTCCAGATATGTAGCGCACGTTGATATTGGATTCTAGCGTGTATTTCTTCGCATCAGAAGGAAGTTGTGTTAAAATTGTGAAAACCTAAAGCGCCATGACTCGCGAACACGCTGGCTTAGTAATCCCAGGGCCCTGTTGCTCGCACGACAGAGGTCGCTATTACACCGTAAAATCTTCAATGAAATCGGAGCATGAGCCGGAAGTCTTTGCATCGCCAGGCGGGTCATCGGCCTAGCCACAGCACGGGTACCGTCTACAGGGTTAAGAATGGTACAAAGGAGAATGAATTAAGTATGCCCTATTCACTCTTAAAAAAAAAAAAACACTAACAGTTACTGTTCACAGTATAAACTAGGTACTTCGTGCTTTTACTAACTGGCCATGCATAACGTAGTAAAAAAGCTACGCGTGACTATGTGGATCGGCTGAGCGCGAAGCACGACATAGACACATTTAACACGCACGCATAAAGCTTAGAAAAAAATTAATTGAGAAAGAAAATCTACGGGATGCACGGTAAGAGCGAGTATAACTTGGGCCCCTGTGTTTTTTAGTGCGCTATTACGTTCTAGCGCGAGGCGTAAACGAGTGTTCCTGTGACTACATGAGACGACGGTTACGACGATGACATGAGACGCCAACAGCCGGAGCCCGCGTAAAAGTAGGCGTGGGATGGACGTTTAATGCGAAAAAGTGACAAACGTTTGACCATCAGGTTACCGAAGAGATATCATTTCGATAGAGAGGAGAAATCAGAAAACCCGGAGGCGAAGAATTCACTAGGGCATCGCAACACACGCCTGGCCCGAAGAACACGGGAGAGGCCTTAGTCCTGTGGTGGACTCATACATGATGATGATGACGACGACGACGATGATGATGATGGTGCGGCTGGGGAACGGAGGTGCTGGCTCTCACGCGGCGTTGATTCGCTCCTTTATAGGCCTTAAACGTACACATTGAGGCTGATCGTGAGTGGAGCGTAATATTGTGACATTTTCGCCTCTGTAGCATCGGATGAAAACGATGAAGCCACGACGTTGATGTTTTCATTGGCGCCCGCTAGCCTGGAGCGGCGGAGGCCTTCTTTTTCGCAGTAAAAGAAGAAGCGTATATATAGACACGTCACCGAAGATTACAGCATGGCGTTTCACGCTCCCTGATGGCGAAAACGTGCGGACTGGGCGTGAAGATCGGCTGCACGTTTCTCACAAATGGACTTGAAAAGGGTATGCGGCGAGAGGTTGAAGGTCGGTTCCATACAAAAAGCCGGCAACGTTTGTCGGGCGTAAGAAACGTAATCCTGCCCGATTGTCGACGAAAACTTTTTCTCTTCTCCCTCTTTTTGGACGTTTTTCGCTGTTGGGGGGCGTTACTACATCTATCGCCGCCATGCAAGGCGTCACTGTACACGCGTCGCCCCACAACAGGTTTTGCAGTGAAGGCTATGCAGTCACGGGGCCACAAATGGCCATCGGGATGACACCACGTCGCAGCACACTTTTTTCGGCATTTTTACACGGCAAGCGCACACACTTTTCTGCTGAAATGCGTAAGCATTCGCAGAAGCCTATGAGAGAACAAACTTCTATACTTCGCCGCAAAGACTGCCATGATGTTGCGTCGTACCAGGTCGGCGAGCTTGACTCGCACGTAAGGCCGGGTTCAGACTGTTGCACAACTGTCGTAATAACTTTAAAGAAGGACATTATTTGACGTCTCAGTCTATCGAACTGCGTGACACGCTGTTTTGTTTTTGTTTTTGTTTTTTTTACGTCCATAGATCACGATACGGCTTTTGCGTCGATAGTCTGAACATAGCCTAACGTCGGCGCAAATGGAGAACTAAATATTTTAAGCGTGTACTGTCGCCCACAAGCTTAGCTGGAGTGTCACATTTGACTTCAGCGTGGAATATCTCAAAAGTTCTTAACAAAAACTGGTCAAACGATTGTGGAGGACTTCAGAGCCCCCTAAACTTGAAAGGAATGCAGCGGTTGTGACTACATCACCTACACCAAAGCAGGAGGAGACGATAAGTGGGTATTGCGTTGTTCCAGCTAAGCCTGTGGACGACTGTACTCGACCTGCCATTAGGAACCTGATAACCTTGTAAAACTATTTGTGTGCGCGTGGTGTGTGTTTCTACTAAGTAACTTTGCTCGCTAGATCATTGCCCTCCCTTTGTCGGGTGTGCGCCAATTTCTCGGTGTTTTATCACGACAGCCTGCATGCAGTGAATGCGAATCTTAAATATTGTGTCATTTTGGTGCAGCCATTTGAAGGCTTCTGGTGCATCCAATATCCCTTTAGGTTTCTGATCTCAATCGCGGCAAGGCCAATTTTGCGAAGTTGCTGGTGTGTAGTTAAAGCCATCGGAATGCACATAGCCAAACAGGACGCGAAATTCCTCCTGACTGAGAGATACCGTATTTTCGTGCGTGTAACCCGCCCCTGCACATAATCCGCACCCCCACTTTCAGCCCGCCGGACAAGAAGCAAAAATAAATCATCGCGTATTGCCCGCACATTTGATACAGGAAAGGCTGCCCAAAGCTACTGCTCAAGCAACACATCACATACTATATAGACAGAAAAATCGTATATTTAGCAAGTAGAATACACTGACTTCAAGGCGAAAGTCAGAGCTATCACTTGAGCCGCAGTTTTCACTGTTGCACACAAGGTCATCTTCACGGCACAACGCGCATTGCCGTGAAGCGGCACTAAAGGAAAAACCCCGCGTATTATCCGCTCGCCTACTTTGCCACAGAAATTTTCGCATTTTTGGTGCGGGTTATTCGCGCGAAAATACGGCAACCTTTATGGAAAAGTCGACGTTGATTTTCCCAGCAGCGCGCAATGTGAGCGGCGGATGCCGGCTCTGCAGTAGTCACGAATGTAGCGCGAAATTCTCAAAAGCGAACTTATATGTCCGATGCACGGTAGGCAACGCGTTTTCGCCGCTTTCACCCGCCGCCACGGGAACGGGCTCACGAGAACGCCCGCCCGCTGAGAGGTCCTTGACACGACGGCGACGTCTTACGGGCGATCCCTCCGCCGTGTGCGTGCCACGTGCGGCGTCTTGGAGCAGAAGAAAGCGCACGCCTCGCTCTCTCCTTTTCCCCGCATCTCTGCCGCGGAGATTCGCCGGGAAGATAGGAGTGACTGCCAGGCCTCGTGTTCCGCCGTTAATCATCCTCCAGCGGTGCTCTTCGGGGTCCGCTCCGCATCACCAGAGCTGCTTTCTCTGGGCCGATATCGGCGTCCGCATTTGGTGCGCGTGCTACGTGGTCGTTGGTTTGACGGCTATGCTTTTCACCGCGTCACGACGAGGGAATGGCCTTAGATCAAAAGACAAACAAAAAAGTCCCATCTCCACTAACGTGAAACATTGTGAGGGGCGAAGCATGCAGTGTATAATACCCCTGTCACCCGGGCACTTTCAATCGCGATTGAAGTGAATCGCGATCGAGTTTTCGAGCGCGCTCGACGTACTGCCGCTGCTACACGGCACGTTTCAATCGCGATCGAGAAGTTGCACCGGTTGCACTTGTGTACGCCAGATGGCGCTAACAATGTACTTGCGGCCGGCGTCTGGTAACTTCGCGCGGTCGTAGGTATACGTAACTATGTAAATATTACCTCGCGCTTATTTGGGTCAAGTTATTTGACACAATTTGTGGCGTTAGTTGAAGTTGTCACATTCTGTGCCATTACTGAGCGGGGACGAGAGTATCGCCGCTTTCGTTCGATCGCGCTTGGAAGCCTCGATCACGCTTGAGAAGCCAGGATTGAGTTCGAGCGGGATCGAGATCGATCGCGATTGAAACTGCCGTGTTGCAGAGGCCCGATCCGGATTGAGCTCGATCCGGATCGACTCAATCGCGATTGAAAGTGCCCGTGTGGCAGGGGTATAAGTGTATTCTTGGCGCCTTGGCGTTTTTGCCAACGGAGATGAAACCGTTGGGAGGTAGAGGTATACAGCTCTGCTGTAAAAATCTCTTTTCTGTGAAGCACGGAGCTCTCTAGGGCGAGGCGTAAACGAGTTTCCCGGTGTTTTAGTACCGTGACCAGATGAGACGACGATTACGACGACAACGACGACAGGAGACGCCAACAGCCCGAGCCCCTAAAATATTCGTCGGAGTTACTGTTCCTCTCTGACTGGTCAAAATCGTCCATCGCCGGTAATCAAGAATTGTACTTCGCACAACGCTGCTTCTATGTATACTGTTACAGCCGTTAATTAATCTGAACGCAAACTTTCAGGGGAAGAGGCGTTATCGAAAGATCTGTTAGATTTCGATTCCTACCTGATGTTTCCGTCCAGTGCTATTTTTTTTTACAAACAGTGCGATGAGGTCTCCCTACTTTATATCGCAGAAAAATAATTCACACCTTTGTTTTTTATCTTCAAAAAGGATTAACACAGCGGTGATTGGGTGTGAATTCGTGCTTACATCAAATCGCGCCTTTAGCTTTAGAGATCGCGAATATCAGTGTCCTGAGTCCGAGCACGCGGGTTCAGTCGCCGTCACGGTGTATGCTTTTCAGATGGAGGCGGATAGCCGAGACGAGGCAAAAAGCGAAGACACCCATGGCGAGATTTCGGGCAAGCTTAAAGGAGCCATGAAGACAAAATAAAAGTTGGGTTTATTGCAAAGACTGCTTAGTCCCGATAACAATGACACCAATGTCATCGCAATCTTCGAACAAATAACGGAGATATTAAAGAAAACGTGTGAAGCAGTCGCGACCCCCTAGCCAATTTCCCGCAACTTTTCTGTGGCGTCACGGAACCTTGTTTGTGCGATTGGCGGCCGCCTAACTGACCTGTCGCGACGACACATGACTGGACATCTGTAATGGGGCCTCTAGCTCCATTTGACCGCATCACTTGAATGCTAACGGGCAGTTAACACACTGAAAATTATGTTTTATTGTTGGCCCGTATGACGTCATCCTTGCTCATAACACGTCACTGTGGCGCAAAATTTGAAAGTTTTTAAATACTTCTTGCTTTTTTTTCGTTAAAAAACATCTTTTGGGGCTGCAATGGAGCTGAGTGAGATACTGAATCCTAGTTCTTTCAAATTACACGAAGTTGTATTTTCTCTTCATGGCTCCTTTAAATATCTTCCGGTGTTCGAAATTAAGCCGGAGCCCTTAACCGCGGTGCTCGTCGTAGTCGAGGTGTACCTTTGGCGCGTTAAACCACACACACAAAAAAATAATTTTGGAAGACGCAATAAAATGAAGTGTTATTGGAAAAGCGCGAAATGTTTAGTTTCGTTGGCTCGCTTTGCTCCCAATCACTCTTTTCGTCTTCGTTTGAGTTCGCAGCTACACTAAGCTTCCCAATTTATTGAATAAACAGGATGACTGTTTCGCGCAAGGAGTTAACCCATGAACTCCTCCTGTTGATTATGCAACTGTTTAGGTTAGTCAGGGCGCTCCGCGCGCATAACCCCGAGCCCATTCCTCGGCGCAGCGCAAGACAAAGTAGCCCGCGCCCCAATTCCGGGGTGTAGCCTTGCGCGCGGGCGGATCGGAGTATCAAAACGTCCTCCCGCCCCACAACGGCCTCCGCGGCGGTCCGTCGATCTCGGCCCGACTTCTCCTCGTCATCGGCCTCAATCGTGGCTAATAAGTGGTGCTCCAATTCGTTCGTCGACCCTTGCCGGGCTGAGGGGTGTACGTCACGGCGTACATACGGGCGACCCGGCCCCCGTCCTAATCTACGACGCTTCGCCCTGACGTGCTCGCGAGAGCCTTCCGTCCTAATCGAGTTTAGGCTAATCCGCCCCGCCGGCGGAAACGGCGGGAATTAATGGGGCTTCGTGGCCTTGGTGGCTCCGTCGCGAAGGCAGCGGCGGCGCTACGCTCTGTCTTCATCGTCTTTGCCTGAGGTGATTGACGGGAGCAGAAATGGGAGCGGAACGTATTACAACGAACGGTTGATCCTGTTAGGGGCTCCACGTCCGGTGTTCTTTGCACTGTTAGGCGCACCCGAACTGATCTTTGTCGGAAATGACGGCAGCGATGACGTTTTAAGTTTGAGAAACTTTATCGCACTGGGACGTGATGCGGAATATTTTAAAGCATAATCATCATCATGTCATGTTTCTCTATATATACTCCCCGAGTTTACTGGGGCTACAGCCTCTCGTCTCGTCGAGCTTGGGGCGGAATCTTATGGGAACCTTCTCGATACCGGTGTCGTCCTCCGGGGAGGCTGATTGGAAGAGACGTTAATCGTGAGGCTCCAACGTCACGACGAGGGAAATAAGCTGGTCGAACAGGTGGAAGCATCATTTCGACCTCAGTCTTTTGTTCCTCACTGCTTCTAAGCTCGTCAGACAACAAGCGTTGCAGGATACTGGAGGAACTTGCGTGGCGCATCGTGTATACAAGCTCAAGAAACGAATCATGAAGAAGAAATTATGTTGCAAAAAAAAAAAATACGTGCTGTTCAATGGAAATTTACTTACTAAGCCTTACACTCTTTTAGGCCTCCCTCGTAGACGCAAGGCTGCCTATATTTTATGAAAAAATAAGAGGGGGGTGGGAGTGCGCGCGAAAATAACTCTGTCTGTCAACAAATAACGGGTACGGAGAATTGTTCGTGCAGCCGCACCAACAACATGCGGCTGCAAGAACATCACTGATTTTGCAATTGTAGTGGGGAGTTTTTGTGAATACCCTGCTTTCACTGTTTTTCATTTTTGTTATGTTCTACTTTCTTTGTGCATGCATGCTTTCCGTTGCCCTTTTTGCCACCCCTGACGTAGTCCTGTGTACACGTGTACACTGGGGTGATATGACAGCTAGCGCAGCCTGTACAAAGCGTCTCGGCCTAAATTTAACTTGTGTCGTCAGCAAGCTGCCCTGGGCGTCACGTTAGAAGTGCGTGAATTTCACGTGGTCCGTCCCGTGTGTGGCTGGAGTGTGGATTCTGGAACGCCCGACTGGACTAATTTGTTGCTTTCGCTAGAAAAAGCGCAACATTTCGAATCGTAGCTTTACACCGCGTTCACAGTCTGTCAACCAAGCGGGCACAACCTCGCTGTGAAACCTCGGAAGCGGTGTCCTTATGACGCCAGGGGGGGTTCCGGCAGAAGACTTCAGAAGTGTACGTAGCGGGCCGAATCGTAGCGGTTGCGGAGAGCGGCGGCGGCACTAAAAGGCGCTTTCCCTGTGAGCTCCGCGAAAGGTTAACGGCTCGCGTGCGCATCGAACCGCGCACAACAAGGCGGCCCGTCGCGCCTCCCTGCGTCTTCGGCGCTTCTTCCGTCTAACGCTTCCGGTGTCGTCGTAATGAGCTATCGTGCTGTGCCTACCCACGCCGTGGTCGCGCCTCGACGACGAACGGCGCGCCGGGCCGTCCACTTTCTCCCTCGCCCGCTTGCCGTTTGCCGATCCGTGTTTAGCGCCGGCATCAAAGCAAATAAACAGTGCCGTACGGCTACGTTTATTATGAAGGGCGGCGAAGTGAGCGCGTTGATGTGGACGCGTACCGGCTGGGAGAAAACGTATGGCGAAGGCTGTCGACCTTAAAGGAACCCCACGGAACGCCGATAAACCCTTTCTCACTTTCCGTCGTGCCAAGAAGCACTTTGAAAGCAACGGTTAACGCCAGCACAGAGCATCGCGGCGTGATTTGCTCGTCTCAGCGATAGAAGTGCGCAGTTTTTGCAGTGTGCAGAAGTGTGCAGTGTGCAGACGCCGGCTTTTAAAGTGAAAGCTAAAGTGAAAGTGAAAAACTAATGCATATCCCCATAGACCGGTTGGTCGACTGAAAAGCTCTGGTAAAATCTCTGACCACAAGGCGCGTTCGTGAAACCGGCTTCCCTTGTGTCAAAAGGGTTACTCAAAAATCTTGAAGAAGGAACGGACAGTACACGCATCGATTACGAAGGAGTACAACAGTGTACCTTTATCTCACAAACCGCGTCTGGGCATACATTTAGATCGTAGATGCGAGCCCATGCGAAAAATTTCCGCATGCGTTCGTTCGTTTCGCATGGGCCCGCAAGGTTGACGCACTTCTATGGCTAAGGTTTAGACGCAGTTTTGATGCCAGAAAGCTTTCGCGGTTCTCTCAACTTTAGGAAGGAATTGTAAAGTTTTTTTAGCCTAGTCAGCCATATATGAGTTTCATATTAATATATACTAGAGGGAACTCTGGCGCCAGTGTCTACGGGAGCCAGCGAACGTTGCGTGCCGTCTTGTGTACCGGATAAGAACGTTCCAGTCGTCCTCAACACGGCTCGCCAAGAAACTCAGAAGTTGCTCGTGGCTGAAAAAACAACAAACAAAAAACAATAGTATTGTCAGCAGATTATTTAAAGTTATTGTATTTATGGAAAAGTAGAGCTTTAAGTAGAGTTATTTTCCGGGAATAATTAGAGGTTTCATGCAAGACGAAAAGAAAAAAAATGTTAGCCTTTTTTTTTGGAATGGCTCTTGTCTGTGCTAATTGGTACAGTGTTAGTACAGTCTGTGCTAGTTGGTACCAACTAGCACAGACAGTTGGTACAGGTCTGTGCTAGTTGGCAGCAGTGTGTATTGTATCCCCCTCTTCCTTTTGTGTTCGTTTTATTCAAGCTGATTCCCACCGAAGCCTTTTTTTGTTGTTGATTTCGGCTCCAGGGACGAAAAGTGGCAAGCCAAGCCAAGCCAATCCCAGTGTATAAGAAACGTTGCTGGCAGCTATGGGGGGCTCCCATGACTGCACGCGATTGCAGCGATAGATTTCCCGGTAGGCTATATTGGTGTGGAACTCGATGAGCCATTTATATTGCTTTCGCAATGAAAGACAGGCGCGCGAGGAGGGAGTCGTCCTCTGAACGAGCACTGTTCATCAATCTCCGTGTGGCTGGTGGAGGCCGTCGGACATTTCCGAACACGGCATCTGTGCGGTGTTTACGTTGTGGCAGCGGTCTTCTTCGAATAGCGGAAGGAAGCGAAGATAGGAAGACGCCACATGACGACCCTTCATGGGGCTGATGTTCGTAGCCTCCCTCCTCTTCTTTCCGCTAAATTTGGCGTCGCCTCTTCGAGGGGTAGTCTTTCCCTCCGGGCTGCGTGATGAAAGCGGCCGGGAGGGAAAACATTTCTTTTACATAACGCGGATGACGTAACACAGAACCAGCCTTTAATAACTCACTCAGCTCCATTGCAGCCACGAAAGACGTTTTTTTAAGTGAAAAAAAAAATGTAATACTCAAAAACTTTCAAATTTCGCGCTACGGTGACGTAATATGCGCAGCAGTGACGTAATAGGGGCAAGTTTAAAAAAAAAACAGTGTTACGTGGCGGCAGAGCAAATGAGAGGAACCACGGCAGGTATAACGCTGTAATATGCGCAGGAGTGACGTAATAGAGGCCAGCCTTAAAAAACAGTGTTACGTGACGGCAGAGCATATGAGATGATGCATGGAAGTTATAACTCTGTATTTTCACTATGCACAAAGCGCGTATATGCGTTTCCTCGCCAGCACAGCCAGCCGTCATCTAAGCTTGCTATGGGGGTCATACCAGAGCAAAAACTTACCTAAAGCACACAAACCCACCCAAACTGAAATAAATAGCAGCCGAAACGGACCTAAAATGTACGAAGCAACGCAACTATTAAAAAAAAATACGTACGTAAATCCTTACCGCGGGTAGCTCAGCCAGCCTTTTGTTGACATATATGGAGAAACGAAACCAACCCGAAGCGGACAAAATCAACCAATCTAAAAAAAAGAAAATCTGAACCGAAACCCACCCAACAGGGAAACAACCGCGGCGATTGAAAATACCCGGAACTGACCTAAAAAAGACAGAACCACAAAAACGTCCCCCCCGAAACAGCAGTTGCAACTGACCTAGCGGTGACAAAACTACGCGAAACATCATTTATAATGCATAGCGGTGGATTATATGCGCGATAAAAAATATTAATCTTCAAGCGCGACAAAATGTTAAAACGAAAACAACAACGCTAACGGGATTCAAACACGAGTTTGGGTGTGCGCTACGCAGGAGCGGAACCACTACACTACGAGACCAAACGATTCTGTGCGATGAAATTGAGTGCCACGAGCACATAGCTTCAAACGTGCCCCTAGGTGGCGCCACGTGTCACCTGGCTGGGCCGGCAATGCGCCGCCCACAGCCTGGTCGTGGTCGTCGCGTGTTTTTGTTAACAGCGAAGCTTTTTAGCAAATCGTAGTTTTTCGTGTCCGCAGTTAAAAATACCAAGAAATTCCCGAGCGCGCGCTCCTGTGTGCGTGCCTCGCGACGACTGCCCAGCGTCCCCTGCGCACGTTCGGCAAACCAAACATACCCACTTAGGGAGATCGGCCAAGATTGGCAAAAAAAAGAAAACAGCGTTCGCCGTAATCGTGGAAACACTTGCTGGGAACGAGAAAGACACGTCATGGCGTACGCCCCTCCAAGGTGACGTCAAATGACTTATCACTTCCAAAAAAATGAAAAGCTCACACTTATGGTAACAATGATGGAGGATAGGTCGTTGCGACAGCTCAAAAGAAGCAAATCGGTTGCAATCTGTAATCGTGGACTTAAACCTTCGTGATGGTCGTCAAGGTTGCGTGCAGCTGCGCTACCTTCAAGTCCTACGCGTTAAGTGCTAACCACATGGAGCGATTTTTCCAGCGACGCGACTAGGATCCGCAGTCGCTGATCCGAAGACGCTCGCCGAGGCAACCACATGACAGCGACGGCTCGAGCGACTGAGGACGGCGATTTCAATGTTGCCGCACTGCGCATAGTAACGCGCTTGGTACGCTGGTTGTTTACAAACATATTTTTTTGTTCATTTGTCATAAAAAAACATGACTAAAAAGTATTACGCCTTTCTACCTTGCTTTTTGCACTTCATTGCATCTCTAAAACTGGTTTAAGTATGCATAGCGCGCGCTTTTCCTTCTGCGCCTCGTCTCTCGGCTCCAACATGAACGCCGTGAAGAATTCGCTTTCTTGACGTCGTTTTTGCCACACGGGTCTCACCCAGTGTGTGCGGGAGCCTTCTTGCTTCTGCTTCAGCATGTACATAAGCTTTGCCATGCAAAGCTTTCTCTGCCGCTGCATTGCAAACGCCGTCTGCGCGGAATTTGCGCGCGCGCCAAATCTCCCTCCCGTTCTCTTCCAAAACCGGAGGTTGCGTGCTTACGTAGGGGCTCTCCTATTGGCTAGTCGCTGAGGCCACTTCCGGGAGGCGAGCGACTGTTTCTGGCGACCCAGAACCGAGCGATTCGATGAGCGACTTGGTCCGCGGCGAAAAGTAGTTCGTCGCTAGTCGCGTCGCTCCCCAAGTCGCTTGCAAAATCGCTCCATGTGGTTAGCGCTAAACTGTTCCCGATTTCTGCCCATGTCTCTTCTAATTTTTTTTTTTCCTTTGGCACTGAGCAAAAAGAACACAAGGAAGCAAGTTGACCGCTTTTTTTTTTTGTCGCTTTATAGCTCACGTGATTTACCGGTTACGCCTGCTGCCCCCCTCTCCCTCCTTTCCGGTAAAGAAAACAGACGCTACCACGTCCCCGAAATGATTATAATAGTATGAACAAAAGTAGCGGATAGGAGAGTGCGAGAATAATGCTGTGGAACAGGCGACAACGTCGAAGTATAAATAGGAACGCGCCAGTAAAAGGCGGTGGGGTTCCCCCGCCTCAACGATATATGGGCACCCGCGCTTCCGAAGAAATATTACATATACATCGTGCCCCGACGCCGCTGGCCGGACAGGAAACTGCGCACAAACTTGCGCGGGAAAAACGAGAGAGAAAAAAAAAAGGCGCGCAAATAATGGCGCGAAACGCGAAATAACGCGCGAAAATTAAAAAAGAAAAGGAGAGGTGAAAGTGTTTTACCCTGCGGGGTGCAAATCTTTCCAGACGCCTCCTGATATGCCCCGGTTAGGCGCGGCGATCATATACGCGGCTCTGGTAGAGGCTTGAGAAGAGGATCCGCCGCGCTGTGTCTGAAGCCTGATGCCTCTTTTCGGCGAGGGTAGATTGCCGAAAAATGCTTGCCCCGGACGAAACAAAAAACGTGTGTAAGAAGACACTCGAGGAAATGTGCGGGCTGCATGTTCGTCGTGGGTGTGGCGCGGGGTCCGGTATCAGACCTTTTCTTGAGACAGGGCCGGACGCGGCGCCGTTTGAAACGTTCTTTCGTGTGCCAGTGTTGAAACACCCTAACAAATCCTTGCGGAACTCGCGATATATGTGAGTTCACAATATGAGGCCGATTGAGCTCCGTGTCGTCTTTTTTCTACCAGGAGTACTGGTCAAGGAATATGGAATCGGTGTGTTCTGTTTACGAGCTCCACCGACGAGTCTGTTTTAAATCCCGTTGAAGTTTGCGTCTGTCGTGAAGTGGGCTTTCCCTCATTACGCGTGTGCTTTCCGTGAAACGTTCTTAGCGGGAGCTTTCCGAATCGGGCCGAAACCATAGTCCCTTCTCCCGTACACAGCGCTTATTGGGATTAAGTTGAATGCCGGGTTTGTACACGCGTGTTGCCTACAGCATCAATTTCAGTAGGGGGAACATTTTATGAAGTGTCTGCCTCATTAACCTTTTTTTTACAAGGTTATCCTCCATTTGGGCGTGAAAAGTCGTTCTCTTAAACTTCGTCAGTACGTAACCTGCTTGAGCTGTTTGTACGCTATGAAATGCGTCGCCAAGTCGAACCAGAATTTACAATGCTGTTTTTAACTTGTTAATTAAGCTGTACCGTTGTTTTCTTCACAGTATTTTCGTCCCCCGTGACCGTCAGGTGTGGTTTAATGAGATTGCAGTGTAGTGGGAGGAGTGGCGTAGCCAGAGCAATATTTCGGGGGTGGTATACGCCACCGGGGGAAAAAAAAAAGAGGGAGAGACTGCGCCAGACGCCCAAACATCCTGTCTTTTTTTTTGCATGCCTAAAATTTCGGGGGGTGTTCTGACACCGTAACACCGTAACCCCCCCCCCCCCTCCCCCCCTTCCTGCTACGCACCTGAGTCGGATTGTGCTTGAAAGGGGAGACGGGGGCTGGTTGATGCTTTACTGCGAGCATTGCGACACAGGCGTAGAATAACACGCGAGGTGATAGATCAGCCCTTCATTGTCTCGGGCGCAATCCTTCGCCTCTGTTGGCGTAGCGATAGCCACCACTGCTTGCACTTCGCTGTTGTGGCAAGGCGCATTCATAGCAACATTCGAGAATCAAACTAACGCATTCAGGTCTGCATAAAAAAGACATGCTTTCGCGTCTTATAAGCTCGATCCAATTCTTACTGAACAGAATGGTTAGGAAACTTCTATTTGTTTCACTGGGTTGGTAAATGAAAAGAAGTCTCCTCGATGCACTCGTCCCGTCACAACGCGGTTCGGAGTCCCCAGCTGACGGTTCATGAGTGCCAAACGTATTTAAGAACTTACGGCGAAGCATTTTCTACGTTTTTGCCGAGCAAAATGTATCGCCCGCAAAAACCGAGAAAAGAGTTAAGGGTTCAGTTCCACTCAACGTTATAGCTGTGGGAAGTGCGGTGCAGTGATTTACCAGTGTTTGCGGGAGCTTAAGCCTGAACTTTAAAACCCCAGGATTCGTTTTCCTTCGCTGTCGCTGAGCTTTGGGTGCTGCCTGACGAAGCTGGCGATTTTCCTGTCTTCGTTGACGCCTGGCACAGGTGAATTGGCCCTCCGGCGTCGCTGTGTTTCGCGAGCAAGCGCCCGCTGTCGCTCGAATCGCGCCAACTGTTCGGCGTATCGAGCGGGCGACACCCCGGGCCCCTAAAAAGCTCCGCACTTACAACGTTCGGCACATTGATCACTAATGATATGGTCCTGACCATTGCCCATAGCATTGGATATGGGCGAATTTTATCCATCAGCGGCTACAATCGTGATCGTGGTTGATGACGTCATCAATGAGTGTGGCACATATAACTGCTTCTGAGGGGCAAATAACTTCTGCAACTTCCGGTGGCAGCAGTGATCGTCAATTGGCCAATCCCTCGAATGTGGATGTAGGAGGCGCTTTTCTTTTTCTGAAGGCGGACATGAAAGATGTCAGCGAGTGTACACCACTAAGTCTTCTCTCTAGGCAAAAACAAAATATAGCTGGGCCCTAGAAGCTTCCGCTCGCACTTCCCGCACCATTTGACCCGCCCGCAGTCTGTTGCCGTCATGCTAGGCGTCACGACGAGCTTGTCCCCCGTGCTTCGGAAATGGGCGGGAGCAGCTGGCCTTCGCCCAGTCGTAGATCTGCGCTGCCACGCGTTGCTCCTCGTCGTTCATTCTCGGCGACGTTCCGGAGGAAAGGCGGCTTCTCCGCAAGGGCTTCGCCGGCTGATCGGCTAGACACACATGCGCGCGTGCCTTCTGTTCCCTCCTCTTTCCCTCTCCATCTTCCGCCCCGTCTCCCAGATGGCGGCGCCCCAGTCGCGCCGTCCGTCTGTTTATAAACATCTCCTAACTCCCTCCCCCTCCCCTCCTCCCCGTGCAGTCTGGCCCAGTTACCATCGCCACCCTTAGATAGGAACGTCGCCCTTCAAATCTATCTCTCCCTGCTAATCTTGCCGGCCCATCACCAACTCTAGTGTTGGTTTAGAGTCTAGTTAGTGTCCAGCGCTGGGAAAGGCGCATTCGTGTAGTCTGGCCTTCTGTAATTAACTAAACGTCAAAGCGACGCTTCCTGAAGCTTGGAGGTGAACGCTTCCGCGCCCGGAGTTCTAGACTGGAGGAAGGGTAGTGAAACTTGGCGTCTGGGGTTGCTTGATCCTCTGACCCCTTGTTAGTCTTGGCCTTCACGGGCTGCTTCGAAGCGTCGTTGTAGTTATCCGGGGGAAAAGTTGTCGGTTCGTCGACCTTCGCGAGCTGGGGATGTGTTGGTTAGGCCGACGTCGGTCAACGTTCGCGCGAATGCTTTCACACCGAGGCTCGAGGTATCCCCCACAAATAAGGGTCCTCCGGGTTTTTCTTGCGAGACAAGCTTCCGCGCTGTATCGCTCGCTGTAAACGTGCGAGTAAGTTGGTACGCCCATATTGCTTTCAAGTGCAGTATCTTTTTGTTTTCTTCAAATTACATGAAATATTTATCACATGACGTGACACCGGTATTGCGAAGGTCGTGGGTTCGGATCCCACTCGGGGAGCATGTTTTTTCTCTATTGGTTTTCTATCTTTCAAATATTTCAAAAACTATATCTGTTTCAAAAAATAACAAATGACTAGCCACCTTATCCACTTTGCCTTCTTTGGCGTTCTTGCCCGCTAGCTTTTCTATCTGTACACACAGAGAGGGGGCAGAGGAGGCGGTGGCTTCATTCATAATGAGCTAACAATTGAACTTTGTTCCCGCGTTCCGTGTTGAGTGATAGTTCCCTAGTGCAGAAGACCACAACCGAGTTTTTAAAGGAACCCAATCGGTTCTTACAAGGCAAAATTTAGCTCCTCCGAGAACAGTGTGCGTGCCAAGGCATCCCTCTTCTCCCTCTCTCTCATCTCTTCGTCCCGCTCCTCTTCCTGATGTGATCATCATCTGGAAGAAGACAGCGCGGCGAGCAGTCTGGCGTTGCAGGCGCAGCTGCCTCTTCCGTCGCTGGCGCCGATCCCACATCACTCCTCCTTCTCCTCCTCCGCGGCTTCCCCTGTGGCCCGAGGTCGCTGCCCCCTGCCCAAGATCCGTTAGATGACGAGGAACCCGGAGGAGGGGAGGATGGAGAGGGGGATAGAAACGGCACGCGGAGCTTTCTTCAGATCGCCCCGAATTCAGCCGCGCGTTCCCTTCTCTTCCGTATCTTCCTCCGAGAATACCCCCCCCCCCCCCTCCTTATCTCCTTTCTTTCTGGCTTTTATCGCTTTGTTTTGTCTGTGCCCCATAAAACTTGGACGCGCCGGAAGCAAATGTATACACATACGCATCGCAGCGTCCAGCTTTGACGCGCGGCTGTATTGGAGAGCGTTTGAAGACGCGTGCCTTTACGCGCGCACTGTTTATGCTAAACGAAAAGCGGAGCGAAATAATAAATTGGTTGAATGATTCAAGGTTAAGGTTGAACGTCCGTTAGCGTTCGAGTTGCACTTTGTATAGAAATTAACTTCAACCCCGTGCTTCCTAAACTGCCTAAAGGGAGACCGGAAGTTGCAGTAAGGTATACATTTGGGCGAATTGGACGACGTTCATCTTTGAGAGTCTAGCTCCAATCAACACAGCCAGAGAGGGATGTCGCTATACAAGCGCTTTCGGTTCCTTTTATTTCCTTTGTAGTGCTAATTGGCGCTCGATTTTCTTTTTGTTTTCTTTTTCAGAAACAGGAATATTTGAAAGCTTTATCGAGCGATATATTTGGTCGAACTGCGGCGCGGAATTTCTCTAGATGCCTGGTTCCCAGGAAGTTTCGTTTGGCGTACAGTGTTTTTTGGCGATACATATGCTGGCGAATGAAATGAAACAAAAGGCGGTGTTGTTTCATGTCCGTGTTTTTTGGCGATGCATATATAATACGCAACGAGCTCCGCTGCGTATTGAATTGTTTTGGTGAGCACTGTTCAGGTCAGTGGATTTCGGCGCGTGTTAAGGATCCCCAGGTGGTCAAGATCAATCCCGAGCCCTCCACTACGGCGCGCCTCATCGCCTGCGTTGCGTCGGCGCGTTAAACCCTACCATCAATTAATTAATCAATCGATCACGTCAGTGGAAACGCGTTAGGGCGTTGTATCCGTAATGTGAGTGCATAGCCGAATTACACACAAGTAACGTATTAAATTAAAAAAAAAACCCTCAGTTGAGGTGACTCGGTCCAATGAATAAAAAAAAATGTTTCACTGCGCAAGTAAACCTTTCGGCGCAAAAATAGAGTCAATTTTGTGTTTAGCTTCAATCTTATAATTGGTGGGTTAGTAGTAACTACGCAGGTGCCGGTGAATACGGGCACAGTTTATTGTCGGGAACTGCGGCATTAGTGAGGTACCGATGGTCAAATAGTTGTTTAATTTAATCGCCTTTTAGCCCAGCTCTGTGAGGTCCGAACCAAAGCGTGACCTAATAGATGAAATCCAAAGTGAAATTCAAAGTGGGAACAGTTTTTACATATCCCTCTTCCCCCGATAGAAAAGGTAGTCACGGGGTAGGTAGGAGAGTGCGGGGGAGGGAGGGGGGGGGGGGGGGAGGGGGTCGAGTGGCGTTTAACTCGTTTTGCGTGCTTACGCATTTTTAAGGCGAAAGCCGTAGATCTCTATGTTTCGAGCATGCATGGTGTGTGAAATACAGAAAATCGAGTAATGTGGAAGTCCGGGCCCCTTGGTTCATGATGGCTCAATAACCAGTGACTGTCTTTGGGCCTTTGTTTTTCCTCTACGGGTAGCGTTTTTTCACGGGTTTGTTTATTGAGCACAGAAAATCGGGGCGCGAGCCGGGTAGCTCGCGCGGGGAAAGAAAAACAGCAGCACCGGAGGAGGGGTTCTCAGAAAGGGCGACGGACCGTAGAACGTTCCGGACGCGCCTAGTGTACATCTCTGCGCAGACTGGCTGGGTACGGAACTTCTCTCCACATTGCTATGGGTGACGTCCTAGTCGCGGGCGAAAAAGACCGAGGAGGTACGCGACGGCGGAAGAGGCTAGACCAGCTCGGAAAGCGGCTCGTCGTGACCGCCGTTGGGAGGAATCGCCGTATGGGTGAAGTTGTCACAGCGTCAATTCTGGAGCAACATGAAATTTCAAGAGAAATAGCTACAAGAGATCAACAGAAGGCCTTCACATTCTTAGCAGGTTCTAAGCATTCCCCGTAAGTTAACGTATACTCGACGAGGAAGTTCGTTGGTCCGTCTGTAACGCTTTCATGTATCGCACTTTCACCGCATGCGAGAGCCCTGGAGCGCGCATAATTTCGTACGAGACCGCTTATATTGCCCTTGAAAACATGTCTTCCTAGCCTAACGAGACCTCAAAGTTGTCGTGTAAAGGGATTTATGGGGCCTTCTGGAGGTATTTAATAAAAGGTCATAAGCCCGGCTACTTGGACACAAGACAGATTATATGGCCGCTGATGTGATGTCTACCGAGCAGTGCATTCTTGTATAGCAGTGAAGCCGACCTTGAAGGGGTGCGAAGGGGTACGATGGACAATGTAAGGCAGAGTGGGGTACGCCTTTAGCCGAAAATCCCTACTTGGATGTTTCCGAATTGTTTTTTTTTTAATTCGAGTTGTTTCGTTGTCAACGCGTCCAAGCAATCGTCGTAACGTTACCTCGAAGCTAGCACGCAGTGCCATTAGTCGTTCTCACGGCGCGAAACAATGCGTGACGAGTTTGTCTTCTGCTTTTCTAGCAAACAAAAAACAAAAGAGCGCTAAACGCACCACGCGTCAGAGGCTGAACTCGTCACGATGCTGTGTGTTCTGCCCCCGCTACTAAGCGGCAGCTGGCACACGAGAGCCCCTTCTGCCTGATAAGTGCTCTGCCGTTACGACGACGGCTGCGAGTGAGTCGAACCGTACAAATCAACTCCGAGCCCAAGGACTGCCGTGCGGGCGCAGACGTGGGCTACCCCGTTACGAGCTGCCGGAGGGCCTTCCTGCAAGAAAGAAGGCCACAAGAGGCGTCATTTGATCGCCGCTGCTTCTGTAGTGTGCGCGCGCCTCCCGGCAAGGCCGCGGGCTCGCCCTTACCGACGCCGTATAACGTTTTCGCCCCCAGGTCGTCCGTCCTTCGGTGGAGCGCGTCTTCGTGTTGTGATGCCGCGCTGCCCCGGGCTGAGTTGTGGCGCGCGCGCCCTCGGGCGAATGTGTGGTGCGCGTATAAATACGACGCCCCGCCCGACTGACAGGCGTGCGTGGCTCCTTTTAACAGTTCGGTGGGCGACGGGTAGCTTTTTGCGTGCGACTATTTCGGTGAGAGCTTTTTTTGAACGGAGCCCTGTTGTGTTTTTTTGCGTGTGCGTCTTTTTCTGGCCGTCTGGGAGATCCGGGTGTTGAGTCTCTCTTGTTTCGCAGCCCTCACGGGAAGGGATTATACGGCACTCTCTTTAACATCGACGCGTATGCCGGCGAGGCGAATAAATACGGCGGAGAAAGATGCGCCCATTTTGTTTAACACTATATATTTTCATGTTGGGAAAAGCACGAACAATACTTGGACAATGAAGAAGACAGGACGGAGCGCTACTATCTGAAAAGTTTAATCGGGAACACACATACATGCAACCAATTTCAGTCTACCACGCGGCAAGATCACGGAGGAACAAGTAACCACTGCATATAATCACACCACACGTTTACAAACACAGAAGAAAACGACAGCGCACACTTTATTAGCATTTTTCCAACAAGGCCAACTCAGCGTGTGGTAACATGACAGACGGTTGGCTTACGCATGTATCTCCTCCTTTCTTAATACGAAACGCTTCCATAATCTCCCTTGTGGCCCGATTTTTGTGTTTTTCAAGGATGAGTGCGTGTGCGGCAACTCCGCACGGCCAGTGCACTGTCTGCGAGGCGTGGCTAAATGCGAGCTATATATTATAGCGTGTGCGAGGCGTGTGGTGTGCCTTAAAGATGCTCTTGTAACGCGTAGAACTGACGACCGATGGACAACTAGAGTGACTGATTGGCTACCCATGGACGTGACTAGAAGTGTAGGAAGGGATCCAATTAACTCGATAATGGGGCGAAGTCGGAAAATTCGGGTCCAAAGAATGGAGCAGGAAATTTCGAGACAGGAACGACTACAGGAACATGGGAGTGGCGTTCGTCCTGCTCTGGACACAAGTAGGATGATGATTGATGATTGTGATGATGAGTCACGAAAGAAAGTGGCGCAGCGTGCACTAGTGGTTGCAAGGCTGGAGAAACAGCAGAGCCGCCGCCCCTTCGTCGGAGACCCGGCTGCAGCACCTCACCCGGATGTCCGAACTTGCCGCTGAAAGTTCTCCGTGACTGGCAGCCTGCCCGGATGGTTTCGTCCGCAGCCTTTCACAGCTCTCCCAAAGTGGACCACGTGATCCCGCGTTAGAACCCGAGGCAACCAACCGGCTTCGCGAACTCAGCGCGTGTACTGCACCCACTTCTGGCGCGAACGTACGTGAACTGGCGAGGAGAACAGCGCGCGAGAGATCACGCCACCAACGCCGGGCTGAGTGTTCTCGAATGTCGAGCTGGACGACGCCGGGCGCCCCCCAGGAGGCGCGCACTCACGGGCGCTTGGTATTTCTTGCGAGCTGCTCACGTGACATAAGCCCACGCGCAAGCCTTTACAACGCCGGGCGCTCCTCACGAGGCACGCGCCCACGTGCGTTCGGCTCGGTTGAGTTTTCCGGTAACGCTGGACGGCGGAACTGAAAGCTTAAATAGCTACGCTGTTAAAAATCGAAGCGCCTTTTTCGAGAGAAAGATGATTTCAGCGCGAAGCTGCTTCGACCGTTTCGGAATGTCGCGCTCGCATAGACTTCGGCTTCGCAACGCGGGGGGCCCAGGTTTGATTCCGACCACGTGGACCGGTGTTTTGTTTACTTGAGGCGCTCAATCTGCGTTCGCTTATCATCATCATCCTCACCGTTTTGTGAAACCCACTGTGTAAAAATGGCTTTCCTGCGGCGCGTATTTTGTGACGGGACGGTCGCCATCAGTGAGGCATAGAAAGCTAGCTTCGCTTTAAAAAATGGCCTCGCGAAATAGTTTTTGGCCCATTTATTTTGGTACCGTATTTATTCGATTATAAGGCGACTACGATTATATGGCGAGGGTACAGTCTGGAGAGTAAACAAAATCGCCACATATGTATAGTGACCTTCGAATATAAGGCGGGACATGACGTTGAGACTACGCGCTTTGGGAAAAAAAAAAAAAAGAAACTCGCCTGATATTCAAATAAATACGGTGTTTCATTCGTTCGCTTTGGGTGCTACGGTGGTGGAGACTGAATTCAAGGCGCAATTTCCATCATTCACGCCGTTGTTCGGATTACTTGGCATTGATCCAACTTGCGGTCACCGCTTTGTTCTGTTTCCTCTCTAGTCAACATTGCGCGCCGATATACAAACATCAGTAATGATAATAATTTGAAGCGTCGCTGGAGATTTTTGGCCAGTAACTGTGAGACGCTATCATTTTGTTGTTGCTGTTGTTGCCTAGCATGGCTAGTATGTCTGGGTCCGCGTTGAATTTGTTGATCATAGCGCGTGGCTTGTGTTCACAGCAGAGAGTAGCCGTTATCTGAATTATCACCGAGCGTCATACTTCGGAGCTAATCGTACGAAGGGAAGACATCAGCGGCTAAAGCAGAGAACCGGTGACAAAAACAGGTGACCTTGTATAGCGCATTCACACAATGGAAAACTACCGAAACGTGTGTAGCGCGTCTCAACGCTGACCTTCTGGATTCTGTCGCAGCTAGCTGAGCGGGCAAAGTGGTCGCTCGGCTGACCAATCGCGTCAAACACAATTTGAGGTGTAATTTTTTGCGACAGAGTGATGGGGAGCAACTTCTAAAATGACCCTAGTCCACAGCCCCTTCGTTGTAGCCCTCCTAGGGTTGTCACAAGCCGTACGGGTGTAAGCCGCTAGTATGATTCTTGGGTCATCTTGAGCTCTGTGTTGTGGCCCCGGATTAGTCGCTCCTTCCCGGAGGAGACGCGGGAGGTAAGGAGTGAACGTATACGTTCGGCTGTTGGCATTACGAGTAGAGAGAGACGCACATACGGAAGGGCTCGGAGTGCAGTCAGGCGTGAGGCGAGTGGTATACGCGAGGGAATTCCGTAGACATTCGGTGCAGTGGCAGCAGATTTAACTGAGATCAGGCAGGCGGCTTTGTCAGATATGTACGCGTATACAATTAAAGTTCCTAGTGCCCAGAACAAAGCAACGCAAATTTAAGCCACCTTGGGCTTGAAACTTTGGCAAGATAAGGCGGCCTGGGAGCGGGATAACCACGAACTGTGATGCGCCGCGTTCATCGGTAACCCTTGCAGGAGGGGTGCCTGTAAGAATGAGCGCGCCCACAGTGATTCGTTCGCGCTGTCCTTCTAATGCTAAACGCCCAGTTTTCTGTATCTGGCTGGCCCAGGTATGAGACTGCCTCGCCGAAACATCTGTCACCGACTTGCCTGTAAAGGGTGCAGCATATCGGACAGGGGATTGTGGCGGTGAAGCGAACTTTAAGGTTGATGCAAACGGCACTCGCACTGCAGTACTGGCTTCCCTTGTGGATCGAGGGACCCTTATATATCGGTAGATGATTGTTTTAGGGGCTGGGGCTGTTGACGTCTCCTGTCGTCGTCGTCGTAATCGTATTTGGTCTCATGTAGTCACGGTACTAAAACACCATGAAAGTTGTTCATGCCTCGCGAACGCCGGGGCACTCGTTTACGCCTCGCGCAAGCGAGCCGCGTGCTTCAAAGACACGAGCCTTTTACAGCAAAGCTGTATGCCTCCTGGACTTAGGTCCTGCAGAAAATAAAAGTTTGCTCTCTCTCTCTCTCTCTCTCTCTCTCTCTCTCTCTCTCTCTCTCTCTCTCTCTCTCTCTCTCTCTCTCTCTCTCTCTCTCTCTCTCCCCCCCCCCCCCCCCCCCCCCCCAATGGTTTCATCTCCGTTGGAAAAAACGCCAAGGCGCCAAGAATACACTTGTACACTGCAGGCTTCGCCCCTGCCCAGGTTTCACGTTAGTGGAGATGGGCCAGGATTTTTTCGACAGAAACATCTGCATCTTGGAAACAGCAAAAGCTGCATCTGGGACGTTGTTGCTGTGCAGTGTGGCAGTTCTGGATGCAGTGCTGGTGAACGTTATGGCCGAACACACACTGCAACACGGCGGGAAGCTATGTACTTAATTATTAAGCATTCAAAAAGAATATTCTGGATTTCAGCTTTAACGAAGCTCATTATGTGCGTTAGTGAAGATTTCTTGATCCGTTTTGTTTCGTTTTTGTTTCAAGTTTTCATTTAAAGGGGCCCTGAAAGGCGTTTTGAGCACACTAAATTGACTAGCGCAATCGTTAGATTGGGTCGTAAACATCATCTGTGCCGAGTATTACTCTTTTACGCGCAGCGGAAAGCTCACACTTTTGTTGCAAAGTTTGTCGCTTTTTTCTCACCCTTTCCTTCGTGTTTTTGGACGCCGCCATCTTCACATGTCTACATCATCGATTCCCAGATGTTCGTCATGAGCTAGACATCCTGCTATTGGGCGGCTTTTTCACGCACTTCCGGCAAAGAGATGAGTCGTCTGCTCAGCGTCGGCTCGCCGGCTGATCTGCCAGCGGAGTGCCGGAGTGCTTGGACATTTTACGACAAACGAAACAAGTGTAAACAAACGCTTAACCGTTTGTACTGAATGCAACAGGGCCATAACACGACATGAATATTCTCTTAAGTACGTTCCATAAAGAAAGCGTTGAAGCCCCGTGGCACTTCTTTCTTGCAATCGCAGAGAACGCCCTAAGCCGAATGCCCGGGTTTGACGCATACATTTTATTCAACTTCCAAACAATCCAGAGATGCGTTTCGAACGAACACAACGTCACAACATGCGTTGCAAGTCCGAACCGCGATTGACAGACGATGGGTTGCCTCCTCCTGCCCCTCGTAAATTCGGCACTCACCTCGCGCGCGGTTGGCGGGGACGAACAGCAAGTCACTTAACTCTGGCGCACAAGCCGAGATGGCTTTTACCCACGCACACTGCACATACGCCATGCGAGGTTGAGTCGTACGCCGCTGGAGAAAGATAATGCAGACCATGGGAAGCACTGTCCACCCGCAGAAGCACAACGTCGCATTTCATCGCGAAACAAAGGCGTCCACAACACACACACCATCGCCTCCTGTAATGCCAAACGCATCTCGCACTTCCAAATGAGAGTGAGTAGTATGCCTGCAGTGCCCATATGCCGCGAGGTGGGGCCCCAAGCTGAACCGGGATCACGCAACCGTAACTGACTTCTAGAGCGGTTTGTGCCTTGTTGCCAGGGCAACCGATGTTTGATATTGTCAAAGAAATTGTGCTCTCTCCAGCGCTAGACAGCTCAGAGCCGCGGCGGAACATGTTTTGCCAACGTTGCCGCTCTCCACCACGCGTCGCCCCAAGCTGAACTGCGTTTTGTGCACGGGTTCTGTATCAGTTTAAAATGTCTTTTTCACATGCCGCCGCCAGGAATTACCACCGCCACAAAATAAGACCCTGCACCAGCGGGGCCACATCTGATACGGCGCTTTTTGGATAAACAGTGCGCTGTGCATCCAAGGGAGCGAGCGCAGGATCCTCCCCGTGCGGCTGCGAGTTCGCCGCCGATAAAGAGTCGCGTGCCGCCGATAGCAAAGTTCTGCAGCAACGTACACCGCGAAAGGGCAAGGCCAGGCCGCCGCACACATGCGGCCAGATTTTTCGTTCGCTTTTCCAGCCTTGAGCGGAGTGCCGGATTTATGGTGTCAACAAAGCTTGCCCGTAGCAGACGGCTGTGTGAGCAGCACAATAGCGGAAGTACGTCACCGCCGAGGAGCGCAGCATCATGGGAGGGAAGACTCGCTCGGCGTCAACAGCGGAGAGTAAGTTGAAAGGAGGAGAAAACGCGGCGCGACGATAATGCGCGGTTTTTGATTTACGATTTCTCAGCTAATACTCATCGCTTCAACAAAATTCTTGCGGGAGGAGATTGCTAATACATTGCTTTATTTGGTTACATGTACATCCACGCATCGGCGGAAGGTATTTCAGGACCCCTTTAAGTTGAGTGTATTTGTTTCTTTCTCCTTGTCATCGCAGGTGGTTCCGAGCTTCGAGTTCAAGTGCTGGGAGAACGCGAAGTCGGGCACGTTCTTCGCCCGCGACAACGTGGACAACTTCCTCCGCTGGTGCCGGAAGTTCGGCGTCAACGAGTCCGTCATGTTCGAGTCGGACGGCCTCGGTGAATTACTCGTCTACCTGATCTGCTTTCTGGTTGTTTTACTCACGAAATCGAACGCTTTTGCCCGTGAGAAAAAAAAAATGAACTCGGCAACGTTAATTTTGTTCCGTCCGTGCTCGGCTGATAGCTCGGTGTTGGCTCGTTGACCCATTGCCTAGTTACGATGCGGATAATTGGTTCTGTCTAATGCTGTAGGTTGCTTCAGCTGCACTTCTGCACGCCTTGGTTTTCAGGTGCAACTTAGTGCATCAAACCCAAACTTGACCTCTTCTCAGTTATTTCTTTATACTTACGCGCTGGTGCTTTTATGTAAAACGAGTTTTTTTTTTAATGCATATTACGAAGTATTTTTAAAATGCGCATTGCGCTAGAGCTCTAATATAAAACGACATCAGGGAATCTATCGTCTGAACCAAGTTTGGCTGCACCGGCCTCAGCCCTTCAGTTCCCGCAACTTCTTCGTTCAGCTCGATACCGCTGCGTTATGTATTTACGATAGCATCGATATGTTTTTTTTTTCATGGCAGTCTCCGCAAAGCAACAATATATCAGTTGTGAGCGTATACAATAATGGGTATAGAATGCGCTCCTTTGCGCTAGAAACTTGTACGTATAGTCCCCAAAAGTCCGTACGTTAACAGAAGCACTAGCAACAAACAACCGCGGCGGCATTCTCTCGTGTTACGTAACACAGTATGAGACCACAGCTCGGCAGACAGACCGCGTCATGTAGCTCCCTCTTTACGCATGCGCAGTGCTACACATGCAGCTTTTATGTGACTCCCAGCAAGCGTAGCGAGTGACTGACGTAGTGCGAAATATAAAGGTGGGCCAGCAAACATGTATGCGTGGTCTCCAAGAGTCCCTACGTTCGCAGAAGCACGGGCAACTGACAATCGTGGCGTCCCTTTCCCGCAGCACAACGATATATAAGTGACGATCGTAGTGAGAAAAAATTGGCCGCGTATCTGCTCCTTTCGTTGCAAATACCGTCAAAAGACGATAGTCTTTATCGGCTTTTGCGAAGTAAATGCCTCCCTTCGCTTTACCGCTCACCTCTCATGTTGTTCCTCTTGCGTCGCGCTCCTCCCAATGTAAAGACGCCAAATGTTTGCTTAAATCATTTTAAATTTCCCGCGTTCCACTGCTCCAAACCGGGTGTCTCGATGCGAACGTTGCCGTACGGCGAAGACGCGCGTTAATCGAGGCGCCCTACTTCAACGTTTATAGAACCGCGTTTCCCTACTCCACGTGCGTTGCAAGCAGAACGTGGAACCTATCTAGTGGAACCTTGCGTAACTGTTGCCGGTTGATTTCTTAAAATGGCGCCAGAAGCTATAGCGGCGCGGCCGACAGCAGGCGATGGCGGAGTGAATTCTTTTTCTGCAGTTGATGAAGTATTTAATTTCGCAAAAGTCAAGCATGTTTGAATTTTTATAAAGGAACACTGCGAATATCACTTCTGTATTGATTTGTTGTCTCATATTTGCGTAATGTCTTGTTCTTCTTCAACAATGTTGACAAGTATGAACATTACACCGGACATAGACGGGTAAATTTAGCTGTGACTATATAAGACTATTGCGCAGGCATTGTTTTGCTTTGGCCGGGTGGCTGAATCGAGTCACAGACAGACGGACAGACAGACATACAGACAGACCAAAATTTCTGGGTTTAAGTAGCCCAAGAAAGACTATCGTCTTTAATAAACGCTGTTATTTGGGTAAGAAACTTGCATATGCGGTCTCCAAGCACCCCTATACGTTCACAAGGCACTGACAACGAATCGCGGTGCCCTTCTCCGGGTGACGTAATTCACCGCTTTGTGGCGCATGCGCAGTGCTGCACAACCAGCCTCGGTCCGTGGTGCTCTGCCTGCTGGAGCTGGGCCGCATCGCGTCGCGCTTCGGCGTCGAGCCTCCGGGCCTCGTGCAGCTCGAGAAGGAGATCGAAGAGCAGGAGCAGCAGCTCCTCGAACAGCAGGAGGCCATGGGAGAAGACGAAGCCGCAGTCGAAGCCGGAGCCAACGGAGGGGTCGTCGACGAGGACTCCTCGTCCGCCTGCTCGTCGCCCGCGCTGTCCCGCGCCCACTCGTGCCTCTCGGACGACGGCTCTAACGCCGGCGAACAAGGGTAAGGGTAGAACAGACCGGGGGATTTCCAGAACCGAGTTCGAGATGTGAAGCTTTTGTAAGTGTCACGAAGCTGCTCTAATTAACTCGTGAACGCGTGCCCGCCAGTCCGACCTGTAAACAGATATCACCACATATCTGCCGTCTTGACGCCCGTCTCTGGAGCACGTCTTGCTACGTTCAAAGGACAATAAATGCTTTACTGTGCCCTCGCTACAATGATGCAACTAATCGTAGGATGGTGCACAGCTCATCCTTGCAGTATCAAGGATAGATGTAACCGCGGCTTTACCAATAATCGACAGTTACAACAGCCCAGAAAACCGTGTCCCGGCGCCAGAGTGCGTGCTCGTATGCAGCCTTTTTTGGTCGTGTGCACTTGCGTCGGCAGATAGCAAGGATGCCATATGATAGTAGTCCTGGTTTTATGGGCTAGAGTGGCTGCTTTGAATTTAGCACCGTAGGTTAACTTCGTCTGCAGAACGAATGGCACGCAAACCGAAGAAACATGAGGTTCTATAGAGCGTCTTGAGCCCAACGATTCGCGGAAAGATCGATAGTAGTAGTAGTAGAAAACTTTATTATAAAGTCAGACTATTTAGCGTTCAGAGGGTGGTGCCCTTAGTCCAGGGCCCCATTTGCTGCTGCGATCCGTCTTGCCCGGTCGATCAGTCCGCGCTGGTCGTCCAAGGCTGAGCTGGAAAGAGCGGCTTCCCATCCGGAGTGGGAGGGGCTGGGTATAGGCAATTGGGTCGGGGGTTTGGGGCATTCCCATGTGGAGTGGTTCAGGTTCGGGTGTCCTCCGCGGGTTGGGCATCTGTCTGGGTACATGGTAGGGTAGAATTTGTGCCGGAGCGAGAGGCTAGGAAACGTGTTAGTTTGTAGCTGGCGCCATGCAGCGGCTTCCTCACGGGTGAGTTGCGCGTGTGGCGGAGGAAGTGCCCTACGGGAGAGTCTGAGGTGTTGTAGTATATGTATGTATGTGAGTGGGATACTTTCTGTCTTGTCTTATTTGGGTTGGTCTTCCGCTGGCGCCCGGAGAGTGAGGCCTCGGGCTACCGCATGAACGCGTTCATTGCCAGGGAAACACGCATGCCCAGGTGTCCAGATTAGACGGACTGGTGGAATCTGTCGGTTTCGCTGCAGGATGTGATAGGCGGTCGGGGTGATACGTCCTTGCGCAAGGAGTACCGCTTAGTAATCGGAAACGGCCGTCACGGACCAGGGAACAAACTCGGTCAGTGGAAATTCAAGCTAAAGTGTAGCAAACGTAGTGGACTCGGCCTGGTCATACAAGACGGAGCGCTGACAACCAGACAACTAGACAACTAGAATTTGGACGGCTGCCGAGAATTTGGGCGACAGCCTTGAAACGGGGTCTGAGGTACAGGCGGAGGACACATCGAAGAACAGAAATACGCGCTCAAAGACATGGATTCGGGAGAGGGGGGATTGGAGCGGTTGGGAGGCTTAGGTGAGGCCTAGTTGACGCCATCAAGCTGATGGCGAGACAAAGCAGGTTTGCTGATTACCCAGTTGGAACACGTTCCTTGGAAGGAAAAGGGCGCGAAAACGGCACAAAAATGCCGATTCAATCCACACAGTTATCCCCTCTTTTGTCGCGTCTTCTCACTGTTTATCCTTCTATACGCGATGGCAAGCTTCGGGGAAAAAAAACGGCAACAACTTTTAAGTGTGCGACGAGAGCTTGCAGCGGTCTAGTTGAATTGGGAGACAGTAGGCGCTAAAAGCAGCGGCCCATGTATCCTTTACTCGGGAAGGAATTAAGGAATGAAGGGAATTGAGGGAAAAACGAGGAATGAAGGAAGGAAGAGAAGAAGAGAGAAAGGAAAAAAAAGTAGCGTAGAGTAAGTTAACAATAGAACTGCGGTCTAATGGTCTCCGGTTTGTCATTTTGGACTGCCCAGAACAACCCCAGAACAGCCCCGGACACCAGCTCCGTATTTTTTTAGCCGAGAGAGTTTCTATTGCGGGACTACTCCAGGACTGCCCGCGAACTGGTCACAAGTGTTCTGGAGGGCCAAATAAGAGAGACCATGTAGTCTCCGCCTGGTAACAGCACCGTTCAAACGAACGCGCGCTCTGTCTCCAAGGCCGGCAGACCACGTGACCGAGAACGGCGGGAGCGGCGACGGCGTGCTGGAGCCGCAGCTTCCCGGCGCCATCGCCGACGTCGTCGACGGGGTGCCGATCAACGGCGCCTCCAAGAAGGCCGGTCTCGACGAGGACGACGACGACGACGGCCGCGACTCCGGTCTTCCGCACGAGGGCGGCGACGCCCCGTACGGTGCCGAGGACTCCCTGGACGGCTCGCTGAACGGCATGTCTTCCACGCCCAGCCCTCCGCCACCCGCGGCGCCTCCGGTGGCTTCGAGGCCGCCCGAGCCCGCAAAGTCCAAGCTGCCCAAGAGGGTCGACGGTGCCAAGAAGAAGGCGCCCTCGGACCTGGACCGAAAGGTGAGGGCTTTGTAACGTCACCTCTTCAGGCCTCGTCGGCCAGTGGCACTTAAACTTCCTCTACAGAAGTTTTGAGTTACTTAGAAATCTGCGACTCTATATATAGCTGTAGCTCGTCTCCTCAATAGCTTTTCTGTATGGCTCCTCTGTTTAGCTCCCTGCGGGAGAGGAACTCAAGCGACACTGTAAATGGCACAGCTGGCCAACGAGTCTGTTGTGTATGTACACTATATACTGGTAGACTACAGTACCTATAATGAAGAACCTATAAAGTAGACATATGAAGTAAACCCATAAAATAATATATATATATATATATGTATATATATATATATATATATATATATATATATATATATATATATATATATATATATATATATTATCAGGTGTCTGTAGGCCTGTAGAAAAGATAAACGTACGTGCCATACGTATCCATAGCAACTGTGCCTATAATGATAATACTGTAATGATAATATCGTAGATACATATATAGCATCTTATCATCATCATCATCAGCCTGGTTGTATCCACTAGAGGAGAAAGGCCTCTCCCAAAGATCTCCAGCCACGCCTATTTAGTGCTATTAGCCGAGTCCACCCTTTGCCCCCGACTTTGCGTAGTTCATCCCTCAATCGAGTCCACCCCCCGTCAAAAAGAAAAAAATATGAAAACGTGCCAAGTAGCAACCTTCTCCATGGCTACTTTGTAATATTTTTGGCACCGCGGAATCGCTTTCACTCGTGTCCGAATTTGCTTTAACGCAATATCCAAAACTGTCATTCTCGTTGTCACTCTCGTCATTCTGGCGGCAATTTCAGTTTGAAGCGCGTTTTTTCCCCGTTGTTCCCAGACGTCCTTTGATAGAGTCTTCTCGCGATGCGAGGGATTTATTTGAACGGCCCGAAATTGATGAAGCCAAAGATTGTAGAACGAACGCCTCCCCGTTCGTCGCGGTCCAGTACCCACCGACAGGGCGCATTCATTCGTCAGCGCGACATTAGCTAGGGGTGCTCACATCCGCCACATTATTATGCCGGTCCCCCCTCGGCATCTTCGCCTCACGTTGCAGGAACCACATTTCCGGTTCCCGGAACACTCTTCTCCACGTTCCTCCTCCCCCTCCCCCCTTTCGTCTTCTGGGTTTCCCCCCTTGCACTCGCCTATCCCCCCCCCCCCCCCCCCCCCCCCCCTTCCCCGCAATCTCAGCTCCCTCGTGATACTCAGTCTGTGTAGTTCCGATCTTTGAAGAAGCTAAAAGGCAGGGATCAATTAACAAAACGCAAAATAATCAAATCAAAAGGACCTTCTGGCTCCCACGTGAGGATCCGAATGCCTTTTTTTGCGTTTTTGTTTTATTCGTTGGTAGGTTTCTTTTAGCTTGCTGAATGTATCCTCCCTACCAGACGAACGTTCGTCAGACCTTCGACTTGTCCTGCCCTTGTGCATTTCTTTCCAGCATCCCAACATAAATCATTCACGAAGCGTGCCCTGCCTTCCTTCCCGCGTGCATTTATCGTCCGAATTCCGGCTTCTATGTATGCATGCAGTGCACCGCTTATCGCCTGCACTCCCGCGCCCCTATCTTTCTGCTTTTTTTTTTTTTTTTTTTTTTTTTGCGCGCGTGTCGCAGCTACGATGTTCACACGTGTGCAGGAAGCGTAAAGTTGAACCCGCCTGGTGCGCGCCCGTTTTCGGGGGCAGAAGGTTGCCGTTAACTAATGCGCCTACGAATCGCTTCGTTAGCGTAAATGCACTCGGAAAATACTGGTTGCTGAGGCACTGTACCGAGCAACGGGCCACTGGTGTCATTCGCGGTCAAAAATACCGTTATGCATTGCGCGAAAGCGTAGATTCACGCAAAGGCAAAGAAAAACCTGAATGTATGTAAGCAATACATCGTTTACTGTCAGTTGCGCATTGAAAATCGGCAAAGACGGCAATGAAGCTTAACTTGTTTGTACTTAGCTCGCATATTTCAAAGTATTGCGCATAATTGAAAATGCTGATTACTTTCAACAATTCATGTATAGTAATTTTCTGTGGAATTTTGTATAGCCGGATGTGAGTGTGCCCCAGTCTTGTCTATTGACAAAAACCTTAGAAGGAGAGTTTTTCAGCTATTTCTGTTCTGTCCCCTTACTTTGTCTGTCACTTTAATATGAGAAGTTCGGTTATTCGCACCGTACTTCGCACTGCGTATACCTCTGGTTTAAAACAGGGTCACGCAGTGGCCCGAAACAAGGCATCACTTCTTAGCGGCGAACGTCGATTACTTTTATCTATTATAATCGTAACTCGCACCCCATGTCACCCGCCGCGGTAGCTGAGTAACTAAGTCACTACGGCGTTGTGCTGCTGAGCACAAGGACTCGGGTTCGATTCCCGACCGCGGCGGCCGGGATGTAGGCGAAAAGCGAAAACGCCCGTGTGTTCGAGATTTCGGCGCACGTTAAGGATACCCAGGTGGTCAAAATTAATCCGGAGCCCTCCACTACGGCGCGCCTCATCGCCTGCGTTGCGTCGGCGCGTTAGACCTCATATCCAATCAAACCAACTTACACCCCATGTCGCCGTATGCAGTGTTATCTACCTTTCTTTCATGCGCAACCAACGAATGTGAGGTTAAAGGGACTCTGCAACAGTTCCGATAAACGGTTTCACTCTTTCCTTCGCGTCTGGAAGCACTGCGAAAGCTTCAAAAAAATTAAAAAGCGCAATAGACGAGGACAGAGAAACACGGTGGACTGGACGAGCATTCGTTGGATTGAGCGCTCGTCCAGTCTACACTGTGTTTCTCTGACCGCGTCCATTGCGCTCTTTTTAATTTTTTGAAGCTATGAACCAACTCGCCCAACAAAGCATACTGCAAAAGCTATAGTTGTCGCCAGCACGGAGAGACGTCGTGATTTGCTCGTCGCAGATGATACGCCTTCATTTTGCTGATTTGTTTTTGTGTGTTTCTTCCTAAAGTGGCTCTCGAATGCGCTCATTGCTGCAACCGAAGGAAAACAGGCCAATAGCCGCTGCAGCGCTGTAATGACGTCATTCCAGCAGTCGAAGAACGCCAAAAGCTGGCAAGAGAGGAAAAATGCTCTGAGCAAGTTTCTAAGTTATCTGATGGACAGAGAGCAGTAATTTCTGGCTGAGGTACTACCCCCTAATCTAAGTACAGGATGTGTTGGTTGACTACGTTATGCAAACATTTAAGATTTAAAAAAAAATTCTGAAAAAGTGTTGCAGGGCTCTTTTTAAGTGTGCTTGAACGTCGTACCCCGTTTAAGTCTGCAGAAATGAAAGCCCTTGCCATCAAGGGTAGTTCGTCTGTTTTACCGAATGCATCGCGCGCAGACTGAACATTCTCTATGAGTGGAACGGAAGCGTACACGAATGAGCGAATATATGAAGCTATAAACGCGGCTGTTTTTGTAACATTGCGGCTAAGCCCTGCTCAACGCCAGGATGACGCGTAGGCTGGCGCAACGGCGATCGAACGCCCGCCTTCCCTGGGAAAGCGGTATTAGTAGGCGTCCGCGGGTGAATCACCCGACGCGCCCCTCGGGACTTATCCAGTCTGCGACCGGGTTTGCGCTTCTTTGTTTTTTGTCGCAAAAACAAAAAAAAAAAAGGGAGGAGGAGGGTAGGCTACGTTTAGTCACGCCCCCCACACTCTGTGTTCTTCTCACGGATTCTTGTTTCTGTTCTTTATTATTTCGTTGTTTTTGCTGGTTGCAAAAAATATTACGTATTATTTCAGCCATCGCAATTTTTTGTATCTAAAAACAGTTTTTTTTACTCCTACTCGGGTTTCTTCCAACTTTTAAAGTTCGCATGAGCCTGAAGCGTGCTTAGTTCTGGAAAAAGGAAAAAGAAAAAGGAAAGTCTCGCTATCGCTGCACAAAGCCGCGCCCCAAATATCCTTTTTTGTGTTTCTGCTCTGACTTTTCTTTTTTATGATATTCGTTGCAAAATACAGTAATTTTTGCGTTGTTTTCGACATTTCCGAAGTTTTTGGCTCTGAAACCGCTTTTGTCGCACTTTATTCTCTTCATTTTTTTCTTTTCTTTTTCTTTCTTTTTGACGGTCTGGGGTTTGAGGGTTTTGAGGGTAAGGTCGACCCTCTTGGGATTCGTGTGCCTTACAAATCAGCCGTGCGAGCCGCGCTCGCCACCGTTCCTTTTATGCATACACTCAGTCCTCCCCCGAATTAGGGGATGGGGGGATTCCGGTTCCCCCAGCCGTTTTTTCATCGACCGCCGCTCTGACGCCAAAGGTGCTCGCATTTTTGAAAAACGGCGCACCTTTTGATTGATTGTAGGGTTTAACGCGCCGACGCAACGCAGGCGATGAGGCGCGCCGTAGTGGAGGGCTCCGGATTAATTTTGACCACCTGGGGATCTTTAACGTGCGCCGAAATCTCGTAGACACGGCCGTTTTTGCTTTTCGCCTCCATCAGAAAAGCAGCCGCCGCGGCCGGGAATCGAACCCGCGACGTCGTGCTCAGCAGCGCAACGCCTTAGCCACTGAGCCACCGCGGCGGGTGTGGCGCACCTTTTCAGCGAGCCAAGGAGCTTCGTGCCCTACTCGCATTCATCTCCAATCGCCGCTAGACTGAGGACGTTTGTTTAGTTTTATGATTTTAGAATCGTTCGCTTCTTACGCCTAGAGGCACTGGTTTGCACGCGAACGAACTGAAAATAAAAAAAAAATCAAAATCGCGCGATCCTATGCAGGGTGCTTTATTTTAACGTGTCCCTGACTTTAAAAAAAAATTAAGTAACAACAATAGAGCCGTTTTTGCAGGTCCGTTTTTCGGGCCAAGTTGTGCGAGAAAATGCGTAATTTGGGTATAGCTAATGGCCGAAACTTCAGGAATTAAACTTCGTAATTACCGGTTTGACGGCACTTGTTTACGTAAGAAACATGAAGGCGGGCGGTAATCGAAACCCACTTAAAAAAAAAATGGCTTGTAGGAAAAACGAATGTGTCCCAAATCAGATTGAGGGATATTTTTTTTTTCCTTAAATTTGCGTAGATTTTGTTGTGACGTCTTACCAGCCCGTCGAATTTTAAAACAAAAGGACGGAAGCGGAGGCCGTGACGAGGCGAATGGAGACGGCCTTCCCGCGACATTGGCGCTGTGGGCCAACCATGGCGCCCCGCGCCCTTGCAACCGAGCACTGGGCCAACTCATACATGCGGCCCTGGGGCGAACGCGACGCTGTGCCGGGATGGTGGCGCCATCTGTCGGGAACGGAGGGAACCCTTGCGAGTGCTGCGGGATGCGGCAGGAGCAGTGGCGCGCGATCGATGGTGGCACGAGGGAAGAACGGGATGAGTGACCTTGCGGATGAAGAGGGCGGATGTCTAGTATACTCTCGCTCCCCCTCTCCCTCTCTCTGTCCGATTTTTCGCTGTCATTCCGGCAACTCCCTAATGACCTTGCGCACTCCGGGCACGGCACGGGAGATTGCCAGCTGCGTGGGTTTGGAAAGGACTCGGAAACGCGCTCGCTGTAATAACCTATACGATGCCTTCCACGAGATGGAGGCCTTAACAACGTCCTCCTGCTCATGCATAATTCAAATCTGTCTCTAGTCTTAGCAGTGGTAGTTTATTTAGGAAAAGTGCGGGGATATTAATGAGCTCGGCAGGGCTGCATACAATGAGCTGCATACAACCACGTGGGCGGGGGGAGTAGAGTGGGAGTGAAAGGGTATGGGAGAGGTAAAATGGAAGAGATAAAGACAGATGGGAAAAAACGCTACGCTAGGCAACTATCTCTCTCTCTGGCTTGAGCAGTTGGCGACTCAGTCTTGCGCAAATCGCAATGCCTATGGGAGAAGTACAGCGTCCTTGATTAATACACACCAGGGTTTCAGCTCAAAGCCGGCGCGGTGCACAGTGCTCCACGACGGTGTGCACCGGCACGGTTCATGGATCGCGGACAAACCTGAGCGGTTCTACACTAGCGCCATCCCTTGGGCTACGAGAGCAACTCATGAAAGCATTGACAAGTTCCAAGTAGGCAGATAAATATGACTCAGCGCTGCTACAAACAAACAGATATTTATTGAAAGCCATCACACAACCTATGTCCCTGTTAAGCAGCCACCTACAAGCTGCTTCTCGTCTTCTGGGAGCCAGAAAAACGAGAGTGCCGGCATTCCAGCTTGTCCCTCAGCTATGGCAAACTCAGCTACGGCAAAATATGTAGGGCCTTCGTGTTCCAGGCACTCCAGTGACTTTGAGTAATACCTCACTCGAATAAAACGAATGCAAAGCTCCAACGTTCACTCCTACTGGCTGCCCATGCAACCTTCTTTGCAGCAAGCGAAATTCCTACATGGCACACAATATTTGCGTGCTCCTATGCAATGCCTGACCATTATTAGCACCTGTTCTGAGCCCGTCGCATCGCTGTCTGATGATTTCGCAAGCGACCCATCCTTTTCAGCAATAATGTACAGCCGATTCCGCCTCCACACGAGTGCGTTGACGGGCCGTCGCTGCACCAGACGGCGGAGGAAGCCAGTTCCTTGGCTTCGTTCGCGATGCATCTCGAGTTTGCACCCTGGCGCTCCGTCGACTCTCTCGGTGCTCGACAAGGCAACCAAAAATTGGTCCGTGACAGTGCACTCCAGTTTGTTTTATCGTCGACAGATGGTGTGCACCGGTGCAGTTTATCAAGGATGAAAATCGCACTGGTGCGCCCCGGTGCACACCATTGCGGTTTATCGAGGGATGCTATTCTTTCTTTCTTTTCTTTTTTAGAACATTTGCTTTTTACCACAGGTGGGCAGAGTCGTAGACAAGGCTGTGCTTGTTTCGGATTTCCTCAAATAAAATTGCGAAAAAAGAAAGGCAGGGCGCTGTCGGAGATCATGAACTGTGTGCCACCGTGAAGTAGCAGCAGGCCACTAAAAAAAGCCTTACCATAAAAAGCGTGCTGGGTATCGTCGTGTCTGTTTTCGTCTTTTTAAGAGCTCTCTGTTTTTATGGTTTTCCGTAGCATGTCCCAATTCTCTGCAGGTTTTCGTTGTAACGACATTTTTTTCCCTCTGTATAATTAATAAAAACACTTTTTTTAAAAAACAAGGAATGGGCAATCAAGCAAGGTACAAATGTGGGTTTTTGCTTGGAATTGCAGGTTTTCACCGTGAGGACACTTTTTTTTCTCTGTATCGTTAATAAACACATTTTTTTTAAACAAGGAATGGGCAGTCAAGGAAGGCAAAAATCTGGGTTTTTGCTTGGAATTGGAATGTACTGTAGATATGTGCAGGGACAGATAAAAACCGTGTAGGTGTGTCTAGACCAAATCAACTCAAATCAGCACATATTTAGCTTTCAGAAATTAAAGCTGCAAGAAACAATTATTTGTTTATTGTCCATGTATAAACTGCACTAATTCTACTTTCAGCATGATAGGAGGACGTGTATGAATGTACGTCTGAATCGCAACATTTCGATGCCAATGAAGAGTGAAACGTCACAAATGTTTTATTATACGCTATTTGTGCACATACCATGTGAAGGAAACCAATTACCGCAAAAACAAGCTGATAAGTTTTTTGCTTTTGTAAAAAGCCATTCATGATTATTGTGCAAAATCTCAGAAATGGAGCTGTGTTCATTTGACTAACGTGTCAAATAAAATTCAATAAACAGCAAGAAGTGCCTAATATCATTCTCATTATTGGTTTATTTTTTTGTGTGTCTGTATTCTCATCAACATTATCATTACTGTTAGTATTACTGTTACATTAGTAACGACAGTTACTGTTGCATTGTCGTAGCCAATGTGGTTTGTTCTGGTCTCACCATTCTCTCAAGTGGACTCTCAGTGCCTGTTTGCAAATGTGCTTTAGTTGCACACTTTGCGTCGTGTTGGTCTCCATTTTAAAGCTTCGTGCCGAAGCATCGCAACACTCTGCGTTATTATTCAGTGCCCTGCTGCTACATTACACATGCATGCAACGTAGTGTTTCAGCAGTGAAAATGCCTTTCGCATAACGCTTTCAAATAACGACAGCTCTTGTCGTCATTGCAGGTGCGCAAGATCGCCAGCCGCGTGTGCCAAAGTGAAACCCAAATCAAGCGCATCTCTGAGGGCCGCTACTGCATTGGGGGACGCATCTACTTTGTGCGGGTGAGTGCTGCACCAAGCATCGCCTCGAACGACGGCAGAGTGGTGTAAAAACCTTGCGAGATGTCTCCTCGTAAAAAAATATTTAAGTAAAATGGTGTAGTGTTCTTGGTTTGAAAATGGATTTGCAAGTCTGGTGTGGCATTAATTCAAGTGAACTTTACTTGCAGGGAATAAATTGAAAGCTGTTTCGCTTAAGTGGATGTGAGCAGTAGCCCTTGAGGGCCACTTGGTTATGTGCAATACCAGACAACGTGCTTTGGAGGCTTTGACTTGCAGTGTCACTTACGCGATATTTTTTTTTCTATGACTTTATCCCCTTAAAGGAGCCATGAAGACAAAACACAAGTTTGGTTCATTCAAAAGATTGCCTCGTTAGAATCATACTGACTCCCCTTTTAGCGTAAACTTCGCTCAAATAAGCCGTATAATTAGTAAAAAAAGGAAAGGCCATGCGACCCACTAGCTGATTTCCCGCAACAGAACCTGTGGTGTCATACGAGCCCAGCTGTGTGATTGGCGGAGGCCGGCAAAAGCAAACGCAAATTAGGCAGAGCTTATAAGTGTGCCGAATGAGCTATTTGGGCCTAAATGTAATGCATATCCATTTTCCAGCGGTGAGAATGGTGAGGTAAACAACAAAGTTACGAAAATACACATAAACATAGAATACCGATGCGCTGTGCTGTTGGTACTGGGCGCACTATGCTTGTTTTATTTAGCTGCATAGCAGTCAGACGCTTTCGAGTTGTCTTATACGACGTTGGCCGATTGGCGTAAGCGGCGTTGCTTTACGTGACCCTGTTCGTCAAGCATGCCCCATGTTTCACGAAGCGATTACTTTCTACTGTAACAAAAACAAGCCAGGTGCAAATACGGTCAAAAACAAAGCAACGGCGGAGGGCTGAGTATGCTAGCGCCATCTGGGAAGTTTGATGGCGAGCAAGGCTGCAGAGCCAAATGGCGCAGTGTAAGTTTGTTTGTATACGCGCCGTTATGACTTCATTGTAGACGTCACCAAAACACACGATTTGGCGGGAGAATCAAAAGTTTAACCTAAAGTGATTAACTTCTCAGCGAATATGGCCTCATTTGCTGCCACGCAAGCGCTCGGGACGCTATAAAATTTTAAATGTTTCGAGTAAAATAAACTTGTATTTTGTCTTCATGGCTCCTTTAAGGTGATATAAAAAAAATCTAAGCTCGCCATGAGCAGTTGCCACTTTTTTGCTTATGCCGACGTGTGGTCGCCATGGGTCTTTCGAAACATCCCAAGAGGCTTTTGACAAGCCCAGCTCGTCAAATGGTGTTTTTTCACTTAAATGTTGGTGGCAGCGCAGGTACCATCATTGGCATTTTTGTTCAACTAAAGTGTGCCTGCTAGATTGCGGAATGTGTTCCCTGTGTTTCCTGCACGTTATAAACAAATGCGGCCCCCATCTTTGCATCATTCTCGAGCAAAATGTCTTTCTGCTTCCGATGATGAGATTGCGAGTGATGATGTCGGTGTTGCACTTGATTCTTCAAGTGAAGAAGATAGTGATGACGTTTGTGTGGACAGTGACTGTGAATTTATTTCAGAGAATACACATCAAATGCCCTAGGTACGGGACACTGTTTCATGGTGGAGTGAGGAATGACCAGCAACACATTATTATCTGCCGTAAAATGCAAACATTTTTCTCAACTGAAATTTGGGCGAGTTCGTTATACATTCTGCGAATAAGCGCAGAAGAGACGACACGTAGAACAGAACACACAGGACGGCGCACTGTCCTGTGTGTTTTTTCTACGTACCGTCTTTTTTGCGCTTATTCCCAGAAAATGTTTTTCTGTTTTGAACACGTTACTGAAGTATTTCACGCCTTAAAAGAAATTGCCAATTTTGGAACATAATTGTTTTGCTTAATGCATTCTTAATGGGTTAATTAGGGGTTTCAGGCTCCAAGAGAGTGACGTTACTTAGCAATGTGCTTTCTTCGTCATCGACAGGCTTCACGCATGGCAGACATGATATTCAGTGGTGGGGCATTATGCAGTCTTGCAACATTAGAAGTCAATTTATTTACAGTAGGTCTCATGGACTAGAGGCTGGCTGACGAGGTCCTTTCCTCCATGTGGAGTTTTGCAGCTACAAACGGGCATATGGCTTAGTCCAATCAAATTTTGACAAATTTAAGGGACACTGAAGTGAATTTGTCAAGCTCCCGTCTTTGCTTGCACTGCGTAGACTGGCTCAAATTAACACACTTTTCATTGTTTATTTGGTTGATAAGTCGGTAATTATTTTATGAAGCCTGAAAAAAAGAAACTACCATGCGCGGTTCGCGGCGGCCGCACCAACTAAAGGCTGTGACCTCAGGAGGAGATGCACCGTGATTGGACGATGTCCAAGGTTAGCATTCAAAAAAGTTCGGTTTCGGTTCTGTAAAACAACATGCTTAACATCTGACATTATCGTTGGATGGGCATTCTCGATATCTTAGTAATCGTCGTACCGCGCTTCTGCCATGTTGTCGGCTGTAAAATGCCCAAGATAGGCCTCCCAGGACGGCTTGGAATCGTAGCAATCACTAGCCGAGGCTTACGCAGTGGATGAACACCCTCCGCGTCCCCGCAGACGCTCAAATGCCATGCGCTTTTCCCCCATATTTGGACCTTGCCTCACTCATGCCTGTATCGTAAAAAGCGTGTTTGCACCAGGCCAAGGGTCTGCTGATTCTGGCCTGTGCCCACTGCCCGCAAGCAGTCGGTGCTTATGGCAACAGCACGCCAACGAGAACTCGCTAGCGCGCCAGTGTCAGCCTGCGCGCGTTCTGTGAACTAGTTCGTGGAGCAATGAACGTTGCGGCCCAAAAAAAGGTGAACTCAGCACAGAAAACATTGGCGGAAAGCGAAAAAGTTAACTTATAAAAGAAAAGCACGTACCCACGGGGATTCGAACTTGCGACTTGCAAAACACTTGCGCCGACATACCTAGCGCTCCAAACCACTCGGCCACGGGCGAGCGCTGCTGGCCTTGGAAATATAAAGTATATAATGTATAACCAGTTCACACTTTTATTTAGTTTTAGCATTTCAAGCAGGTTAGGTGACTATTTTTTGTATCGCGCTCATGCAGTAAGAACCCGCCCAGTTTCCACAATATCTCATGTCTATCAATTGCATTTCTTAGACGGAAAAGCGTTCGCAGATGTGTGGTCGTGCTGCTGACCGCTGTGCTTGTTCACCCAGCGCAAAAAAGTGGTTCCTGCTCCCTAGTTTTGCGCTGTACGGTAAAAGTTTCAGTTATTTTATGTCCTTAGTACCTATATTGACTTCGCTGACTCTTCTCCTGCCTTCAAGTGGCCTTAGATTTTCCTACTAGCGTACCAGTCAGCGAAGCGTCGCCTGTGCACTTGTGCAGCGCTTGTGTGGAGCGACCCAGACTCGGAGCTTGATACAGTGTACAAACTAACAAAGTAAAGAAAGGCACATTCTTCCATTCACAAACGTGTTGTGGCTTAGTTTCAACTGAGCGAACGAATTGCAACAACTTCTCGGCGGCCAGCAGACTAAACGCTGGGCCGACTGACTCTGTCGAAAGGTCGGCGAGCCATGCAGTAGCGCAGCCAATTGCCAGCTCATCTCCTCCTGACGTCACACGAAAATGCTACAGAAAATGAGCGAGAGTGCAAATAGGAGGACAGCATTTTCAAATTGATTTTTCTACTAAATAAATTCGCGTAAACGCGCTCAGAGTGGTCGAAACATGGCCTATGGACTCCGGACTACAATTTGCGCTAGTAATCCCGCAATGTTTACAAATCACTTCAGTGTCCTTTTAAAACACAAAGAAAGATGTCAGTACAAATGCAGGGGCAGATATTGAAATAGTTAACCGTAAGACACATTATATGACATATTCCCATAACACATTGCAAGCAAAGAATTGAGAAAATAGCAAAAAAAATTTTTCCTTGTAGTCGCGCTGAGAAACATGCACAAAGGTGATAAGGTGATGTGAAGCTAAGGTTCAGAAGTCTTTTTGGTTGGTGGCAGAAAGGGTTGACATCTGCATTTAAATACTTTCGGCAATATGGTTAGATCAAATTTTCTTTTAAATTTTGGTGCAGAAATGGTTGCGTGAACAATGTGGTATCATTGGATGTCAAGTTTTGATAAAACTTCAATGAAGTGACACGGCTCTTTTGGGTTGGTGGTCAGGGGTTGTGGGTATGTACTGTACGAGGGGTGGTACAGACAGAATGAAGGTAAAAAAAAAATGGGAGCGTCTGCACTCCGTGGATGATGGCGAGGGTGCGGAGTACAGGGGGGACTTGAAATGACATCCAAGTTGCGCCCTGACCGTCGTTCAATTTGAGCCGTGAGTTGCAACTTGATTATTCCCTAACTGAAACTGCAACTCACAGCTCAAATTGAATTTTGTTTGATTTTCGCTCGATGGTGGGGTGTGCATGAATGGATGCGGACAGACATTGGGAGGTCCTAAGGTACTCCGCACCGTTACAGGCGAGGGAGTAAGCCGTTTGACTCTCGGGTGCTAACTCACGGTCGTAGCCTAATGGTAAGACGACTGACACTAACTCTGCCTGCTCTACCAGACACAGGCTCGAATCCTGCCGTTGCCTGTGTGATTTTTTTGCGATTGTAAATGCTACGCGCACGGACGCGGACGGACATTTTGCGGTCCTAAGGTACTCCGCACCTAAAAATTTATCATCCCTTCTTAAATAAAGTCGACAGAAGCACGAAAGCTTTTTCTCATCAAAGCTGCGCCAAAAGTGCGTCAGAACCATCGCTGAAAGCGCATCCAATCGATCATCAAGCTTTCAAAGACCCACATAGCAAATGAAGAACAAAGCCATGCGACGATTTTTGGCGCACAAAGTGAACACATGTACGAACAGTCTAAATGTATACGAACACATGGTTTATGATATAAACTTACATTATTGCACTCCTTCTCCATGATCGATGTGTGTATTGTCTAATTTAGGAGCGTTCCTTTGTCGAGGTTTTCAAGTAACTGTTTTTGACACAATGAAAGCCCAGCTTGACGCATGCGCTGTATCTCCAGAGATCTCATCAGAGCTTTTAGGTTGACCACCCGGCCTATGGGGAAGTGCATTAGCTTTTTCACAGGATGCCATCGGTCTCCACTAAGAAAAATTTCACTTCAGAAGTGATGATTGTGTAGACTGAGTGTCCTAAACACTGAAATATGGTTACCAGAGTTGGGAGGGGCGGGAAGTGACTTCTAGGCTTGGTTTTTCTAGTATAGTAGCACAAGCGCTGTAATCAGAGTGTGGCCTTGCAAGTTACTGTGTTTTGAAAGAGCATATGCTGTTCTGCTTGACTGCAGTGTAGTAGGTCTTCTTAGTGTTCCTAGAACTGCAAATTTGTGTGGAGCCACGAGATTTTTTCAGCAGTCTCGGATTCGGTTAAGATTTGAAAGTTATTGCGATATTTAGGTCTCTTTTAAAACATTGCCGATTTCCCAGGAATTTTGGCGAAAATCTGCAATCTGAAAAAACGTTGTGGTTGATTGATGTTAAACTTATATTGGAACTCGGAAATAACTTTTGCCAGTACGGCGTCATGCCAACGAGTTTCTGGAAAATAAGTAATGCTCCGATCGGCAAAATTGTGGTTTCTTTTTACAAGGTTGCAAGCATTTTTGGGGCCTAGACAAGGGATGCTGATGGTTTTACTGATGACAACTTTCCACACGTAAAAAAAAAGCAAATCAATATTAGCTCCCAGGGCTTGCAGAACCATAACTGCTAGGTACCCTGAACTTTATTTTAAGTACTTTTTCTTTCTTTCTTCTACGCGGCTTTACAGAAATCTCAAGATTTCTTGTGCCCATAAAACAAGAGATTTTATTTTCGAAGTGGTGGTCGCATCGACTGTGAGGTGCCAAAGGGCTCGCAGTAAAACATTGAAACATTAATTTTTGGCAAACTGCAATACTATGTGCCCTTTCTGGGCTGTTCTGGGAGGCATATTTTTGTTTCTGGGACTTGAGACCCCAGGAGCTGTCTCCTGTGGCTTGAGTGGTGGCTTCACCACGATAAGGGTCAACCCGCAGTGAAGGTGCCTTTACAGAGCTTTCTAGCTTTCTTTCTTTTTTTTTTTTTTTGTATATTTGGCAGTGAACTAATCGCATTGACATGGCATCTATAAGCAGACTCATTTTGTTATACTGTGTGCTTCAGCGAATTTAACAATTTATTTCGCAATTTCTTCACATTTCTGATTAAAATTCTGAAGCTTTCCCCTTTGTTAGCTGCAGTTGTGTGATAAAAGTCCTTGTGGCTGCCATTACGAAGAAATGCAGTTGGAGGCACATATTTTTGCTTTTTCAATATGCATTACACAATGGAAATTCATATAAGTTGTCCCCGAACAGGTAGATGTTATTGCAACTCTTAAACATCGCAAATCATTTGATTGTACCGGAATTAAAATTGACGTGTTAGCTACATTTTTCTGTCCCGCAAACATGGAAGCACTGAGTGGCCAGTCTCCTATCATTGGCATCGGTAGCTTTGTAAGTTCATGCTCGTGATTTCACGATCGCACTAGTGGCATAGTTCAGCTTACTTCTTGGAGCACCTGATCTGCCGAGCATTAGCAATAACGTAACGAGGGCAGCGGACAACTGAATGACAGCCCTGACTATGTGACGTACAAGACTGTAAATTCGGGGAAAACAAAAAAAACAAAAACAAAGCTGATCATTGCTCCAATAGTGAAGGCGACGATGGGTGGGATGGTTTTCTTGCAAATCGCAGCTTGTTGGTCCTTTTGTGGGAAAACGAGCCCACAATGGAAGTATAGTTTACTAAGCAGCACTTCTGGATGTCATAGCAATCTTAAGGACAGGCAGGAACTGTGTGAATGAAGTGCCTCTGATGACATTACCGTGACAAAGAAGTGGTCTTCCTCAGAAAAGGGCACGCAGCAGAGAACTGGAGTGCTTCCGTGACGAACCAAGCCGATTGAGCAGAGCGGACCCAAGCCTACTGAAAGCGAACGATGTCTTTAACAGAGAGCAGGCTACCCAACATGCAACAGGTGCAACATACGGAAATTTCAGCTGATCGGACAGAGGGCAGAGAACGGCGTGTTCAAAGTGCCCGTGCTTTGAAACCATGAAAGAAAGCAGTAAGCTACCGAATTTACTTGAATCTAGGCCGCCCTGGATTCTAGGACGACCCGCAAAATTCCGAACGTTATAGAATAAAAAAAAGCTTACCTTGAATGTTGGCCGAATGAAAAAAAAAAAAAAAAAAAGGCAGTGGACTGAGGCTAGAACGCGTATTTTTAACGCTTGCGGCACTTGTAGCATGTTCAATGCTCACTCCTCGTCGTCATCTGCATCGAGGGCACCGTTCACCCAACCATTCTCATGGGCTCGTACGACGACGTTCTTAGGGAACACTTCCCGGGCCGGAAGAGCCTTCCTCTTAAAAAATAATGTACGGCGGCAGCTTTCGCCCATCAGCCGCGCAACACGACATCACGGTGGTGAGCTGCTGCAGTTTTGGCTTCCACTTCTTTCGTGTCCTTCTCATTCACGGTGTCGGCCACAGGCATGCCAAAGTACACTGGGGTCTGATCGGACGAGTCGCACCTTGATAACAAAGTGTTGGAAGCTTCTCCTCAGGGTCAGGGGGTAGCTCTTGGCACACAGATGTCCACCGTAGCAGGCTGAACCTAAAACACTTCATAAAACGAGTGACCCAGCCCTTGCTGGCCTTGAACTGAGTTCGTGCGACGCCTCGTATGTTTACGATCTCCCTCGCCTTCGCCTGTACCATATCTATCGTCTCAGGCGCTCCACCTTCCCTTTGCTGCCGGATAAAGTCGGCAACTTCTTTCTCCATTTCGTGGTGTCGACCTTTCTTGGGTCCTGTCATTCGCTTGGAAGCGCAGTTGAAAAGTTCGTTCCGCTGCTTCCGCCATTGGTGTATGTTCTTCTCACCGATGCCAAAGTCGCGCTGTGCTTGGAGGTTTGAAGTTCTCTCGGCCTCCTAGGCTTCACTTTCCACTTAACCCTCTGAGGGTCACGGCCGTACATGTATGGCATCGGCAAACACTTTCAAAATGGTCAATGACGTACATGTACGGCATCGCTTGTATCTTTAAAAAGCGCGCCTTTTTCGCCAACGTCTCATGCTTGGCATGTGCTGCCAGACTTCGGAAATACACCAAATATTTTTCTTGCGCCGATGGCTCTTCTTTTTATTTTTTTTTATGATTTACTTCAATGGCGCGCCGGCTACCGCTTGCGGATCTCCTAACGAGGGTGCGCGCTGGGTATCGCCCACCAAGTACCCGGGCGCCTCTGGCTTCTTGCGCCTGCCACAGACCAAGGTCGCCTGCGGAACTGATGAGGCTCTTTTCTCGTTTTTTTTTTTTTTTTTTTTTTTTTGTATTTTATGAGCAGTGCACCATCTATCGCTCCCGCATCCGGCCACGCGCGCCGGCAGGTGCTCGGGGGTTGGTTTCGGTATCGTCCTTCAGGCGCTTCCCACTCTTTGCGCTCGCGAAACTGATGTCTATCTTATTTTGACTCACTCAGAAGGTGCCGGCTTGTTACTCCCTCGTTTTTATACAGAAATTTTCTTGTGTAACGCCATAATAAACCACATGTATGTAACAAGACAACAAATTTTTTTGTCACTTTACGGTCACCCAAAAAAAATTTTGATTATTTTTTCTCAATATAGATTCGTCCGTAGAATATAAATCCGCAATAAAAAAAATCGACCCTGGGGGGACGCATTTGGCGAAAAAATTCGACCCTCAAAAAGCCGCGGTGTAGTGGCACCGCTTGGTGGGCACTGTTGTGGCACGAACACAGGCACTTCTCGAGGTCACGAGGCGACGTTAGCAAGCAAGCACCGAACACAACGTTCAAAGAAGCAAAATGGAGCCTGCAAATAGAGTGTACTAGAAAAAGTTGCTTCTAGTACACTCTACTGCAAACCTGCTAGCTGCAAGCCTGTCGCTGAAAGGTGGCGTTGAGTGTCTAGCGATGGCAGGAAAGCAGCACCCTTGAATCTAATCCGACCCCCGGCTTTCGTAAATGACTTTCTAAGAAAAAGTATCAGCCTAGATTCGAGTAAATACAGTAAACTGCTCAAAAGTTCGAAGAGCTTTGGATAGAAATGGCTTGCACAGCCGTACGCTCTTTACTTAGGGAGCTGAGAAGGTGCTCCTTTCTGGAAGACAATCAGGACATAATACATAAACATGCATGGCTATGAAGCCTTCTGCTCTTGGGTCCTCAGTGTAAATACAAGTGTAGGTGCTTCAGTGTTAAATGGAATAAGTCTAGACTTCTTTAGAATAATTTACCTCTACTGCACTGTGGCTTCCGCCTCAACTCATGGGGCAGCCATGGAGACATGGAATGTTCCGAATTGTTCAAGTTACTTTCAAGGAATGGCCGTGGTACCTTTTGTATGTGAAGACAGTTCCTGTTGACAATGTGTTCATGCAATGAATTCAAAATGATCACAGCTTATTGTTTACAACCTCGTTTGTCCAGAAATGGAGGCTAATTGTTCGTAGAATGGGCTTTAAAATTAGAACAAATCACCTGTAAAAGGTTCTGTCATGTCGTACTGGATATCTACGAACATATCTGTGAGGCTCTTTGGCTAACAGTCTTGGACTGAGCGCGGATAGCGCAGATTGGGTGGGGCGCACAAAACAGATGTTTGTTTAGCAACTTGAAATTTCAGTTGGGGCGCCGCAAATTACGCGAGAACGCGCTAAATATGTTAATTTAAATACGTTCTTAAACCACTTGTCAAGGGACCACCTACTAGGGTGGCTACCACCTACTAGGTGGTAGTATCCCAACCACAGGACACCTTGGCCAATGACACATTCGCGCGGTCCCTTGAAAGTCGTATTATCAGGGTTCCACGGTAGTCAGATACCCATAGAAAGACCACAAACACATTTATGTGGGACAAAGGCAAGTACACCCATCATATTGGAGCAGCTGTGACCAATATTTTAGCTCTTGTGTCCCCGTGCATGACATCAATGATAGATTCTTTGTTCTCAAGCTCTCCCAGTCTCGAGACACATTCTTCCATACAAACAAAGTCATCGTCCGTTGACCGCCCAAACACTTCTGGAAATTTAAGGCAGGCTGTTGGCTTTAATCGGCAAAACCAGCAATGGCTTCGTTGCACTAGTCAGGAGAATTAAGAATGTTGTCACTGGAGGCAGGGAAATGAACACGACGGGAGCAGTTTAGGAAGGACTACCATTCTTTTGAAACGTTGAGGCCAACCTTACCCACCTTGTAAATCCTTCTTGCTGGGGAGGAAAGCCAGATTCTTGACTTGCTGTTTGAATCAGTGTCTAGTGCTCTGTTCATACGAAACAGAACTGGAAAGTGTTGAGAGTGCCATCCAGATGTAAAAAACTGTCAGATACTCGTAATCAGACAACTGTGTCATTGTGGTATTTGGTGTAGAGGCATTGCCTCTGCCTATAGATGTCATGGTCATGGGCTCCAGTCACCCTCCATATATGTTTATTCGTTTGTTTGTTTGTTTTTGGGCGTTGTTTTGGCTAGCGTTTTGCGATAGCTACACTTCGAGTCCGCTTTATAATTCACGCGGTGAAAGCAGTTGATTTTGATTTTTACTGAATCCACAGCCGACATAGCCGTCACTCGTGTTATGTCAAATCGTTTGTAATTGTTAACAACTGCCATATTTGCACAATTCTAATGCGCACCTTTTTTCGCTACAAGTAGCCGTAAAATTTGCGCGCGCATTTCAGGCGGGCTCAAAATCGAAATCGGCTTTCAATGTACTCCGCTTTGGTTTTAATGCTCGAAAGAGCTGGATAAGCAAGTGTATGAAGCACAAGGGATTTTACATGTTTCTGTTCCGTGCACGAAATAAACTGGCTTCTGCAAGGTACATGGTGTCAATTTTTTTTTTAAATTTGCAGGGTAGAATCAGTGTCAAATGATTTTTCAAATTCTTATAAGCAAACTTATCTGTGCATTACAATCGGAGGCACATTAGAAGCGTGGAAATATGGTTATAAGAACCAGTGACTTTATCTAGTCAGTGAGCAGACACAGTTCGCGGGTTGGGTTTTTTAAAAGCAAGACAGACCGCTTTCACCGCAAGTTGTGCAGCGGGAATGAGGTATTGGCTTGGAATTCTATATGGCCAGATAGAGTTGCATCTGACTGTAATTTATAAGTACCTGACTCTCGCTAGTCCATGACTGGAAACAGTCAGGCCAGTCTAGTGAATATCGAGACAAATCAGTGTCTTGTCTAGAAAGACGTTTAGTGGCAGCTTCTGTACCGTCTGAGCAAAACTTGTAACCACCACCCACACCCTTGATTCTGTCTAGATGGCACTTTAGCATTTCTTATCAATACACCTGGACGGAGTGCCAGACACAGCCTTCGTGAAGCTGAATACTGGGATGTTACAAAACCACAAACACCCGAGGCCATCTTGAACATGGCTGTGTCAATATCCCCGAGGGCTCTAGGCCTCTCATCCACTTTACCCCTGAGCTTGGCTGTATTCTTCGAGATGATGCCGAGGGTGCTTCTACAAATCTTGTAGGCTGCAGCGATGCAAGATTTTTTGATGCCTGCTAATCCAAATTGATAATTTCTAGAGGTGTGCGAATATTAAATTAATGACTGCAAATCTTATTTGAGTAGTAACAACTGAGTGGAACTTCATTATTTTTGAAGCTGAGTATGTTCACTGTTGTGTGTATAAAGCTTCTGAAGAATGGCTACAAAAAAAGTTGCCTTAGCGCTTAGGATATCAAGTGTTCTTGTGGTAGTGCTTCGGATGAAAACAGTACAAAATATTCCCAGAAATTAAGACAAGCTGGTAAAGCAGCGGTGCGAACATTCGGCAGGCCCTGCCATGAAGAAATTCAGGTTCTTTAACGTGCTGTGAACACAGGAAATATTTTTGCCTAGCTGCAGCAGCCTCTCCAGTCACCAAAAAAAGGCTAGGCATGCTACTGGCTGGTAATGGCTGGTAATGACTGGTAGAGTAGTAATGACTCCCGATTTCTCAACCGTGGTGTTATACTGACGGAAAACTTCTTTTCGCCTTATACATTTCACACGAGGACATTTCTGCTTCATCTAACATGCCCCGGATTAGTGTGCAAGCCTCAATTCGGGAATGGCCGACACGTGTTGAGCTTCTCCGCACAGCCTCGGCGTCGTGCAAGAAAGCCAACTGAAAGAACCATGCCTTGTGGTGAAGCTTGGAAGTTTCTCTGCCCAGCGGGAGAGCCAACTTTTAGTGCCTGATTATTCGCAAATTTTGAATTTTGAACAAATTTTTGAACAAAATTTTGAACAAATTTTGAACCGTAAAACTGTATGCGAAATAAATCGAATAGAAAGTACTACTCCCGAAGTATTTGAAGTTCTGGATATTCACACACCTCCAATAATTTTTAATCTCACAGAGAATGGCAGATGCTTCATGCTATCTCTTACATGAACAGAAAGGCAGCATGTGAGAAAACAACTCAGTGAAACAATGACAAAAAACTCCCTGCACATGTCTGCATGTTCCTAGGCAGAGCCAACTATGTACTGATATTTCGTAAATTTTTAGTATATCTGAACACCTCGTCTCCTTAAAATGATAAAAGTCAGAAAGATCATAGAGGAAGGAGTCATTGGCCGGTCAAGCAAAACACACCTTCATCCCAAACGAAGAAAATGCGTGAGTGCACTAACCAACAAACAGAACAACACAAAACGAAATGAAAGAAACTCCTAAAACAATAATTACTGGGAAACAATAAGGAACTAAATTTGATCACTAATAAAGCCCCTACACTGTCTTGTGACTGCTTGTCCGTAGTGGACGCGACATAGCTTAGAAGTACCCGTGCTCTGTCATGGTGGTGTTGGTGTCGGCATCGCTACACGGTGTAAGATACATTTTTAGGTGTGGACACAGCAGCCTAAAAACGTGTCAATTATAGAGTTGGTGGCACCGTGGCGCCGCACATGGACCTTTGATTGAAAGGACATCTGGTGGCAGAACTCCTAACTAAGCTTCGCAGCATCCTAGGCTTCAAGTGGCTTGACCAACGACTGTCCGAAGCAAGGTAATTCGCAGGCACCAGCGGCACGCGTGTAAAACAACGTTGTCTGTGTGAGCTCCCCGTGTGAACTCTTTCAACGCGATCGTAACGCGTAATTCATTGGATTGTTTAAAACAGCTGCGAGAGTTTGGGCTTCCTAAGTTCATTTTGACGCGCGCGCAGCTTTTCCGAACATTGGACACTGGCAGTGACTTTGACAACATCGATTCGCCTCCGCTGCTTCGTGCGTGAACTTACCCCAGTTGTGCGACATCATTTACGACGAAGAAACATCAGCGTACTCACCTCTAGTTTGTTCCATTTCAGAAACTGGGCTACTTTCCTTGTATGTCGGGCGCTGTTGCGGCAGCGGACGCTTTCTTTTTGCGGCTGCTTTTACTGAGTAGCGGGGGGGCTGTAGCCAATGGTAAAATCAGCAGCACTGCATCGTTTGCGAGCGCGCACCTCTTCGACATTCAGTAGTACTTCCCCTCCAAGCTCCGAAAAGTACCCTTTCACGCAACCGCACTCTCAGAGAAATGCTGACTGCAGGCAGCATATCATTTTCTGCTGGGGATGGCTGCAGAGCACGCATTCATTCGTTTAGGATCGCAGGGAACGTTAAATAATATCGCGTTTCCTTGCCAGCCGTTGCAGTACGTATTCCATAAAGGATTTGCACCCAACTTTTTCGTTGCGCAAGAATAAATCTCACTTGTGCTCGACGACTACCGCGGCACACATTCCCTTCGGTTTAGTGTATTCTACCTTCTTTTGATTGTTACCGACTCAAAACACATGCCTAGAACACGTTGAAACACTGGGAAGAGAGCGCAAAGGCTTTCGCACGGCTTTCTTCGAATTATTGTCTGCACCACCGGCCGGCGGAGTCGGCCAAGCCGCGGTGAGCAGACATCAAGCAGACGACCGGTTGACAAGGAGCCGAAAGGAGCCGAAAGCCCGACAAGGAGCAGAAAATATCCGAACACCTCCGAGTAGCCGGTGCTCGGGCAGCTTCTTTTCTCTGCCTCTGGAGGGCGCTGCCGTCAACTGTCTCAGCGGCATCAGTTTGGCGACTTTATTAAAACGACGAATAGACGTTTCTTATGCAAGCTGTGTCCTCACCTAATAGTATAGTATCTTACACCGTGCCCTAGAATCAGGACTGCCACCATGGCAGAAAATGGCACTGGGTGGGTCCAGGCATAGAGCCTCGTACTAATATATACTAGAGGGAAATCTGGCACTGCAGTCGCGTGCCATTGTGGGCATTACCGTCGCAGCATGCACAGCGTTCTGCATCTACTCGCCTTGGCTAGCCACGTGGCTTCTTTTGGCTCTTGAAACGAAAATCAACAAAAAAATTGTGGTAAAATGTTTTTCTTCTTCGTCTTGCATGGAGCTTCCAAATAATCCCTGACAGATAAATGTCTTGGAGCTCGAGCTTTAAAATAAACAAACTTCAAATCTCCTAACAAAAATGTTGTTTTTGCAGCCACTAGCAACTTCTCAGCCTGTTTATGCCAAGGACAACTGGAACAGGCCTACTCGGTACATGAGGTGTTCACTCGCTGCAGCGCTGCTCGCCTATCCACTGGCGCCAGATTTTCGTCTAGTACACGTTAGTGTGACTCTCCATGGGTTCGGTAATGCCACCGTGTGGGAGCTGTCAAAGCACAGGTTGGCAAAGCCTAGGCTTTCTTTGTGCAGTGAATAACCTAACCACGTCTGCCTGGCTTGCTCCTCTGAGATCTTTTCAGGACCGTCCGCCTCATGCGCCGTTTCCTCCCGCTCTTGTCCGACCTCCATCTCGGCATTCTTCTCCGGGGCTTAAATTTGTTTTCCTGGCTATCACGGCATTACAGTAACACCCCACAATAACGAAATCCCATGACTGCGAAATTCCCACCGCTACGGTAAGCTCTCGATAAGGTGCCTATACCAGCCTGAAAACGTTTTTTATTGCTACGAGATGAGGCGGCCATCATTGCCCAAGTCAGTGGCGCAAGTGCAGGAAAGGGGAATAACGCCAAGAAGTTTGGACGCACATTTCCATTCTGAAGAGCAAGGCACCACTGTTTAATGGCGCATGTGCGCAGTACAAAAGTGTGACGGCTGCGGCCTTTCCGTACATCAACAAAGCAGTGCTCACTCAGTTTTGTGAACAGCATTGAAACAACAAGGCCTGGCAAAGTTCGTCAACACAAGAAGCTGGCTTCGCTTGCATGCTCAGGCATGCTTAGTGCTGAGGATCAAGGAGAAAAACGTGCAGAGAAAGTGAACCCGCAGGCTGTTTTTAAATGCGTTTGATCCAATTCGGTCGTTCTTGGGCTTGCTCAACGACTAGCAATGAAAAGCTCACAAAGTGATTAACGACTTCGGGAAATAAATGTTCAGTTTGCTAGCGATTTTCCTCTCTTTTATGTTTCACTTTTGCGGCAATGAAATTCTCACACAAACGAATTCTTTGGCTTTCCCCAGCGTTGTTGTTATTGCACTCGATTGGCTGCTCTTGCCTCAGGCCCACGGTTGATTGCCCTATCATTGTTGTTTCTTCTGGTTCTTCAGGGCATTCCAGGGTTGGTCTGCTTCTTATCGGCCAACTTGAATTCTCCCTCTTCCTCTTCCTTAGGCCTTCTCTTGCGCGCACTTCTTGTTTCATCCACTTTGGGGTTTTCTCCGACCCCATGACATGCACTGAAAGCCAAATTGAATACCAAACAATGTTTGCAAGGGGTTTGAATATTGTCACGTGGAGGCGACGAAGGCGTGAGCTGTTGTTCACAGCACTACGCTCACACATTTTCATAGGAAATGACGCACACAGTTACCAGCGCAGGAAAATTGAATTGCCTTCAGTAAATCTTCATTGCATTCATCATGGGAGCAGTCTGAGTGGGGGAGGGAGTGAGGGAGGAGGAGGAGGAGGAGGAGGAGGAGGAGGAGGAGGAGGAGGAGGGAGAGCATGACGGTTTGGAGGGGTAGAGAGGAGAGGGTGTTACGTGACGGGAACAGAATAATCATTTTTGCCGAGATTAGCAATCAGCGTTGCAATCACAACCTGTACTGTAGCTTCAAGTGTGATGTGCTTCCAGTGTTGGTCTTTCTGCTAAACAGGAGCGGCTTTTGTGAGGAAATAAGTTGGTGGGGGTATAAATTGGGCCACCCAGCTGCGTCTCAGCGGTTGTTCGCATGGTATGGAGACTTTTGCTGCCGCCGGTATTCAAGAGACGCTTGCACTGTTCTTTTCCTTCTCACTTAAAAAGAAACAACTTAATGCACAAGAGACACTGCCCGCTGAATTGCAGCGTGCGAGAGTTGTCTTTTGGGGTGGTCGCACACTCTTCCACGGTTTGTCAGCGCCGGTTTTAAAACTTCGACACGTGCTGTGAGGGAAGCGAGTGGTTGTAACCCTCGTTCGAACAGCAGCTCCTCTAGAACTGTTCAGAATGGGAAAGGTTTGGGCATGTTGGTATATAGTTATCGCAAACAAATTTTTAGCGTGAAAGGATGAAGGCAAAGACAGGACAGACACCGAGCTTCAACAACTGATTTATTGAGGATACACACATTACAAACACACATGCGACATGAAAAAGGAAACCAGGAAATCGAAAGATGAGAAAACACCACAACGAAAGAAGGTAAACGAACCTTCCCAAACACCACTTGCGTATATAGAACTCCGTATAGGCAGCGATTCCACTCCTGCGCCAAATGCGCCAAACTGCACCAAACAAGAATTCTTGTACCGTTCTGATGAAACTCTACGGAACTGCGCGAAAGTTCTCCAAATTTGCTGTCGTGGCTTTAGAGGGTGACATTTCACGCTGCTACCGGAACATTGAACGGGGTCTGCAGGCAATGAGGGAGTGTGGGAAGCTACCGAAGATACCTGGCGGCAGCGTGGTCAGCCGGAGAGATAGCAAAGATAGTAGCATGTTAGTGGCATTCAGTGCCACTAGGTGGGCTATTTTTTGTGGCTCTAGTGGTATACTACTCTCTAGGCCGCCATCACTGATGGGCATAAAGTGACGCTTCTCTAGTACTGTTTTGTGTGTGTGCCGACTGTAATGGAGTACATACGATTCAATGCGGAAGAGTTTCATTTATTCACCTTTGCTCTCGATTTCCGCTTCAGTGCGCGTGTTTGGCCGGTGCTGAAGTGCACTGAAAACACCGGCGATTTGCGCCCTCAAATTGGCCAGGTCTCCTCCAGGTTCGGATCGCAATAATGCAAAGGACAGATAATTATGACACCGAAAAGTCGAACTCTAATGCCTTAATGGCTTAATTAAGTACCTCCACTAACATTTGTGTTACCATCCTTAAAGGAGCCATGCGGACAAAGTACAAGTTTGTTTTATTCGAAAGATTTAGTGTTTTATAAGGCCCTAAGTGCTTGCGCGGCAGCAAACGATGCGTTATTCACTGAGAAATTAGATGCTCGAAGTCAAAATTTCAATTCTCGTGCTAAATTGTGTGTTTTCGTGACGTTTCAATGACGTAATAAAAGCAGGGCCTTAAAACTAAATATAGCCCGCTGACCAGGGCTGCTCCCATCTCGCAGGCGCTTGTTTGGTTTATCTTGTCCATCGCCCACTTTCATACGTGGCGCTACAATACTGCTGAAGTGCCAGTGTTGGCACTGTGCTTCTGGCCGGACCTCTACACCTGCCGTATTTTTATTACGGTTCGTACTAATCGTTTCCTAAAACGTAAGCTATGACTTGACAAACATGATCATGTTAGTGACTGTGTCGCTTTTGTGAGTCGCTCAGTGTTCTGTCAGACAAGTCGAGGGCGTCCGACGGCTGTATTAGGCAGTGTCAGCCGGCAGCAAAGTGCCACACTAACTGCTTTGGTGTTTACGTGTTCGTTTGCAACTTTAATTGTTCACCTCAAAATTCTTGCTGCTTTAAAAAGAACTCGCCCTAAATTTAAGCACGAATAGCTCATTCAGCCTAATTTGCGTTTGCTTTTGCCGGTCTCAGCCAATCGCAGGGTAGGCTGGTATGACATCGTAGGTTCTGTTGCGGAAAATGAGCCAGCAGGTCGCATGGCCATTCCCTTTTTTCCGAATAATGTCAAATTCGTGTTTTGCCTGTGTCTGCCTTTGAGGCTTGCATCACGTGGCTGCTCCGCGTATTGAAAGTTACTCTATGTTTAGTTTACTTTTGGGACTGTCCTTGTAGCCATGCCTTATCACTGTGCGGGAGCGGAAATATAGTGCACACGTGATGCCATCAGTGTTTTGCGCACAAGGCAGCTAGCTATATCTCTGATTTCGCCGCTTTTCAGGCTTCGTGCTTTCATGAAGCGCCCGCATGCAGTTCACTGAGTACTTTAGAGGTAGTGTGGAATATTGGCCAGCGTTACATAAGTTGTTTGCAGCAGATACCTTCGCACACACTTGGAGTATGTGGAATAACGGCGACATGATTGTCAGACATAGAAATGAGAGGGGAGGTGAAGCCTTGATCCTAAATTACTACAGTTGAACCTCGTTATAAGAGACATGGATGTTAGAGACAAATGGGTATAAGAGACACTATTCACCCACATGGTTGGCTGCCCTATCTTTCCCATTAAATTGACCTCTTTTATAACAGACATTGGATGTAGAAGATTGGTTATAAGAGACAAGTCATCCTTGAACTTTATTCAACAATCTCGCTTGTAAGAGACATTTTAACTTCAGATGCAGTGCCACCAGTCACTAATTGCAGTTGCTTCCATTGTGGAAACACGGGTGGACGGCGGACGCCTGCAGTCGCTATTTATTATAACTTCAGCAAACACAGTGGTTCAGTCAGCTATGAAATGATGATGAGAAGCCCTGCCAATGGAAATGCAACTTACAGAAGCGGTTGAAGCTTACTGCCATCCATTGGAGCGCGACCGCACATGCGGGCTCTCCCACTCGCGTAGCTCCCAATCAAGACGCACCGCAGATGTTGAGTCCTGCAAGCGTAATGAATAGCCTGAGCACACAGCGCAAGAAGCCGTGCGCTCTGGCTATTCATCAGGCTTGTGAACTCAACATCTATGATTCATCTTCCATAAACAGTGAAAGGAAAAAAAGCTTGTAGAATCGGTTGTAAAAAACAGTGTAAATACAGTCATGATGCAAACAAAGATTCAGAACTGTTTCATAAATTCTGTGGGCCAAGCATAAATTAGAATGAACCTTTTGCAACATGCTGTAGCGTTCTTTTGAGCTTATTTTAGTCATACAGTGCCCACATTGAACGAGGTTCTGATTAGTAAGTGAAAACATGGTTCCCTGCTTATAAGAGACATCTCTTATAAGAGACAGAAACTGCTCCCCAGTACGTGTCTCTTATAAAGGGGTTCAACTGTATTCAGGATCCCAAGCGACTTCCAAGATAATTCTCCTGCTTACAAAATTATATTTCGGTTTTGTGAACATGAAGCGGTATGTGGTAGCCTTGGGTATCTGAGACTTCTATGTCCACAAAATTCTTGGAAGGCAGGTCTATGGGCTGTAATTTTTGTATACATTAATAATGCGGTTCCTATTTTGCAGTTGAAACCTTGTTATTTTAAATATAAATAAAATTAACTCTGTCCCAAAAAATTCACTTAGAATAATGGAACGTTGTTTTGTAAAACAGCTGCTAGAGGTAAATTTCTGGCTTGGTTTCGGTCGGTTCCATTTGTTTACTATTTAATTTGCTGTATTACGTGTGTAACACTTTCCCGGTTCCTTCTATGTTTCAAACAATTATTCTTATAACTTTTGCCATATGCAACTTGCCAAGTTTGCTGGTTCCCTTTCCTAGTTAGCACTCCACCCCTTGCGTCCCAAGGCCTGCAATACGAGTTTTACTCCCAGGCCACATGATGAAAATAGTGAAATAATGTCCGAACAACGTTTCTCAGAATTTATTATTGGTAGCTGTTTTGGTATGCATTTTTCGCTGCACTTAATAAGCAGCCTAGAAAACTGGAAAACTGGAATTGCAGTGGCTTTGGAATAGGGGTCAGAAGGGATTAAGCCCTTCCTGTTGTCAAAAAGGGGCTCAGCCCCCCCTGTTTTTGGCATGATTATTATACAAGGCACTGCACTGGAACAAAACACAAAAAACTGGCTACAGTGGCAGAAGATTCTTACCAATGAATCTGTGCGTCGTGTTGAAGCCGCCTTTAAACGGACATGGTGCCTACCAAAGTGGCTTACACATTCATCTGACAATTCCTCCCACTTGGGAGGTTCTGCATTTTTTTTTTCTTTCGAGATCACTAAGGCTCTTCGATTATCAGTGTTGGACTCACCGCCAACTCTCTGAGAAGTAATGTGGCATTCACTTTTCACCTATATTTTTAACTGTCAGATTACCCACGAGCTATCTGTGACGAGTCCAACCCTAGTATACTCAGTCCTTGCTGCACTCAAGCCTCCAGTGCAGGAGATCCTCGAGATCGACTTCCCCATGCATAAGCATTGCGGAATCCTCCCGTCAGCCGAGTGGAGGGAGCGAATGGAGTGGAGGAGGGACTCAGAATACGGCCCCAACTACTGAGTCTCGTTCATACCCGCTGCAGTGGTGCACAGTGGCTAAGGAATTGTTGCTACAGAGCCCAAAGACGCAGGTTCAGTCTCCGCGGCTGCGGCGGTCGCTGCTTTTCAGATGGTTGATTGATTTGATTTGATTTGATTGATTGATTGATTGATTGATTGATTGATTGATTGATTGATTGATTGATGGATTGATTGATTGATTTTAGGGTTTAATGCGCCGACGCAACGCAGGCGATGAGGCACGCCGTAGTGGAGGGCTCCGCATTAATTTTGACCACCTGCAGGGGGATCTTTACCATGCACCCAAATCTCGTACATGCAGGCGGTTTTGCTTTTCACCTCCATCAGAAAAGCGGCCGCCGCGGTTGGGAATCGAACCCGCGACCTCGTGCTCAGCAGCGCAACGCCTGCTGAGCCCCGGTTGCTGTCTGTAACCGGGGCTCGGACTTTGTCAAGTGAATTAATTTCACTTTTTTCCGAGCCCCCCGCTTGTCGGAAATAAAGTTTTATCTTATCTTATCTTATCTTAGCCACTGAGCCACCGCGGCGGGTGCGCTTTTCAGATGGAGACGGAAAGCGAAAACACCTGTGTGTTGAAATTTTTTTTGTGCACATTCATGATTCCTAGATGGTCAAAGTTAACCTGGAGCCCTCTAACAGGTCAGGCCTCATAGCTCAAATGTACTCCCGGTATGTTAAACCGCCAAAAAAGAAAAAAAATTGTCTTGTCGAGCGCAGTGCCCTCACCTCACCACCGTTCCTCACTCGCTTCTTTCATCTCTCCTGCCATCCTCGCAGCTTCTGAAGGAGAAGCACGTGATGATCCGTGTGGGCGGCGGCTGGGACACCCTGGAGCACTTCCTCTCACGGCACGACACCTGCAACGTCATCCTGCTGCACCGGCGGTCGTCCTCAGCCTCCGAGGACGGCTCAGCCCTGTCCTCGGCCTCGTCCTCGTGCTCCCTGCTCGGGGGAGCCCCCTCGCCCCTGGGCGGCACGGGTGCCGGAAGCCCCAACCCGGCCGGCATGGGCCTCTCCCGCCCGAGGTACCGCAGCCCGGCCTCCAGCGTCTCGCTCAGTGCCATCAGCTCGCTCTCCAAGCAAGTGGGCTAAGCCTATCTGGCTGAACAGGGCTGAACAGTTGCGTCTCTACACTGTGAAATGGTTGACACCCTTGAGGGTAATTTTCACCCCCTACAAATGACACCCTTTTGACTCTCTTCAGGGGATGGTTTGTCATTTGCAGCACCCTTTAAAGAGGTGTTTCCTGGTGTTCTTGTTAGGGTGTTAGTACCGCTAAGGGAAGTTTTTACTGTCTACAGCTGACACTTCTGAAACCGTTTTAAGTGCGTTTTGTCAGTTATAAAACCCTTGAAAAGAGTGCTTTCGTGTGGTTTCGCTAAGGTGCTGCGGTTAAAGGAAATTTTCGCTGTCTTTAGCTGATACCCTTTTAACACCCTGTATGGGTGTTTGTCATTTATAACACCCATGTACAAAACAGGCTCGAAAAGGGCACTAAAAGGGTGCCAGTTGTAGACAGTGACACCCTTAAGGGTGTAAACCATTTTACAGTGTACCGCCAGTAGTCGGTTTAGTAGGGGGAAAATGTCGCCAAAAGGAACAGCTTTCTTCGGTACACAACCTGTGCTTTTTATATTGGGGAGCAGCTCTGAAGCGTCTTAGGCCTGACAGGAAGAGGAAGATGCTTGAAAGGGGAGGGACACTAGGCAAGGAAAAGACTGCTTTTAGTTGGGAAGCCAATGTGTTGAGCCAATTTGCTGTTTGTTTTAGCAGGAAACTCGCAAACCTCGAAGCAAAGATTTGAAAGTATTGAGGCGTGACCGGTACACGGCTTTCGACTTACTTCGGCCAAAGTCTGCAATCCTTTTTTTTCTGGCATCTGCGTAGGCAAGTCTTGTATCTGAGAGCTCAATCTTCCAGCTGTGTTTCTCACAAGCACTGATGGGAAGTTTATGCGCATCATTTCACCATAGCTTTCGGCATTTCTCATATCTTGTCAAATCGTCTGCAATCAATCCTGTTTTGCTAAAACACCAATAATTATGTGTTCCAGAGTTTATTGCGGGCATATTATTAACTCAAGTTGACGTGAGTTTTTGTTTTCTCTCGAGTAATGTAGCTTGGCCAGACAAAACTGATGTTCTATATCTGGTTGCAATTTCAAAGTGCCAAGAAGTTTCAAGGGGTTGACGTGATTGTTTGTTTTATTGTTGGCTATAACTGACCAGAAACAGAATAATTTTATATTAACAGAGTTGACTGGCCATTTCTGTTAAGGAGGGTTGGAAAGCATTGGCCTTTGCTGTGCATTAAATCTGCCAAAGGAGGCATTGCCTTATACACAGTCTTTTGCCTGCCATAAAAGATCGTAGACCTGAGATTGTAGCTATGTTTCAAACATTCGTGTTTAGCAAATGCTTTGAGCATCTCACTCAATTTGGCCAATTTAATTTGCAGTGACATGCCTAGGCGGACAGTATAAAGGAACGAGCTTTACTGACTACTGCAGTGGTTTGCTGAGTTGAGCTTCCATGCTAAGCAATCGACGACCAAGTCACTCGAATATGTATCAGCACCCTGTTTGCATTCATGCAAATAGAGGCAAATGTACAGCTCGTGCTTCAAGTTGATTTTCAAAACCGAAAGTCTGGATGTGAGGAGTCATACGTTGCTAAGGTTGTCGCTCTGTCAACTTGGATGTCAGGCTGCACTTGGAGAATGCCTATTGATGCCACTTAGCCCGCTTCCTGATCGAGTTATTAAGTTGAGGTACTGGGTACTTTGTTCAAGGTTCGAGTTGCAATTACTTCAAGCTGCTTTTTGATCGACCATCAAAACTTTATTCGCACATCACCTCTCAATTCTGGACAGGGGTTCCTAGTGACCACATTACTCATAGCATTACCAGTCACTAGTTATTGTTTGCCTTGGCAGGCTTACCAGCCTTTATTCCAGGCTTTACGGCTTGACATTTTAACGCACAACAGGGCCAAAGCATTACTACCGGAACGGGCTCTCGAGGCAGTTTTTATGTCATTGTGCGGCAAACACACTCTTCCAGAATGTAGTAATTGATACTGTCCGCTGACACCTTCAAAATGTTAAGAAGAGAAATACAGCAGCTGCATTTGATAAAAGTTTATAAGGATTAGAAATATGACGTTTTTAAGCATAGTGTTGAGACTGAGGAAAGCTGTTCTCTTCCCCGAGCCAGCGATGAGTGAGTGAAAGGGTAAAACCTCAGGTGCTTTTCAAAGGTTGTACGATTGAGACGCGAATTAGAAAAAAAAAACTTCGAAAGGGTTTTTTCTGTGAAACGATGTAAGGGCTGGGTTGTATATGCTACCGCCCTGCAACGGCGACGCATTGTCTTTGCCATCGGCACTCTTCGTTTGATCGCTCCATTCTTTTTGCTTGACGGCACACCAAGCCATGCAGCTATGAGCACAAAGAAAGCAAGTCACAGCATTGTCGTTAAAGCGTGTTTTATTACCCTTGTCGTAGCTCTAGCTTCCTAAGCTCATGCTAAAAACAACATCCTTCACTTTGATTTTGCTTCATTTTCAATGCTGAATGGCACACGAAACAGATCAAGCCCATTGAATCTCACTTTGTGTGTGCCTAGCACCGGAAAGATACGACACGTGATTTGACTTTGAACTGCAGCCCAAAAAAAGATTCAGTCCATGGTGTTTTATTGGTTGTCGCGATTTGTGTGCTGATATTGAAATGTGGATTGGATTCGCGCATTTAAAATCACGTTTTACAGTTACTATCTTTTACAATTTTCGTTACTTTGTCAGTGTCTAACGTTGTGAAGCGTTTTTGTGTTTTATTGCTACTTTTTTGCCGCATTTGCACTGCCTCGCAAGTTGTCGCCTAATGTGTGCTTACGGGACTTATTCTGGACAGCTCCAGTGAAAGGTTTTAGTTCATGGACTTGCTGTTTTGACTGTTTCAGACTGCATAGTGTGTGTATAGAGCGGCAGAATTTGTTTGCGAGGGGTCGTTTACTTTTTCACACGACGAAAAAAACAGTGTTTGAAAGATGTTTTTAAGAGCTGGCGTGCTGTTCAAGCTGCAAGTCACTCCTTTTTTTTTTAAAAACCAGCGCAGAGAAAACAGAGCACGGCTTGAAGAAAGGGCTCATATTTCTGTTGCTCATCGGATATCATACGAACACAATCTCATTTTGCCCTTTTATTGCGTTTCGTTTGTGTTGCACTGGCTTTGAGTATAAATCGACAAAATCTCGTCCAAACGCTTTTTTTGCTTTTAGCTGCAATTTGTGTCATAAGGACTCGTGTCCTAAATAAATTTTTAGACGAATGACATTGTTCATTTTTTCTTTGTTGTTGTAGCTTATTAATCACCAGAGCCTTCCATTTTTGATGCCAGCTCTGAAACACATCCCAGTTTTAAACTGAACATAATTTTGCTAATAATTAGAATAGTTTTGCACACCACAAAAAGTGAACATTGCTAGAGTGCCGCACATGTTAATTTCAAATCACTTTGTCATTATATCCAAGAACTCTTTCTTATATCTTTACGGCCCCTTGTTTTTGTTTAACAAGTGTGGTACAAGGCAGCTTTCCAAGTCCCTTTAGAGCCATTTTCTTATCGGAACCAGTGCGTTCACCTCCTTTGCTTGGCGACATAGCTTAGAAACAATCCTGCCACATTGTCTCACAACTTGTCAAGACATTCTGTGTATTAGTATAATTGTCTTCATGTATATAGAGAATATTAGCAGCGATATGTGTAGTGTTGTTATAGATCACCCTATGTTGAGCAGAAAATATCTTTTTTTGTTCTGTAGCCTGTTTGAAGTGATGTTTTTCATTTGCAGTGCATTTTTAGCCATACTTTGCTTGTCATTCGATGTTTTTTTGAGTTTACTCTCATCGCACTGGAATTGTGGTGTACAAACTACTGAATTGAGAGCCATTGGGTTTCTTCTTTTTCTGTCTCGAAAAACACAAGTCAAAACGCAGGTGTGAATTTTGAATTTTAAAGTTTCCGTACACACAAACACAGGTCACGCAACTTTAATGTCGCTGTCGCAAAAAAAAAAAAAAATGCACACCCGCTGTTGTGCTCATTGAAAAAGAACAGCCTGCAAACTGGGAATTTAATGGGAAAGCTTGCTAAGCCTACAGAGCTACCCTTGAAATTTGCCCCACAAATTTACTTCAAATCTCGAATTAAGGCTGACTTCAACCACGCTATTGCCGTCGTTGCAGTACCACAAATACCTGCATTGTTTTTTTAAACCTTTCACCGACGCCTTCGCATTTGAAAACCTCCACAAGCGTTACTTGCAAGCTTCGAAACCTCCGTTTCTCTCGATTCGCGTCAAGCAATGGCTTCCAACTCAATTTTGTGCGTCACGACGAGATATCATTAACGTCATAACGTGGTAATATATTCCATTGCATGTGTGCCCTTGTTTTGTGTTTAGCCGATATTTCTTGCTCGAGTTTCTTAGTTGTAACCTTTTGCCTTAATTTCTATACCAATTTCCGTGTACAAACGTGCAACTTCGAGTTCAAGACACCGAAAGTCATGCAACCTGGCGTGACCACGTGCTTTTGCCATTGTTCTTCAAAGCCAGGACAGAACTGGTTAAATATATGTGCAGTTCATAAGGCGCTTTGTCAATTTTAAGCTCACAAATGTCTTCGTTTCGAATTCTTTTTAGAAAAGTGGCACGCTATCTCTACTGCGCCTGTCTTGTTATCTTGTCTCCACTGATTGCAGACGGGAACTCTCAAGATTGTATTTTCCTGGTTCACAGTAAAGTGTTTGAAAAATTACTTGCTGTTTTGTCTTATCCTTTCTTTATTTTATCTTTTTTTTTACATGTGAGGAGAATTGCATGTGGTTCACTTTCAATTTAAGAGTTTGCTGTAGCAAAAATGTCTTTTGCTTTAAAGGGGTCACGGCAGCAAAACTTAACTTCGTTCAGTTCGAAGAACTAGCCTTGCATGACTCACTGAGCACCACTGCAGCCACGAAAGATGTTTGCCTAGCTGAAAAAATGCAAGGAATAGCGAAGAACTTTTGAATTTCGGGCCACAGTGCAGTAACACGAGCTTTTCAGTGACGTTATATTAGCCAGGAATGAAGACATATCACTCGAATGCGAACTGGATGTTAGTGTTCAAGTGATACAGTCAAACTGAACTAGCGGCCCCTCTACGATAATTGTCCAGTCATAATTCTTGGCTGTGGCTTAGGTCAGTGGCTGCGATTTGCATGAACAAGATTTGATTATGTCAAAACGATTTTGCCTGCAAGTGGGGGGGTTTCGTTAATCTGTTGTATGTTTTTTTTAACATCTTCAGTATACCGGAGGATTTGAAACTGTTCGAAGTTTTGGGAGAAAGTTGGTACCGTTGTTATTGGGAGACAAAGAAGTCTTTTTAGTGAACCCATCTTGTATTTTGTTGTCTTCAAGGCCCCTCCAAGCAATGTCACCGACTTGGTGACATGTCTGCCAATGGTGTGGAATGTGTATATACTGCATTGGTGCGTAGTAACATGTTATGAGTTCAGTGGTGAAGCTTTTGTTAGACTTAGTTTACATGCAGTGCATTTTTGGTGGAAGGGGCTGTGAAGAAAATTATACAATTTTGCTTTAGTTGCAAGACTGCTGCCGTGAAACAAGCGCATCAAGATTAAATAAAGTTGAAAAAAAAAGTCATGTTGCTTGCAATATTGCAAGTACAGATCTGCTGGTATTTTTAAAAGGCATAAAAGGAGAGCGTTTCAAGCTGGAAACTTTAGCTCTAGCTCTTCATTTCCTTATATTGAAAATACCACAACTTTATAGCGAGAAGACCTGAGTAAAATGGCAACAGTGTGAAAACATTCAAGGGTTTTATGGAGAAGTATTGGTATTAGTTCTCAAGTATTAGTTCTCGGCTTTATGGTATCGACTACCTGGGCACTCGGTGTTCTCAGAGGAGCATATTGAGGGTTTACTTTGGGCTCCACTTAATTATCCCCTTCCAGCCAAATTGAGTTTCCGTCTATCGGTCATTAAAAACCACAGCGATTAGTTTTGCTCTCTTCACTAATCTTGCGCGCTTGGAAAGCATAAGCAGTAAATGCAGCAGCTACGTTTTAAAACGCTCCCTCGACGCCGAAAAAAAACGCTCGTCGAACATCCGAAGACGTAAGTGAGATAAATAAATAAATAAACGAAATAAATAAAAGAACAAAAGAAATAAATAATAATAAAAATAAAATAAATAAATAAACAACCGCCCGGACCACATAGCGCACGTTTGCACGCATATTGCGGCATTTTGTAAAGGCTAAGCTTGAGCCACACAACGCGCGTGACTGCAAGGTGATGCAAGGCTCTCTGGCTGAAAAGGTGAACGTTGCCGGTTGGTGTGGCACCATGTTATCTGTACATTTAGTCTCGAAGTTCAACCCGGTGCTCTACGTAGTCCGATCACGACACAGAAGTTTGGAGTTACTACCCAAGAGAGCAGATACTCTATCTACCACATGCTTCTGTCCACACAGCTAGGCACGCGGGAATACCTGGGAAGAAGAGCCCAGTCACAAATAAAACAACGCACGGGACGACGCCGAAACCCACATGCCTGTTGCTACTTGCAGGGTTGTATCCTCCCACCTGTCCCTTACGTTTACCTCGCTGTCCCACTCCTAGCTTACATACGTACCTGCGCAAAAAGCAACGAAACCGCGCCGACAGCACGAACTGCAACTACGCTCATCGGCGCAAATGGACGCGGTACAGCCGCGATTGACAATGGCGAGGCCACCTTGCCGACAGCAGAGGCACAGCTCGAGGGCATTCCTTGAAAGCCGGTCGTGACTTTCGGCTATCAAGGCATCTTTTTTAAGGGTCATGCTGGCGCGTCGGAGCTTTTTTTTCTCCCAACAGCATGCAATCACAACCGAAACTTCGCTGTCCCTGCGCGTCCACGAGGTTGCGGATGACAGCCAGTGTTTGTTGCTAGTTTCGTATCTAAGAATATCAAGGTTACAGTGTTACTGCAACTTTAAGGTTACGGCCGTAAGAAATGTCATAAACGAAAAAGATTGTTTTGTTACACGTTTTTCTTAACACTGCTGAGGAGTAGTACCAGACACTGCGCTGCTAACGTCGCGTGACTTCCTTAATGTCATACCGGAAGTAAGGGCTTAACTCGAGCAAACAGCAAGGGGATTGCGTAATCCTCCCGATTCCGTGCGTTCGCGCCTGCTCGCACGTTCCATTTGGGAAGTTGACGTTCTCGCGGCGGTACGTTTGTGTTCACAACTGGCGTTGCGTGTGCGAGACCCTTCTTTGCCATCGAAAAATGTGAAATACCCATGAAATACACGTCATTGGTGGAATTTGAAGATATGCAAGATTGTTTGCTGAAGGCAAGTGCTACGTGTATTGCGTGTATGCTGGCTGTTGGCTGGACGGTCGTGCGGGGACTCTGCCCCTGACAGCTACATTTGCAACACTTCAAACGCTCAAAGAAGAACGTCCGTGTTGCGGGCAGGTTTTCGCTGCCTCTGTTTACGCTGCTGCCCATCACCGACAGGACGCGTCTGCCGAGCTACAGTGAATCAGCAGCCCAGCTTTATTTGGCAGATCCTGCAATGTGCCCTTCTTGCTGCTTGCTTTCTTCAAACTGCTGCTGAGTGTTCTCTGTGCGATCCTTGTGCGAAGTTGGCTCACCGTGGCGCATTTGGTGCAGCACCACCACGCGTGTGTGCCAGGAAATCTCGAAAAAGTGGAAGGGGAGCTCTACGCGCCCGTCAAGCTTTCGACATTGGTGCCTACGGCCAGCCGGCGCGCTTCCGGTGCCGTCCCTTTATCTCGTAGTTGTGATGGAATATGCCCAGCAATGGTGACTAATTACTCGGAACTTCTTGATAACCTAGTGTTTCTTGTTCTGCTTGATAACCTTCTCGATAACTTCTTGATAACCTAGCATGCAAGCTCCGCTTCAGAATGTTAGTAGTGTATTCTAGCCTGTGGGATCTGTAGTCGCATATTTTGACGTGTCAGGATATGTATGTTCCATTCAGAAGAATTTAATAAACATGTAATCTTAAGTTTGTGCGAAAGGTGAACAGCAAAGCGCACAATGCTTTTAAACTGTACATAGAAACTCTAGTTACAGCTGTGACCTGTGCTACCCACTATGCTGCCTCCTTCGCTTATATTGATATCAGCAAGGCAGGTGCAGAGACTGCATTCCAGGTAATTGCCATATTTACAGCACAAAAGTGCCACTCTGTTTTGTGCTTGCATTCGGCATTGGAATAGGATGATGGGCTGTTTTATGCCCAATTTGGCCTTGGGGGGAAAATGTGTTTTATACCCAGTCACCCAGGATTTTCTGTTTCTACTGGTAGAACAGCTGCACCATAGCCACTTTTACCCTTCAGCCACTCTTCAAGAGCTGCGTTGGTACTCGCGTCAATTCTTGGCGCAACGACCACAAGGACATTGAACTGAGAGTGCGGGCGCTACTTGCAACTGATTTATTTAGGGTACGTCGATGAGGTATAAGAGAAGCATAAAAAAAGGGTCACAGGCCTTTGGCAAGAGCACATTCCTTGGGGTAGATCGATAAAGAAAGGGCTCACTCAGAAATTCTTCTTTTATTTGATACAATAAGTTTGTTACTTTCTGTGTCATTACATCCCTGCTTTCTTCCACTATTTTTTCTTTTGTGAACTTGGGTGCACAATTACAACCTTCTCACTCAAACGGCACGTGTAATTTTCTACCGAAGGTGCACATTTTCACGTGGTCACTGATACATCAGCTGGTTTGGCCAATCTAAGCTTTACGTCAAGTCAAAGGTGTCTCATTGCACGTCTAGCAAGGGGCTTAGCATGTTTCTTACCCCAAATTTTGTGCATCTTTTCATGTGTTATTGTTGTGCAAAGCATGGCACACTTTAAAGGTACTGAAAACACAGTCGGAATATTTCATCTGGAGGCGACCTTTTTAAAGTTGTGCACAACTCAGTGTGAGCTTGCTATGATCTTGGGACGAGTTTCATTTTAGAAATGCTCCACAGTAGCCCTTGGTGACACAGCTTTTGACTTGTAAGAGTCGCAGCCGAGATATTTAGAGGACTACAGAACAGATAACGTTTGCATCTGCACTATTTTTATGCAGGAGCACTAGGTTTCCCACTTTGTAAAGTTGTGCCCACTGTTGAGTGAAGCCTGTCAGTCGAGCCTGTGTGTGCCCCGAAGAATGGCGCATTCTCTCTCAGGGATTGGCAAGGACAGGGTACTGTTATTGTGCGGAAGCACTAGGAGTAGGGTCCATCTGGGCCCACTCAGTGAAAGCTGTAGCTGCAGAGGATGCACAGCGGACGACAGCACGGAGAGAAGGCTAGCAGCGTGTGTATATATATATATAGGGAGCAGTTGAACTTTTTAAGATGGTAGAGAACACAAGAAAAGAAAACTTTCAACAAGGTAAAAGCACGATTGTTGCCAACGTTTCAGCAAAGAGACTTGCAACGAGAAGAAAGCAAGTCTCCTTGCTGAAACGTTGGCAACAATCGTGCTTTTACCTTGTTGAAAGCTTTCTTTTCTTATATATATATATATATATATATATATATATATATATATATATATATATATATATATATATATATATTGTGAGCGCGTATGTCGCGTCACCACGGCCTGGACACTCTTAGTGTGGTCCCTAGAAATTGTGCTAGTCTGCCGTCCGCGCGCTTTCTCTATGGGAAGGCGTGTCCGCGCCGCTGATGCACGCACAGCGCTGCGCAGAGGGCGCTGCTAGCAATCGGAGCGCCCGAGCGGCCGGAGTGAGAGCGGCCGGCCGGCCTGTGCCGCGCGCTACCGCGCTACTGCCGCGGAGCGCGAGCGCGCATCGGTGTTTGTCGGCCACTTAGAGCGGTGAAATCGAATGGTACGAGGTACATCAGCTCACAATTGAAGGTACGATAGCACTATAAGACATTTTAGTTTCACGCCCCGAGTTTTTCGCGAATTGGAGCCTCTTTGCGGCCGCTGAATTTCGCGAGTGAGAGCGAAGGATGAAACCGCACCAACTAGCGTAGCCGTTCTACCACCACTTGAACCATTATTAAAGTGAAGCTTTCTATGTCTCACTGATGGCCTATGCCGCCTCGAAAAAGACTGCAGGAAAGCCAATTGTCTCTGACGACGGTGCTGTTCGTGAGTAAAGTGAGAGGGAAAAAAAACGCTTCCCGTGGTCAGAATCGAAGCTGGCTCCATCGCGTTTTGAAGCCGACGTCTATCTCGATGCGCATTTTCAACATGGTCAAAGCAGTTTGGATTTGGAGAGGAGTGCAGTCAGAAAAATTATCCACTCCTCCACTCCGCAACGATGGTTGAACACGAAGCTTTCTTCGCGTGAAATGAAACGGCAAAGGGTCGATGTCAAATCCGGCCCGATCATAAGTCCAAAATGCGTGCGAGCCAAAGTGAAAGCTCAATGAGTCAAATTCAAAACTCAGACGACAAGGAATCGCTCACAAGAAAGCTTCGCGTTCAACCATCAATGTTAAGACAGTGAGATCCCGTTCAAAAAGAACTCCCTGCGGCACCAGAAGCTGTGTTTGTTCCACATCGAAACTACCGGGTCATTCCCGAACGTCATTGACGGTGACAAGCACGCAGACGGCTGGCAGGCTGACAAAAAGAAAAGCGAAAGCTTGAGTAAAATGTTGTGCCAGCAAAAACGTGTTCCTATATACTTTGGGCAGAGTGTGGGGGGAGGGGGGATAAAGCAAGGTATATATGGTCATGACAGTATAAATAAACCTCAATATTTTTACTCCTTGGTTTCAAACAGCCGCGGTTATAATGATTGGCCATAACACAAATATTCACCCGTTTTGCTTTCCCCGCGTGCGTCTCGCAATTCCCTCCGAGTGTGTGGGTTACCAAAAAGAACCTGTGCAATGAGGAATGCAAGCAAAGTTACTGATTTGCAGCCGGGTGTTATTAAAAATCAGTTTCACGTACCCAATGCCAGCGAATGTTTCAAATCGTGGTTTTCACGAAAATTACAGGCACGCAAAAGAGGTTTGATAGTACCCAAATTTTTGAAAATTTCGAGGTAATTGGAGTGTTGGGTTAAGCGAAATGATAATGTATGGCCAGATCACTGGAATAAGAGCTAGTGCTGGTAACAAACGCTCCAATGCACAGGGACGCTTCCGGAATACAGGCAAAATAATTTGCAGAAAAAAAAACAATTTTTTTAGGTATTGCGGAAAAAGAACTGCGTGATGCACGCCTGTTTCGCCTTCACATCTGGTCCCAAAAAAAGCGTTTTCGAGCTTCTCAATGCCGCATCAACTGTTGGCCGCCAACGCTATATTCTATCTTGCTGTGAAGCAGGCAAAGCTAATGTTTTTCTTGTTCCTGCCGTTTTTGGCACTTCTTGAGACCCGTCGTCGTCCACATGATCAAAAGCGTCTTCCCCAGCTATATCAACAATGTAGGCGTCGGACAGCACTCCGCTAACGGGACGTCGGCCGCCCACAGTGCGTACCCCGCGCAAATTTGCCGTTCTCGTCAGTGTTCGGCGGGTAATGGGAGCTAAGCTTTCACCAAGAGTTTATCAGCTGCCTGCAGCGGATGTTGCATTGCGTCCTCTTTGTCAACATTTCGAGATATCCGTGGTCCCCGAATAGACGTTTCGAGACAAAGGGTGGAAAATGCGCCTATGGCAGGTATATGCACGGCAAAAAAAGGTTTCGACTTAACCGGTATTTCGAGATATCCGAGTTCGAGTTATGGAGAAATCACTGTATCTGATGACTGAAGGTGATAAAGCTTCGTATGCATGTGCACACGTCTTGTTTCTTTATTCGGCATTTACATTTAACAGATTCCCAGTTGACTGGACGTAACTGAGGGGGCCGCGAAGACGTGCGCTTAAGGGCCTTCAGATCAACGATGCGAAAGGTCAGAAGGCACCGGTTCGAGCTACATACACGTACAGGGGACAACATCTTGGGAAACTTGCAAAGAAAGACGGTTCCAAAGAGCCATACAAAAAAGTGGAGCGCCAACACACCACACACACATTTTCAGGCGCTGACTAATCAATCAGTTAACAACGGCGGGGATATTCACAAAGAACGGTTGTTTGCTTGGTAATGTAGCTGAAGTCCCGCATGATGTTTCCAAGCTGGAAAACGATGCCGTGCCGGCAGTGTTCCCGAAGCCCCCGAGTATGCGTCGAAATCGAAATAGCGTAGCGACACGATTCCGCGGTTTTTAGAAAACTCGATCCTTCATAATACGCGAAAACGTACTCCTGTCACTTCACGCTTCGGTTAAAACTCTTCGTACTGGTAAGAACCAACTTATTTGGCTAATCTGGTTTGTCGACAGAAAGGGATAGGGTTCGAAAAGGGGCAGTTAAAATGGGCTGAACCCGTCCAGAAATAGGGCAGAAATACGAAGGCAGCAGCGGCACGGCAGAGCGCCGTCCGCCGCTGCCCATCGCGCCGGCCGGCCACCGCGCTCCGATTGACTGCAGCGCCGCCGCTGCATGCATCACGGAGGAGCCCCCTTCGCGGCCGGCGGACGGCAGACTAGCATATATTTCTAGGGACCATACTCTTAGGGACTGTTCATACACTCTGGGCAATCTCCCGCATTCCCTCCTGGCCGTGACATTCTCATTCTCATTAACATTACCCAATCCTCTTCCCTCGTGCATCATCATCATCGCTCTCGGTACGGTGTTCGGAACCCACTGGATCGCCGAATAAACGTCCCGGTTCACCCGTTGCTCACAGGCCTTACAAGTGGTGGAGGCAGTAGCGGTCCCAGAGATTGGTTTTAGGGAGGGGCGATTTTTTTTTTTTTTTTTTTTTTTTTGTGGGGCGAATAAGAACCGCTTCTCTCCTTGCGTCAGTTCTGCGGAGGAGGTGACAACAATGCCGGCGTGTGCGCGTATGTGGTGTAACCCGCTTGCGTACAAATCACTTAGCGACACAGTGGTTTTTGACTCCCCGTAGGCGGTGCAACGGCTGACTCGAGCCCGTATTTCTGACGGTCGCAACACGTTTGCGGCCTCGAACAAGTGGGATTTAACCTCGCGCAAGTGGAATGCTTCGAAAAAAAACAAAAAAATAAGAAGCTGAGGACCTCTTTGGGGGGGGGAGGGGGCGATCGCCCCCTTCGCCCCCCCCCCCCCCCCCTTGGGACCGCCACTGGGTGGAGGTTGACCTCGGTCCCGTCCTCATCGCCTTCCAAGCGCACCCCTGGAGCTCCGTTCCGGTCGGCGTTTGCCTTCAACACAGATGCAGCGTGAGGCCGGAAGCAGCCACGCTGGCGCCTCCACTCCTGCGCCTCTTGCATTTGCCGTCACCTGCCGCGAGCGCGACCCCCCGCATTTCGCAGGGCTCCGCGGTGCAGACGTCGATGACTGGTTGGATGAGTATGCTCGGGTCAGTGCTTTCAACCGTTGGGATGACGCGGCGAAGCTGCAGCAGGTTTCCTTTTCGTTGGACGAGGTGGCAAAAACATGGTCTCTGAACAATAAACACCGCATCGACGACTGGGCTAGCTTTTGCCAGGAGCTGCGCAAGATATTCGGCACGACAGCCGCTCGGTCGGACGAGGCGAAACGGAAGCTGGCCACTCGGCTTCAGCGCTCTGACACAGCCGCTCGATGGAAACTAAAACTAGTTTCCATCGAGCGGCCGTGGCTCTGACGAGACGTATACCTCATACATAGAGGACGTCGTTGCTCTCTGCCGCCGCGTGGATGCAAGCATGCCAGAGGCCGACAAGGTTCGCCACATCCTGAAGGGCATCGCTTCTTTCGCGTTCAACGCCCTCGCGGTGCAAAATCCGACGAGCGTCAGCGATGTGCGCACAACCTGCCAGCGCCTGGACGAGTTGCAGGCTGTTCGTCTGCAACCGCCTGCTCTGGCTACCCCGTCACAAGGGGACACGGACTTGCGGTTCCTCATACGCCAAATCATCCGCGAAGAGCTGCAGCTCAGCGACCCGCTTTCTGCCCCACGATATCACTTTCGCACGGAAGCTCCTCAGCTGCGCGACCTCGTGAAAGAGGAGCTGGCATCTATTGCGGGTGTGACGCCATCGACGCCTCCTGGTCCTACGACTCCCACGCCGTCCTACTCGGCCATCGCATCCAAACCGCCTTTACCAATGGAAGCCCCGCTGACCCAGGGACACTTAACAGCGATATCCGCAGCAAGCATGCCACGGGGATACTACACGACCGTGCACCCTGGCCGCCAGCCCTTCCCGGGTGACCGCCCCGTCTGCTATTATGGCGGGATTCGCGGTATGGTTCGCCCCCGCGTCGACCATCGCCGCCCCCAACCTCGTTCGGCCCGCCTCGGCCCGAGCGTCCATCACGGCGACGCTCACCCTCACCATATCGCCGCTCTCTGTCACCTCTTCGACCCGCGACCCCCTCCAATGACAACCAATCGGAAAACTAGCGCCTGCAGTTTCTGGAGGGGAAACTGCACTCGTCAAAAAGCCAAAAACTCCTCCATTAGGACCATCAAATACATTGTCTGTGGAAGTTGAAGTTTTTTGTGTTGATGCCCTTGTTGATACCGGAGCCAGTATATCAGTGATTAATGAAAAGTTGTGTTCGCGCCTCCGAAAAGTGACTACCCCGTATACTGGACCTTCGTTGTGCGGTGCTAATCGAGAGGTGCTCGAGCCATCCGGATACTGCACAATACGTGTTTTGATAGAGGGAATTCGGCACCATATTCAGCGCAGTGTTACCTAGCTGCTCCCATGAACTCATTCTGGGATGGGACTTTCTATCATCGGCATCCGCGGTCATTTCTTGCCGATACCCCGACATTGAGATCACCGCTACGGACTATACGGATGTTCCTGACGTCAAGCAGCAGTGCTTCGTGGCAAGTGCCGATTTCGTCCTCAAACCTGGTACTGAGACCACAATTTCCGTTCGCGGTGGCAACTGTCGTGATGACGTACTCATCCTTCCCTGTGCTGTTTCTCCCGAGAGGCATCGTGATCGCCATCTGTCTTGTGCGCTTTGTTAGAGATGAAGGGCCCTTGGGTTGTCTGACTCGTTCAGGCCCGCAGGTCCCGGCCCGGCATGGTGTCGGACTACTCGAGATGACTGCTTAGGAAGAAACTGTACAGGAGGTTTATTCTACATGATGACAGTCGAGACAGGAGAACAAGAATAACACGAATACAGTCGTTTAAATAGAGTTCGTATTCCCCAGATCCCTGGCTAGGGAATTTAACTTCACACAGGTTGTCCAATCAGGTGGGCAGTGGACGGCACTTGATGTACCGCCCACGACATGAGGCGTGGCTGATGCACACGGACCACTCGGTCGATGGAAAGGGTGAATATCCACGTCATCGATCGTGTCTTGTGCCGGAGTTGCACCACTTCGCGCAAGTCTTCATTTTGGAGGCCCCGTGAGAACGGAATTTCAACTCGGCTCCCAGCACGTGAAGACGAGTGACCTCCTGCTCTCGCCGACGGTTGGAAACCGAAGAGCTTGGGCACTTGAAACCGCAGCTTCCTGTCGGTGGACCCTTCTTTCGTACGTGTATGAAGGAAAGAAGTGGCCCGCAGCGTCCGGTGAACCGAGGATATAGAAGCCGCCCCTTGAAACCGCCGCCGTTGGCGCCAGGGTTTCTTGCCTCCTCGTGCCTCTGGGTGATTCATCCACGCACACCTTGCTCTAGGGCTTGCGAGGAATTTTTCCCAGACCTGTGTTGGCCGATCCTAACAGCTCCTCCGCGGCCCGAAAAATCTCGAATGGCCAGCGTTGACGACCGCTGGGCAGGAAGAGATGAGCCTGGAACTGGGTGTAGGGGCCGTCTTGCACCAAGGAACATAAGAGCTTGAACAGTTAACAAAGGAAAGCACCAGTGGGCTATCCCATGCAACACTGCACCGCACCACACGCAAGCGTTCAGAATTCGCGAAAGACCCACCAGGCTTCCTGCACCGACAAAGAAACACTTTACTACAGAAGCTATTTGATTTTGGCTGAATTTTGGTGCCGCCAAAGCAAGGGTATACAGGTCCTACAACGCCACTGGCCGACTGCCCTATATATATATATATATATATATATATATATATATATATATATATATATATATATATATATATATATTGCCGCGAACCATACATTGGGTTTGTTTATTTGTGTTTTGCGTTTACCGCCCGGCTGCGCCGGTCTGCGTTATCTCTGCGCCAAGGGAAGCGCGTGTTCCATTCTTTCTTTCTGTGCCGCATGTGTTATCTGTTGTGATAGGGAGAGCATTCCGATCTAACGTGAACAGCCCAGAATAATCTTCTTGGAGCTACTATGTTCTCGATGCGAATCGACGTTTCGAGAACCACGCGCGCCGAAAGATAAAAAGCCTGCAGTGCGGACGCCGGGGCATTCGATTCTGCGACGCTCGCTGACGCAAGTCACTTTGTTGACCGCTGCTTCGCCGCCTCTGTATTCTTTTGAGTTGTTAGGGGAGCACAAGTTCGCTCCAATAAACTTGTTTCTCCTGCAAGACAACTGCGTCGTCCTTGGCTTCGTGACATCTGGTGGAGGTGCTGGGTACGCACCCTTCATGCCCACTACAACCTCGAGAAGCCGCCAAGCCAGTCCAACAAGAGCCAGCCCCCGCCTGCAAGATTTACCACCCGAGTTCGGTTTGATGCCAGAAGGACCCAAGAGAAGGAACGCTGCAACCAACACCATGGTACAAGAAACAACGTCGCCAATCATGCTGCAGCAGCCCCGGGAACCGCCATCGTTCCGGGGAGCCCCCGCTGAAGACCCAGAGGAATGGTTGGAGAAGCTGGAGCGCGTGCGGATCTTCAACAGGTGGGATGATGAAGAAACCTTCCGGCATGTTTTCTTTTACTTGGAGGATGCAGCTCGAACTTGGTTTGAAAACCACGAGAGCGCCTTGACCGACTGGACGCAATTCAAAAGCGAGTTCCTTAAGACCTTCACGACCGTGGTGAGAAAAGAACGAGCTGCGATTTTACTGGAAACTCGAACGCAACACCCGAACGAAGGAGTCGTAATCTTCGTCGAGGAAATGAAGCGACTTTTTCGCCGTGCGGACCCAGGAATGACGGAGGAAAAGAAACTACGGTTTCTGATGCGAGGTGTGAAGCAAGAGCTCTTCGCGTGCCTTGTTCGCAACCCCCCCAAGACCGTGTCCGAATTCGCGTCTGAGGCCGCCGCGATGGAGAAGACCCTCGAAATCCGAACGAGGCAATACGACCGCCCAATCAATGCGCTGGTTTCGGAGACGATTGGTGCCAGCGCTATTAACTCCGACTCACTACGCGACACTATCCGCGCAGTGGTAAGGGAGGAGCTGCGGAAACTTTTCCCGATGACGACACCAGAACCTCAAGTCACTTCACTGACCGACGTGATCCGGGAAGAAGTACAGCAGGCTTTGGGAACTTCTGTGCCGTCCGAAGCACCCCGCGAGCCCGAGGCTATGACCTACTCTGCGGCTGTTCGTCGACCCCGCCCTGCCCCAACACGCCGTCAAGAGGCCCCGCCGTACCGCCGCCCACTGTCACCCGCCCGACCCCCGGTAGCCCGAAACCAGACGCCGAGGAAGACGGACGTATGGCGAACTCCCGATAATCGTCCTCTGTGCTACCACTGCGGAGAGGCCGACCACATCTACCGTCGCTGCCCATACAAGAGACTCGGACTGCGTGGTTTCTCCGTCGACGCACCTCGCCCTCTCCCTGGCCAACGACCACGTGAGATCGACGAGTATCTATCTGAAACCAGCCGTGGCCCATCCCGTTTCAACCGCTCGCCATCGCCCTACCCGTACCAATCGCCGAACCGCCGTAGCAATGCTGACTTCTCACGTGGAAGGTCCCCCAGCCCACGCGGGGGAAACTAAAAGCAGCAACTTCGGGAGGTACAGTTGCACAACGGCGGAAAAATGAAAACCCTCCAACGACGCAGCGACTCGCTGAAGACCATCATTCACGACATGCCCTCATCCCTACGACCCGACCCAGCCCTAACGAGTCTCCTGAACACGACGACAGCTACACGGCGCGACGCGTACCCGACCTGACCGAGACGTCCGTTGAGAAGACGACGACAACGACGATGCACACTGCCCGACCGTCAACCCGTACAAGCAGAGATACGACGCCCCGACGAACCCGAAACTCGAGGAAGACTGCTTCTGACGTCAAGGTGTCCATCGACGGCTTTGACGTAGTCGCCCTCGTAGACACGGGAGCTGACTATTCGGTAATGAGCGGACCATTTGCGTCTAAACTGAAGAAAGTTATGACCAGATGGGACGGTCCGCACATACGCACAGCAGGAGGCCACCTCGTGACGCCAAGCGGAACGTGCACATCGCGCGTCACCATAGACGGCACAACGTACCCTGCGGCGTTCGTCATTCTGCCTAACTGCTCCCGCGACGTAATTCTTGGGATGGACTTTTTGATGGACAACGGGGCAATAATCGATCTGCAGACCAAGTCAATAACTTTTTCCCCCAATCACTCCATGACGCCGGAACCGAACCCCGAACGACGTGCTTCTGTAAGGATTGCCGATGATCATGTCACCCTGCCACCCCGCGCAAGCTTGATGGTCGCAGTCTACTGTGAAGATGCTGCTCCTGACGTCGACGCTATCGTAGACACTAATCAAAGGGTGCTTCTCGACCGTGGTGTGTCGGTCGCAAGAGGCATTGCGCGCTTCAAGGAACACCAATCCCACATTCTGGTTACTAATTTCACCGCGGAGTACCAGCATTTAAACAAGGGCGCGGCAATTGCATTCCTCGAAGAAGCGCAAGAAGCAAGTGACGTGATCGCGGTCGCCGACTTTGAACGCACACCCGTAGAAACCTTCAAGCTCCCGCAGCCCTTGCACGTGAATCCGGCGCTACCGCAAGAACAACGAAACAAATTATTGGCTTTGCTGCGTCGCTATAGCGAATGTTTTTCGTCGAGCGCAAAACTACGTCAGACCCCTCTAGCGAAGCACCGAATAATAACCGAAGATGGAGCCCGACCTACCCGACAGTCACCGTACCGCGTCTCTTCACACGAACGGGAAGCCATCCGGACTCAAGTCGACGACATGCTCAGCGACGACATTATACAGCCATCGAAAAGCCCCTGGGCTGCGCCCGTCGTACTCGTAAAGAAAAAAGACGGCACATTAAGGTTTTGTGTTGACTACCGGCGACTGAACAAAATCACGAAAAAGGACGTGTACCCCCTCCCCCGAATCGACGACGCCCTCGACCACCTCTGCCACGCGAAGTACTTCTCATCGATGGACCTGAAGACCGGCTACTGGCAAATTGAAGTGGACGAGAGAGACCGAGAGAAGACTGCATTTATAACCCCAGACGGCCTATACGAGTTCAAGGTGATGCCGTTTGGGCTGTGCACAGCACCAGCGACGTTTCAAAGAGTCATGGACACTGTGCTAGCTGGCCTTAAGTGGCACACCTGCCTCGTATACCTCGACGACGTAGTGGTATTCGCCCGGACTTTCGACGAACACCTTGCAAGGTTGGGGTCTGTACTCGAGGCAATTCGTACGTCGGGGTTGACGCTGAAGCCTGAAAAGTGCCGTTTCGCATACGAGGAACTCAAGTTCTTGGGCCACGTCGTCAACGCCGCGGGAGTCCTACCTGACCCGGCAAAAACTTCAGCTATCGCGAACTTCCCTAGGCCGAAAGACAAGAAGGGCGTGCGAAGATTTCTCGGGCTGTGCGCATACTACCGGCGCTTCGTCGCAAACTTCGCACGCATTGCAGAGCCACTCACGCGCTTGACGAAAGACAGCACCCCTTTCAGCTGGGAAAACGACCAAGAAAAAAAGCATTCTGCGAGCTGCAAAAACACCTGCAAAGCCCGCCCGTGCTCGCTCATTTCGACGAAAATGCCGAAACGGAAATGCACACGGACGCCAGTGATATAGGCTTGGGTGCCGTCCTTGTCCAAAAGCAAAGCGGCTGCGAAAGGGTAATCGCCTATGCCAGCCGTGGTCTGTCGAAGGAGGAGAAAAACTATTCTGCCTCTGAGAAAGAGTGCCTGGCTATTATATGGGCGATTTCAAAATTTCGCCCATACGTGTATGGAAGGCCATTCAAGGTTGTAACAGACCACCATGCGCTGTGTTGGCTCGCCAATTTGAAGGACCCCTCTGGCCGTCTTGGGCGGTGGAGCTTGCGCCTGCAGGAGTTCGACGTTACAGTCGTTTATAAATCCGGCAGGAAACACTCCGACGCCGACTGCCTGTCCCGCGCCCCCGTCGACCCACCACCACAAGACTCTGATGAAGACAGCGCGTTCTTCGGGATCGTGACGGAGAGCGACCTAGCCGCCCAGCAGCGTGCCGACCCCGACTTACGCGTCATAATCGAGTACCTCGAGGGATGCAACGTTGCCGTTCCTAGAACCTTCAAACGCAGCTTACCAGCATTCAGCCTGAGAAACTCCGTCCTCGTGAAGAAGAATTTCAGCCCCGGAACAAGAGCCAATTACCTTCTCGTCATCCCCGCGGACCTTCGTGACGAAATTTTGGAAGCGTGCCACGACGACCCGTCTTCCGGACATCTCGGCACAGCCCGCACTATTGGAAAAATCAAGGCGAGGTACTACTGGCCCGGCCTTACCTCTGACGTCACCCACTACGTCCGGAGCTGCCGTGACTGCCAGCGACGAAAAACGCCGCCGACAAGACCCGCCGGACTTCTACAACCGATCGCCGTCCCATCGAGACCATTTCAACAGATTGGAATGGACCTTTTAGGCCCGTTCCCTACGTCACGATCACAGAACAGGTGGATTGTCGTAGCGACAGACTACATGACGCGCTACGCCGAGACCGCCGCTCTTCCGAGGGGGACTGCACAAGAAGTGGCAAAGTTCTTTATAAGCCAAGTGGTGCTGCGACATGGAGCCCCGGAAGTCCTAATCACAGACCGCGGAACGGCATTTACTGCGGAGCTGATGCAAGGAGTATTACGCTACAGCAACACGGATCACCGAAGAACGACGGCGTACCACCCCCAAACGAACGGACTAACAGAACGTCTGAACAAGACAATCGCAGATATGCTGTCAATGTACGTTGACGTTGAACACAAGACTTGGGACGAAGTGCTCCCGTATGTCACGTTTGCGTACAACACGGCTATCCAGGAGACGACGCAGCTGACGCCGTTCGAGCTTGTCTACGGTAGAAGGCCGACTACGATGCTCGACGCCATGCTTCCGCACGTAGAAGACGACGACCTCAACGCCGACGTCCACGGATATCTTCAACGTGCGGAAGAGGCCCGCCAGCTCGCTCGAGTTCGTATAACGGACCAGCAGCTGTTAGATGCGGGCCGCTACAACCTCCGACGCCGAGACGCCGAGTACCAACCAGGGGATCGTGTGTGGGTTTGGACTCCCATCCGACGACGCGGACTCAGTGAGAAGCTCCTGCGACGCTATTTCGGACCCTACCAGATTCTACGACGTGTTGGCCAACTTACCTACGAAGTGATCCCTGATGGTGACGCCGGCACATCACGACAACGCAGGCGGCCTGAAGTCGTCCACGTGGTTCGCCTAAAACCTTTTTACGGACGATGACGAACTTTTATTTTCATTTGTTCGGACTGTCGCTTATGTTAGCATCGGGTCGATGCACTCTTAGAGGGGGGGTAATGCCGCGAACCATACATTGGGTTTGTTTATTTGTGTTTTGCGTTTACCGCCCGGCTGCGCCGGTCTGCGTTATCTCTGCGCCAAGGGAAGCGCGTGTTCCATTCTTTCTTTCTGTGCCGCATGTGTTATCTGTTGTGATAGGGAGAGCATTCCGATCTAACGTGAACAGCCCAGAATAATCTTCTTGGAGCTACTATGTTCTCGATGCGAATCGACGTTTCGAGAACCACGCGCGCCGAAAGATAAAAAGCCTGCAGTGCGGACGCCGGGGCATTCGATTCTGCGACGCTCGCTGACGCAAGTCACTTTGTTGACCGCTGCTTCGCCGCCTCTGTATTCTTTTGAGTTGTTAGGGGAGCACAAGTTCGCTCCAATAAACTTGTTTCTCCTGCAAGACAACTGCGTCGTCCTTGGCTTCGTGACAATATATATCAGGGTGTCGAACCGGAACCGAACCGAACCGAAAACCGGAACTGAACCGGTATTTTTCCCGGAACTGAACCCGAACCTGAACCGTTATTTTTTGAGCACGCTGAACCGGAACCGGAACTGAACCGAAAAAAGAAATAACGGTTACCAGTTCATGCCGAAACGGTTCGACACTCCGTTGTTTACATTGCACAGTCAATGCAATTCAGCCCTTTTTTTCTTCCACGTACCATCAACTTCGTACCTGCTCCCGCACTTTACCCTCCAGACAATTGAACGCTATCACGCTCTATGTAACAACAGGAGAAATGAATGAGCACCAATGTAATTAATGGTCTGTTGCTGCTGGAAGCGCGAGCGTAGTGCCAGCTGACCAAATGAAATGTCATTCTGGGCAGCTTGCAGGGGATATAACGCGACTTTGCCCTTCCCTAGCTGCGATTTTATTGGAGCAATCGAGCTGCAGGAGTGCTCCACTGCGCAACAGCGAAAGCCCCCACCCGATGTATGCAAACATTTTGCATTTCATAATTTGTTTAAAAGGTTAGACACCTGCAAATTGTTAATACATGACAAGTCTGACCGCAGGAGCTGCTCTGTGGCTAAGCCGTTTGCTGCTGACCACAAGTGGCTTCGATTGTTTGTTTGTTTGATCTCCCTTCCCCACGACCGTTTTTCGGAAGTAGATATAAAACGTCCGTGTATCGAGATTTTGATCCACATTTATTATCACCAGCTGGTTAAGATACGTCTGCCGGCCTGCAACATCAGCTGCGCCTCAGAGCAGAGAAAATGCGCCAGTTTTTTTTTTTAATGTGTTTACACGTAAAACAACAAAAAAGAAAAGGCAAATCACGCTGTTTTAAAATATTACGCAAAAAGCAAGTAAAACCAAATAAGTAAAAAAAAGCACCAAAACGTGGATATTGCTCTATACTTTTATTTGCCCTGCCTTTCACAACCAAACGTGTCATCAATGCGAAGGAAGTGAATTCCGTGGTCAGTTTTTGAGGACAGTAAGTGGAGAAGTTCCTTTTTTTACAGAAACAAGCAACAACAAATATATGTCAGGGAAAACTGTTAAGGTGCGCACTTAATCCCTTGGAAAGAAACTGCAGCCCTCGACCTATAGTGATAAAGCAGATGACACGTGCAGAAAGGCAGGCCGCCTCACACTGCCCCATTCGGCCAGCGATCATCTTTCCTGCTTGTTCTGCAGTTTTGTCTCTTTCAGATCTGCTTTTTTTTTTCGAAGGTGCACTTGTACTGACTACCCAACTCACTACATTACTTCTACTGCTACTCGTTACGGAGAGGAGTACTGCTGTGCACGAATGAAAGAGCGTCTACCTAAATAAGTCCCATATCCTGCTTTGCGCGTCAATTTTCTCTTTCATTTTGTAACAGCATAATCTGTCATAAGATTCCACAATGTAGCACACGGAACGATGGCCGGGGGTCAGGCGGTACGATGACATACTGATTGTAATGCACACTTCCGATATATCTATCGCAAAAGGAATTGCAGTGGTAAGAGCAACAATGCAGTGACTGAGCGTTAACTAAAGCTTACTTTTTAAAAAAGTGTGGCTAACACATTCGATAAGTTGACAGCTAAGAAATTATTCATGATGACCAAATAATCTAATTCATTTGTAGTATTTATGTGCGTGTTTTAGAATTTTTCTGTTTTGTTACAAATATAAAAAAAAAATGTGCGCCATTGGTAGTAAGCGCTGGTATTTGAACGCGGCAGTACGAAGGCCTTAATTTGAGGCTACAAGGTTAGCGTGATTGGCGATTCCATTGCGACGATTGCGATTTCAACAAGAAAGGAAAGAGCAGAAAATATATTCCACCGTCATATCTCTTGGCGGTGGCTTTATGAATAGTCGCTAGGACAACATAAAATCTGGACGAGAAAGTAGGTGGTAAATCGTCACCACTTCATCTGTTTTTCTAATATCTCGTAATTGTTTAAAGTTTGCTTTGCAATTGCGTCACTGCGCTTGGGGAACAGCAGCATCTTGAATTATTGTTTGTATTTTGATTTGGCTGTCGTTTTAAACTACTAAATGTTTTTTTTTTCTAATTGCAGTGATAATTCAACTCATCGAACCGGTTCGTGAACCGGTTCAAGCTCGCGAACCGGTTCGCGAACCAGTTCGGTAGGAGATTTTGTCGAACCGGAACTGAACCGGAACGAAATGATTTCGCCTGAACCCGAACCGTAACCGAACCGGTATTTTTTTCGGTTCGACACACTGATATATATATATATATATATATATATATATATATATATATATATATATATATATATATATATATATATATATATATATATCACCACCAGCCTATCTACGCCCACTGCAGGGCAAATGCCTCTCCCATTAATCTCCAATTACCCCGGTCCTCTGCTAACTGCGACCAATTAATCCCCGCAAATTTCTCGATCTCATCTGCCCATCTAACTTTCTTCCGCTCCCTGTCATGCTTGCCTTCTCTAGGAATCCACTCTGTTACCCTTAATGATCAACGGTTATCTTGCCTTCGCATTACATGCCCTGCCCACGTCCATTTCTTCTTAATTTCGACCAATATGTCCTTAACACGTCCTTAATATGTCCTTAATTTCTACTAATATATATATACATTAGGACAAACTCGAGGGGTCGGTGAAAATTTGTATTACCAGAAATTAGTCTGAAGCGGAGATTTTTGCGTTGTGGACGTTAGAAGCGAGCAAAAGTGTTGTTCATCTTAATCATGGCACATAGAGTTTGTCTAAGCGGGGGTCTACTGTATAACTTGGTAGAGGTGTGAAGCTTTGGGAAAAAAGTGCTGAGCACGGCCAGTGGTCCATTTACTAAAACAGCAGAGAGGACAGCCACCGACTGGGACACGCGGAAGAAGCGGGGAGCCCCGGCTCGGAGAATGAACATGGGTTTGTCTGAGACAGGCCCAGTTTTCTTACAATATATATATCTAGGTTCTGGCCTTTTTTACTTTATTGCCGCTCGTTCGTGCAGTGTGTTGGCTCCACAGGCTAAATAGTGTGACGGATGGACGGGCCAACTATTTCAACTTATGTCGAAGCTCAGTGTCACACATGCTCGCCATGGTGAACAAAAAATAAATCAGAACAATAACCAAGCTGTGCTTCCTCCACTCGAGCGCTACCACTTGCGCTTCCTGTAGTCAAATGAGCAACAGTTCGACGATATGATTCAAGTAACAAGCCACAACAACGTATCACGCGGGTATCACTTATACGTTGTGAGAAACCAACTCGGGCGTCGAGCTTCGCCGATGCGACAGTAGCGCAAATGACTTCGGGTGAACTATAAAGGCAGTGACGAAAAGCAATTTGTCACGTGACTTTTATGGCCACGACGTCACGACACTTAAAGGGACACTGAAGTGAATTTGTCAAGCTCCGTTTTTGCTTGCACTGCGTAGACTGGCTCAAATTAGCACACTTTTCATCGTTTATCCGGTTGACAAATCGGTAATTATTTTGCAAAGCGCGAAAGAAGAAAAACTACCATGCGCGGTTTGCGGCGGCCGCACCAACTAAAGCTGTGACGTTGGGAGGAGCGGGCACCGTGATTGGACGATGCCCAAGGTGAGCAACCAAACAGGTTTCGGTTTCGGTTTCGGTTCTGTAAAACACAACCGGTGGCGTTGTTGGATGGGCATTCTCAATAACTCAGTAATCATCGTACCGCGCTTCTGCCATGTTGTCAGCTGTAAAAATGCATAAAGATAAGCCTCCCAGGACGGCTTGGAATCGTAGCATTCACTAGCCGAGGGGCCTACGCAATGCATGGACGCCCTCCGCGTACCCGCAGACGCCCAAATGTCATGCGCTTTTCCCCCATATTTGGAGCTTGCCTCACTCATGCCTGTATCGTAAAAAGCGTGTTCGCACCAGGCCAAGGGTCTGTTCATTCTGGCCTGTGCCCACTGCCCGCAAGCAGTCGGTGCTTATGGCAACAGCACGCCAACGAGAACTCGCTAGCGCGCCAGTGCCAGCCTGCGCGCGTTCTGTGAACGAGTTCGTGGAGCCATGAACGTTGCGGCCCAAAACAAGGTGAACTCAATGTAGAAAACATCGGCAGAAAACTAAAAAGTTAACTTACAAAAAAAAAAAGCACGTACCCGCGGGAACTCGAACTCGTGACTTGCAAAACACTTGCGGCAACATACCTAGCGCCCCAGACCACTCGGCCACTTTTTTCCTCTTTATTGCCTGTCTTCGGTATACACAATAAGAACAAAAGAATTGTAATTCTTTTGTTTTGTTTCGTTCCAGACCACTCGGCCACGGGACGCTTTTTTGTATTTATTGCCTGTCTTTGACAATTCACGACAGATTACATCTCAACATTGCAAATATGTACACATACAAGAGGTGGAGTTGCCAGCCACTACAGCGCTGACTTTGTCCATTTAAAATGCCCTCATATTGATTAGTTGCTCTATTTGCGGCAGCCAATCGGGTAGTTCCTGGTGGAACTTAATAACTTCAACAAATCGCCCAATGCTTTCTTTGAAAAATACTCCCTTGCACATCGCGCATCAACATCATTGTACAACCTTGCTGTACGAGAGCGCCATATACTATGGAGACCCAGTGCCATGACTAAATCGTAAGGCACTCCATCCTCATTGTCTATTGCAAGGAAACGTATACCGTGAGGATCTAGTGGAAAATCTTTGTGTAATGTCCTCTGTAGCACATCCCAAAAATATACTCCCTCCCAACAATGCAAAAATACATGATCTATTGTCTCGGGGGATTTACAACTAAAACAATCTGTCCCCCATGGTACGAATAACCCCCTTTCTTCCATAAATGTTCGTACTAATAATGTTCCTGTATGTAACCTAAACATAACGGATTTAACCCCTGGTTGAATCTGCATTCTTTTAACCCTCTTAAGCACATCGCTACTGGGCCTTCCAAAGTACATAGCCCTGTACATGGGAACAGGGAACACAACATCGACAATATCATGGTACAATTTCTTACGCGCAACCGTACTTAAATACTCTTTTGAAAATCTTGCGTTTAAAAACTTTACGCTGGCCACGACCTCCTTAAAATATCCAAAGATACCTCCTGTCATGTATTCAGTCGTAATCACAAAATCGGGGAGAACCCTGCCTAGCCTTAATTGACACACTGTACGAAGAAAAGGGTCCCTTACTTCTCTGCAAAAAAGAAATCTATTTACTAGTTGTCGCACAAATAAATGCGCTAGCCCCACTCCTCCATCTTTCACACGCCTAAAAAGGTTGTTACGACTGCACCTCTCCCAATTCGAGGCCCAAACAAAAACAGCGAACACTCTATGCAACTTTTGCACGTTTGTGCGTGAGCAGTGCAACACCTGCATCACATACCACAGTTTGCATACTAAGAACAAATTACACACGGTCGCCCTAGCAAAGGTGGACAAATAAGCCCCTTTCCATTTGTCCGCTTTCGCGCGAGTTTCTTTTGTCTGTTCTCGCCAATATGGTTCGCTATCCCTATAAAACTGTAGGGGGGCTCTCAGATACCTAACTGGGGTTGTTGTCCAGGCCACGTTGGCAAAAACGCTGGGGGTGGATTGCCATTCGCCATGCCAGAAACCAAGATATTTTCCCCAATTTACTAGGCTTCCGGTTGTGGTACTGAACCGTTTTGTGACCTGGACTACTCTATAAATGCTCTCTTTGTTTTCACAGAACACAGCAATGTCATCCGCATAAGCCAGCAGTTTCACTTCGGTCTCCAGGAGGCGGAATCCACGAATTTCTACGTCATTTTGGATACGCAAACACAAAGTTTCAATGTAAATACAAAACAATAATGGGCTAAGTGGGCATCCCTGGCGCACCGAGCGTTGCACGTCAATGGGCGCTCCCAATGTCTTATTCACCACTAACCGCGTAGTGCAATTTCGGTACGCCAGAGCCACCCCATCTTTGATAACAGAACCTACATTGATATAATCCAGTATACAAAGCAACACTTCATGTGACACACAATCAAAAGCCTTCTCGAGATCCAGCTGAAGAACCGCGACACCTACTTTTGCAGCATCGCTACACTCAAGCACGCACCTGGCCTTGTGAATGTTAGTACGTATAGATCTCCCTCGTATACCGCAGGTTTGATGAGAGCCTACTATTTTATGGATCACTCCCTGAAGTCTACTTGCTAATATTTTCATAAAAATTTTATAATCAACATTCGTGAGTGAAATGGGCCTGTATGAAGTCACTTGTTTAAGTTTTTCCCCATCCTCTGTTTTTGGGATTAATATCATGTGAGCGGATCCATAAGAAGGTGGCAGGACATTCAACTCAAACGCTTCATTGAAAACGGCAGTTAGAACTGTAGCTATTTCACTTTTAAATTCTTTGTAGAATGCCGCACTTAAACCGTCCGGCCCTGGCGACTTCCCCGGGTTTAAATTGTCAATAGCTTCTTCAACTTCTCTTACTGTTATTGGCTGCTGTAACAGCTCCTTCGTTTCATCATCCAGTCTTGGCATGTTGCCAAGGAATTCTTTCTTGAAGTTTTCAATATCAACTTCCCGGAAAGCAAAAAGCGATTTGTAGTACTCGAAGAACGATCGCTCAATGTGATTGTTATCGTCTGAAGTAACGCCATTCCAATCAATCTCGCTTATATGGTTCCGACTAGCGTGCGCCTTCTCCAACCCCAAAGCCCTCTTTGTAGGCCTTTCACCCGCTATCACCTGTTCTGCTCTTGCTCGCACTAGCGCTCCTTGATAACGTTCCTCATCTATTATTTCTAGTTTTTGTTTTGTTTGTCTTATGTCGTCTCTGTAAGCCCCCGGCTGTTTGCTTTCTTGTTCTGTTAATGTTTGCAGCAAAGCTCGTAGCGATGTTTCCTTCTTATTTTGTTCGTACTTTATGCAGCTGCCCCTTTCGATAGCTTTAATTTTGACTGCTTGTTTAGTTAGTTCCCACATTGCCGCCACCGTATTTTGGCCGTCCTGTTCAATTTTGCTAAGTTTGTCCGTGACTAAGCTAGTGAAAGATTCGTCTTTTAAAAGCTTTGCATTTAACTTCCGCATGTCCCATGTGAAACTATTACTCCGTTTTTTGCACCCAATCCTACACTTGACCATACAATGGTCAGAAAAGGACATTGGCAGAACACTGTAGTTGCAGCACTTCGGAACCAGTTCTAAAGGTATGTATATTCGGTCCAGCCGGGCGTGGCTTGTACCCTGGAAGTGGGTGTATTGTACGCTTCTGGCTCCCTCCATACATTCAGCAACATCCTCCATCCCGTATTCTACAATCTGCTGATGTAACAACTCAGTGCTCGCATCCTTAAAAGGCCGGCTGCTTGTCTTATCACGTGCGGTTAAAACACAGTTAAAGTCCCCTAATAATATTATCATCCTATCATTAGATAAATGCCTGCCTATATTCGAAAAAAAATCTACTCGCTCGTCGACTAAATTCGGCGCATAAATACACACAATACGCCACTCAACCTTACAGAAAGACAGGTCGCACACAACTAACCGTCCAGACGCACAAGTGATAACAGATTGAACCACTAAACCCGGCAGCTTTCGCACAAAAAGCACACAACCCGCCGAGGTTCCGACTGCATGACTAACGCACACATAGTATCTCGCCGCGAACCGTCGCACCATGCTCTCAGTCTCTGCCTCCCCCTGAATTTTGGATTCCTGAACGGCTAACACATCAACGTCATGCTCAGTTAACAGTCTGTGCACTTGACTTTGCTTTCCTTTGCTTGCCAATCCCCTGACGTTAAGTGTAGCTATGTTCAGGGCGGGGTCCTGTGCCATTTCAGTTCAATTTGAGGCCGAGAGCATGGCGCCTACCTTCGCGTCACGGGACGCGCTACGCGTTCTCTCCCGCTGCTGCACTGTCACTCGGGCTGCGTTGCCCGGGCGGCGTTTCCGCAGGGTTCCTATCCGGTGGGATAGTGGCCCTGGGCCTCAGCGAAAGCCGTCGCCCTTGAGTCGCTTTCACTGGTGGCTCTCCGATGTGCGCGTCTCCTGCGTCGTCTTTCTCTTCAACGTGCGGACGCTTGGCTGAACCAGCCGCAGTCACAGCCATGTCCGCGTCCATGGTTTCCTCCCCTTGCACCAACGCTTCCCCGGAGGCCCCGGCGTTCAAGCGTCTTTCGTCGCTCTTATCCGCGCCCTCCTCCTCGCTGGTCAGCGTTCCGCGTGAGTCCTCAGCGTCTCCTTCCTCCGCGTCAGCGTCGGCTTCACTCGGTGTCGTCGCGGTAGTTCCCGGGGTCTCGCTGCCACCTGTTCCTTGCGCTGCTTCCTCTGCTTCGGCGACGTCCATGAGGTGCTCAGCAGACGCATCGGGGTCAGCGCGCCCCCCCGTTACCGACGCGTACGAGGGCACGCACTGCGCGGCGAGGTGTCCGAATCGCCGGCACTGGGTACAACGCGGCACCTTACACTCACGGCGCACATGCCCCTGTCCATTGCAGCGAAGACACTGCATTGGCCGGCCCGGCACCACCACAAGGGCGAGCTCTCCCGCGACTCTTATCTGATGTGGCAAGTCGTCCAGCTTGATGCCTCTTTTCAGCTTGAGCAACACCGTCCTCGTCGTTGACCCCTTGTCTGTAACGCCTTGGACACGCCAGCGTTCGCGGTTCACTTCGGCCACTTTGCCGTACGGCGCTAGGGCGGCACGAATGTCTTCGTCGGCGACGCCGTGCAGCAGCCAATGCAGTTTCAGTCGTACCTGTTGGTCTTGCGGGTCAATGATGACGCACCGCCGGCCCTTCACCTGTAGCTCGGTGACTGCTAACATCCACTTCGTCGATTCGGCACTGTTGAATGTTATCGCCCACACGTGGTTTATTTGGTAGGCTCCCAAGGCGACAACCTCGGAGAGCAAACCAGTCCGTGCAAGCGCGTCCCTGAAGTCTTCGACCTTGAATGGTCTTGTTTTCACATCACCGTGCAAAAATAACGTGTTCACGACAATACGACCGGTGGGCAGTTCCCCAGCATTACCTGATAATCCTCGCTGTCGCTTCCGTTAGGTATCGTTAGGCCTGTTTCCGCGGCTCTGCTGAGCCGCCATTACCGCTCCGCCGGAGCTCATGATTCGCACGTCCGAACGCTAGGGCGACCGGAAGTAGAATGTCGGCCACGGGACGGGTTCCGCCGACCTTGGTGATATAAGGTATATATTGTACAACAAGTTTACACTTTTATTTAGTTTTGGCATTTCAAGCAGCTTAGCTTAGGTGACTATTTGTTGTATTGCGCTCGTGCAGTAAGCGTCCCCCGAGTTTCCACAATAGCTCACGTCTAGCAATTGCATTTCGTAGACGGAAAAGCGTCCGCAGATGCGTAGTCGTGCTGCTGACCGCTGTGCTTGTTCGCCCAGCGCAAAAAAGTGCTTCCCGCACCCTATTTTTACGCTGTACGGTAAAAATATCAGTTGATTTTATTTCCTTAGTACCTATATTGACTTCGCTGACTCTTCTCCCGCCTTCAAGAGGCCTTATATTTTCCTACTGGCGTACCAGTCAGCGAAGCGTCGCATGTGCGCTTGTGCAGCGCTTGTGTGAAGCGACCTTGACTTGGCGCTAGATACAGTGTACAAACTAACCAAGTAAAGAAAGACCCATTCTTCCATTCACAAACGTGTCCTGGCTTCGTTTCAACTGAGCGAACGAATTGCGACGACCCGTCGGCGGCCGGCGGATGAAACGCTGGGCCGACTGACTCTGTCTGAAGGCCGGGGATCCGTGCAGTAGCGCAGCCAATTGCGAGCTCGGCTCCTCGCGACGTCACACGAAAACGCTGCAGAAAATGGGCGAGCGTAAAGAGAGGAGGACAGCATTTTCGAATTGATTTTTCTACTAAATAAAATCGCGTAAACGCGCTCAGAGTGGTCGTAACATGGCCTGGGGACTCCGGGCTACAATTTGCGCAAGTAATCCCGCAATGTTTACATATCACTTCAGTGTCCCTTTAACTGTTGTTGGCCGGATAGAGGGTCCCGTCGCGCGGCGAGGGAACTCGGTCCAACAGCGATCTGCTCCGCCGTAGCAAACCGACGAAAAGCGACGGCCGGCTCATCGCGCTCCCGACGTCGCGACGAGGCGAATCACCACCGGGAACGTGCTTATTTTCATCGACTTTCAAATGAAAATACTGATACGAACCGACCAACAACAACACATGTGGCACGTAAACCTCACGGCAGACTGGCCTGCCGTGCGCCCAGTAATCATGATCAAAGAGAAACGTGCATTTGTCAGGTCCTTCGCACGTCCTGTCAAAGTGACAACAGGAGATTTATTGAATTCGGCCCAAGATCTATCTGAGGCTCTTTAAAGGGGAAAGTTAGCTAATCCTGATAATCCTTTTGACTAGACACCCTCGGCGAAAGCAGCCCTTATGTTGCCCTCGCTGCCAGCTTTCGAAGAAGAAGAAGACAGGAAGCAACGGCCCTCCAGCCCACCGCTGAACGCTAGGGTTCATCATGACTGACGTCCCCTTCCCTAAAGCTGAGGAAGACCAATCTGAGGATGCCCCTTCTTCTGGACGTGATAAGGTCGTTGTAGCAGTCGTCATGGTCGCCATCGGCACCGTAGCCGTGGGGGCACTGATTCTCAGGCACACCACCAGGTCCTCGTCGCCACAGATGTTTCTCCCGCCGCCCGGCAGCAAGGAATTCTGCTGTTCGGAGCAAGTCCAAGGCTTCGTTTCCTACATCAACACCAGCGTTGACCCCTGCGGAAACTTCTTCGAATACACCTGCTCCAACATGTACAAGTACAACCTCAGTGCGAACACCTCCCCGAACGATGCGCTGGTTCAGTTCGTTAGCACTGGCATCTCCCCAACGCCCGAAAGACGAAGAGGTTCGGCTGGAAACTTCGTGCACGCCTACTTCCAGTCCTGCGTACGAAGCATAGACGACCACGGCTCGTTTATTTCCCAGATGGCTGTTAACCTCGCTCGGTTCGCCCACGATTCCCTGCTCAGGCCCGGCTCCAGGAACAGCCTGGAGTTCATTGTGACAGTTGCTTTGAAGTACAAGCTGCCTTCCGTTCTTCTGGTTAATTACGATCACCGATCCTCGAAGCTTTTTCTCCGCTTCAATGCACGTTGTAAAGTCGCGCCATTCTACGAAGCCATGAACTCTTCTGTAAGCGCTGTACGAGGCGCCCGCAACGTGCCTTTGACCGTGGAAGAAACAGTTGAGTTCATGACGGAGCTGTGCCGACGTTTCCCGTACCCGGTGACGGCGAGGACGCGTACGTACAAATTTGGAGCGCGAAATGCCGCCGTTGACAGCGAGGTATGGAACGTTCGAGACATTGCAGCTGCACTAAGCGCTGTCGGTATAACGATGGACAACGCGAGTGTCATTGACGTCACCGGCCAGGCCCAGATAAAGGTTATTCGCGACGACTTCGCCTCAAAGGCGGACTGCGGAGTCAAAGCCGCGTATCTCCTTTGGCATAGCGTGGCCGCAGCCTCGGATCGCTTCTTTTCCAACGGCATCCGGCTCGACCTGAAGGGTTTTGAGCGTTGCATGCACCGATCGACGTCAATTGGAGATTTGTGGCAGCGTCTAAAAGAAGAGATGTTCAGCAGCCTGGAAAGGGACGCCGAGGTGACCGCCACCTTCGCCGCGGTTAAGAAAGCGATACTGCACGACGTCGAATCGAGCATGCTCTTGGACGTCGGTGACGTCACTCGGTTCACAAGAATGCTGGCAGACATTTACGTGACCACGGCTGTAGCTGACGCCACGATGCGACGGCGAGTCGAGGTTCCTACACCGAGCTCCGACTTCAGCGAAAACATCCTTCTCGGTGAAGAATACTCGTTTGCCGTCAGTCAAGAACGCACCACAACGTATAATAACGAATCCATTTTCGACAAAAGCTTTTCCACGGACGTCGTGACCGCCGGAAGCGGGGGTCAGTTGGAAATATCACTCGAACTGTACCTGAGCACCCAGACAACGTCCGCGAACTCAAACATCGCCAACATGCCGGTACTTGGCTACGAGCTCGCACGGTCCATCTGGAGTGGTATTTTACGAAACAAGAACTGGAATGCGAAGACGAAAGAAAACCTGCGGAATTTCAAAAAATGTTTCAGTAGAAATGCCGCGCCAACCTTGTTCTGGTCGGAAGAGGAAGACGACGCAATTGCCGTGTCGCTTGCCCTGGCGTCTATTTTAATGGCTTTCAGCCGACCTGAAGACTGGTACACCCCGAAGTCGGCGGCGAGCATGTGGTCCATGTCCCATGCGCAGTTCTTTCTTCTCAGTGTAGGTCTTCGGCGCTGTCGTACGTTTTCAGCGCATTTGCCGCCATGGGTGCGCGAGTGGCGCATGGGTAGACAGTTCGCTTACGTCGAGGATTTTTTCAAGGCATTTAATTGCTCTAAAAGCTCTGTTAAGCGAATTACGCCAGCTGAATGCAAGATTGGCTCGCCAATTACGACCGCAATCATCTCACCAGCGATTACGCCTCTTAATGCGGCTAAAGCATGATAACGTGATAGTACTTATGCCGCGTGCATCCAACCCGCACCGTAGGCTCTGTAGAACAATAAAATAGGAGTCCGTGAACCATGAGCAATACAATTTTATGATTTGTATGCCCGCTTCTGCAGAGCAGGTATAAGAAGTTAAAATTGAGGTTTTTATTCACCGAAGCTGTTACAAGACTCGTGACGCACTACTATAACACAAAGAAGGTCGCTTATTGAGAACTAGCCGGGACGTGTCCGGCGTCGTCCATGCTTTGGCGCGCACTGCTGCTCTCGGCCCGCGCAATCTACGTCACGTGAGTGACTGTCTGAAGTAAGCCCCACCAGATGGCGGTACTTGTCCGCTTACGGCTCTACGGAGCGCAGTGCTTGAGTTGGGGCCTGCCGGGGCGCGGTACATGACCGAAGCCACAGCTGGTGTGTGAAGCATGCGATGAAAGTTGGCTTTAGGCTAATTTAGGCTATTATAAATCGTTATTGTGTGCAGAGATCTGGTACGCAGAACCTTTCCTTTACAGACCGTGACACGCGCTACCCTTCAGCTGAAAATTCGTCAGAACTTACGTCAGAGCTCCTCCATCGGAACTTTGCGGAATCCTCGGTTGTAGTGTAGCGGAAGAGGCAGAAAGCATTATTGACGAGGAACTACTCTTTCTTTGCGATATTTGTAACGTCATTACTATGCAGTTTCTTAAAGGGAATAACTTTGTTCTTGATTAGAATAATGCATCAAAGTACTTCCGCTAATTTTACGAGTCCGCGTGTTGTTGAGGAAAACGTTTGCTAAATATTCTCAGCCACGTAATTTTTTCGTTGCCTCCGTCAAAAGGTACATTCAAATAAGGCGCGGAATTTCATTGTGCTTGGACGCAAGGGCATCAACAAATTTTCTCATGGTTGGGGGGACACAGCGTACCGATTATATAGCGTTAAGACGACTGCAGACGAATCTATGGTCTGCTGAAAAATACCACCCACGAGGCAGAAATTCACATTTGAGGCATTTCTAGACAACCCGATAAAAATATCTCCACCGACCTTCTGTAGCTAAAGTGAGTGTGTGAACGTCATAGCCCTTCTCGGAAAGTCTGGTGACGCTGTCTCTCAACGCCGTCTTCCAATGCATTTATTTAGCGTATATGGGCGTTTACCCATCAAGTATCAAATAATTACTGCTGACAATTTGTGCGCCGCGTCACTTTTCAAAGCCTGGGACATAATTCCCAAAACTACTTTGATACATAAGAAATTAGCGTAAGCAAAAATTCAGAGCCCTTCCACTCTTTCAAGATGAAATCTAGCGAAGTTGTAGCTATGGTGGGTTTTTATATCGTCGGGTTTTGCTATAGTCATCTCATTTATCATTTTCATTGACTCACGCCGGTTTTCCAAGCGGGAAAGCAGCTGTTCATGTGGGAGGGACTCGCAGCTACTTGACGAGGCGGAACTTGAGGCGGCAACGGAACGGTAGTGGCTACACATTCGGAGGCCGCAGCTTTCCATTGTTTTCGCGCCCTTTCGCGATTGTGTGCGCGTCCACGGCCCTTGAATTTCCGCTCTTCTTCCTCCGAGCGAACGACACGCGCATTCCCTAAGCGAGTTAAAAGTGCAACAGCTGATAACGGTGCTAGCGCCGTTAGCCGATCGCACAATCTGTGAAACAGGTGTCGGTGGTGATGAGGCGCTTTTCTCTAAACGGAGAATCAGCGCGGAGTAAATCGCCTCCTCCGGAAGAGAAACCCGGGATTCTAAGCATTCACCGCCTGTGTTTACAAATGCACAAGGAACGAAGGAGGAAAGAATGTGGTATACACAAATAGGCCGCCAGGTGTACGCCTCAGCCTTTCGTCCTCGCCTTATTGCGCCTTCCTAAACATTAACCTAAACCAACTGGCACAGCTTTGTTTTGATACACAGCTTTCTCATGGAGTTGTGAATGCTCATGCGTGGGCGCTGTTGATGGGAATTTGTGTGGAAAAAAGTGAGGAAAAGTGAGGAAAAAAATCAGTGCCCCTACACTTTGTGAAGTTAGTGCAAGCATGCATACTGTTCTTGTACCGCTACTTTTCTTCTCTTGCTAATGTTGCCTGTTCTGTTTTTTTTTTTCCGAGACACCGCCTTAAGCCCGTTCTACATGCAGCGAATTTCGCCTGCGAATCCGCTGGAACGAACGTTCGCACTTGCGAAGTTCGCAATGCCTGGAATTGTTGTCTACATGGGGCCTGCGAACGCCGTGATTTTCGCATTTCAGATGCGCCTTGTTTGCAGACTGAATTAAGTTTGCCACCAGCAAAGGTTGTTGTGATTTTAAAAAGGGTGGTTTTATTTTACTTTCTTGGCAAGTTGTTTCTGCCTGGTTTGCGGTAAATATAAGTTTATTTGCGGTTTTATATAAGAATCGCAAATTCTTTACCAATATACGCACACACAGCAGAGAAGACAAATGTTTTGGTGTGCCCGCGCTTTTGTCGCGCTCATACAAGTAACGCCATCTGTTTTCCAAGCGTGCAAGTGGTGCCGAGCTGTGCTCCTATTGGCCGCAGGTCCGGCTCCTCTACGCCGCACACGCCGCACGAGCGGCGTTTGCTCGACCGCTTCAAATGTTTGGCACTTTGCCGCAGCAACGAAAAAAGGTAGTTTTGCCGCACGAGCGGCGCCGCATCAGCGAATTCGCAGGCGAAATCGCTCCATGTAGTACGGGCTTTAGAAGTAAATAGTGCAGTTGTCGGTGAGTGCTTAATATACAGCCGCGTCGACGCAACGGGCCCCTTTCTTACTTTGGCATTCCTGTAAAGACAAATAAACACATCTGGACAATATGGGAGGGAAGATCTGGACAATAAGGGAGGGAAGAGGGAAGGGAGGAAAAATGGGAAGGGAGGGAAACTGTGAAGGCTTTCTATGGCACTCTATTGGGGACAGAGCACACAAAAAAATAAACCCAGTTTTATCCAGTCCTGAAGTTGCTAAAACAGCGGAGGTGTGGTTCGGGAGGCGGGAGACTCTCTCCCATTTCCTTTGCGTAACGGCAGGGAGAGAAAACCACTCTGCGAGACTACTGCGCCCCTCTATTGGTGGGTCTGGGAACCGGTTTCAGCGAGGCCGTCTGTGGGTCTGGCAAGCGACTTCTACCCCTATTTGACGTACGACGTTCGACCTTCAGCAGACGGTCGAACAGGCTGGACGTACAACGGCTGTGCGTTAGAAGCTGTTTCCCGATCGCGCGGAAGTTATTTCTGTGAACAATAATGCGCTTTCACTAGAATACATTCACCTCTTTACCACAGCCGACAAACTGAGTACACCGCATGTGCAAATGGATCGTGTCTGCTTGTCTTTGATGCAGGGCGCTCTCCCATTTCCTTCCCCTAACGGGAGGGAGGGGAACCCAGCGAAGAGTCGGAGTAAGCGTCAGCTTCTGTGTTCAACAATCTTTAGAACAAAGGGAGCAGCCAGCTGCTAATAACCGACAACAGCGAAAATGCAAGACCAAAACAAATAACAGGCCTTCGGGGCTGTCGGGTTTGGCAGGAGGCATTATACGATTCCCGGTAATTATATGTAAGATAAAACAGTTTTTCAACCTCGCCGAACGTTCGAAAGTATTACATCACATAATTTTACGTTGTCGTAGCATGAAAGTATGCCGACATGCACTATGGGCCGCAAAAACTGTAGGTTGAGTTCCACATAACCCACTGTGTGTATAGGCGCGTGCTGGTTTTATACCAGGCTTCTAACCAGTATAGAGGTTTATTGAGCAAAACGAGTAGCGTCTACGGTAAAGATACAGTAACACTATGTTAGTTGAGACCTGCAGGAAAATTCAGTACATTTCCCCTAGACTTGTTTTCCCAACATTCACATATGTGTTATAGGAAAACATGCGCTCAAGAGACGGAGAAAAAACTTTATTTATAAGTAAAATCGAACTGATTAGAGGGCCGGGTTCTCAGTCCAGAACAAGAGAGTACAGTAATTTTCTTCGATTAATAGAACGCCATCCCGAATAGACCAGGATTTGTCCTTTACGCCTGGAAAAGGTGGAAAACAATGAAGAGCTGCTTGGAAATGTTAATCGGATTCGATTTTTGTAATATATGCACGTATACTTTTATTGCGTTCTTTAGTGAGTATATCGCACCTTCAACACCGTAATCATGTCATAATTGTTTGGGTTAAGAGCCAGCTCGTTATGATAGCTATGGTTACGGTAGAAATTCGAAGCACAAAAGCCGCCTTCGAGCACTCTGGACTACGTACGTTGTCAGTGGCGCGATCGCGGTGGCGTAGCACAAACCTTTTCATTCTATTTGCACGTGAATAAATACCGTACGCTGCGAATATGCATATTCTTACATGTAGCCGTAACGATAGCGAATTTGTGAAGAAGGGAATATATGCCATACAGCCTGAAGAAAACATCCACATGATCTTTGTGATCCTCCCAAACATCCCAAGACCTACTAATAAGACGTTTGTGACGGTGCGGAAAAATTAATGCGTTGGGTACAGTAAAAAAAAATCTATCCACCAGAACCAACCACAAGTCACAGTTCTAACCGATTGTCAACAGGCCTGCCGACTGTACCAGTACGGCAGGGTACCGGCAAGCGCCCTTCGTCTCCTCCTGGCCTTGCCCGAAGATCTCGGAATCGCCATCGTATGGACCCCACGCCACTCGGGCCTTGCCGGGAACGAGGCAGCTCACGCTGACGCCCGCGATCTGCACTTCCGGGTATTCTCATCCTTAAGGCGAGATGACTTGAGTTGCCCGGGCTCCACAATACCCTGCGTAACACCTCTCGATCCTACATACAATGCTACCCTATACCACTACCTGCACTCCAGAAGGATCTATCCACCGCCCCACCCTACTCTCAGCAACCAACAGTCTCATATCTGGCGGCGGCTACAGACCGGTACTTACTTTAACCACAGGGTTCTCTCCCACATTTCTCCATCCCTCTTCCAACACGACTGCCACACTTGCAACGTTCCTCTCACTACCTACCACTTGGTGTACTCATGCCCAGACAACTCTAACCCCACCCCAACCCATCACCTGAGAAGTGGGAGTCTGCGCTGACCAGCTCGGCTCCGGAGCGGCAACAAGCTCTGATCGACCGAGCACTGGAATCAGCGCGGGCTCGCGGCCTCCTGGGCTTGGAAGCTGACCGCTTCCACTCTTAGTCCTTTTCTTTTAAGATAAATAAACGTTTATCTCTCTTTCACCTGATACAAGTCAACAAGGAAAAAACAGTGGACAGCTGCTTTATTTCCTGCTATGCAATGCGCCTGTAGGGGCGCTGTGCTTGGCATGTACCATTAGACGGTTCAGTCTTCATAAGAGCATCCCAAAAATACGGCATGCAAGCCTGCGCATTTGGAATACATATCGTGCAGCTCTGAGTGCTGAATCTCGCGTATGAGCTAGAAAGGACATGTTACACACGATCTTCTGGCCGATGCTCTGAAGAAAGTTGTTCTGTCTCTATTTGTGTGTTGGAAACTTGTGGGAATACAGCTTGAAATTATTCAGATGTGTCAGAAGCTGGTAAAAGTACCTGAATTACTAGAAATACGCGTTTTGATGCACTACAGCGTCAAAGCGGATGATTTCTAGCACAGGCGCCGCTGCCCCTCACAAGGGGAGTGTAGCAGACGACAGCGGAGCGAGTCCCTAAGCCGACGTCAGAGCCAGGGGGCGCCACTCAAACAACTCACCGCCAATAGCGTCACGCGAGATACTAACCCAGATTTACCTTCACCAAAAATGCTACAGTAGCCACCTAGAATAATAGTTACGAAAACATTAGCAGTGACCATTACATCGGGGAGACTTCAATAGTGACGGGCCACCCACGCCTCCAGCGTGACAAAAAGCTCCACATTACAGACTGGGTTCCACATTACAGACTGGGATAAGTTACGACTTTTGCGCTCGACGGTCCCCGACACCACCAGTGGCCCCATCAACGATACTGCCGTGAACCATGCATTGGGTTTGTTTATTTATGGTTTATTTTTACTGCCCGGCTGCGCCCGGATGTGTTATCTGTGTCCCAAGCGGAGGGCATGTCCCATTCTTTATTTTTATGCCGCACGCGTTATCTGATTAAGATAAGGAGAGCGTTTCGCGATAACGTCACTAGCTTAGAATAATCTTCTTTGATCTACAATGTTCTGGATGTTAATCGACGGTTCGAGAAACACTCGCGGCGAGAGATAAAAGCCTGCAGAGCAGACGCCGCGGTATTCGACTCACCGACGCTCGCTTGCGCACGTCACTTTGTTGACTGCTGCTTCGCCGCCTGTGTATTCTTTGAGTTGTTAGGGGGGCACAAGTTCGCTCCTATAAACTTGTTTTCCTTGAAGACAACTGCGTCGTATTTGGCTTCGGGACAATATCAAGGAATGGGTCACACAGCTTCAGGAACACGTCAATCTGGCAACCAAAATCATGCCAGAGGAGGCTGGGCTGTCTGAAGTTGATAGTCGTCTATTGCACATGTGGGAAGCCCGGACAAGCATGCAGAGCCGACTACAACGACAAAAACACAATCGCTCCGTCAGGAGACGACTGGCTCGGCTCAATTGGCGGAGAGTGCGACCACGGGCGGCGCTGCGAAGCGCGCCTCCGTGACATCGGCTTAGGGATTCTCGCATTTGTCGTCTCCTTCAATCGGGCTTTCTCCCTTAGCTTTCTTGGCGCTCGTTTGACTTTTGATGCTTGTCCGCACCAGATGTTGCGTATGCGCAACTTTTTATCGCAATAAAAGACTTAAAATCGCATACGTAAAATAGACTTAAATAGCAGACCTAATCACAGACTTAAAATAGTGTCACGGAACAGTTGGAAGAAGACGATGAGGGTAGCTACGGCTATGTGCCGTTTGGGCTGAACTTTAGAAGAGGAAGAAGGGCTTCCAGCTACCGGTCTCTGTACTTTCCCGCTGGCATTCCTAAGCATTGTAATTTCAATCAATACACTGCATTTGCGTGCTTCTGCCTCGTAACATCTTGGTGTAGGTGCGGGCTTTTCCCATTTACCACGGAACTCCGAAGCGGTCGTCAAATTCCGCCATCCAGGATGCCTAACAGCACCGATCCTCCTTCAGGCGCTGCCATTCCCCCCATCATCGTGTCTCACCCTCGAGAACCTGGAATGTTTACCGGCAACGATGGAGTCGACGCTGATGAGTGGATCCGTATGTTCGAGCGGGTCAGCCGACTTAACAGGTGGGATCCCACAGTAATGTTGGCCAATGCTGCGTGTTGCCTGAAAGGCACAGCACTGACATGGTACGACACCAACGAAGAGACATTGACCAGCTGGGACGTCTTCAAGGAGAAGCTACGGGCAGCGTTTGGAAACTCATAACCATCAGCTTGCCGCCAAGAACGACCTCGCGTCTCGTGTCCAGAGTTCAACCGAATCGTACAGTGCATATATTCACGATGTACTTGCTCTGTGTGTCAAGGTTGACCGGGCAATGCCTGAGGAAGAAAAGGTTGGGCACATCTTAAAAGGCATTGCAGACGACGCTTTCAATTTACTAGTTTTCAAGAACAGCTCAAACGTGGATGACATCATTGCAGAGTGCCGACGCTTGGAGCAAGCCAAAAGCCGCCGTATTGCCAAAAACTTCGTCCGCCTTCCGAATACGGCCGCTACTTCGTCCTGCGACGATGTGCTGCTTCGCCCACGCGACGTCGCCCCACCTGCACCACCTGAGACGCTCACCAGAATAATTCGTAGAGAAATTGAGGCCATGTCGCCAGCCCCGCTCACAACACCCAGCGGCGACAGCCCATCCATTTCTGCTATTCAAGCTGTCGTCCGCCAAGAACTCGACAACTTGGGCCTTTGCCCGGTTTGCGCCATGAATCGTCAGGACGTCTACCCGGTTCTACAAAGGCCCGCGCCCATCTATCATACCACGCCTCGTCGTTTCCGCAATCCGGCTGCCTGGCGGACCCCTGACGACCGTCCGATTTGCTTTTGTTGCCATCGTATCGGACACGTCTCCCGTTACTGCCGCAATCGCCCTTACGACGCTGTCCGTACTTCGTACTACACTTCCCGGCGACCTGGGAATGCTCCCCGACGATTTTCACCCGATCGTGATACCAACAGTGCCGACGCCCCTGCTTCGTTCACCAGACTTAGCCGTTCGTCCTCGCCTCATCGTCGCCAGTCCCTGTCCTCCGAAGCTCGCCGTCCGATGTCGCCGTCCCGCCCCGGCCGCCTCTTCCCGGAAAACTAGATCGTGCAGCTCTCAGAGGTGATGCTGCATCGACGATCCCGACCGAAAATCCTCTGTCCGCTTTACCTGCACCTTGCAATCTTCTTGATGTCCTTGTTGATGGAGTTGATGTCCAGGCGCTAATTGACACGGGCGCGAACATATCTGTGATAAGTGCGAACCTTTGTAGCCGCCTCAAGAAAGTGCTCACTCCTGCCCCATCCCGTGTTCTTCGTATTGCTGATGGAACTTCCCCTACCGTTGTCGGTATGTGCACAGCCCGCGTCACCATTGCCGATCAGCGAGTCCCCGCTTTGTTTACTGTTTTGCCCCACTGCCCCCATGACCTCATTCTGGGCCTTGATTTTCTTTCTGAACATTCTGCGCTTATCGACTGTTCGGGAGGCGCCATCAGCTTTGACCTACCTTGCCTCGAAAGTGTGCCCGAGGAAGTGCAATGTCGCTTACATTCGACGGAGTTCATTCGTCTCACCCCACGAGCTGCTACTAATGTCCTGCTTTCTACATCGCCTCCTGTTCCCGACGGTGACTACTTCCTTGCCCAACAAATTGACGCTCTACTCAACCGAGACGTGGCCCTTCCGCACACCGTGGTGCGTGTTTGCAACAACCGCACTACTCTACCTTTGCTTAATTTTGGCGCTAGTCCGCAAATTATTCCTGGTGGCATGACCATCGCGACGGCTCACCCATTGGACCAGTGCGACCTCTTGACCCTTCCTTCTGCCTCGCCGGCATCCGCTGCCGGTTCCTGCACCTCCCCTTCACCGAAAAATGCATTCAGAACAATGATGGCACCCGATCTCTCGCACGAGCATACTGCAGCCCTTTATCGCCTCCTGCACTCTTACAGCGACATTTTTGACTTTGGCACTCGCCCTCTCGGCCAGACAAGTGTAGTCAAGCACCGTATTTACACGGGTGACGCCCGCCCGATCCACCGCAGGCCATACCGCTTATCCGCCACGGAACGTCGAATTATACAAGACGAAGTCGACAAAATGCTCGCTAAGGACATCATCGAGCCCTCTTGCAGCCCTTGGGCGTCACCGGTTGTACTGGTTAAAAAGAAGGACAACACGTAAAGATTTTGCGTCGATTACCGTCACCTGAACCACATAACGAAAAAGGACGTGTACCCTCTTCCCCGAATTGACGACGCCCTTGATTGCCTCCACGGAGCAAACTATTTTTCTTCCATCGACCTACGCTCCGGTTATTGGCAAATCGCCGTGGATGAAATGGACCGAGAGAAAACCGCCTTTATTACACCGGATGGTCTCTACCAATTTAAGGTAATGCCTTTCGGCCTATGTAACGCGCCTGCCACGTTCGAAAGAATGATGGACGCTCTCCTTCACGGCCTCAAATGGACCACCTGCTTGTGCTACCTCGATGACGTCATCGTTTTCTTTCCGACCTTTGAAACGCATTTAGAACGTTTATCCACGGCCCTGTCTGTTTTCCGTCACGCAGGTCTTCAATTGAATTCATCCAAATGCCGATTCGCCCAACGTCAACTTCAAATTCTTGGTCACGTCGTGGATGCCCGCGGCGTGCAGCCCGATCCAGCCAAAATACACGCAGTCAAAAGCTTTCCCCAACCGCACACCGCAAAAGACGTCAGAAGCTTTCTTGGGCTATGCTCCTACTTCCGCCGCTTCATACAAAATTTCGCCCATATTGCCAGGCCTTTAACCGACCTCCTCAAGAAAGACGTTCCATTCACGTGGGAATCTGCACAAGCTGAGGCCTTTTCCACGCTTATTGATAGGCTTACTACCACTCCTATTCTAGCCCACTTTGATATTTCTGCTCCAACAGAACTACGCACTGACGCCAGCGGTCACGGCATAGGAGCGGTCTTAGTGCTGCACCAGTCTGGCGAAGTCCGCGTGATCGCGTACGCCAGCCGCCTCCTTTCGGTCGCCGAGCGCAACTATTCCATAACCGAACGCGAGTGTCTTGCTCTCGCGTGGGCAGTGGCTAAGTTCCGCCCATATCTCTTTGGCCGTCCGTTTTCTGTGGTCACGGATCACCACGCCTTGTGCTGGCTGCAATCACTAAAAGATCCTACGGGCCGCCTTGGCCGCTGGGCTTTGCGTTTGCAAGAATACTCGTTTTCAGTCGTGTACAAATCGGGACGGTTGCACCGTGATGCCGACTGTTTATCGCGTTACCCCGTGGATCCTCCAGACGTAGCCTGGACTGACACAGAGGCCTGTATTTTTTCCATCTCCGCACTGCTGCAAATCGGTGCGGAACAATACCGGGACCCCTTCCTCCGATCAATAATCGATCGCCTCCGTACAAATTGCCCTGATCGAACCTCCCGGAATTACGTACTGCAGGACGGCGTCTTATACCATCAGAACTTTCAAAACGATGGCCCAGAACTGTTGCCTGTCATAGCCCCTCACTTGCACTCCACCGTCCTTGAACAACTTCATGACCATCCACTTTCTGGTCACCTTGGCGTTACGCGCACATACGCTCGCGCACGCCGCCGTTTCTTTTGGCCTGGCTTGTACCGTTCGGTCAAGAAGTATGTTCAAGCTTGTGACCAGTGTCAACGGCGAAAGGTTCCCTGCAAATTGCCTGCTGGACTCCTTCAGCCTCTTCCTATCCCTCACGAACCCTTCGCCCGCGTCGGCCTCGACCTCCTGGGGCCTTTTCCTGCATCCACTTCTGGCAATAAGTGGGTTGCCGTTGCAACAGATTATGCAACACGCTACGCCATAACACGGGCTCTACCCACTAGCTGCGCAACTGGCGTCGCTGACTTCTTCCTTTACGACGTCATCCTGCATCATGGAGCACCTCGACAGCTCTTGACCGATCGGGGCCGCAATTTCCTCTCTAAAGTCATTGCCGACATTCTTCATTCCTGTTCCACTAAGCATAAATTGACTACCGCTTACCACCCTCAAACGAACGGCCTCACGGAGCGACTAAACCGCACGCTGCTCAACATGCTTTCTATGTACGTTTCCTCCGACCACCGGGATTGGGATGCCGCCTTGCCATTTGTAACCTTCGCCTACAATTCCTCCCGCCATGAAACAGCTGCTTACTCCCCTTTCTACTTGCTCTTCGGCAGGGAACCCGCTTTACCCTTGGATACCCTTGTCTCGCCTGCCTCAACTCCTCCTAGTCAGTACGTCAGTGACGCCATCGCACAGGCTGATCTCGCTCGTCAGATCGCTCGCACACGCCTCACTTCGTCGCAAGCATCGCAGAAGTCCCTCTATGATCGCCACCACGTCAATGTCCAGTTCCATCCAGGTTCATTGGTGCTACTGTGGTCACCCTAGCGTCATGTAGGACTTTCGACCAAACTACTTTCTCCTTACACCGGCCCTTATCGCGTGTTGCGCCGCGTCACCGACGTCACGTACGAAATCACGCCGTACCCGTCTTCCTCTGCCCAGCCTCACACGGACCTTGTTCACGTGGCCCGGCTCAAACCTTACCACCCCAACACCTAGAAGTTATGTCCCCAGACGCCGTGGCGGCGTCTTCCCGCCGGGGGGGTTGTGTCACGGAACAGTTGGAAGAAGACGATGAGGGTAGCTACGGCTATGTGCCGTTTGGGCTGAACTTTAGAAGAGGAAGAAGGGCTTCCAGCTACCGGTCTCTGTACTTTCCCGCTGGCATTGCTAAGCATTGTAATTTCAATCAATACACTGCATTTGCGTGCTTCTGCCTCGTAACAATAGTATTAAAATTGCTATGGCTCAGGGCGTGATTTACAGTATAGTTTTGGATACCGTTACGGAAGAAACATTGCCGGCGTACCCATTCCTGGCGAAGCCGGTCCTGTGCGGAGCGCGAAAAGTCGGAGCTAGGCGTGAGCTTCTGTATTCAGCAATCTTTCGATCAAAGGAAACAGTCTAATAACCTACAACAGCGATAGTGCAAGAGCCAAACAAATTCCATGCGTTATGGGCTGTCGGCTTTGGCCGAAGGCATTACGATTCCCGGTAACCTTGTTTAAGGTAAAACAGTTTTTGCAACCTTGCCGAACGTTCGAAAGTATTGTATCACATCACTTTACGTTGTCATGTCATGAAAGTATGCCGACATGCCCTATGGGGAGCAAAAATGTAGGTTGAGTTCCGACTAACCTACTGTGTGTATAGGCGCGTGCTAGTATGGGGGCGTATTGAGCAAAACGAGTAATCTGTACGGTAAAAATACAGTAGCACTATGTTTGTTCAGACTTGGAGGGATATTTCTGTACGTCTTACAGACATATCTCTCCAATATTCAGGTATGCATTATAGTAAAACTGCACTCAAGAGGAGGAGGAGGCGGAAGAGCAAAAAAACTTTATTTCACAGTAAAATCCAGCTGGTTAGTGGGCGGGCTCCTCAGTCCGAGACAAGAGAGTAAGAATAAAATAATTTTCTTCAATTCATCGAACGTCACCCCGAGTAGGCCAGGATTTGTTCTTTAGGCCTGAAGGGGTTGCAAAATAATAAAGAGCTGCTTGGGCATATTCATCAGTTTCCATTCTTGTTATACTGAAAACCGACACGTATACTATTTATTGCGTTCGTTAGCGAGTATATCAAGCCTTTAACACCGTACGATGGTTACGATAGAAATTCGGGCCACAAAAGCCTCCTTCGAGTACACTGTAAAAACGATCCGTAATTTTACGGACAAATTATGGACCAGATGGCCGTAATAAAACAGAGCCGTGTTCCGTTTGATGCAGAACAAAGAAAACACCTGTAATTTAACGGAAGTGCGCTCCGTCCCTCAGTAACGGATGCTCTCTCCGTCGCACGTCAAACGGAATCTTTTTCTGCTGAGCAAAATACGGGCGTTTCCTCTGTATGATGCAGAACAGAAACAGATGAGTTTATTAATAACTGCAAGAAATATATTGTCGTGTCGATCGTCGGGAATCTATCGAGAAGCGAAAACTGCGCCCCGGGGACATTCGTGGCGTAATGAATGCGGCTCTGTTTCGTTAGTGTCTAAAGTGTAGTAAACTTAGTGAGGACCATGAGGCCCATACCGCTCAACATGAGCGCTGTATCTTGTCTTTACGACGCTCCGGCGATGTCGCTGCCCGGACCTGCAAACTGCGCATGCGTGTGTGACCGGCACACTTGTAGAAAATATAAGGTCAGTTGCGTGCCGAGGCAGAGTTGCGGAAGGTAATTTAGTTCTTAAGGAATCAATATCGGCCGAAGTATTTAGCCTAAAGCTTAAAACCAGAGCACAGCAAGCACTATTCATGCAGTGCGAAATCGCAGTCGCAGCCAGGCACACACATTTTTGCGAGCGCTTTCTCGAAACAGCGGAGTTGATGGCGATCAACTATTGTGGGGGCTTCGCGAAACCTTACTGCGCAAGCGGTATTTAAAAATCGTACTTTATCAGCCAGGAAATCTGTAAGCCAGCTAGTGAACACCGATGTATCGCAGACGCAAGGGTGGGCATCCATGTAGTATACAGGTTGTTCAGCACAAGTGCAGTGTTTGTGCGGTGGTGCAGTGGTCTCGAGCGTCGTGCCAATTCGATCAACGTCGCGGGTTCTATTCCTCGTCGAAGTAACTTTTTTTTTTTCTGAAGGTTCTATCAATTACGGAAATACGTGCTTTTTGAAACGGAGTGTTTGTTTTGTTACGGCCTTTCCGTACTACAGGATGTCCGTTCTTAAAATTCTTTCCGTTGTCTAAATTACGGAAATGTGTCCGGCAACATTTTACCAGCAGCTTTCTCCGTAAAATTGGCCATTTGTTTACAGTGTACTGTGAACAACGTTGTCTGCGCCGTTTCGCGGGGTGTAGCACAAATCTCCCAGAGCTCTCCACAAAAATCTGCTCTCCTAACTTTAACGCCCCCTCGCAGCAAGCCCCCTGCAACCCCCCCCATCCAACTTTTTATACACTCTGACCTAATACCCCACACACAGCAACTTAGAGTCTTAGGCCTCACCCTAACACACAACAGATCACCCGCACTCACCCTCCAGCACGTAAAGAAATACGTTACCCAAACCACGCATCTCATTAGACGGATCGCCAGCAAACACCACGGCATCACGGAACAGGACCGGCTCCGTCTCGTACAAAGTGTTCTACTCAACCGTATCTTGTACCACCTTCCATACATTAACCGTACATCTACCAAACTCGACTCACTTGATGCCCTCCTCCGGAAGACGTATAGGTATGCACTCCTGCTTCCCCCATACGCACCAACACATCGCTTACTCGACCTCGGCATACACAACACCATACGGGAGCACCTAGACGCCCACCGCGTCTCCCAACTCACGCGCCATGCATCCGACCCTACAGGGCACTACATTCTCAACTCTATAAACGCACTACCACCCACCATCCCAATCCCGCCACTCCCCATTCCACCTCACATCCTTAACAGCATCCTAATCCGCCCAATTCCTCGCCACATGCACCCAACTTTCCATGCAGCCCGCCGATTAGCACGAGCCAACGCAACTATACCCACCATCACCATGCACACTATACACTGATGCTACCCCCTACCCTCACAAACCTGCACACTGTGTAGCTGTTGTTGGCCAACACACATCATCAAACGTCACAGCGGCTACCATCCTAACTAGCAACACAACCACTGCGGAGGAGGCAGCCATTGCCCTCGCGCTCACCCAGCGCCCCACCCCCAAATTCGTCCTCTCTGACTGTCAGCAAGCCATCCGCAATTTTATTCGCGGTAACATCTCTCCCATGGCATTAAAAATTCTCTCCAAAAATCCTCCATCCGACATCGTGACCCTGCTGTGGACACCAGCCCACACAGGCGTAGGCGCTAATGAAGTGGTGCACGTACGTGCTCGCGAACTAAATCACCGGGTCGCCATTTTGACTACGCCTACACGCGATGCCCCTGCAGGCAAGCCAGCCTCTCTCCTGCAATACAGGGATATTGCCCTGCACTACCGCCTTCTCCGCCCCCGATACCCACCCCCGCACCCACACCTCTCCCCGGAGGCGGGGCACATGCTGCGCATCCTACAAACGCACACCTTCCCACACAGAACACAATTAATACACAGTCATCCACACCTCTTTACTGACCCTACCTGTCCATCCTGCGGGGCACTCGACACTCTCTACCATTCCCTCTGCGAATGCCCCGCAGACCCGTACCCCCCGTTCCCTCCCCTCACCACTGGGAGCAGATGTTGCGTGACCCGGGGGAGTCAGGCCAAGTCCTGACCACCTCCCGGGCCATGGCGGTCGCGGCGGCCCTGTGGGCCTCCTCCACCCCCAACACCTGATCCCGATGGACGAAAAAACGTATTCCTTCCCCATTGCATTTGCATCTAAATAAACAACACACACTGGGGATGCACGTTCTAGCACGCAGCCATAAGGAAAGCCAATTTCTGAAGAAAGTACTGCATGTCTTACAGACTGAATAAAATATCCGCACGAACTTTGTGAGCCTCCCAAACATCCACAAATCTCCTAATAAAGCGTTCGTGACGCTGCAGAAAAATTAATGCGTTGGGCGCAGAAAAAACATTCATCCGATACAAGTCAACTACAATGAAGGAAAAAGAAGACAGCCGTTTTATTTCCTGCTGTGCGATTCCCGTGAAGGACCCGATCGAGCGGTTGGGGTTGACTTTATCGATAATACTAATATTATCTATTAGCGCATCAAAGCTGGGGTTTGCAAAAAGGGATATATATAATTGCATTCAAAATTTTATTTCTGCCACAGGACGTTTGAATTGCTAAACGGTGCTGATTAATGGGTAATTCGGGTTTCATTCACAACTAAGTTTCCTTTTACAGCCTCTTTCCGGAAATAAGTATTTTGAAATCCCCACGTATTTAACCGGTTTAGCCCTGGCCAATCCCTCCTTGTGGGTACGTGCCAAAATATTTGAGGACATAATCATCATCATCATCGCCCGTAGGGGCCCGCTGCTTGGTGCGTAGCATTATACTGTTGAGTCTTCATAAGAGCACCTCAAAAATACGGTAGGAAAGCCTCCACATTTCGAATACTTATCGAAAAGCTCTGAGCAGTGAACCTTGCAAACAAGCTAGAAAGGACGAATTGCACACGATCATCTGACCGATGCTCTGAAGAAATTTGGTCCCTCGCTCCTCGTGTGTTGAAAACTTGTGCGGGATACAGCTTGAAATTATTTTGAGGTGTCAGAAGCTGGCAAAGTACCGGAATTACTGGAAATACGCTTTTTAATGCAAATAGAGCATCAAAGTGGGCGGTTCTAGCACAGCCACTGCTGCCCCTAACAAGCGGACGACACCGGGGCGAGTGTGTAGCAGACGACAGCGGCGCGAGTCCCTAAGCCGACGTCAGAGACAGGGGGCGCCACTCAAGCATCTCACCGCCAATAAAGAAATTCAAGTATATGCCGCCCGGCTAAGCCAGCAAAATTGGGAGGTGGCTTGCGATCGTATGGAACATGGTATGGGAGTTGCCCGGACACGGAAGACTCTGCGCTGTTTATTAGACCGAGAAGGTCGCACAACTACACAGCAGAACAATCGAAAATCCCTGCTGCACAGTTGTGACGACTCCGATGAGGAAATTTTGCGGGAATTACAGCGCCGGTATGTGGGTGCTCAGCCCACACAGCCCCTAGCCAAGTACACCGGTAGCCCTAATCCGGAAATGGACAGTCCTCTCACCGTGTCAGAAGTGCGCGTGGCAGCACGAGGGCTACGCGGCAAATCCGTCCCCGGTCCAGATAAAATTGCTAACAAAATTCTTTCTAATCTAGATGACTCACCACTGGAAGCTCTCACAGAGTACATGAACCATTGCTTGTACTCTGGCACCCTCCCGCCGGAGTGGAAGGCAGCCAAAATTACTTTCATACCAAAACCCGGAAAGAGCCTTCACATTAACAGTTTGCGGCCGATCTCGCTGACCAGCTGTGTAGGGAAAGGTATGAAGCACGTGGTCTTGACCCGTCCCCATCGTTACATGGAATCTTCCCAGCTATTTCCGACGTCTATGTTCGCTTTTCGGCCACGACTGTCTGCACAAGATATCGTGCTCCAATTAAAACATCAGATCATTAACCCGGAGTCATGCCCAGCAGGGGACACTAGAGCCATCGTGGCACTCGACCTAACTGAAGCTCTGATTATGTCCGGCACGATGCGATCTTGAACAATTTGATATACCTCCATGTGGGGCCCAAAACATACGACTATATCAAGGCCTTTCTTACGTACCGCACGGCGAAACGTGTGGTTGGGGGCATGGAATAGGCTATCATCTCACTGGGTAATTGTGGCACCCCCCAGGGATCGGTCCTAGAGGCGTTTTTATTCAATGTAGCAATGATAAAACTCCATCATCTCCTCGCTACTATCCCGAAAGTGCATCACAGTTTATGCGGTGATGGCGTCACGATATGGGCGGCTGAAGACAGTGACGCGCACATCGCAGACAGCCTACAACAAGCTGTCGACATAGTGGGAGCTTACGCCGGAGAACGCGGTGTGACGTGTTCCCCGCAGAAGCCCGAACTGCTTCTCTACAGTCCTCCCGTCAAGCAACATCGTAAAGCTACTCAAGACATTCAGCTCACATTACAAGATCGCGTAATCCCCATCGTCCCGTGCATACGTGTTCTTGGACTCCGCATTCATCAATCAGGCTCCAATATGGACACCATCAAAGCCCTCTCTGCACGTTCTCTACAAATAAGCGGTCTTATTTCACGAATTGCGCGCCCCCTTTATTATAAGCCGTATCACGAATGCCACTCGATACTTCTACCTCCAAAAAGCTGAACAATGTAAAATTGACTGCATAATACGCAAAGCCTATAAACAGGCCGCGTGAATTCCCATCACGCATTCCTCGAACGCTTCATGGCTGTGCGTATCCATAATACTCTAATGAAACTTGTAGAAGCGCAGATTATCTAGCAGTCACACAGGACGCCTTCTACTCCAGAAACTAAACATCCTGTACGCCAGCCGACAGGGAACCAAGACTTCGCTCCCTCCTCACATTCAAAAGGCCATCTACGTCTCCCCCATACCCGGAAACGTGTAGCCGGTACACCACCAAGATCGCCGTCATGCCCGAGCGTCTGCCCTGCACCAGCTTTTCAGAGATGACCCTGATGTATCCAATGTTGACGCCGCTGATTACCACCCTACGCGTGCCATTGGACATCGTGGCAATGCATGTTAAAGGCAACTGTCTGCGCATCCGCCTCTATTTACAGCAATTACGCCGAGGAAGGAGAAGAGGCCGCTATTGCGCTTGCCGTCGCCTCCACAACTGCTAAAACCATAGTGAGCGACTTTAAAACAGCTCTCCGGTGTTACGAAATTGGTAGTATCTCTAACATCACGCATTTTACGCCCCGTCCAAGCCACTCGTATGCGTAACGTGCAAATATTCTGGACACCGGTCCCTTCAATCTCTCCCACACGAGGGGGCCCGGGGTTTCAGCTCCCGGGATCGCCCTGACGACGCTGCTGGCTCGGACCAGGGGGCTAGGGACAGGCTGATAACTTACGGGGACGTCAATCAACACTATCGGATTGAGCGCCAGGAATATCCCGCAGCCCATCCCACGGTCAGCAGACGTCAATCTGTAGCCTGGCGGCAGCTGCAGGCTAATGCATTCCCCAATCCTGCAGTATTGAGCCACGTTTATCCCGACCTTTATAATATCAAATGCAAGTGGTGCACCCAGCGAGCCATACTCACTCACATGATTTGGGGTTGTGATGCTCAGCCACGAACTATACGAGCATGCTTAAAAATTACCAGTACGGAGCAGTGGGAGACCTGTTGGCTTAGCTCCGACCCGGAAATACAGGTCAAGGTCGTCCAAGTGGCCGAAGGTGCCGCTCGCGCCCAAGGGCTCCAGGCCGCTATCTGAGGGGGAGGAATTCGGGAAGGCTTCCGCTTCTCCGTCCTCTTTTAACACCGTTTTGGGCAAAATAAACATCATTAAAGGAAGGTACAAGCATACCATATGGCGAATTGGACAGCTCTGCTCTCATAAATCTCGATTGACGCAAAACATGCATTTCTCTTGCAGTACCACATCCTCTCAGAGTGACGGCCGGAGATTTAGAGACATTGCACCTGGGTTTCTCTAATACTGTTCAGGTTAATATGCACGGCTTAGATGCTCTTTAGCAGAGAAAGTTACTAGATCTTGTGGGGCAGTTTGATGAGTAAATTTCAACCACAGCGACCCTTATTTCGCGGCCATTCTTCGAAGAAGAAGAGAAGGAAACGAATCCACCGCGATCCCACCGATCTCTCAACGCTAAGGTTCATCATGACTGACAGCCGCCCTCCAACAGCTAAGCAAGAAAAATCCGAGAATGCGCCTTCATTTGCCTATGGTGAAGTCGCTGCTGTGGTCGTCGTCGTCGCTATCGCCACAGTAGCCGTGGGAGCACTCATGCTTAGGTACAACACCAGCTCGTCGTCGCTGGGAATGTTACACCCGCCCCCCGCCAGCTCGGACTTCTGCTGCTCGGAGCAAATCGAAGCCTTCTCTTCCTACATCAAACGCAGCGTCGACCCCTGCAGAAATTTCTTCGATTACACGTGCTCCAACATGTACAAGTTCAACATCACAGCGAACACCTCCCAGAGCGATAGACTGGTACAATTTGTTAGCACCGGCATCTCCCCAGCGCCCGAAAGACGAAGAGGTCCGGCTGGAAACTTCGTGCACGCCTACTTCCAGTCCTGCGTACGAAGCATAGGCAATCGTGGCTCGTTCGTTTCCAACATGGCTGTCAATCTCGCCCGGTTCATCCACGATGCCCTGCTCAGGCCTGGCTCTAGGAACAGCCTAGAGTTCATCGTGACAGTTTCTTTGAAGTATCATCTGCCTTCCGTTCTTCTGGTTAATTACGATCACCGATCCTCGAAGCTTTTTCTCCGCTTCAATGCGCGTTGTAAAGTCGCGCCCTTCTACGAAGCCATGAACGCTTCTGTAAGCGCTGTGCGAGGCGCCCGCAACGTGCCTTTGACCGCGGAAGAAACAGTTAAGTTCATGACGGAGCTGTGCCGACGTTTCCCGTACCCGGTGACGGCGAGGACGCGTACGTACAAATTTGGAGCGCAAAATTCCGCCGTTGACAGCGAGATATGGAACGTTCGAGACATCGCAACCGCTCTAAGCGCAGTCGGTGTAACGTTGGACAACGCGAGTGTCATTAACGTCACGGGCCAGGCCCAGATAAAGGTTATTCGCGACTTCACCTCCAAAGCGGACTACGGAGTCAAAGCCGCCTATCTCCTTTGGCATAGTGTGGCCGCAGCCTCGGATCGCTTCTTTTCCGACGGCAACCGGCTCGACCTGAAGGGTTTTGAGCGTTGCATGCGCAGGGCTGCGTCGATTGGGGATTTGTGGCAGCGTCTCAAAGAAGAGATGTTCAGCAGCCTGGAAAGGGACGCTGAGGTGACCGCCACCTTCGCCGCGGTTAAGAAAGCGATACTGCACGACGTCGAATCGAGCATTCTCTTGGACTTCAATGACGTCACTCGGTTCACAAGACTGCTGGCAGACATTTCCGTGACCACGGCTGCAGCTGACGCCACGATGCGACGGCGAGTCGAGGTTCCTACAGCGAGCCCTGATTTCAGCGAAAATATTCTTCATGGGGAAGAATATTCGTTTGCCATCAGTGAAAGCAATAACCAGACGTCAAGTCGCGAATCCCTTTTCGATCAGAGCTTCTCCACGGACGTCGTGACCGCTAGCAGCGGCAGGGGTCAGTTGGGAGTGTCACTCGAACTCTACTTGAGTACTCAGCCAACGTCCGCGAGTTCAAACATCGCCAACATGCCGGCACTTGGTTACGAGTTGGCACGTTCCATCTGGAGGGGTATTTTACGAAACAAGCACTGGAATGCGAAGACGAAAGAAAAGCTGCGGAGTTTCAAGAACTGTTTTAGCAAAAATATCACGAAAAACATGCTCCGTTGGGAAGGTGAAGACGACGAAATTGCCGCGGCGCTTGCAATGGCGTCCATTCTGAGGGCCTTCCAGCGACCTACGGACTGGTACACCCCAAAGTCGGCGTGGAGCTTGTGGTACATGTCCCACGCGCAGTTCTTTCACATCAGTGTCGGTGTTCGGCGTTGCCGTATGATGTCGAAATATCCACCCGGAATCAGCCGTGCGTGGCTCATGGCTATACCGTTCAAGTACGTCGAGGACTTTTCCGAGGCATTTAATTGCGCCACAGACTCTGATATGGCGGTGGTGCGTGCACAATGCAGGATAGGCGCGCAAATTACAACCGCCGTAGATTTCATGGTGACTCGATTTTATAATACGACCTAAGCAGGATAATAAATATGAGAATGCACTACAGCGTGCATCCAACCTGCACCGTAGGCGCTTGCAGAGTAATAAACTGAGTGTTCTTTGACATTAGAAACATTTTGATGTGCCTTTGTGCTGCCTGCATGGTGGAAAGAAAAGTTGAACTAGACGTATTTAAGGGCGGAAGAGACACTTGTGCCAGTGAAGCGTGCCAATGATTGCGTTAAGAGGTAGCTTGGCCTACCTGGTAATCATTAATGTGCGTAGACATCTTGCAAATATCTACAAAAGGTCGCGATGTGCATAGTACGCTGTAGGGAAAAATCTGCTGCAATGTACGCCAAGGTAGCCCCATCACTTTATTCCGGTCCTTCTACCTTCCCTTGTTTTGCACCGGCTAATTCCTGAAAACTTTGAAGGCGAGGTATTTTTTTTTCTTTAGAATATTGCTTGTTACACTTAGGCAAGTTTCCAAAGATAATTTTCTTCTTGAATGAAATAATGTATTAACTTTATTCTCGCTGATGCCCCAAGTATGTATGTTGTTGAGAAAAAAAGGGAATGTTATTTTTTCTTGGTTGCCGTATAAAAACTTCTCAACCGCGAGTGGGAGGGATCAAATTGCCCTCAGAAGAAGGGCTTCCAAAGGAATTTTTGTAATGGTGCGGAGGGGAAAGGCGGACGCCATGGAGGGTGTATCCAGAGGAGAGTACGGGTGGACATAACTATAGGCTTCCAAAGTGTAAAAACATTAAGGAAGCGAAACAGTCATTCGGAGACGTTTGGAAGGAAAACTAACGAATAATGACCTGAACAAGGAAACTAAAGTTTGTGTGTCAAACTGATAGCCAGAAGGCGGAGGTGGAGGCCTAAGGGAGTGCGATAGTTGCGTAACCCCTCGTGTCGTTTGGTCGTGTCGGGTTAGTTGCGCACACACTTTTACCGCTAAGGTGTCAGGTAATTTTCCCTAAACTCTAGTTGGGCTACGTCAATTTTAGATACGGCCGTCACCGACTTTCCAGAACTATATTTCCATTAAAGAAAAAAAAAAAAAAGCCTAGAACAGGGCGTTTCTATGGAGAAAAACATTACGGGGTCAACTTAGCTTGCTGATGTCGGAATGCGCACGAATCACTAATCATCGAATGGTGAAAGCATCTGCGTGGGAGGGTATCTTGTCACTGCTGCCAATGAGAATATGTGACCGCTGCTCTATTCGTCGCTGGCTACTCCTTCTGAATGGCTATGGGAGATTTAGGGGTTGGTATTGGTACGGTGCGTATGCCTTTCCCAGTGAGCACAGGCAGCCTTCATCTGAGCTAGCTATGGGAATTATTTTTCTACAGAAACCAACCTTAACCACAACAAATAATCAGGACTGAAATACATAACAATAATAAAAAACCCAAAGAAAACGAAAGGGATGGTAAACTAATAACGTACGTATATGCTTACCGCGGCTAGCTCATCCAGGCGTTTCCACACTGATATGTAGAGCCGAAACCAATCTAAAGCAAATAAAACGTATTAAATTGAGAACAATTATGAACTAAAACTCATCCAGCGCGGAAATAACCACGGTGAAAAATATTCAACAGTGAAGTAGTCGAAACAGACATATTATAGGAGACAAAACCACAAATACCTAGAAAAAATTGGCTGAAGGGAAACAAAACCACACGAAGTATCGTCATGAATGTATTTTGTTCGTGAAAAAATATTTTCCTTGTAGTATAACGAATAATATAAAAATAGAAAAAAGAGCTCACGCGACTGGAATTCCGCTGAACAACACGGATCTGCAATACCGGAATCACGCCAGAGGGCCCTGCTCGCCGAAGAAGTACATCAGAATCACGTGGATACATGTTCAAACGTCCACTAGATGGCGTCAGGTATCACGTGGATGGGCTCACTACGGAACGCCTACACGCAAGGGACGTCGCAGTGAAACCTGGAGTCTTAAATTGCCCGTGAGCTTAGCAGAACAGCTATCATCGCCACTGCATCGTCAATCCCCCTGAGTTGGCACGATGAGGTCGCACACAAGTGAGGAAGAATTTAGGCTAAAGTATCCAGTCCGGCACAAAACAGACAGCCGGAAAGCCATAGGGCTAATGCGGCTATTTTGTCACGTAATTTATATATAGCGCAGCCCCCCCCCCCCCCTACTGGAATGTCGGTAAGCCCATGTCGGGAAGCCCCTCTGCGTCTTCCCTCCCATAAAACGAATCCCTTCTTCTCCCTCTCTCTCTCTCTCTCTCTCTCTCTCTCTCTCTCTCTCTCTCTCTCTCTCTCTCTCTCTCTCCATCTCAGCCTTGCTTCCAGCGCTTGCTGCAAACGGCGAGGAAGAGAAGTCCAAGGAAGGCGGCAGACGGAAACGGGGTGTCACGCCCACCACCGCTGGCTTGCCTGCTCTTACCATCACTTCTCTTTCGGAGACACATGGGTATCAATGAATATGCAGTGAGCTTCCCCAATCAGTTCCTGTCATCTTCACTGATTAGGTATTGTGTTAGCCGACGCAGGACGTACACCACCGACGTAACAGAGGGAAGCAGACGCTACTTGTACCCACGGGAAATGAGAGCCTTTATTGCATGCTCACATTTTTTATAACCGGGTTGCGGTCACGATTAATGGTAGTGAAATGTAGCCACCTTAATTAAGTGCGCCACTTGCTTTGTCAACAGATTGAAAAATGGCACATGACTTGATAAATTCTTCGACATGCGTGCTCATGGTAGGCCACCGACTTTTTTCTCTGAGCCGTTGCTACGTACACGTCATGCCTGGATGTGATTCATGGGCGATATCCAAAAGTAGGTATACCAACGAAGAAGGCGTGCACCGGAAACTGCCACCCTTGGAGCAGCAGGTCATTTGCCACAGAAAGTTTGTCGTAAACTCTGTAGAATGGTGCGGCTTCTGGAGGCAGCGTACTGGCTGCTGCCCACAGGACGTTTATTCGCCTGGTTCATTATCACCAAGCGGTCACACCAATTCCTGATAGCGCGTAACTTGAAGTACCGGCCCTGCAGGTAGACCCTTCAGCGCTCACAAGCCCACATGCTCACTAGTGCTTCCAGTGCGCGTACAGAGTTCTTGTCTTCAGCTTGTTTTAGGCCCCTTCACTGCAAAAGCAATGATATGCAAGTCCTCACGATTATTTTGCCGAACTACGGCTCCTGAGGCATATATGTGGTGATCCCTATTTTCAAAGCAGGGTCAAAAAGTTGTAAGCAGTTACTTGTTAAGAGGAGTATCTGTTGACCAAAACAGGCTTTGTTTCGTGCGAGCGAACACTGTTCTTTCCGTAAGAGGTGTCGTAGAGGCTAAACCACCTCGCCATAGTGCGGGATAAATTTGGCATAGCAATACCAGACCATGCCAAGAAAAGAGCACAATGCTGCAACATTTGTGGGGACTAAAACAGTCTGGATGGCCTATACATTATTAAGGAGTAGACGAACCCCTTCCTCGCTCACTCCGTGTCCCAAAATGTTCAGCTCTCTCACTCGGAAAATGCACTCGTTATTCAGTTTTAGCCCAGCATTGGCAATGTGCTTGAAAACCTGTAATAGGCAAACACCATGCTCTTCTTCTGTGCGCCGAAACACAACAATGTCATCAATTTAGAACACAGTATTTCTGCAGACTTGCACGATTGTTGTTTTCATTTTCTGGAGAGCGGCCGGTGCCTAAGCAAGACCAAAAAGAGTTGGCGCAGCTTCCAGTGGTGGTCAGCGCTGGAAAAACAGCAGAGCTGGTGGCCCCTCTGCCTAGTCGGAGACCGGGAAGTTACACATCACATGGATTTCCGAACACGCCTCTGAAAGTTCTCTGACAAGGCAGGCTCGGCTATGTGGCTTGTGGCTTCCCCAATCTTAATAAATGTCATTCAATTCAATTTGTCCGCAGGTTTTCACATTTGTCCCCGCGTGTACCGCGTCGCGCTAAAACCGGTGGTAACCGCAGCAGAGTTTGCGTGTGCGTAACTTTTTATCGTAATAATAGGCTTCAAATCGCATACACTAGCTCAAGACGTGATTTGAAGTAAATTTTTGAATACCGCTGAGGAAGAAACATTGCCGGCGTCGCCCCATTCCTTGCGAAACCGGTCCTGCGCGGGGCGCGAAGAGTCGGAGCTAGGCGTCAGCCTCTGTATTCAACAATCTTTGGAACAAAGGGGACAGTCAGCTGCTAATAACCGACAACAGCTAAAATGCCAGACCAGAACAAATTCCAGCCCTTCGGGGCTCTCGGGTTTGACAGAAGGAACTTAATCGTACGTAAAGTAAAATAGTTTTCGCAACCTTGCCGAAAGCTCGAAAGTATTGTATCACATCACTTTATGTTGTCACTGCATGAAAGTATGCCGACATGCATTATGGGCCGCAAAAATGGTAGGTTGAGTTCCAAATAATCCACTTTGTGAATAAGCGCGCGGTTTTTTTATATCAGGCTTCTAACCAGTGTGGAGGTTTATTGAGCCAAACGAGTCACGTCTACGGTAAAAATACAGTGAGACAATGTTTGTTCAGACCTGGAGGGATATTTCGGTACATTTCCCACAGCCATATCTTCCCAATATTCAGATATGCGTTACAGGAAAACTGCACTCGAGAGGGGGAGGAACAGGAGGAGCAGAAAACTTTATTCAACAGTAAAATCGAGCTGATTAGTGGGCCGCATCCTCAGTCCATATCAAGAGAGTAATTTTCTTCAATTCATGGAACGACATCCCGAGTATTCCACGATTTGTTCTTTACGCCTGGAAGTGTTGGAAAACAACAAAGAGCTGCTTGGAAATATTCATCCGTTCTTGTTATACTGGAAACCAGCACGTATACTATTCATTGTATTCGTTAGCGAGTATATCAACCCTCCAACACCGCAATCATGCCATAACTGTTCTAGTTGTGAGTCAGTTGGTCATGATAACGATGGTTACGATAGAAATTGGGATCCCAAACGCCGCCTTCGAGTACTCTGGACAACGTTGTCTGAGGCGCGATCGCTATGGCGTAGCACAAACCTCCTCACTGCGTTTGCATGTAAATAAACAACGCACGCTTTAGATGTGCACATTCTTTCACGCAGGCATAACATAAGCGAATTTGTGAAGAAGTAATGTATGCCATACAGCCTGAAGAAAATATCACATGAACTCTGTGAACCCCCAAAACATCCCCAAACCTCCTAATAACACGTTTGTCACGATGAAGAAAATAATGTGTTGGGAACAGAAAAACATCCATCTGATACAAGTCAACAACAGCGAAAAAAATAGAAGAGAGCCGTTTTATTTCCTGCTGTGCGATGCGCGTGTTGGGGCTTGCTGCTTGATAGCATTATACTCTTGAGTCTTCATGAGAGAATCTCAAAAAAATACTTCAGTGAAGCCTACGCATTTTGAACACTTATCGAGGAGCCCTGAGCTCTACACCTCGCAAATAAGATAGAAAGGACGAGTTACACACGATCTTCTGACCGATGCTCTGAAGAAAGTTGTTCTCTCTTTCCTCGTGTGTGGAAAACTTGTGCGGGATACAGCTTGAAATTATTCAGAGCTGGCAGAAGCTAGCAAAACAACTGAATTACTAGAAATACGCTTTTTAATGCACCAAAAGCAACAAATCGGGCGATTTCAGCACAGGCATTGCTGCCCCTCACAAGCGGAGTGTAGCAGACGACAGCGGACCGAGTCCCTAAGCTGACGTCAGAGCCAGAGGGCGCCACTGAAACATCTCACCGCCAATAGCACTGGAGAGGAGTTTTTTAAAGACGATAATCTTTCTTGGGCTACTTAAACCCAGAAATTTTGGTCTGTCTGTATGTCTGTCTGCCTGTCTGTAACTCGATTCAGCCACCCGGCCAAAGTAAAACGATGCCTACGCAATAGTCTTTTATAGTCACAGCTAAATGTGCCCGTCTGAGTCCGGCGTAATGCTCATACTTGTCAATATTGTTGAAGAACAACAAGACATTACGCATATATAAGACAACAAATGAATACAGAAGTGATATTTGCAGCGTTCCTTTATAAAAAATCGCACATATTTGATTTTGGCCAGATTAAATACTTCATGAACTGAAGAAAAAAATATCACTCCGCCGTCGCCTGCTGTCGCCCGCGCCATATAGCTTCTGGCGGCGTTTGAAGAAATCAAGTGGCAAGAGTTATGAAAGGTTCCACTAGATAGGTTCCACGTTCTGCTTGGAACGCACGTGGACAAGGGAAACGCGGTTCTATAAACATTGAAGTAGGGCGCCTCGATTCACATGCGTCTTCGCCGTACGGCAGCGTTGGCATCGAGATACCAGGCCTGGAGCAGTGGAACGCGGTAAATTGAAAATGATTTAAGCAACCCTTTGGCGTCTTTTACCTTGGGAGGAGCGCGACGCAACAGGAACAACTGGGGAGGTGAGCGGGAAAGCGAAGGGAGGCATTTACTTGGCAAAAGTCGATAAAGACTATCGTCTTTTGACGACATTTGCAACAAAAGGAGCAGATACGCGGCCATTTTTTTTCCTGTTATTTCTTCGGAACGCTGACGGTTTAAAAATCGCACTTAAATCCGCGCAGCCCTTGCTCTGTGATGAGAGTAGTCAGGTACTTGGGGTTTTGGCTGAGTATCACTTGATGGTGAACCGAGGTCAAATCCAGTATGATCGATTTTTTAGGTTTCCGCAGGTACACACATTATAGGTTTTGCGTTCTTATTTTTCGTTACACCTGTCGGTGAGACCCACGGAGCACTGTCCATTTCTAAATCACGTCACCCGGTTCCAGCCGATTCAGTTTAGGTTCCACTGATTGTTTCACCACAAACGGCAAGCGTCGTAGTATAGTACTTACAAGAGCAACATTCTTGCGCATCCTGAAATTGCGCATATATACTTAAATTTCCGTCAAAGATATAGAAAAACTGGGATAGCAGGTCAGGAGAGAGCCCTTCCGGCCTGCAAGTGGTGTGGGAGCTGCTCAACGACATACCCTTTATCTGTAATCGCAGTGCGTTGAGAGCATCGATGCCTAGGAGGATTTGTGCTTCGCTATACCACTTAGAATAGAGTTGAGCTTACCTGTTCCGATACCGGAATGTAGTTGCGAAGCAGCCGTAGACGTTGGTCTTGCTGTGTAAAAAATCGAGCAATGTCGCCGATGTTAAGGGGAGCGGTGGAGGAGACCCCAGTTTGCTGTACGTGGTAGTACCAGGAATTGAAACTGCAAAACCCGTGTACACTAGAAAGTCTACAGGCGTTTTTTGAACTTGCACTTCTATTGACACTCCGGCTTTCTGCTCACCGTAAAGCTGCAGTACGCTGAGGGCTGTTGGACCACGGTACTCAAATTTTCGGACAGCGAGAGATTACTTGCTAGGCTTCTCTCGAAGTGGCGTACCTTGCCAAAATTGTTGCAAGTTTTGTATCTTACATTGCAAGTGCTAGAATTGACCAAGTGTTCACCGAACCGCAAAAAAAACAACAATAAAACAAGTCCGGCTTTCTTTTGGCCCTACGAAGCGCGTGAGGCTGGCCAAAACTGGCCAAAACTGGCTTCAACGTAGTTCTCAAACAGACGTGCAATGCAATGCGTCCATGTTGTGGCGGGCTTCCGTGTGGTGGTAGGAACGGCAGCGATGGCGTCAGCGCCATTGAATAGGCTTGCAGTATGCCGCCTCTGAACTTCAGTGTTCAAGTGGGCGTTCCTCCCGAAGGCAAAGCTGTAACCTCATCGCCATATAATCCTACGCGCGCAGAACCAACGACTTAACAGAGTGACGCAGAAACTGCTCGGGCCCACGGGGAAAGCTAGCCTTTGCAAACTGTTTATACCTGGGATGTGGTTAATAGTGATGACGGTCAAAGTGGCCAGCTTAATACGGTGCGCCACCTGTGGCACAAATATGAACTAAATCAAATATAACAATAGGTATGTTGTGAGACCGTTGCTGTATTTGAAATGTTGATGAGGGGCTAATTTTGATGCGCGGTTTGGGGCTACATGCACACAACAGAAACTTTGACGACACGGCGCGGGTACGGGTAACTGGGGACAGTGCTTTCTTTGCCGAGTTAGTCGAATAATGCGTGAACCCGATGCGAGAAGTAATGCGAGAACCCGATGCTTTGGCCGAGTGAGGTACGATCTCGTAGTCGATATCGGCGCACTCGTAAGAAATCTTGCATGAACGCTAGTAACTTCCCGTAGAGCTCTTGATTAAGAACAGTATTGGTTTGGACGAGTTGGTACGTAGAAAAGTGTGGAAGCGCAGCACACGACGAGGGACAGAAACACAGAAGACGACAGACGGCGCTTCGACACTTCACCTTGATTCAGGCGTTTAATTAGCTACCTTTCGAAGCACCGATTCACTTGCTTTCCTAACGTTAGAATGGAAGGCAGCTTGTACTTCAATGCAACTCTCACAATAAACTCCAGGCTGTTCCTTAAACCGTGCCTGAGAAGAAAATCGTAGGTGAGTCGGGCGAGGTTGACAGCCATCTTGGAAACAAACGAGCCATGATTGTCGATGCTCCATACGCAGGACTGGAGGACGGCGTTCAGGAAGCTTCCAGCCGGACCTCTTCGTCGTTTGGGCGTTGGGGAGATGCCTGTGCTAACGAATTGTACGACTCTATCGCTCTGCCAGTTGTTCTGTTGAACTTGCACATGTTGGAGCACGTGTATTCGCAGATGTTTCCGCAGGAGTGGGTGCTGGGTTTGATGTAGGAAGCGAACGCTTCGACTTGCTCCGAGCAGGAGAAGTCCGAGCTGCCTGGTGACGGGTATAGCATATCCGGTGGAGAGGACCTGGTGTTGTAAATGAGCATGAGTGCTCCCACAGCTACTGTGGTGATAGCGACGACGACGACCGCTGCAACGACTTCACCATAGCCAAACGAAGGTGCATTCTCAGATTTCTTGTTCTTATAAGTGTAGAAGGGCGGCGGTCGGTCATAATGAATGTAAGCGTTCAGAGGTTGGTTGGTTGGTTGCCTCAGACCATGGCACATACCCACGCGGGGGATTGGCCAAGAAGCTTTGTACCTGATCAAGATGTGACCTATATTATTTTAGATCTCAAAATTTTCAAAAAGAAATACAGAACAGAATTTTTTAAATATGTATAATATGCAAGTATAGTCAGGAAGAAAAAGTTAATGTGAACGCTTGGCCGGCTAGCAAGAAAACCAGCCTGTCGCCGCAACATAAGAGTGAAGGGTGCACACAACATCCCTGTGGCAGACTCCTATGGCGGAAGCGTCTAGTGACAGAACCTCGGAAGTAGATAGCGGAAGGTGGAGGCGTCTAAAGGTTGACTCCAGATGCGTGTGTCGCATTGGGGAGAAGCTGCGGCAATTAAACAGGAAATAGTCTATAGTTTCCAGTTGGCCGCAGAAAGGGCATTGCGGAGATGGAGCCAGACCATATTTATAAAGATAAAAAAATAATGGGGGAATTTTGCACCGAAGTTTAGTGATTGCTACCTCGCATAGCCTTGATTCACAAAACATCGGCTTCCATGCCTGGCGAACGTGGCTCTAGAAGAGAGAAGGGCATCTTGCCGATAAGTCTGGAGTAATTGTTAACTTCTAAATCTCGCCCCCAATAGAAAGCTATCATTTGGACATTGCACGACCACCGGGCCACCAAAATACATAGTGACTAATTGATCAGCCACTTCATTGTAAGAGATTCCTGCATGTCCTGGAACCCACACTAGCCTAACCTCACAAATCTGTTGAGGAACAAATGACCAGAATGTGCGAATAATTGAAGAATCTTTTTCATGTGTTAATGCGGAACACATAGAGAGGGAGTCAGGAAGAATAACAACATGCGAAAATCTATGCTGAAGAGCCAAAATTATTGTTAATAATTCCGCCTGCAAAATATGTGTGGAATCAGGTAACCTAATTGAAAAGGACCAATCAAGGGACGGGGAGAATATCCCGACTCCAGCCTTCTCATCACTTTGCGAGGCATCGGTAGCAATGACGATATGGGAATGAAGGGTTGACAAATGATCCTCCAGCAATCCATTAGGGATTCGGGCCGGCAACATCATTGTATTCGGGGAGAAGATGTTATCAAAGTTTATTTCCACAGATGACACACTAATACAAGGAGGGGGGAGCCGAAAAAGGTCTGCGTGAAGTGGCTGAAGCCATGACTGTACTAGATCCATATGGGGGCTCTGGAACCGCGGCCACTGAATGCCTTGAAAAAGATCACGCCTCAGACGGAAAATGAACTGTGCGTCAAGTAATTTGATAAAGGTTAATACGGTAAAAAATTGAAATCTATACTTCAGTGGAGGAAATCGTGCCTCAAGGTGTAAAATAGGGTTAGCAACATATTTTCGAAATCCCAAGCATAGTCGCAAAGCCATTCTCTCAACGATACAAAGGGGATGCAATTTGTACGCAGCACAACCAGAAAATAGGACGCAGCCAGACTCTAATACCGGGCGAACATAACTCCGATATATCATTAACAGTGTGTCTCTACGCAACACAGACTTTGTGGTTACATAACCTGCGGAGCACGCCTGCAGCTCTTTATCCTTTAGCAGCAACAAGTTAAGGACGCTATGAAAGCTTGTCTTCATAGATTATACCGAGATATTTAATTTCTGTAACTTGCGGGATGGATTGCTGTCAGTACAATAGGCGTAATGATATGAGGATTGTAACCGGAAATACCATAACAGCACATTTCCCCACATTAAGCGATAAATGTAGCCGCTAAGCCAATTATCTAGGGCGACTAGATAGCTTTGTAATCGTTGACACAAGTCATGAATGTCTCTTCCCGATGAGTAAAAAGCAATATCATCGGCATAAACGTAAGATAATATACCATCTATAATCGGAATTGGCCTGAGAAGAATATTAAAAACAACTGCGGAAATGGCTGACCCCTGAGGAACTCCACGAAACTGGTGATATTGCGAAGGTGATATGCCATCTTTCGAATAATGTACTTCCAGTTAAAAACACACCAGTCCAGGACTGAATGTATAGTGGAACTTCGCTACTCTCTAGATGTGACATTAATGTAGTATACTCTAAGCTGTCATAGGCCTTTGTTATATCCAGAGTAACAAGTGCGCCTACGTGTTTTAGGCTACGGGCTAGTTTAACGCGGCTCTCAATGTCAACATGAGCCTTCCAAATAGAATTCTCGGGTCTGAAGCCAATTAGGGTGGGGCTTAACATCCTATTGTGTTCGAGAAACCGCATAAGGCGAGCGTGCAGTATCCTCTCGGTGAGCTTTACCAAATTTATTTATTTATTTATTTATTTATTTATTTATTTATTTATTTATTTATTTATTTATTTATTTATTTATTTATTTATTTTACCCTCAGGGCATACAAGCATTGTAGAGGGGAGGGGCTTACATAGAAGCAAAAAAAGACGTCAAAAGCATGCGACAAAAGTTTAAGGATTGTACACACAAAAATATAAAACAATGTTTAAGAAACTGGTAAAGCAAATGCAATAACCGCAGCCATAAACGAAATCACACTCGGAGCAAAAATAAAAGCAAATGGTAAGCGCACATCATTCACCGTAAAAGAACACAGTAACGGCGGATCGACAGAAGCACACAATACACTAAGAAAAAAAATTTAAATAAATAAATTGGCTTGATGAAGTTAAATAAATCGGCTTGATGTTATCTGGGACATAACCTAAACATTCGTTTTTTAGCGATGGCATTTTTAGAGAGTTTCCATTCTGGAGGTATCTAGCTATTTTTCAGCGACGTGTTTACTATGTTGAGTAAATCTTTAGGGGTTTCCTCAAATAAAAACTGTAACATTGGCGCAGTAATGCCATCTGGCCCAGGAGCAGCCACAGACAGTTGTGAAACTTCAGCCAATTCCGTCATAGTCACTGGGTTGAAACCAAAATTAGAAAGTTGACTGATAAAAGGAGCGGAAAAAAACAGAAGAAAATCGGGATTTCAGTTCTTGTGCAATTTATTCGAGAGCTTCAATAGACTCCTGTGTTGACTGAACCACTGAATTTTTATTGTAGTGCTCTTGTAGCACCTATAGCGATCGCCCATTCTTTGGCTTTGAGAGAGCGGCAAACGTCTTGGTGTTATGGACTTCTTTCGCTTTAGACACTGTCCGTTTGAATATGGCTGCCGGAAATTTGTAATCAGTCCAGTTAGACGGGGCATTGGTTTCTAAGAATTAATTTCCAAGCCACTTGCCTTTGATTATACGCCAGCGCGCAATCTTCACTCCACCACGGGCTATTCCCATCTTTTTGGGAAGAGATAAAAAATTGAGAAGACTTCAGAGCATCCGAAATGATGGATGTAACTTGAATTCCCCTGCGTTCCTCGTTACCGGATGAAATATATTGAACTGCTACCTTTACTTTGCTTTGCATACGGTGTAAATTGGTATGCCGAATCATACGAGCACTTGGGTACCTAGTAGGGCACACTATCTCAAATACAATAGGAACGTGGTCACTACTTGTAGCGTGATCCAAAGTAGACCACGAAGAGGTATTGCCGGAGTTTGAAAAAGTCAAGTCTAAGACTGAAGTAGTCTTCCAACGAAAAAAATGTTGCTGAAGCAGAGTTATAACAATGCATATTTTTATCATTCATCCAACCACTTAGCCGCGGACCACAGGAATCTGTGTGGAGCCCCCAAGAGACATGATGTGAATTAAAATCACCATAACTAATAACGCGCTTCTCAGACGACGACAAAATAGCTTCGAGAGGAGAGGCGGAAGTGACGCCTTCCGGAAAATAAGAGTTAACCAGAGAAAATGCAAAACACACAGGCTGGCTAAATGTATCAGCTAGAATTTCACAATCCACAGACATGAATTCAGGTGACGTATGGGCTATATGGCAAAATTGCGATGATACCAGCATTAACAATCCACATCCTCTAGTTAGTCGATCTAAGCGGAATAACCGATAATTCTGGAAATAAAATGGCCGACGCGGAGACAGCCAGGTTTCCTGCAGTACAATAATGTCTGGTTGGTCTTCAGCGATTATGAAGTCAACGTCTGCGGGAGCTCACATGACAGTGCGGTAATTCTATTGTAGTGCCCGAAGCGACATTACAATGAATTGATGGCCGCCACCGCAGCTTCTAAGATGTCGTTTATTTTGGGAATGCCTTGACGTTTCTTTGCTTTTTGTTTTGGAGATGATTCCAGTGAACACGCAGGCGGAGATCCAGTTCTTTTAAACGGGATTGTTTGATACTCCATGTCCACTGGAGAGTTCGCAGAACTGGCACTAGGTTTGTTAGCAGGACGAATATTGGAGTATTGAAGAAAAGTGGACTGTCGAGAAACAATTTTGGAGGAAGATGGGTCACGTCCAGAGCAGGACTGAGGTGAAGGGTGTACACTAGGGGGAGAGGATGGTGAGTGCTGGCTGTGCTCTAGAAGTTCAGGAGACTGAAGGGCTGTAGAGATGACATGACTTGGCGATTGCGAAAGATCAGAATCACTAAAACTGTGTTGGTTCAGTGACCCTACATCTTTAGAATTGGACCCGCCTGTTGAATCGCTTTGTACCGCTACGCCGCACAATGCAGACACATGGGCTGTATGAGCTGCCAAAAGTTTTGTCATGGCATGCATATACCTGTCCATTATTTTATCCTGGCTTTTTTTATTGCAGAGGCAAATATTTAAGCAAGAGGCGAATCAACAAGTGTAGAGCCACGGGCAGCTGCCGAGGCATAGCCGTACGAGCTTTCTCTAACCACTGTCATCGCCTCACTCCGCGTGCACCGGCGTCTCTGCATCACTTCAAGGATCTTCATTTCCTGCTCGCGAACCGGACACCTTTAGTAGTCCGCCGGGTGAGAGTTGCCACCCAGACAGCAAGTTACTTCTTCCGCACTGCGTGGTATGGGAGGATGATCACCCCTCCACGAACAGCAGCGAGCCCAAGATTTGCATCCCCCGACACTATGGCCAAATCACCAGATGGTTGGTTGGTTGGACCCTTAAATCATGGCGAATACCAACGTGGGGGATTGGCCAAGAAGCTGCCTGTAATGATAAGACTGTGACCCGGTTTATTTTATAGAAAAAAACAGTGCAGTAAAAGAAAAAAAGATTGCGAGAAGAAAAACAAAAGCTTTGGATATAACAGGATTGTCAGGAAAAAAATCACGAATGAAGACATAGCTGTCTAGCAGGGCATCCAGCCTGTGGCCGCAACAAAGGAGTGAAAGAGAGAGAGAAACATCTTTAATGGGCAAGTGAGGTCAGCCAGGCTGGGTGCTCGACTTGCTACACCAAACGGGGGTGAAGGTTGGATGAAAACTCTCACTTACACGTGAATACTCAAACACACAGACGCATACGAAAAGCACCGACACAGTCAGGCGATATAGTCATTTGTCTGAGAGTTCGTAGCTCACAAGTCCAGTGGTCGGAGGAACGTTAAGAGCGCTTTTGTTGCGCGACTTGCCATACCGGTTGTAAGCCAGGTCCCAAGGAGGTGACTCTAAGAGATCGGGGCGGACGCGGGCAGGCCCAGAGAAAGCTTAGCCGTGGTACGCTCAAGTTCGTAGCGAGGGCACGTGCAGAGAACGTGTTTGAGATCCTCGCGAACTGCACAGGTAGGGCACAAAGGTGAGGAAGCCTGGGGAAGTTTAAAAAGGAAATGCTAATTGTAAGCCACATTGAGTCGGATGCAATGCAGGACAGCTTCATCTCGCTCGCACAGACCGTTTGGCATCCGAAATCGGCACTTTGGGTCTATTGTGTGCAACGGAACGTAGGTCTTATTTGGGTCGGTCCACAGCAATCGCTGAGAGCTTTTGGCAACTGATGACACCAGAGTCACTCCGTCTCGCCTTGTGAAAGGCACTGGAGTAATAATTGGGCTGAAATGCGCAGATGCAGCAGCTCTGTCGGCTTCGTCATTGCCAGCCACACCGCAGTGAGGTGGAAGCCACTGCAGAACGACGTGGTGGTTGTTTATTGCCTGCGTGTGCAGGCCAATAATTTCCTGAGCAAGCTGCTCTTGTGGCAGCACCATGCTGTGCTGAAGGGCTGCTTGAGAGTCGGGGAAGATTGCCCATGCCCGAACTGGAGCAGTTAAAATGTGTTGCGAAGGAGCACGCAGGCCATAAGTTCAGTGACCATCGACGAAAGTTTGTGGCCTAGTCTTGCGTTAATTTTTGTGCGGGTTTATGGGAATCAAATTTCGATGGCAGATATTGTATCTATCACCGATCAATCCGTGAAAATGTGAGTGTAATTTTGTTATGTAGTAGAATGTCTTCTAATAAAAATAATTTCACAGCAGGCAGAGGAAACTTAGCTTTGCTCTGGATGCGGGGAACGGTAAGTGTTATTTACAGGAGGCAAATGTCCATGGTGGCTGGGTATGCTCTGATGGGCTCTGATACACTGGTCGTAATAAGGCACGTACATCGGCTTCCGAGTCACAAGCCAGCGGATTGTCGACAGTCCGCGTCACAAACCGCAAGCGTGCACGAAGGAGTTCTTGCTGGCAGAGAACCGTTGGAGAGAGGCGCCTACTCTCCCTGAGAGTGCCTATGGTTGAAGTATTTTTGGGCACCCCAAGAAACAAATAAGCACTTTGGCTTGTAAGCCTTCTATAAGGCCTGATTTGGTTTTTGTGAGAGGCTCGAGGACAGGCAAGCTGTAGCGAAGCAATCCCTCGCAGAGTGCATTGTAGAGCCTGATGAGAGACGCCACCGAGCAACCTCCCGCGCTGCTGGAGATCATGGGGAAGATCGATGCACACGCCTCAAAGGTAGTGTCTCAGTTGCCATATATGTGGGGACCCAGCCATGTTCTTGTCAGAAGTCACTCCTAGAAATTTGTGGTTGTCAACGAAAGATATAGGAACGCCTCCGAGTTTAAAGAGATACCGGGAGAGATCCCGCCTGGTGAAGGCTATCGCAGCAGACTTCGCAGGGAAGACCTACGCCATATTATTTGGGAATGTCCCCAGAAGGAGAATCCATTAGGTGCTTCGTTAGTAATTAAGACCTTGGAGCAGTGGGAGACCGTTCTGCGCAGATCGGACCCGGACGTACAGGTCCGGGCTGTCCAAATGGCCGAAGACGCCGCCGGAGCCCAAGGATTTCTGGCCATCGTCTGAGGGGGGTGAAGAGGCTCCGGCTCCTTTGCTTCAAAACCATGGTTGTGGTGGTGGCCCGAAAAATGGCGCATACCCACTTAGGGGGATTGGCCAAGAAGAGTTATGTTACAATCAATTATGCGAGGCAAAACAATGGAGCAGAAGAAAGAATTTGGTCTAGGTTGATGGGTGAGAGAGAAAAAACACGAAAAAAAGAAAACAACAGAAAGAAGAGTAGGAAAACTATAGTAAAAGTCAGCCTAATCGGAATTTGGACAAATAAATGTTTCTTTCTCTTTCTCCGCCGATATTTCGAGGCCACGTGCTGCTGGAAAGGTTGCCATTGAGTTAATGGCCCTTTGAAGCCTTGCGCGCAAAATCCGCCGGGTGCTTCCTGGGCACCAAATGCATATGTCGTCAGCATAAAGGGAAATTTGAACGGATGGCGCCAAGCACTGCTCGATTCCAATTAGGTTAAGTAACGTCGGGCTTAAAATTCCTCCCTGGGGGACACCACGACGCACAGTGTGAAGTGCGGTGTCACCAACCTTAGTGGATATGTACACTGACCTGCCGGATAGATAATTGCAGAGCCATACGTACATTCGGCCTCGAAATCCGACGGGAGTTCAAGGCTATCTGGATAGCTTCATGCGACGCAGAATCAAACGCTGCTTTAACATCGACAAACACTGCAATGGTGATGTGACACAAGGCTTTGGCTCGCTTGACATGACTCACGTGGGCCAGAACATTGTCAATGCTGCTGCTGTTTTTTCTGAAACCACACATCTGCTGAGTATATATGTGCCTGTTCGTCAATCCCAGTTGAGGCGTGGGTGTACCATTGTCTCCATAAGCTTACCGACACAACTCAGTAGAGTAATCGGTCGGTAAGAGTTGATGTCCGTGTGTACCTTTCCGCGCTTCAGAACAGATACAACAAGACCTAATTTCCAGCTAGCCTCTAAACAGCCGGACTCCCAGGAATGATTGAAAATGGCAAGTAGGAATGTTTTGGCCTTGTTGCCCAGGTGATACAATGGTGCGTATGTAATGTCGTCAGGGCCAGGAGCCGAATCTCGGTTAACCGACCTAACCGCAGCAAGAAATTCTGCCATTGTGAAGGGAACGTCTGTGCTAGCAGCATTACATTGGGAAGTGTCGATGCAGCGTGGACCAAGTGCTGATGCGGTTGTTGGTGCCGAAGTGATTTTGACACAAAATTCTTCCGCTAGATTCACGAAACTAACACGCCGCTTGAGGGCTATAGACTCGAAGGGGCGCCGCTCTGTCGGCTGTATGTCAAGCTCAGATGAGGCTCCATATTCGAGAAAGGGCTTTCGAGGGTCCAGTTTGGAGCAGAATTTCTGCCATTCTCGCTTGGCCAATTCTTGTAGGTGTCTTTGAATTTGCTTCTGCACACGCCTGGAAGCGCGTATGTCTTCTGGTGGCTTCGTTTTCCAAGCCCGTCGTTCTTCTCTACGACGTAACGCGCGGAGTTTTTCGTACTCAGCGTCAGCCACAGAGTGCGGTTTCGGCAGCTGAAGACCTTTGGTGGAGGAACTCTGAACACGTTTCATCTAGTCTATGAGATTTTCGTACGACGTGAGAGATGGTTCCAATTCATCAATAACAGCAGCACACATTCCCCAATTATGCAGCTGACTTCGCGCCTTCGATGGCAACCAGAGACACCATCGAGGCAAATGTACGTAGGTACATGATCACTCCCGTGTGCTTCCACATCTACGCGCCAATGCGCCGCGGGCAGCAACTGGAGCAAAACAAAGGTAAATGGAGATCACTTGTTGTTTTGCCGCGATAGAAGGTGTGGTCACCTGTGTTAAGTACCGCCAGTCCGTTCTGATGAGAAAGATCAAAGAGGCGCCTTCCTCTCACTCATATTTTAAGGCTTCCCAAAGATGGATGATGCGCGTTGAAATCACCAGTGAGGATATGGGTGGGGGGGGGGGGGGGCGGAGTAGCCTTGATGATCTCGTGGAAGTGGTAAGTGTCGAAGCCTGCTCGAAGGGGAACCTATGCAGCAATGGCGGTAAATGAAAGCAAGCGGTGTTCACAGTCACTGCCATGTACTCATTTGAGGAATCTGGAGGCAAAATGCTGTAGGAAGGTCAGGTCGTTTCTTACGGCGAGTAGAACTCTAGTGAGTGCCGCACCAGTGGATGATCGAAATACCGTGTAGCCGGAAAGCCGAATGTCATCAAGCAGCCGTGTTTCAGAAATTTCAATCACTGGGAAGGGGTGCTTATATACAAAGTGACGGAAGTCTGAAAGGCACTGGCGGTGTTCACAAGCGTTCCACTGGAAAATGGTGGCCTTTTTTCGTATCTCTTGCATTCTACCGCCACTGGTGAAGAAGTGGAGCGGCCAACTCCAGGATTGTCAAATGGCCTGAGCGATAGGGTAAGAAGAAAAGGGCGTCAGAAAGGCCCGCAGAGTGTCCACAAGTGAGGATATAACTGAACAGAGATTTCCCGAGTTTGGTGCTGGAGGGTGCTCACGTTGCCGTTTCGCTGATGGCTAAGAACGTGAGGTGGCGGCTGCAGGTGTGGTTGCAGACCGAAGAACAGGCGTCGGCGCTGGTTCTTGAGTATGTACTGCCGTTACCAGTGGTGGGAATGTCTTGTCCATATTTACACCGGGAGAAGACTTGACAGGTGTTTTAGATGCGAAGCAGTTTATGGTGGCGCCTGTTCCCTCCGTTGTTGTGTGGGCAAACACCCCCACTGCGCATGCCTGGCCAGGCACCGCTGATGATGATTGTGGCAAGATGTCCCTAGGGATTGGCCAACCAAAGAATCCGTCACGAGAAAGCTTTGCGTTCAAACACCGTCGTCATCTTCCCGTAGGGGAACCTCCTCCCGCAACACCGCGATGAGTGCCACGGGCAGCGCCGCTGGTCACGCCACCTGCAACGCCAGCGTCAACGCCAGTGTCGGCGCCGCAGACATCGCCGCGGAGAAGAGGGCACAACAAAACGAACAAGAAGAAGAAGGAGCAGCACCTCCTTCTGCCGTGATCGTCCACCCGGAACATGAAGACGCCGACCCCATCCCGAGCCAAGACTTGGTGCACCTGATCAAACACGCGAGTCCGGGCGCGGCCCTGCGCAAGCGCCAGGATATCTTGGACTGGGACGAATACTACACCTTGATGAGTATGACAAACGCGGAACAACATGAGCTACTGCGCGAGATCATCCACCAGCAGACGACGCCGTCAGCACCTCCGTTACGGGTCTTCTTCACCGGACCGGCTGGTTGCGGCAAGACATTCGTCCTCCGGGTTGTCATGGGCCTCTACAACCGGTACAGCAACACCGGTAACAACACCGCCTACAACGCGTTCGTCATCTGCGCGAGCACCGGAAAGGCGGCTGTGACAGTGGGAGGAACCACGGTGCACGCGGCTTTCAAGCTCTCCCGGAAGACCAGCGGCCCAAACAAGGACGGAAGCCTCAGCGCGAGTGAGTTGAATACCTTCCGCGTGGCCTTCCGCAAGGTGAAATTCGTGATCATAGACACGGTGAGCGTGATGCCTGAGGACAACCTAAATGCAGTCGACTTGAGTCGACCCCATGGCTGCTTCGCATACTACTCAGGGTTCCCCTACGGGAAGATGGTGAATTTTTTTTCTACTGCCTGCTAGGAGGCTCCTTTTTACGATCATGTACCCTAACCGCAATAGACTTCTTCTCACGCTGTTCTTCGAAAGAAGCTTTCGCAGATTTGTAATAAAGTGTTATTGATGCTCTCCGGCTTGTAAATAGCTTTTTCCTTCTAAAGAACCTTACAGTGTGGACGGGGACTCGCGCTTCTTGACACCGTTGGCACATTGGAGGTTTTCCGCTGTACAGGCTGAATGGTCATGACGACCACCACAACGAGGGCACCGCTCGGGTAGGTTGCATGTGCTAGCCAGATATCCATATCGCTGGTACCTTGTTAACTCTGTCGCGGTTTTTCGACGTATGGAAAGACTGGGTAGGTCGTATAACCCAGAGTGACGTCCTCAGGGGCCGTTTCCGTGGCGAAAACAACTCTCACATTCTCAGATTTTTTAAATGCGAATGCATTTTTTAGTCGGGGGTTGTCCTGCTCCGTCGGCGTGCGCCTGCATTCCTCCAGCGCGAGCGCACGTAAGCGCGCGCCTCGTAGTTCTACCTTCGTCGTCGTCGTCGTCGTCTCGGCGTGGCGGACCCGCGCCGCTACAGTCGGGGGTTGTCGTGCTCCGTCAGCGTGCGCCCGCAGGTGTTATCTCTCCGCGCTCCTCCTCGCCCCTAGCAACAGCTGTGGCGCGCCTAGCAACCGGAGCAGGTGGTAGCTCGGGCGGGAGTAGCGGAGGGCAAGGGGAGAGGAGGAGCGCGCTCGGGCGTGTGAGGGCGCTCGCATCGCTGAGCTCGGGCGGAGTAGCGGAGAGTGAGTGGAGAGGAGGAGCGCGCTCGGGCGTGTGAGGGCGCTCACATCGCGGAGCTCGGCGGGAGAGAGAGCTCGCGCGCGGGGCGGGCGTGTTGCGCGGGTCTCTCTCTCCTCTCCGCTTACCCTCTCTCCGCTCGCTGCGCTCGGAAAATGTATATAAATGCAGTGGAGCGCACGGCTCTCTCCGTTACTGCTTGCCGCAGCGCACTCATCGGTGCACCCAATGCATTCGCATTTCCGTACAATCCCCTTCGGGGAGGTGGGGGGAATTTTTTTTAAAGACGATAGTCTTTCTTGGGCTACTTAAACACAGAAATTTTGGTCTATCTGTATGTCTGTCTGTCTGTCCGTCTGTCTGTCTGTGACTCGATTCAGCCACCCGGACAAAGTAAAATTGATATAGCGCAATAGTCTTATATACTCACAGCCACATGTTAACGTCTAAGCCCGGTTTATATGTTCATATTTGTCAACTTTGTTGAACAAGAACAAGACATTACGCAAATATAAGACAGGAAATTAGTACACAAGGGATATTTACAGTGTTCCTTTATTAAAAAATTCACGGATGCTTGGTTTTTCGATAGCAAATGATATTCTACATATACTGCAGAAAAGCGCCGCCTCCTGGCGGCATATCAAAAATCACACGGCAACAGCAACGAAAGGTTCCACTAGCTAGGTTGCACGTTCTGCTTGGAACGCTCGTGGAGCACGGCCACGCGGCTCTATAAACCTTGTAGTCGGCCGCCTCCATTCACGCGCGTCACCGCCGTACTGCAGCGCTGGCATCGAGGAACCCGGCCTGTAGCAGTGGAACGCGGTAAATTCAAATAGCCTTGCGCAACCCTTAGTGTGTTTACCTTGGAATGAGCGCGACGGTGCAGGAACAGAATGAGAGGTGAGCGGGAAAGCAAAGGGGGCATTTCCTTGGCAAATGTCTAGACAGACTATCGTATTTTGATGACATTTGCAACGAAAGGAGCAGATACGCCGCCAATTTTTTTTGAAAGGCGATCACAACACCTGTGTGGCAAATTCCTAGGACAGACGCACGCAGGGAAAGAACAACGGTTCAAGATAACGGGAGATTACGCCGATTCAAAGTGGATTTAAGGTGCGTGCGTCGCAACGAGGAAAAGTTTCTGTAATTTAAAAGAAAGTGTTCTATCGTTTCGGGGGCGTTGCAGAAACGACATTGAGAAGATAATGCCTGACCAGCTTTGTGTAGATAAAAACTTAAAGGGGGGACTCTGCATCAAAATTTTGTAATTGCCCACTCAAATTTACGAGATTCGCAGAAATTAGGTTTCCGTAAGTCAAAGAGGTGAATATAGTCGGAACATGAACGAAAGGAAGCCTGCCGATTAATTTGTAAATCTTGAAGGCGCCTGAACCTCGCCCCCAACAGAGAACTGTCACTTGGGCAATTCACGGCGGCAGGGCCCCCAAGAGCCAAATTGGCTAATTGGACTGCCAGTTCATTGAAGATTATCCTTGCGTGACCAGAGACCCACACTAACCGGATATCACGAAGCTGGTAAGGAACGAATGAACGGAATGATAGTAGAACGGAAGAACCTTTATCATTTGTTAAAGCGGTGCACATGGAGAGAGAATACGAAAGGATAACCACGCCCGCAAATCTATGCTGTAGTTTATTAAGGGCTAAATTATCGCCAATAATTCCGCTGAAAAATCGGAGTATACTGTGATAGCCTTATTGAGAAGGACCAATCTAGAGACTGCGAATATATTCCTACCCCAGATTTGACATCACTTTGCGAGGTGTCTGTAGCAATGACGACATGAGTATACAGAGTAGCCAAATGATCTTCATGTAAACTGTTGAGTAATCGGGCCGGCAATAATTTCGCATGCGGAAAAAAAATGTTGGGCAGGATTTTTTCGATAGGCGATCGCCAGAGACGGATGGGATGGCCGCTGCTTCGTTTCTTCTTCTCCGTCTTTGAAGGCTGGCCGCGAAAGCGGAATAAGGGTTGCTGTGGCCGAAAGTAACTGATCAAACTGCATCGCAAGATAAGGTAACGTTATATATTAAAGAGCATCTAAACCGTAGATAACAAACTGAAACCTTTCGGTCATTCCATGCCAAATGTCACAGCCGTAAAATCGACCATCACGGATTTGCTCAGTAAAAATTGTCGGTCATCCTCGCATGGCTCACAATGCTCCCTGAAAGTGTTTTTGTTCAAAAAATTATTGTTCTTTTTCTAGCGGCCCTTTAACCTCCAGGGTTTATAGCAAACTTACATCTGTTAAAAAAATGTATGAAATAGTAACTTCTCTTGCAAGGGCCACCATTTTTTGTGAATATCATGTTCAGGCCCTGGGCTGCTCTAGGCCGCATTTTTAAAATGTTTCCTTTTCTTTGCTGTGATTATGCCATTCAAAAAATACACGATGTCGAGCATTTTTAAACATTTTTAGCGAATACGAGCTTATTCTCTCAGCCAATGAAGTATTTGTAGAAAGTTGGTAAAAACTATATTTACGCTGAAAAAAGGTGAAATGTGCGAGAAAACGTTTGTCAAACTTGGGAAAATCTCCCTTATGGCCCATATTCACCTTGAAATTGCGCATTGTTGTGCTCGTAGTAAAAATATCAAATACAAGCCATTCACTAGTACAAATGATCGCCGTTTATTTCAGAAAGCTTGATCAGAACAGTTTTTGTTTTAGCAGAGAAAAAATTTTCAGATTGTTCAGCGACACTACTTCACCCCGCTGTTCCACAGAGCGTCTTCTCTGCACGGCTTGCACATGCCTGCATGAAAGAGGCGCCAGCCAGCGGGTTTGAGCTACAAGAATACCTTTCGCCGCAATGGTATTTGTAGCGTCAGTACAGGAAAAAGGGATCATTCGCCTGTTAGTGGGAAAAGTACAACGTGGAGCTGGCGGTGGTGCGCCCATTCAATGAGTACGGGTAACTCAACGGCTGGACATCAGATGTGCATTTAAAGCAACGGGTTATGTAATTCCCGCTAACACATACAAATAAATCCGTTTAACTCGATGACTCCGCCGCTGTTTATTTCGTAATTTTCGGCATACTTAAAGGATACCACATATAACATACCCTGCTTCTTTAAATGCACGTCCATGTCGAGCCATCCGGTGAGTTACCCGTACTCATGGAATGGGTGCACCCCCGCTAGCTCCAGGTGGTACTTTTACCACTAACACTCGAACTATTCCTTTTTACTGTACTGACACTACAAATACCATGGCGGCGAAAGGTATTCTTGTAGCGCAAACCCGATGGCTGGCGCCTCTTTCATGCAGGCATGTGCATGCCGTGCAGAGAAGACGCTCTGTGGAACAACGGGGTGAAGTAGTGTCGGTGAACAAATTGAAAAATTTTTTAAATGCCAATGCATTTCTTAGTCGGGGGTTGTCGTGCTCCGTCGGCGTGCGCCTGCATTCCTCCAGCGCGAGCGCACGTGGGCGCGCGCCTCGTAGTTCTGCCTTCGTCGTCGTCGTCGTCGTCGTCTCGGCGCGGCGGACCCGCGCCGCTACAGTCGGGGGTGTCGTGCTCCGTCGGCGTGCGCCCGCAGGTGTTATCTCTCCGCGCTCCTCCTCGCCCCTAGCAACAGCTGTGGCGCGCCTAGCAACTGGAGCAGGTGGTAGCTCGGGCGGGAGAGCGGAGGGCAAGGGGAGAGGAGGAGCGCGCTCGGGCGTGTGAGGGCGCTCGCATCGCGGAGCTCGGGCGGAGTAGCGGAGAGTGAGTGGAGAGGAGGAGCGCGCTCGGGCGTGTGAGGGCGCTCGCATCGCGAAGCTCGGCGGGAGAGAGAGCTCGCGCGCGGGGCGGGCGTGTTGCGCGGGTCTCTCTCTCCTCTCCGCGTACCCTCTCTCCGCTCGCTGCGCCCGGAAAATGTATATAAATGCAGTGGAGCGCACGCCTCTCTCCGTTACTGCTTGCCGCAGCGCACTCATCGGTGCACCCAATGCATTCGCATTTCCGCACGATCACCTTCGGGGAGGTGGGGCGAGTTTTTTCTCTGCTAAAACAACTGTTTTAATTAAACTTTCTGAAATGACCTGCGATCATTTGTACTAGTAAATGGCTTGTATTTGATATTTTTACTACGAGCACAACAATGCGCAATTTCAAGGTGAATATGGCGCATAAGGGAGATTTTTCAAAGTTTTACAAACCTTTTCTCGCACATTTCACCTTTTTTCAGTGTAAATATAGTTTTTACCAATTTTCCACAATGCTGAGATACAGGTACAAATGCTTCATTGGCTGAGAGAATCAGCTCGTATTTGCTAAAAATGTTTAAAAATGCACGAGATCGTGTATTTTCTGAATGGCATAATCACAGCAAAGAAAAGGAAACATATTTTAAAAATGCGGCCTAGAGCAGCCCATAGCCTCAACATGATTTTCACAAAAAATGGTGGCCATTGTAAGAGAAGTTACTTTTTCATGAATTTTTTTTACAGACGTAAGTTTGCTATAAACTCTAGAGGTAAAAGGGCCGCTGGAAAAAGAACAAATTTTTTTTTGTACAAAAACACTTTCAGGGAGCATTGTGAGCCATGCGAGGATGACCGACAATTTTTACTGAGCAAATCTGTGATAGTCGATTTTACGGCTGCGACATTTGGCATAGAATAACCTCTTTTAGAGCAACCGGGCTCCAAAGTCTAAATCTCAGACGGTCACTTTGAGAGGATGTGGTACAGCCACGATAAATGCGTTTTGCTTCAATCAAGATAAATGAGATCAGCGCTGGCCACTTCGCCATAGGGTATGCTTGTCGCTTCCTTTGTCGGCAGGGCCTATCACGGCTATTATTTTGTTTCTGCAACCAAGAAATTCAATAAAAAGCGTTGCTCTCCCACAAATTGTTTCGCAGTTGTAAAAGCCGTATTTATTTTTCCTTAACCTTTACGCCAATTCTTCGACAATCGGTGTATAAAGTAGGCATGTTTATACCGGTGTGTCAAGCCGAAAAAAATACCGGTTTGGCGGTTTGGCTTATCACCGTTGCGGTAGCAGTGGTCTGCTTGGCGCGTTTCTTCAGAACCGCAATCCATGGGTTTTTCTGGCGGGAGGGTTCTGCTGCTGTCGGGGTCGGTATCGATGTCGGTGCTTGGCGATGCGTGCGGAGAAAGCGCGTCGGTCATCTCGGGCCCAGGGCGCCGGCGCTGGTTCGACACGATGTGGCAAGGCCTACAAATTAGGCCTTGTGGAGTCGGCGTGGTCGCAAATTTCGGTCGGCGATAATTTGGGCAGCAGAGGTCCAACGCAGCTCACCCAGGTACCGAGTGGTTCCTTTGGCCGTCCTACGCACGCTGGTGACAGTGTTTGGGCTGCAGGGTTGTTGATACGCAGTTTGGCAGCATACATCGGGAGGCAAAGCAAGGTGCGGAAGACTGCTTCAGCCCTCTTGGTGGCGGATCTCCTAGTGTGAGCTACCGTCATTTTTATGTTAGGTTAGATGTCCATGGTCCTGTGTGAATGCCAAAACTAGTACGCTGCAAAACTTTACGTCCCTGTCGTTTATAAGAGCTCAGTATCGCTGGAATAACTTCTGCCTACATTTATTGGTGCAGCGAAGAGAAGCAGAGATGACCCATTTGCACATGCCGTGGGCTCAGTTTGTCGGCTGAGGGAAAGAAAGGAATGTATTCTAGTGAAACCAAATTATTGTTCACAGAAATAACTTTCGGGCGATCGAAAAACAGCTTTTAACGCCGAGCTGTTGTACGTCGAGCCCTTTCGCCCGTCTGCTGAAGGTCGTCCGTCCATTAGGGGTAGAAGTCGGTTGCCATACCCACTAAATGCCTCGCTGAAACTGGTTCCCAATTCCACCAATTGAGGGCGCAGTAGTCTCGCAGATTGGTTTCCTCTCCTCCCGTTAGGAGAAGGAGAGGGGAGAGAGCCTCCCGTCTCCCGAACCACACCTCCGCAGTTTTAGCATCTTTCAGACTGAATAAAACTGACTTTATTTTTTTTTGCGTTCTGTCCCCAACAGAGTGCCATTAAAAGCCTTCACAGTTTCATCTTCCCTCCCTAATTGTCCAGATGTGCTTGTACAGGAACACCAAAAGTAAGGAAGGGGGCCGTTGCTTCCGACGCGCCTGTACAAACACTCACCGACCACTGCTGTAATAATTCCTAAGTGCACTGCGTACCTCGCAAAAAACAAACAAAAACAAACGAGAACATGCAACATTACTAAGACAAGAAAAGTAACGGTACAAGAAAAGTATGCACGCTTGCGCTAACTTCACAAAGGGTAGGGGCACTGATTTTTTTACCACTTGTCTCCAAGACCGCCGCATCGCCCCCAGTAAGTTTGCCAGTGAGAATAACAGCTGCCTTATGGTGTTCCCAGCCAATTGACATCTCCCAATTTGGCTGCGATGCCCCTGCGCCAACCCCCGGATTCTCACATGCTAAGTCCGAGGGGCTGGCCAGTGACAATGGCAACAGCCGTCAGAGGAGTTTCCCCAATTCCCATCAACATCGACCATGCTTCACCATTCACAACTCCGTGAGAAAGCTGTATATCAAAACAGAAAGCTGTGCGAGTTGGTTTAAGTCAATGTATAGAAAGGGGCAATAAGGCCCAGACGAAAGACTGAGGCATACCTGGTGGCCTGTTTGTGTATTCCTCATTGATTCGTCCTTGGTTTCTCGTGCTTTTGCAAACATAAACTGTGCATGGTTAGGATTCCGGGTTTCACTTCCGGAGGAGGCGACTTACTCCGCTTTGCTTCTCCGCTTAGAGAAAAGAGTCTAATCTCCGCCGACAACTGCCTCAAAGATCGCGCAATCGGCTAACGGCGCTAGCACCGCCATGACACGCAAATACGGCAGGGGTAAATTGTATGACGTAAATATTCTTCGAAGCTCCCGGACAGCAGCGGATGTATCAGTGTAGAAGAAAAACTCGGTTGAAGCCGGAATGGGGAGTATGGTTGTGCGCAGCAGAGCATCCCGCTCTGCGAGGAGCTCGGCTTGGGTTGATGGCCACTTTTTCGTCGTGATGTAGGTGCACGCAATAAGGTCGGGTGCCATGTCCGGGCAAACTAGGGCGGTATGGAGCAGGGTATCTGATGCACTGGTGTCGACAAACATCACCGTAGAGGAAGTGGCAGCACCACCCGTAGAAAGCGGAACAGGGGCACCAACCGGTCGGGGATGGATGCGGGAAACAGGTCGCGTGTCTCTTAATTGGTGAAGCTTCCACGGTGATCTAATGTTGGATTTAGGTGACTGTGGGGCTGGTGAATTGGTCATGTAGGACGCAAGAACAGCGGCATCTGGGTTTGGTGCTTGTTTTTGCAGGAGGGCTCGACGGCAATCAACTAATTTACCAAATGTGTTAGCTGTGCTTCCTGTTGGAGAATTGGGATGGGGGTGAGAGTTGTCAGGTCAGTTATTGCTCGCATAGCCCAATTGTTGATGGATTCGAAAAGCGCCTAGTCTGACATTGTGACACGGTTGAATTGAGCCTGATGCGCTATGCGGGGCTGAAGAATGGCTCGGAAAACCGTGCGGGTATCTTGGATGCTGCACCGCCGGCTTTTTGAGAAATTTTGACAATTTTGAGAACTCTCGAGAAATTTATAGAAATCGTGGCGATCGAATATCCGCCACAATGCAAAGCTTCAAGTTCGTAATACTCGAGCCGACCAGAGCAACTCAATCCGGTTGCGGGCTATTAGGGAAGGCCCTATTCAAAACGCGAGATGCATGCACGGCGGCACCGTCGTATGCGATCTACGGCTGTTTGAGACGCGTACGTCGTAGGCGTTGCTCCGCAACTGTTTTCGCTCCATGGTTGCCTCCCTAATTAGGCTCCCTCCGTCCGATTTAGATATGTGCAGGAGAAGTCCGAGCAGGAAAAGAGAACATTTATCAATTCAAGTAAAAATGAATAGTGGCAGTTATGAATAATGAATGGGCCGGATCACGCGGAGAGTTATGTGCCAGAAGTTATGGCTGAAGCACACACACACAAACACACACGCGATATATATATTCAAAACCAGATGGACCCTAGTCACGGCATGATAAACAATTGAAGATCAAAACAAGGTTGTTCATAATGCACATAGACTAATGTTGTTATGGCGGAAAGGAAAGGGCGGTCATACTTCAGTCCGAAGCGGCCATGAAACGGTCCCGAAGAGCAGAGGTGGGCTTTCAGCTCACAGTGGTCGATGGGCGGCGACACTGTGTCCACAAGGCTGGTCAGCTCCGTGCGCAGAAAAGCTCCCTCCGCGATGGCTGCCCCACGGCGAGTCACGTGGCGGCGGCCGATGGCCAGCGGCGGGATGAGAGAGCGTAGGCCTGCTTCAGGACGAGATCTCGCTGCCCGCGCCTTGCGCCCGCGACACACCGCTCGCTCGTCAGCAGGCACCTGCTTCTCCAGGCAGAATCGGAGACGGTCGTCGGGCCTACACCACAACGGGTCGCCGCCCTCTCCTTGCCACCCGGGGGGTGGCTCGGACGTCAGCGCCGGCAACGGTCCTCGGGCGTACACCGCCACGTCAACATCTTCCTACCGGTTTCCCCGAACTCCTTCTTCTTTTCCCTCGTCTTCGACGCGGCTTTTCCTTGCGGAAGCGTTACGACACCGGTTCAAGGAATTAGCCACGACGCTGCACCGGCCCTTCACTACTGTGGTATTACGTTATACACTGCATTTTATATGTCCTGTAAAGTGGCGTGGGGACGTTTAGAGCTGACGGTTCCGCTCGTCCATGCTGTTGGTACAGCTGGCAACATGTGTATACCAGGTGTTTGTATTGTCGCTGTTCATGCATGACGCGTGCCGCGTCATCTATTTTTTTGTGCTACTCTGAGGTGTTTGCTGGAGCTTTTTGTCACCACCAGCTTCGCGTAGCCATGAGCCATGTAACTCACCGAGACAAACCTTTTCAAAAAAAAAATACAGAAGTCAGGAAAAAAATGTTGCAGATACATCTGCATTTGTATCGTAAGATGTAAGGCACAATAGCGGTACTTCGACTCCCACGAAGCATTTCCGTACGCAGCTGCTGCATTTCCGGTTTATGCTTCACTAGCACGAAAGGTTATCGAAAAGAGAAAGACCAGCAACCAGAGCTCTAGTCGCCGTGTTCCTGGAGAGAGAAAAGCTCTCTGCGCTTCTGTGGCTTAAAATGTGAGCGTGAAAACTTGCAAATACGAGGTGTTCGTAAGTTGTTCGTAAGGTGTTCGTAAGTTGTTCGTAATTTCGTAAGGTGTTCGTAAGGTGTTCGTAAGTTCGTAAGTGTCAGTGAATCAAAACGTTTATTCCGTGATGTCTAGGATGGGCTGAACAATTTTGCTTTTTTAAAAGAGAGAAAGGGAGCGAGAGATCTTTATTCAGGAAGAAATTGTTGTGGTTTACGAAAATGGGGCGAAGAGATGGCACGGAGCTCAAACGTGAAACCTGATTGTACGGCAACAGATGCCGCAGCTCCTCCCTTGCCCTCCCAATCAGCTCGCGCTGATCTTGAGCTAACTAGCTGGTCAAATGTGCCTTCCATGCCTCGATAAAGTAGAATAAGTTCTGTCTGAGTTGTTCTCCCCTAGCCATACATTTGAATATGGCTAGGTTCCGCGCAAGAGGGTAGATATTTCCCCTATTTTAGCAGAGTTCTGAGTTAATGTCTGATGCTCCCACAGAACACCTCAACGCACATGGATTTTTAGATGACCGAGTTGGTTTTACGTTCACAGAGTTTCTGATTCTTCGGCATAGCGTCCTCGTTGTAGCAAGGGGAAATATTGTGTTCCTAGGCATAGAATGAGGATTCGTTCTTAACTTCTTTCGAAGAGGGCAGTGGGGTAGTCGCGGTCACGAGGAGCATGGTATGTGAGTTGGTGTGCCTCTTGCGTAATGCGTCGTTCGCTTTCAGACCATTGGATCCGGCTGTCCAGGTGACGTTCTTAAGTTTCTGCATTATGGGTTGGAATATCCTACTGAAGTACTTCGTATTCTGCCTCCAGAAGACTGTATAATGTTTTTTGTGAGTCTATAATGATGTTATGCTTTTATTTGGTACTTCTGGTATTGGGATTGCCAAGATGATAGTTCGAAGTTCCACTTCTTTCTTCATAGTGTTGGAGGGTCATACAGTAACAAAGATTGCCAGGGCAGTCAACTACGACAACTGGGGCCTCGTGATTTCGTACATAACGGAGTCGGTGTGTACTGTGGTCTCAAGATACTGAGACTTTTTCGGAATCAACTTGAGCCTGCCATACCGCCCCTTCTTGTGTAGGACTGCATCCATATTTTCGGTAGAGCAGAGTTTTTATGCGAGGTCGCTGGATTGGTGCCATGTCTGTCATTGGGTGCAGTGGTGTCCTTCCAAAGGGGTAAGGGTGCCTGTGTTTTTTGTTTGTGGGGGCCTGTTTGGGGGTGGCTGTTTCATTTCAAAAGGGGCATAACTACCCCCCGCGATTTTGTTTTTACACCCTCTTTCCTGGTGCTAGAAGAGTCCATTGTTTCTCCGGTTAGGAAGACGCAAGTTGAGGACCTATTCATCGTCATTATCAGCGACATCCTATTTAGGATGACTGCAGCATGAATGCCTCTCCTATTCACCTTCACCCGCTGTTGTCCTGCGCTTCCCAAGTCCACTCTTTGCTTCGAATACTGTTATTTCATCCCTCCACCAATAAATGGCCGTCCGTTTCTTCTCGACCCGTCTATGCATCTTCATTCTGTTATTCTGGTGATTCACCCTTTATTAGTTCGTCTGAGGGTCAAAATTGCGAGTTTGAAAACTGCCCTATATGCTGTCCTAATGATGGTGTTTCTTTCACTTTGTGAGTTGGAAACTGACCGCTGGTCAAGAACCCCGCCAGGCATTCTTACGTGACTATTCCCTGGAAGGATATTGGTTCCCATTTTTAGGGTGATTTTTAACAAGGCCGCGTGCCGCCATCTGTCGTTTACCAAACCGAGCTTTCCACGGAGACATAACAGTGGGAATATTGAAAAGTATTATGAAAAACGCCATATAGTGGGCTTTATTTTAGCCATTTTCGGCTTATAATCTATGCCTTCCTTGATATATGAGATATCGGCGTTAATCCTCTGTCCCCTGTTTTAGTGAGGTCACCCACTGTTGGTGGCGGCATAAGTTCCGGACGACAACACAGCGCGGTGGCTCAGTGGGGAATGCGTTGCGCGGCTGAGCCCAAGCCGCTGTTTCAATTCCCGGCCGCGGCGCTCGTTTTTCTGATGGAAGCAAAAAACAAAAATGCCGGTGTGCCTAGATTTAGGCGCGTGTTAAAGATCCTAATGTGGTCAAAATTCTTCCGGATGCTTCCGCTATACATGCCTCGTAGTCCACGAGTAGCCTCGGGGCATGAATTACCTGAAATGTTTCTTTTCGATCTCCTGGTGGAAACCCGTTTTGGTGGGATGAAGTGAGTTGCGGGCACGGCTCGAGACGGGGTTGGCCGAGCACGCTACCACTGACTGGGCATACAACAAACTTCACCGCGCAGGCGCGGTAGCTGGTGAAAACGCGTGTCCTTTCTTTCGTATCCGACGTTGTAGCATTGTCCTCCTTTCCGAACTTCTGTTGCCGCAGCGCCACATTACAGGTTCAGCGGAGCCCTAGAATTTTGCTGCCTTAGTTGTAGCTTCCGGGTGGCAGCGGCGGCGTAGTACCGTGGACGCCTGATGAGCACGGCTGATAGCGGATGGCTAGGAGCCACGGGGAATCGAAAAATGAGCCTAATAATGCTGTCGCGTGAAAAAACGGCTCCAATCGACGCTGTGAGGGTGGTTGGACAGCAAAGCTGTAAGCGACGCCCACAACAATTGCCCAAGCGACGTCACTTGAATTCACACCCCTGGTACTGCAGAAAGAACTGAAAGTTGGGCTAGTTGGTATGTGTTCATCTTGGTGGAAAACAAAAGCGCTCAAAAAACAGGGACGAAGGAAGACGTAGACAGCACGGCGCTTTCGCAACTACTCGTTTATTGAAAAAAATACGCATATACCTAGCACCACGCGGTCTCACCTGTCACCACTCAAAATCAGCCCTTCTCGTCCTTCGTGCACGTACCCGTGGAAGACCCCCCGAACCGGCACCGGACCCTCAGGTCATGATTCACCAGGAACCTGTCCCGCAAGTAAACACACTACGAATCCTGGGTGTAAGCTTCCACGCCGATGGATCTGGAAGAGCACTACTACCCCAACTACACTCCACAATATCGCAACTCGCCCACCTCATCCGTCGTATATGCATGCACAAACACGGTCTTAAAGAACAAGACACGTGTCAACTTGTGCAAGCATTACTGCTCAGCAGGCTTACATATGGCACTCCCTATGTCCAACTCCGACCCCAAGAACACTCCAAATTGGATGCACTCATCCGTCGAGCCTACAAGATAGCCCTGGGACTACCGGCTTTCACTTCCACCAACAAGCTCCTTCAACTTGGCATACATAATTCGCTCTCCGAACTTATAGAAGCCCAAAGAACCAGCCAACTCTCTCGCCTTACGCTCACCCCCACAGGCCGCACAGTCCTCCAGAATTTAGGCCGTCCTACACCAGAACCCCACGAAGCACTACAGCCGATACCACCTCATATTCGGGCCACCATCAAAGTCACCCCCATTCCACGACATATGCATCCCGAGTACAACAAAGGACGTCGCAACGCTCGTGTTCACTACCTACATAAGAAGTACTCATCGGACAACGACACCTGCTACACCGACATCGCTCAATCAACTTCCCACTCAACCCTAGTGGTCACCGACACCAACGCCACCTTATACACTGCGGCCACATACCGCCACCTCTCCCCATCTGCAGCGGAAGCTACTGCAATAGCCCTAGCAATGCATACAGCAACGTGCGACTACCTCACAATTATCACGGACTCGCAGCAAGCCTGTCGAAGATACCTCCTTGGAAGAATTCCTCCACCTGCCCTCAAGCTTCTACAAGCCGTAGTATCACCTCCTCACGTGACCATCGTTTGGACCCCAGGTCATGCCTCCCTCCCCGGGAACGAAGCAGCCCATGCTGCGGCCCGCGCTTCCGGGCACTCCCGACGAGGCCGGGCGACTTGGACACCCTGACTGACACGCTACACCCACTACCAGCCACCTACTCCGACATCTTAGCGCACTATCGACACACCCGCCGAGAATACCCTCCCCCACACCCTGCACTCACCAACGAAGAATCCCGCATCTGGCGACGTCTCCAAACAAATACATTCTACAACGGCACCATCCTGTCCCATATCTCCCCCAGCCGTTTCACCTATAACTGCCGTGACTGCCACACCCCAGACACAACCCCCCACCTCGTATTCTTCTGCCCACACCACCCCTCCCCACTCCCCACAACTACTCTCGAGCAGTGGGAATGCGCGCTGACCAGCTGGGACCTGCAGGACCAGCAAAGCCTGATCCAGCGGGCCACCCGAGCAGCGACAGCACGCGGCTACCTGGACTGAGGCGGCCGCCCATCTGCTCTAAATATGTAAAATAAACGTTTGTTCCTCCTCCTCCTCCTATACCATCCAGAGTACACGTGGTCGGATTCCCTCCCCCATTATACACACCATTACAAGACTTAACAGCGGCCGTGGCACATGCTGCAGAAAAAGATAAAACACACGTGTGCAACGTGTGTTGTTTATTGCTTACCTTTTAATTGTGGTCATATCTACGTGGGCCAGACTGGGCGATGTTTCAATATACGCCTACAAGAGCATCGAAGTTCATTAAAGTCGAAGGATGGCTCTAACTTGGCGAAACACTGTTCTGCGTGTGGTTGTACACCAATTTTTTGCGAGGCTTCAGTTTTATCAAAATTTCGGGACAAAACCACCAGAGAAGTTATAGAATCATTCCACATTAAAAGGTGTGGCGAACGATGTGGCAGCGCCTCCTCCCTCACTTTGACCGACAAGGAATACTCCTATATGTGTCACACGTTGCGGAACTAATGCTTTGGTTTATGTAAGGTTGTGGCGCTGTTTCAGGTTTTTAAGTGCGAATGCACTTTATAAGCGACCCCAAACCATCCACCGCCGGCGGCGGCGGCGTCCGCAGTGCTCCTCTATTGGCGGTGAGCGCGACCACGGGCGGCGCTGCGGAGCGCGCCTCCGTGACGTCGGCTTAGGGATTCTCGCATTTGTCGTCTGCTTCACTCGGGCTCGCTCTCTATGCTGTTTCTTTGCGCGCGGTTGAGATTTTGTGCTTGTCCGCAGCAGATCTCGCGAATGCGCAACTTTTTTTTCGTAACAAAAGATTTAAAACAGCGTAAACTAGCTCAAGGCGTGATTTTAAGTATAGTTTTTGATACCGCTCCGGAAAAAAACATTGCCGGCGTCGCCCATGCATTGCTGCGAAGCTGGTCCTGTGCGGAGCGCGAAGAGTCGGAGCTAGGCGTCAGCCTCTGTGTTCAGCAGTCTTTGAACAAAGGTAACAGCCGCAGGCTGACAACCGACAACAGCGAAAATGGAAGACCAAAACAAATTCCAGGCCTTCGGGGCTGTCGGCTTTGGCAGAAGGCATTACGATTCCAGCTAATCGTATGTAAGGTAAAACAGATTTGGCAATCTTGCCTAACACTCGAAACTATTGTATCAAGTCACTTTACGTTGTCACGGCATGAAAGTGTGCCGTCATGCACTATGGGGCACAAATAATGTAGGTTGATTTCCAAATAACCTGCTGTGTGTATAGGCGCGTGCTGGTTTTATACCAGGCTTCTAACCAGTATGCAGGCTTATTGAGCAAAACGAGTAACCTGTAAGGCAAACATACAGTAAGGCTATGTTTGTTGAGATTTGGAGGGATATTTCGGTACATTTACCACAGCCATATCATCCCAATATTCAGATAGGCGTTATAGTAAAACTGCACTCAAGAGGGGGAGGACCAGGAGGAGGAGAAAACTTTAATAGTAAAATCGAGCTGGTTAGTGGGCAGGCTCCTCAGTCCAAGACGAGAGAGTAAGATTCATTCTTCAATTCACCGAACGTCATCCCGAGTAGGCCAGGATTTGTTCTTTGCGACTAAATGGGTTGGAAAACAATAAAGAGCTGTCTGGACATATTCATTGGTTTCGAATTGTGTTATACTGAAAATTGGCATGTATACTATCTATTGCGTTAGTTAGCAAGTATATCAAGTTTTCAACACCGTAATCATGTCATAACGTTTCGGGTTGAGATCGAGTTCGTTACGATATCGATGGTTCGATAGAAATTAGGTGCACAAAAGCCGCCTTCGAGTACTGTGGACAACGTTATCTGCGCCGTAGCACAGATCTTATTGCATTGAATATTGAGACGAACTTTGTGAGCCTCGCAAACATCCCCAAACCTCCTAGTACGTTTAGGACGGTGCAGAAAAATGAATGCGTTGGGCACAGAAAAAAAAAAAAACGTTCATCTAACAACAACGAAAGAAAGAGAAAACACCTGTTTTATTTCCTGCTGTGCGACCCGCTGCTTGATGCGTAGCATTAGACTGTTGAGTCTTCATAAGAGCATCTCAGAAATAGTTAAGGAAAGCATACGCATTTTGAATACTTATCGAGGAGCTCTGAGCGCTGAAACTCGCAAATACGCTAGATAGGACGAGGGCGGGTTACACACGATTGTCTGAGCGATGCTCTCTGAAAGTCGTTCTCTCTCTCCTCGTGTGTTGTAAAATTGTGCGGGAAAAAGCTTGAAATTATTCAGAGCCGTCAGAATCTGATTGAAAACACGCTTTTTAAAGCACCAAAGCATCAAAGCGGGCGATTTCTAGCAAAGGGACTGCTGCCAGTCAGAACCGGACGACCGCGGCGCGGGTGTAGCAGCGGGGCGAGTGTAGCAGACGACAGCGGAGCGGGTCCCTAAGCTGACGTCAGATCCAGGGGGCGCCACTCAAACATCTCACCGCCAATATTTAAAAAAGAAACAGCATCCGGCGCCAGGTTTCGATCCGAGGACTTTGCGGCCGCAGCGCGACGCTCTACCGACTAAGCCACGGACGCCACGCTGATATCAGTGTGAGTAACGCGCCTTATATCTTTAACGCATTCAAACTACGTCGTCAGCGGCGTGCGTTGGCGACTCAGCGGTGTTATAGCGGCTTGATAACTGCGTGGTGTACACGTGATACTACAAACCCGATGGAAGAGATGGAAGAGAAGGCGGCGGGGCGGTGGGCTGCGGGCTGCGGGGGCCGAGCGCAAGCGCCGCAAGCGGCCGACAACCGTGCATTCGCACTTTCACATTCTCCCCCTCGGGGAAATGCGGGGGAATTTTTTTGATTTTATATGTTTGGCGTGTGTTTTATCTTTTTCTGCCGCATGTGCCTCGGCCGCTGTTAAGTCTTGTAATGGTGTGTATAATGGGGGAGGGAATCCGACCACGTGTACTCTGGATGGTATATATTTGTATGTTTTTCAATAAACGGGTAGTTGCGAGAAAAGCGCCATGCTGTCTACGTCTTCCTTTGTCCCTGTTTTTTGAGCGCTTTTTTTTCCACGAAGATGTTCACACCCCTGGCTCTACAAAGAGTAAAACAAGATATTCTGCCAGCAGTTGCCTGCGATTCGCGGGGGCGGCTCCCGAACACAGCAGCGTCGGCCACGGCAGGGCTAGAGCGGCGGCAGCCACCGCTTTAGCCCGGCCGTGAGTCGGCAGAAAGAAAACGGAGATGAGCATCTTTCGAAGGGTGAGGAGGGCAGCACGCATGGCTACTGCGCCATCTCTCTCACTGCCTCCCCCTAGCTCTTGTTTCATGTGTCGTCTCCAAAAACCGCCCTCCCGCACCTCAGCCGCCGAATCAAAATCACTGTCCCAGTCCCAGTCTCCACGCGTAAGCGTAGCTTATATTGTCACTAAGGCTACGGGCTCCCGCTCTGCTTCTCTACGGACCCGGGTTCGATCCCTAGCGCTTCTAGAAGTTCTATTTAGTCTGGTTGGAAGTTTCTTCTGGCGCACGCCACGACGAAACCGTTGGCTGGTAGAGGAAGAAAGCTTTGCTTTAAAAATTGCGCTCTGGGGACTTGTACAAGATTCCATCCTTCCTTTGCAGGAAAGGGCCCACCTAAACGCGCGTGCGCGCTCCGCGCTGCCACCCTCGAAATTCTCATAATAGCAAGTGCTGCCACTATCGCCTCCTCGGGGCTTTGAAAGAAGCCTCACATTGACGTCATTAGGACGACACCTTCGCGGTGTCGTTGGCTGCGGCTTTAAGACGGTCGCAAAGATCTTACCATTGCATCTGGCTCGCCAGTGCCCCGTCGTGAGCCTCCTCCGGCAAGCGTACAACGCTAAAACCAGTCCTGTACAACCGTCGCAACGATCAGTCGCATGCCAATCGCATGCTGTAGCCGTGCATGTATCTCGCGCTTAAAACTAGCCACGCGCGAGGGCGTTGCGTTAGGTTTCCCCGAACGTCTTGGGGGTTTCCAAAACTATCTATACTGTGGAGCCTTCTTCCAACGGGGTGTGGCAGCCTGCCTGGCTGCCGGTCATCGCCCACATGCGCCGACTGCCCAGAGTCCGTGACGCTGGCGCACCTATTCTGCTCCTGCCGCCTACACGATGCCCCGTGAGCAGAGCTTCGGGCCCAACTCCAGCGCCTCGGGCTGCCCAGCCATACCCTGATGGACTTGCTATGTCCGACGGGCCCCAACGCCACTGGGCGGGAAGTCTTCCGGCTCGTCCTGGCCATCCTCGAGGCCTCATGAAACGGCTGTATCCCTACGCCTGCCGGCCTGCCTTACGGCATTGTTCTAGCACAGCGCTCCTTCTCTCTTTCTTTCTCTCGTTCTCTCTCTGTCCACCTTTGTTCTCACCTACACCTTTTCAGCTCCCCCTCTCCCTTTCGCCTGGAGTGGGTTTTATGTTTATGAGCTCGCCGACGAGTCCAAAAATATCCCCAGTCCACTTCCTTTTCACTTTCTAATCAAACCACTGACTCTCACTGTCACTCACTAGGAAAATATACATACACTGGGCGTCATTTGCGTCTCCGGCAGTCCGCGGACGATCAGGGATTAATATTCCAGGACGCCTACGGTTGCCGCATGACGCCAATATTCTAACGCGAAAGGTTAGCGCTATAAACGCCCGCGTGTGTTAGAGGTTCTATGTGCTGGGTGTTTCGAGATGGGTAATGGTACCAAGCCTCAACAATGCATAAATTAGTGATCCGGATTTTTTTTGCTTGTGCAATACGATGGACGACTGTAACTTCTGAGCACACACGAGCACGCTTTCTATTGCTACACCCATGTTTACTCCAGACGTTGCATCGTTATTTCCGCCCGCTGGTGAGATGGCGATGATGACAATTATATTCAGGGGGATATGAATCGTCTGTGAAAAGAGAATGTGGGCGAATGAATGCTGAGCTGCCGCTGCTCCCCCGGGTGTGTTGTGGTCCCTACTGTAAATAAACACTACCGTGCGCTTGGCCTTCCGTAGCAATAAATAGAAATGACACAGAGCATCAGGTTTGTGCAAACTTTATCAAGAGCTTATTGGTTATTTTTCGGTTGTGTTGCAGCCAATGCCTTCGGTGAGAGTGGAATTGAACAGTTCCTGTTATAAACATCGTACCGCCTTCCGCAATGTTGTTGAAAATGTCTGTGGCAATCCTCATACGCAGCGCTCTCATCAGGAGTGCGGCTAGGGACTTCTTTTATTCGTGCTTCACATGAAGTCGTCCGTGCCGCTGCAACTAAAATTCAAAAAAAGATCAATTGAAACAGAGTCATACTATGACTGCATATATACAAAAAATATATACAAAAGTCGAGGCTTGTTTAAAGACGATTTGCTGCAACTGATTTAGATATGAGTTACGCACGCTTTTGTTTCCTTCGAAGTGACTCATATTGCATCAAGATTGTATTCCGTTCGTTTGAACAGTTTAATTGTACTACTTAAAAGACAAAGTACTAAAAGCAATACATCCCATTCAGCGGAGTCCTATGTGTGGGCGTTTTAGCGTTAATTTTGACTATATGGGCCTATACGGGCTTTTTAGCGCCTAAAATGCATTTTTGGTGTTATATATGCACATTTTTTGGTTTTTAGAGTGGGTGTTCGGCAAGGGCTGTGCCGCTTCACAAGCCCGGAACTTGCTGTTCGTCGCACGCTGTTGGCAAGAAAAATCCGCGAGCCTTGCCAAACACCCAGAGAAATGAAAACCATGCTCGAGCTTCCGGCACCTCGACCTCGCCACATCGCCCGAGCCGGCACAGGCCGGTACGCAGGGACCCCGCATTCAACCTCACCGACGTCACCCCCGCCAAGTCGAGCTGTTTTTTAAGACGATAGCCTTTTTTTGGGCTACTTGAACGGGAAAATGTTGGCCTGTCTGTCTGTCTGTCTGTCTGTCTGTCTGTCTGTCTGTCTGTCTGTCTGTCTGTCTGTCTGTCTGTCACTCGCTTCAGCCAGCCGGCCAAAGTAAACCAGATGCTGCTCAATAGTCTTATATACTCACTGCCACATCTAAACGCCTCAGTCCTGTGTTAATGTTCATACTTGTCAACATTGTTAACAAGAACAGATTATGCGAAGGACAGTTTGACATCCACATGAATTTAGCCATACGGTTACGAAAGAAAGCTATACAGCTTCCTCAGAAACTTCGCAGTTGAAGAAAAAGTTGTCCTGGTCTAGGATGTCAACCCGGGTCTTCGTGCGCTGGTCGGTCTTCGTGTTCCTTGTTCTATCTGCCCTAGTCTTACGCTGCGCAAAAATTCAGCATGAAACCTATCACTCCCCTCGAATGAATAATACGAAATGCCTTGAGCGTTTTCAAATGCATCGAAGAGATTTGACAGCAAGTAAACAACTTCTTAAGTGGGCGTTGTTCGCAATGGTAATTCTAAATGACAATCCCGTTTTTATTCCCCATAAACTCTGGCTCAGAACGGTTCATCTCCTAAACAGACCACGAAAATGTTTCCCCTATTACTCGGCCCCCTCCGATAGGGCACCTTGAGGATTCTTTGTGACGGTGCGTCGCGACACAGCGGAACGCGAGAACAGGAATTGACGCTGTGACCGGCTGTGATCAAAAGTGTTTTAAGGTGAAGGGAAAAAGCCTCAAACGGTGACCATCATTGTGCTGGTCAAGCACCAGCCGATGGGCTTTCTGTCTGTCAACCAGTCTAAGACCTCGGTGACCTTGCTGGGTAGCACAGAAACAACAATTGACTCTAAACTACCCGTGTTATTATTGTATTTTCTATTCCTCCTTGCGGAGAAAGAACCAAATCAACCGAAGAAACACTTCAACATATATTAAGAGAGTTACACGAGATCGAGGAATTCTGCGACGACCAGGTAATTTTTTGCCTTGAAGAGGATAAAAATGAAGCTGATACAACAGAACATCAAATTAAAGCAGTGATATAGGAATTGCGCAGAAATCGAGCCCTTGGACTAGACGGTCTCCGAGCCACGTTTGTACAGTATGAAAATTGGATACATTTGACCTAGAACGAGGGAATCAAGCGCAATCTTTATACCGAAATCAGTTGACAACCAATGAGCTACACGTATAGTTCTATCCTAACGAATTCGATATTAGGGAAACAATGGAAAAGAAAATTAGGGCAGAATTCATTAATGGTGCAAGGCTGGAGAAACAGCACAGCTGGCGGCCCGTCTCCCTTCGCCGAGGACCCGCTGTTGCATCATGATCATCAGCAGCAGCCCACTAGGTTGACTGCATGACATAGGCCTTTCCCATTGCCCTCCAGCCGCTCCGGTCCCGGGATGCTCGAGTCCATCCTTTGCCTCCGAATTTCCTTAATTCTTCTCTCCATCGAGTAAATGCCCTTCCTCGTTTTCTCATATCGGGTAAAACACAGCAGGGAGGAGGACTAAAGAAAGGAAGAAGACAGTACAGGGGCTTGTCGAATGATTGTCATGCCGCCTTATTACGTGGCTAGTCCAAGTTCATTTCTTTTTCTTTATTTGAACTTAATCTCATCGGCTAGTTTGTACCCTGAATGAGAAAGATCCTTTCCGGTTTCTAAGTGTTGCTCCGATCATTACTCGTCCCATGGCCCTTTGAGTCGACCTAACTGTTCTTTCAAGTTGTTTAGTTAGGTGGCAAGTTTCCGCTCTATGTGTCATCGCTACAGACCGTAACTTTAGGCAAAATGCCTATTTTCCCCTTCAGTCCCTATCAAGCCTATCTAGTTTATCGTGCCTATAAGTGCCTATTTCGACTGTGTGGGCGTTTTAGCGTTAATTTTGACTATATGGGCCTATACGGGCTTTTTAGCGCCTAAAATGCACTTTTTGTGTTATATATGCACATTTTTTGGTTTTTAGAGTGGGTGTTTGGCAAGGGCTGTGCCGCTTCACAAGCCCGGAACTTGCTGTTCGTCGCACGCTGTTGGCAAGAAAAATCCGCAAACCGTGCCAAACACCCAGAGAAACGAAAACCATGCTCGAGCTTCCGGCACCTCGGCCTCGCCACATCGCCCGAGCCGGCACAGGCCGGTACGCAGCGACCCCGCATTCAACCTCACCGACGTCACCCCCGCCAAGTCGAGCTGTTTTTTTAAGACGATAGCCTTTTTTTGGGCTACTTGAATGGGAAAATGTTGGTCTGTCTGTCTGTCTGTCTGTCTGTCTGTCTGTCTGTCTGTCTGTCTGTCTGTCTGTCTGTCTGTCTGTCTGTCTGTCTGTCTGTCACTCGCTTCAGCCAGCCGGCCAAAGTAAACCAGATGCTGATAGTCTTATATACTCACTGCCACATCTAAACGCCTCAGTCCTGTGTTAATGTTCATACTTGTCAACATTGTTAACAAGAACAGATTATGCGAAGGACAGTTTGACATCCACATGAATTTAGCCATACGGTTACGAAAGAAAGCTATACAGCTTCCTCAGAAACTTCGCAGTTGAAGAAAAATTTGTCCTGGTCCAGGATGTGAACCCGGGACCACCGCTTCAAACTTTCCTTCGCAGAAACGCACTCCACCTTGGGGGTTTCCCCTAAATTTGGTCGATTAACAGCTGTTCATTACTTCGAAATTTGGTCGATTAACACCTGTCCATTACTTCGAGTTGTTGACAATTGGTTCTCGCGCTACAAATGAATGACCTCCTGGTTAGCTCAGTTGGTAGAGCGACTGCTCCGGTTGAGCGGTGGTCCCGGGTTCGAATCCTGGACCCGGACGAATTTTCTTCAACTGCGAAGTTTCTGAGAAAGCTGTATAGCTTTAATTTGTACCCGTATGGCGGCATTCAGGTGGATGTCAAACGTTCCTTCGCAGAACCTTACTCCACCTTGGGGATTTCCCCTAAATTTGGTCGAACAACAAAACATTATGCAAATATAAGGCAGAAAATCAATACATGAGTGATATTTGGAATTTTCCTTTATACAAAATTTACGCATGCTTGCTTTTTGCTATAGCAAAGAAAAAAATTGGCCGCGTTTCGGTTGTTTTCGACGCAAGATGATAGTCGACTTTTGCCCCTGGCAAGAAAATGCATCACTGCTCTTTCCCGCTCACCTCTCATGCTGTTGCTCTCTCGTCTTGTTCCTCCCAAGATAACACGCCAGAGGTCTGCTGAAGTCAATTTAAATCTACCTCGTTCCACTGCTCCAAGTAGGGTGCCTCGATGGCAGCGCTGCCGCACGGCGGACACGCGCGTGAATCGAGGCACCCGACTACAACGTTTATAGAACCACGTTGCCCTACTCCAAGAGCGTTCCAAGCGGAACGCCAAACCTATCTAGTGGAACCTTTCGTTGCTGTTTCCGTTTTTTTGGGGATTCTGCCAGGTAGCGCGGGCAACAGCAGGCGATGGTTTTCTGCAGTTGATGTAGTATTTTATTCGCTATCGCAAAAAGCAAGCACCCGTAAATTTTTTAATAAAGGAACACTGCAAATATCACTCATGTATTGATTTTCTGCGTTATTTTTGCATGATGCCTTGTTTTTGTCCAACAATGCTGACAAGTATGAACAGTAACACCGGACGTAGACGTTTAGGTTTGGCTGCGAGTATATAAAGCTTATTGTGCAGCATCTGGTTTACTTTGACCGGCTGGCTGAATCGAGTGACAGACAGACAGACAGACCAAAATCTTCCCGTTCAAGTAGCCCGAGAAAGACTATCGTCTTTAATACTACGTAGAAAACCGTCGCCTGCTGCTGCCCGCGCTACCTGGCGGAATTTTAAAAAATCAAACGGCAACAGCAACGAAAGGCTCCGCTAGATAGCGCTCGTGGAGTAGGGCAACGTGGTTCTATAAACGTTGTTGTAGGGCGCCTCGATTTACGCGCGTCTCCGCCTTACAGCAGCGCGGGCATCGAGGCAACCGGCCAGGAGCCGTGGAACGCGATGAATTTAAGTAGACTTGAGCAAACCTCTGCCGTGTTATCTCGTGAGGAACGAGACGGGAGAGTAACAGCAGGAGAGGTGAGGTCGAAGGAGGAAGGAGGCATTTGCTTGGCAGGGACGCCAGTCGACTATCGTGTTGCGCCGACATTTGCAACAAAAGAAGCAGATACCTGGCCATTTTTTTTATTTGATTCTCGCCCGCTGTGTCCGTGGAGCAACGAGAAAAATTTTTCCTATGTGCGCTATACATTGCTGACGCCATAAAAAACATGCAAATATTGACTGATTGATTGATTGATTGATTGATTGAACGATTGAAGGGGATTGCCGTCCCGAGCTAACAAAAATACGGAAGTGTCAAAAAGTCTACAAGCCATGCCAATCCTAACGGTAACATAAACATAATATTCCCTCAAATATTTCAATGTGAATTACACAAACACACAGACACACAAAATGAGCGAGAAATAATACAAGAATAATGTTGAGAATCGATAATGGCGTCATGTAATTATAAATTGTGTTTGTATTGACATATTACCTTGTGTAATTTTCTCGTGTAATTACTTTGTGATTTCTACATTGGTTTGTACATTGGTTTGAAATTATGATGATGATGGTTGGAGTTTTTTGGCGCAAGGCAAGCTGGGGCAAAGAGCGCCAAACAAAAGTATCTAGAAGAAAATAGTGGCTACTAAAGCCAGAATAACACTACAATCAATTAACGAGAATGGTGATGGCTGGTGTATAGGGCCAGGTTTAATTACGCATGATAGGAAATGAGGTTTAAAAAGTTTACATCAGACAAATATTTAAAAACGCGTTGCACAGAGACCATGGCATTATCACCCAAAAACAACGAAGGGTGTAGCGGAATGTGTTGTCTGTATAGTTCCTTGAAGTGTCTGTGTCTTGTTGTGTCGAGTGCCTTGTATGTGATTAGGATGTGGACTACGGATAGGCCCTCCCCACACCCGCTACACCCAGGTCTTGGAGAGCTAGTGAGCAGGTGTGAGTGTGTTACATGAGTGTGGCCTATCCGCAACCTAGCTAAGGTAACTTCAATGTGTCTGTTATGTGAGTCAGTAGCGTATGGTCCCACGTGAGGTTTTATTACATGTAACTTGTTATCTGTCTGTTCACTCCAGTGTGTTTGCACGTGTTGTGAAGTTGGTGTCTGATGTGTGGCTTCATATCTGTGTACGGAAGTGTTGCTATGCCCACTGAATTCAAGAGTGTAGCAGCAGTGGCCATTTCATCTGCAGTTTCATTCCCGGCTATTCCACAATGGCCAGGAACCCAACATATTGTTATTTCAAGACTTGATGCGTATGCCACCATAAGGCCATTAAAAACAAGAGTGATTACATAATTTTTTCAGCGTTTTCTAGACAAAAGTGCACGTACAACACTAAGAGAATCTGTAAAACTATGGACTTTGGAATTTGATGTTGGACAATGTGGTCTAAAATAAGTAAAATGCCGTGTGCTTCAGCTGTAAAAATGCTGTTGTGGGAGTTCATTCTTTTTTCCATGTTAAAGTTCGGTCCATGCGCAGGACAAGACACAGCATCAGCTGTCTTTGATGCGTCGGAGTAAAACTCTGCACACTGGTACTTATCCTGTAGGAAGAGGAAATGCTGCATAATAGCTGCCATTGGTGCCCTGTTTTTGTCGAACTGCACAAAGGACAGGTCACAAGAAACATCCCTGGCTTGCCATGGTGCAATAAAATCAATGATCGCTGTCTTGTGGATATATGAAAATGACACTGCTAGCTCAGAAGCTTCTGCTCTGACTCTGAGAGGGAACGGCATGGGAATAGATGGACGGTTTAAAAAAAGCTGCTGTGAGGATGCATCATGAATGGTCGAGTTAAGAGGATTATTTGTGAGAGGCATGCTTTTAGAGGCATACAACAAGTCAGTGTATATCCTCTGGTGATACAGGGACCATTTGTGGCACTCTGCATAGAGGCTTTCAACAGGGCTCTTGCGAAAGGCGCCACAAGCAAGGCGAAGCCCCAAATGCAGAACTGGGTCAAGCATTTTAAGTGCCGTTTTCGTTGCAGACCCATATACGATGCTGCCGTAGTCCAAGCGAGATCCAACCAGTGCAGTATACAGACGCAGGAGTAGCTGCTTGTCTGCACCGTACGATTGGTGAGAGACAACTTTAAGGATATTCATAGTTTTTAGGCATTTTTGCTTAAGCATTTTCAGATGTGGAAGAAATGTTAGTTTGTTGTCGAATATTAGGCCTAAAAACGTGTGCTACTTTTTTACAGGAATCGACACGCCGTTTAGAGTAATGTCATGGTCCACATGGATCCCGCGAACACGGGTGAACACAACGCAAGCACTTTTTACGGGGTTCAGCTTAAAGCCGTTTGTGTCCGCCCAGCCAGCAAGTTTGTTCACGCCGAGCTGGACTTGCCGTTCACAGATTGACATATTACATGATTTAAAAGATATTTGCACATCATCTACATAAACAGAGCAAGAAATGGTTGGTGGCAATGCCTTACGGAGTGAGTTCATCTTCACTATGAAGAGTGTGCAGCTCAAAACACCTCCTTGAGGCACGCCATTTTCCTGAACATGTACATTAGAAAGTGCACTACCAATTCTTACACGGAAAATTCGTTGAGACATGTGGCTAGAAAGAGTGCTAAGCATGTTGCCCGAAACACCGAATGACTTCAAGCCACTCAAGATGCCGTATCGCCATGCCGTGTCGTAGGCCTTTTCCATATCAAAGAAGACTGTAATGCAGAACTGTTTGTGAATGAGGGCATCTTTTATGTAAGATACCAATGCAACAAGCTGATCATTGGTGGAGCGCCCCGTCCTGAAGCCTGCCTGGCAGATCTCGAGAAGACCCTTGTACTCGAGGAAGTACACGAGCCTGCGATTTATCATCTTCTCGAAGAGCTTGCACAGGCAGCTCGTCAGGGCTATTGGACGGTAACTTTAGGGGGACGACGGGTCCTTTCCCTCCTTCAAGAAAGCCACTACAATGGCCTCCCTCCAAGAGTGTTGAATGTGCCCCGAAAGCCATATTTTATTATATAGATGTAGAAGTGCTTCAAGTGTGTCTGCGTGTAGGTCTTTTATCATTGTATATGTAATGTTGTCTGGGCCTGGAGCTGAGGGTTTACACGTGCTCAGAGCAGCCCTCAGCTCATGTAGTGAAAACAGGGAGTTGTAAGAAGTCTGTGATTTGTTGTTGTCGTGTAGGGACTTCTTTTCACAAGAGGCTTTATACTTCAGGAAAGTGTTCGTGTAGTGTGCTGAACTGGACACGTGTTGGAAGAGTTGCGCGAGTGTGTCAGCCTGGTCTTCCAGAGTGTCCCCTGTTGTACTGACCAGGGGCAGGCTGTGTGTCTGTTGTCCTTTGAGTTTGCGTATACGTGTCCATACTTTCCGTGTGTCTGTGTAGGAGTTTATTGATGTTATGAATGTACGCCAACTCTCTCGTTTTGCCTCACGGCGCACACGTTTTCCTAATGCCTTGGCCCGTTTGAACAAGAGGAGGTTTCCTGACGTGGCGTACCGACGAAGGATACCCCACGCCTTGTTCTGGGCCTCTCGCGCCCGCCTACAGTCCTCATTACACCACGGCCTCCGCTGGTTGCGCGGGGCACCAGAGGCGTGGGGAATGGACTTTTCGGCGGCGTCGAGGATGTGCGCCGTGAGGAGTTGGGTAGCTTCTTCGACGTGTAGGTGTCCTATTGATGTGTGGTGTAGTTTGGATGTCTCTTTAAATGTATTCCAGTTAGCTCGTGCTTCATTGAACCTATTATGGGAAGATGGACTGCATGGGCCTTTACCTATGTATGTGAGTGAGGTGGGGAAGTGGTCACTACCGAATGGGTCAGTGCCCACACCCCACTCGAGGAGAGGAAAGAGAACTGCGGAGCCAATCGCCAAGTCAAGACATGAGTATGTGTTGTGTCCTATGTTATGGTATGTAGGCTGTTTATTGTTGAAAACGCACGCTCCGGAAGATGAAAGGAATTTCTCTATAAGGCGACCTCGTGCATCCGTGCGAAAAGAGCCCCAAAGAGTGTTGTGAGCATTAAAGTCGCCTGTCAGGATGTATGGTTCGGGCAGCTGGTCAACCAGCGCCTCTAAGTCACAGCTTAAAAGTGAAACATCAGAAGGAATGTATATGGAGCATACCGTTATCAACCTATTAAATATTATTGTTCGAATTGCCACAGCCTCAACGACAGTGTTCAGAGTGACAGGGTGGCATGCTAAAGATTTCCGGGCAATTATGGCCACACCCCCAGAGGAGTGCGTGCAGCCATCCCTGTCCTTTCTGTATATTAAGTAACTGTTCAAGAAATTTGTGTTCTTAGAATTCAGGTGTGTTTCCTGAACACACATTACACTTGGTTGATTGGCATGCAGAATCTTATACACGTCGTCAAGATTATTCAGAAGTCCTCTGCAGTTCCATTGAACAATATTTTCTCTTCCCATTATGATGTGTTCGGAGCTACTGGGGTGTGACTGTTTATGTAGGGCCTTTCGGTGCTTGAACTCTTGGAAGGGGTTTTCTGGCCTTCTCTACTGACCTGGACGTCGCAGCCCGTTCCTTCCGCTGCGATGAAAGCCGGAAGGGCTCGACGTCCATGTCGTCATCTGAAGGCAGGGGGGTGCCCAGCGGACTGAGCCCCCTTGACATGGTACCCTTTCGGGTGTTCTATGCCTGAGCCGCGGGCGGGGCAGGCGGTGGAGCTAGGAAGGGCGCCGCTCTGGGCTCTCCCGTCTCCATCTCCCTGCCCTCAGGTGTCCCTAGGGCAGGTGAAGAGGAAACAATGAGATCGGCAGAGCTCCCAGCGGCGATCCCAATCGCCACATTTACTGGAGTCGCCACACTGGGCGAGTCCTGACACCGCTGGACTACCGAAGGCAGTCCAGCAAGAGACGGGGCTTCCGCAGCCTCTACAGGTGTTGTAGAGGCAGCAGGTGTCTGCTCAGCTGGGGGCTGGGACAGCAACACATCAGCAGCAAGGCTGCACTGTATCGCTGTGCTGACCAAACGCCGCCCCAGCCCCCAGCGGGCAGCGTCTGCATAAGATGTGGCCGAAGGCAGCTTGTGCTTTTGGCGTGCCTCAGCAAAGGTGATGTTTTCTGTTACTTTCGTCTGTAGAATTTCTTTTTCTGCTTTGAATTTTGGGCAGGTTCGCGAATAAGCAGCGTGTGGGCCACTGCAATTCGGGCACTTCACTGTGCTGTTTGGACAGTCGTCCGACGAATGGTCAAACTCTGAACATTTAGGACAAGTCAGCTTTCCTCGACGTGATATAGTTCCATGGCCGTATCGTTGGCATTTGAAGCATCGCCTGGGATTAGGGACATATGGTCCTACATTGCAGCTTAGGAAGCCCACTTTGACCTTTTCGGGTGGGGTTGTGAAATCAAATGTTAGGACAAGATGCTTTGTTGGGATTTCTTCATTTGCTCTACGGATTACAATTCGTTTGACAGAGGTTACTCCTTGAGGTTGAAGCGCCTGAAGAAGTTCCACCTCTGTCTCAGACGGTAATTCCTTTTCTGAGATTACACCTTCAGAGGAGTTGAGAGTTCTATGTGGAGTCACAGTACCAGCCAGGTCAGCCAACCTGGTCTGTTTCAGGACGTTTTCGCTTAGATTTTTTCTTTTTAAGTGTGAATACACTTTATAAGCGACCCCAAACCATCCACCGCCGGCGTCGGCGGCGGCGGCGTCCGCAGCGCTCTTTAAAGAAGAAACAGCGTCCGGCGCCAGGTTTCGATCCGAGGACTTTGCGGGCCGCAGCCCGACGCTCTACCGAATAAGCTACGGACGCGACGCTGATATTGTCAGTAACGCGCCTTATATCTTTAACGCATTCAAACTACGTCGTCATCGGAGTGCGTTGGCGACTCAGCGGCGTTATAGCGGCTTGATAACCATGGTGTACACGTGATACTACAAACCCGATGGAAGAGATGGAAGAGAAGGCGGCGAGGCGGTGGGCTGCGGGGGCCGAGCGCAAGCGCCGCAAGCGGGCCGACAACCGTGCATTCGCACTTTCACATTCTCCCCCTCGGGGAAATGCGGGGGAATTTTTTTTACTTGAACAAGTAGGTCACCGGATGAAAGCTTCTTAGCATCATAGTCTGAGCCGACAACAGACTCAATGCATTTGGCCAAAAGAATGACTGACTTCTTGCCAACAGGGGTGTCCCCTGTGGAATGAACTACAAGATGTTTATAGAAATGTTCTGCCTTCTCTTTAGCAAGTACTTCGGTGCGGCCTCTTTTGGGAGGCCGATAATTGGAGGGGGGGTTTGAGAAAATATCATACAGTATGTATAAAAGCAGGGAGACGGGGGTACTTTCTCCTTTGACGTTACCCTGGTAGTCAAAGAGGTCCCGGAGCTCCCTGCCTGGTAGACAGGCAGGGAGCCCATCGGCCGGAGCTTGACCAAGGCTCCGACGGCCACCGTTAGAGGTTTCTACCCTTCACCTTAAAAACACATCACCACGGTAGGTCACAGCTTATGTTGGGGGGCTCGGGGTCCGCGGTATCGCCAGTACCGCCAGTATCGCCAGGTGCCAGTTGTTTAGCGGATTTTACACACGGATGTCCCGGGAATATAGAACCAAAAATATTGCAGTGAAGGTGTAGTACACTTCACTTTGGAACACTGAATAAAGGGATTGTACGTTTGCAGTTCTGCGAAGATTATTTGTACGGGTCGTTTATAAGGTTACTTGTGGTACTACTCGGCAATGCCCGGTTGGAGTAATACACAGTTCGGTATAACACACGGTCAGTTATTTGTAAGTTGTCAAAATAAGGAATTCCCGCCTCCTGCCTATACATAGGCGCCTATCACAGGTGTCTCGTGATAAACAATGGCTGAAACTCGTGATTTATTAGGAACACCCAGAAGCAAAGTCAACCCACCACCGAGGCTCAATGGTTAAATTTATTATGCAGCTTATAAGGAAAATTAGGTGCTCGTGGAGGAAGCATGGGGTTTCAGGAAACGCCGCTGGCAGCGCCCACAGATGACGCACAGGCTACGAGAATTGGGGAAAATAAACTGAGCTAAAGCCTCGACTCTATTCAACATTGGGTGGTACGGGGGTGGAGAAACAGGGCGTGATGGGTGGGAGGGCCAGAGAAGAGAGCTATTGTTTAATTGAAAAGAATGCTAGATCACAAGTTAAAAATTGCCGCCTGTTTATTTCTTGCACACATTGAGGCGATGGTCATTATTGTTTTGTGTGGTGCATTAAGTGGCTTCGCTTTCCAACCACGCTTCCACCATTGCTTGGTGGCAGTTTTTTAGAATAACATTGTGTATTTGGCTATTTAAAAGCAAATAAAAAGCACCATAATCCTTCTGACTACAGAAACAGGAAGGTCAGTTCTTAAGGTAGAAAGCAAAAAATTCCCCCGCATTTCCCCGAGGGGGAGAATGTGAAAGTGCGAATGCACGGTTGTCGGCCCGCTTGCGGCGCTTGCGCTCGGCCCCCGCAGCCCACCGCCTCGCCGCCTTCTCTTCCATCTCTTCCATCGGGTTTGTAGTATCACGTGTACACCACGCAGTTATCAAGCCGCTATAACGCCGCTGAGTCGCCAACGCACGCCGCTGACGACGTAGTTTGAATGCGTTAAAGATATAAGGCGCGTCTAACACTGATATCACCGTCGCGTCCGTAGCTTGGTCGGTAGAGCGTCGCGCTGCGGCCGCAAAGTTCTCGGATCGAAACCTGGCGCCGGATGCTGTTTCTTCTTTGAAGAGCACTGCGGACGCCGCCGACGCCGCCGCCGCTGCCGCAGGCGGTGGATGGTTTGGGGTCGCTTATAAAGAGCATTCGCTCTTAAAACAGGACAATGCGTTATAAAGCAGCGTCATAGAGGCGCGTGTGGTCCCAAAGGTTGGCACAACAGCGCTGGAGACGCGGGATAAATCAATAGAACATAACTCCCTCATGGTAGTTGTGATTGATTGAATATGAGTTTTTGGCTCCGGCCAACCCCTGAATTCATATCATCCGATTCGAAAACGGCCAATTGAAATTTTCTTGCGGGTGCCGTCTCACCACAGGCCCTGAAACTTCTGATGCAAAATCCGCCCACCACCCAAGTAGAGCTGATTTGGACTCCTGCCCACACTGGGCTTGGAGGCAATGAGGCGGCTCATGCAACGGCCCAAGAGCTCACCTCCCGAGCATACCCCAGCCCCATTGCTTCCCACGGAGCCAGGTCAGCCCGCGACAGCCTCTTGGGATACCACGACATTACCACGTATTACCGCCTCTCTCGCCTCTGATAGCCCCCGCCCACCATTTCCTCAGCTACACGGAACAACGTCTCTGGAGACTCCTAAAAACAGAATCCCTACCTAACAGAGCTCTCCTTCACCGGATACACCCTACCCTATTCTCCTCTCCCAAATGAACATCATGCGGCGCGAAGGCCATCGTACAGCACCACATGTCCCGACGACCCCCTACCCCCAATCACCGCTTCGGAGCTATGGGAATCGGCGCTGGGCTGCCCTGACCTGGCGACGCAACAAGCCCTGACGGACAGAGCAGCCAAGGTCGCAGAGCAGCTGCTGTTGGCTCCGCGCCCCGCCTAACAGGTCCCGATGTGAATAAAGTGTTTTTCTCTTAAAGCGCCGAGGGGGGAGGAAGAAGAAGAACGAGCAGGCAAGGCGCAGAGCACATGGGCTCCCACCTTGAAGGTCAGAGTTTGCGTTTTCCGTGTGATACCGCTATTGCAATTAATACAGTCGGCTGCCTAACATCAAGACCGATCGATTGACACCAGTTTCAACGCTCTGGGACCGACCATTCATCCACAAACGGCACTTGAAGATCGCACCGCTACTCCTTCAGATCCCAGGACTAACTTCGCCACCGTGGCTGTGGCTGCAGCTGCAACGCCGGAACTTTCGATGAGTGATCATTCTCCAGGAGCGATGGAGCCAAATCCCAACGACAACACAATGGAATTCGACGAGCTAAGCGGCCGTACGTTACCCCAACCCGGCCCGTGGAAGCAAATGCTCAGCGACAGAAGTAAAGCCAAGCAGCAAGCCTTTTCAAGGAACATTCAGGTGGCTCCCAGTAATCCTAAAAACTCTCGTCGAGTTGCGCCAGTCCCCAGACTGCCCGACGCCGACTATAAAGTCATATACCGCCCGCGAAACGGACTCAGAATCGCGGCTTGGAGTGACCGACAACTTGCAGCAAGCATTCAAAAAGCCAGCCGAATACCTGAAGGAGCCTTCAACCAGCACGTGGTAATTCAAATGCAAGCTGTGCAAAACCTCATCGTGGCTGGTACCCCCTACGATACCTACGCCGATGCCCTTAGCGACGTCACATCGCTACAATTGGGTAGTGCAACGTATGAAGTCTCGCCGTACGTTAAACCTTTCCCCGGAACCGTACGGGGAGTCATACATGGCCTTGACCACGGGACCACAACGGAGCAGCTCCCGAACATCATCGCCTCTCCAGGGCCTAAAATACTACAGGCAAGGATGCTAGGCAAGTCCACTTCTGCAGTCGTGACATTTGAGGGCCCCCATGTCCCTTTCTATATCCATGCACACGGGCTGTACACTCGCTGCCGTCCATATAGACAGTCCATCCAGTGTTGCTCGATCTGTGGTGACATTGGACACAGACGGGACATCTGCCCTAACCCGGAGGTGACCGTGTGCGTGCAGTGTCATGAGCGAAACCCCGTGCCGGAACATACGTGCACCCCAAAATGTAAGCTGTGTGGACTCGCCCACATTACGGCTAGCAAAGAATGCCGTAAGAAGCTCCGGCCCCCGCCGCCGCCACTGCACGTCCGAGAGCGACTTGCTCGGAATAAGCCGACATACGAGCGGCAGCTTCAGTTCCAGGCGCCAGCAGGTCCTCCACGACCTCACACGACAGCGCAAGTCAACGTCCAACGACCCCAGGCTTCTTTGCAACAACAAAGCTGGTCTGCAATTGTCGCCTCCCCAGAATCAGCCCCCAATGACTTTCCCCCATTGTCTTCACAGCCAGCCACTGCGCAAGATAACCCCCGCATCAAAATACTAGAACAGGAGAATGCGCAACTAAGAAAACAACTTCAAATGCAAGCAGAACGTACTGAGAAGCTAGAACGACGAATAGAAGAGCTACTGTCTCACATAGAAACGATCACGAAGGCGCCAGCGCAAAGTGCTGTGCAAGCAACACCTGCTGCACAACAGCCCTCCGTGTTCCCAACCCTACAAGATATTGGAAGGCTTGAAAAATTAATTCACGATCTTGGCCAAAACATGGAATGCCGCATTGTTGCGATCGAAAAAAGGCAGGAAGCTAACGAAACAGTCAAGCGCAAAGCCCGAAGGAATACCGAGCACCCTGCCCCTAGCGACCCACCTGGAACTACCCCACCCGACGATGGCTGGGAATAATTCCACAGTGCTGAACACTAAAGCGCCTTCCCCAACACCACTGACGATTTGGCAGTGGAATTGTCGTTCATACCGCGGCAAGCAAAATTCCCTATCCCTGTTTGCGAGCACAAATTCACCGGCTGTAATCGCTCTCCAGGAAACTGGCACAGATCAGATAACACTCAGGGGATACACCACGTACCTTACAAATTCGGACGCACGCACGGCGACTCTAGTACAGACAAGCCAGACAGTGCAGGCACACACCCTTTCCACAACTTTGGACTACGTTTTCGTAGAGCTCATTCCAAAAAAGAAGACACAAGCCAGCCTATACATCCTCAACATATATAGCCCTCCATCATCACCTCTCGGCGAAATCGACCGGCTCTTCAGGACCGTCAAACAAAGAACGAAAGGACACGGACTGGTTATAATTGGCGATTTTAACGCGCATCACACAATCTGGGGTTACCATAGGGACAACAAAAAAGGACAGCAACTCTATGACGCAATCAGAATGAACAATCTGCACTTGTGTAACACCCCGAATACCCCTACTCGCTTGGGTAATAGTGTCTCACGAGACACTACTCCGGACCTTACGCTTACATATGGTCTCAAAGATCCAAGCTGGGAGTGCCTCACAGAAACGTTGGGAAGTGACCATTATATCGTGCAGCTACAGCTACCCAGTCACAAGGCTCCACCCCAACGAATAGGCACTGCCCGCCTCACCGATTGGCGGAAATTTCGAGAAGCAACACCGGCGAGCTCTATCCACTTGATTGAAGAATGGACCACAAAAATGTTGCAGGCAGCTAAAAATTTTACCAAGGAATTACCGTTGACCCAAGACTGCCCCGCAATCGATGCACACCTCTTGCACCTATGGGAAGCCCGGCGAGGGCTTATAAAACGCTGGAAAAAACGACGAACAAATCGAAAACTTCGTCTTCGCATAGCCCAGCTAACACAGGCAGCGGCGTCGTATGCCAGACAACTCAGCCAGCAAAACTGGTCGCAGTTCTGCACGCAGTTACAAGGTACCCTCGGCACCCGACGCACATGGCACCTGCTTCGGTCTCTTATGGGGAACAAAGAATCTAGATCGGCCACGGCACATCAGCTCAGACGGCTTATTCACAATTACCACGGCACAGAAGAAGATCTCCTTGGGGAGATCACGAAACCTTGGCAATATAGGAGCGACAAGACCCAGCCTCCCCACCAACCGTACACGGGTGCTCCCAATCCTGAAATGGATGCCCCTTTCACGCTTGTGGAGATGGAAGTAGCGGTTCACCATTTAACCAGAAACACCGCGCCAGGCAATGACAAGATTCCTAATAAGTTGCTCCGGAACCTCGACGTTCCTGCGCTAGAGGTTCTCCTAGACTATATTAACGAGCATTGGATTGCCGGCACGTTGCCCCCCCAGTGGAAGCATGCCGACATCACTCTAATACCTAAACCTGGAAAACCGCTTGCTGCCACTAACCTACGACCCATCTCCCTTACGTCTTGTGTGGGAAAGCTCCTTGAACATATGGTGCAAAACCGCTTATCTCCCTATATCGAAGACAACGGCCATTTTCCAACCACAATGTACGGCTTCCGACCAAATCTTTCTACCCAAGATATCCTCTTGCAACTGAAAGAAGAAATAATTGATCGGCTCACCAGCACACACAAGCGTTGCATCCTCACCCTGGATATCAAGGGGGCTTTCGACAACGTCTCCCACAGCGCCATCCTTCAGGGACTAACTTCGATTGATTGTGGACAGCGAATCTACGACTATGTCGCGGCTTTCCTCTCCGGTCGTACTGCAACCATCGGCATAGGATATCTCCGCTGCACCACATTCAAGACCATTCCTAAAGGCACCCCACAAGGCTCCGTCATATCACCGCTTCTGTTTAACATCGCTATGAAGGACCTTCCCCCTCTGTTGGAAAATATCCCACATCTGAGGCACGCGCTTTACGCGGATGACCTCACCCTATGGACCCCTACGGGGTCCATGGGCGAGCAACACGACGCCATGCAAAGCGCTATCGAAGAAGCACAGCAGTATCTAAGCGCCCGGGGCCTTGAGTGTGCTTCGGAAAAATCGGCCCTCCTTACTCTCTGCACCAAGACAGCGCAACATCGCAAACAAAGCATCCCGGATCCGGCGCTCACAATTGCAGGAAACCCAATCCCCAATGTTGCCCATCTCCGCATCTTGGGTCTCACGATTCCGAAAAACGGTTCAGGTCTCCATACGATCGCACCGCTGCAACGAACGCTCTCCCAACTCATTCACCTAATACATCGTGTATCCAATCGAAGATTCGGAATGCAAGAGTCTGATACATTACGCATTGTTAAGCCGTACTCATTAGCCGGGTCGCATACGGCACACCATATTTGGCCCTCAAAGCGAGTGAAAGAGCAAGGCTTAACATTTTGCTCCGCCAGGCGTACAAGACTGCCTTAGGCCTACCTCCAAAGACATCAACCAAGAATTTGTTGCGTCTAGGAATCCATAACACATGGGAAGAGATACAAGAGGCGCATCACATCTCCCAGTTAGAACGCCTAAAACTAACACCGACCGGACGGGCCACGCTGAGAAGGTTAGGCTATTCGACACCCCCCCTTCAAGAGCATAAAGAACGAATGCCACTGCACGTGCGAGAAGCCATTCGTGTAGCCCGGATTCCGAGAAACATGGATCCGGCTCACAATAAGGCTCGACGCATCGCTAGAGTGCAAGCTATGTGCGCTAAATACGGTAATAGCCAAATTGCACGATACACTGACGCGTCCCCGTATCCGCATCGGCCTGCCCATGCTGTGTGTGTAACAAATGCAGCAGGGCATGAAATAACCGCTCTCACAGTCCGCACAACATCTGCAGAGGCTGCCGAGGAGGTTGCGATTGCCCTAGCCGCCACGACGGGTGACGACGCCATCACAGTGCTGACAGACTCCCAGGCAGCTTGCCGTAATTACCTACGGGGACGCATTTCCAACACAGCGCTTAACGTCCTCAAGAGCATCCCCCGACTCCCCGAGGTACACCTCGCCTGGGTACCTGGACATGAATTCCTCCACGGTAATGAGGCGGTACATGCCGCTGCCCGCGCGCATATGCACCGGGCCATTACCGAAGAGGGAACAACTTCGCTTTTTGCCCCCAAAATGGACCTGCTCACGAATTACGCCGAAATTTTAGCCCACTATTGTCTCCACCGAAGAAAAACCCGGAACCGCACCCAAGACTATCCAGAGATGTAGCCACCACCCTGAGAAGACTGCAGACAAATACACATCCCCACAGCACCCTTCTTCACGCCATTTACCCAGCTCAATACTCCGCCACGTGTAATTTCTGTCCTTCTCCTGGCACCCTATATCATCAGGTATGGGAGTGTCAAAGAACCCCGCACCTCCCTCCCAACCCCACCCCATCCTATGAGCAGTGGATGGCTTGCCTGACTAGCCCGGACCTCAGGATCCAGCAAGACCTGGTGACCAGGGCCCGGACAGCCAGCCGCAGCCAGGGTATCCTGGACTAAGGATGCCCTCCACCAGGCGGGCGCCCTAACATCTGCGCCTCAGGCTCGCAAATAAAGATTTATCAATCAATCAATCAATCTTAAAGCGCCGACGCTACACATGCGATGAGGCGCGCCGAGTGGAGGGCTCCTGGTTAATTTTGACTACCTGGGGATCTTTAACGTGCGTCCTCCAGAAAAGCGGTCGCCGTGGCCGGGAATTGAACCCGCGTCCTTGGGATCAGCTGCACAAGGCCTTAGCTAATAAGCCACCGCGGCAGGTCATGGTACTTGCGAGGTAGGAGGAATGCAATATGGGAGGTTGCAGGCTTGGGAGAAAGGAACGCCACGGACAGCTGAAGCCTTGTCTTGGCACAATATTTTCAGCAAAGCAAGCAGGTACGTGCGTGATTGCTTTTAGTCCCTTACGGCTAGAGTAAGTGAAATCGAGCGTGATTTAACCGCTTCGCAATTATAGAATTTACTTCCAAACTTTCAATTCTCTTGGTATAGCATTTATTGGTGGGTGTTGATATCACATTGAAGCCAGTTTCGTTTTGTAAAGGTGCTAATTCGAAAATTCCGCTCAACCTTCTATCCATTTTCAAAGAGAAGGATAGGCGTGGTTGAGTCTAAATAAAGCTTACATCTGGCAAAATTAAGGCTTGCGCTTTTCTTGAGGTGACCGTGAACGAATAGTTCTAGATGGCCAAACATTTGATTTTGGTTTTGGCAATTCGTGTAGCTAACAGCACTACACAAAACTGGTTGATTCCTCTGTCATACGAGTCATTAAAACATGCAAGTGAATTGTGCAGCGAAATCTGCAGCGAAGGCAGCATGATTTGCGGGTCGGCGGCTGTCTTGTGGGTGTGCTTGGAGGGCAACGTCCTGCTAGCGCGTTGCTTTCAGCAATGGTGCGACCACTTCGGTCCTGTTCCGTGGCGTGTACGGCAGACGGTTGCGTTGCGTCGAGCTCAGCTTGTGGAGCATGGGAGGTAGGGTTAGTAGCTTGAACCGTGAACGTGCGAACACGTTCCACTTTGCGCTGGCATATCTCTTCGCACCAAATCTGTCACGTTCGCGCCATTCGCCCGTAGGCGTGGCTACAACGCAGCTTACGCAACCTGTAAGCGCTCGTTAGCGTCATGATGCACTATTTCGCTTCACCTCTCCTAGACAACAATACCATTAACGTCAATGAAACTTTTTGTGGCGTTTCTCCTATGTTTTTTGTCCTGGCATAATTTCCGTGACGAATATGACGTCAGTGAAATGTTGGTGGCTTCAAACTAAATGTTGGCTTCAAACTAAACTGTATAGAAAACCGACAGACACGCTGCAGTATTTGCACTTCCGAAGCAGCCATGTCAGACACTGCAAGACAGCAATACCTTACAGCCAAGCCCACCGATTTAGGAGAATTTGCTCAAACCAAGCCGACGTTGACTCAAACTGTGGAGAACTCAAGACCACCCTCCTGAATAAAAAATACCCGGAAAAAGTTATCGACGACGCTATTTTGCGAGCCAACCAATTAGACCGTAACGAAATCTGTTAGAAAAAAGCCCCGAACGGGAACCCGCAAACTAACTTAGTTTCAACCCACTCATCCTCCGCTCCAAGAGTGTCAACCGTGCTAAAAAAACATCACAATATCCTAATGCAAAGTGACCGCTTAAAAAGCATATTCCCCGAACCACCACGCGTTGTCTACCGGCGTAATAAGAATTTAGGTGACTTTCTTACTAACTCTCGTATCAACCGACCGGCAGCTACTGGCTGCATGCCCTGCAATAAACCCCGATGTAAAGTATGCCCACACATGACCACTACACAGCGCGCCACCAGCACGGCTTCAGACTACTACGTAAATATAAAAGGTAACTTTAACTGTGACTCAGCTAATGTCGTATATCTTCTAGAGTGCACTGTTTGTAGGCAACAATATATCGGCCAAACTGAAACGCCCTTCCGAATACGGTTCAATAATCACCGCTCTCATGCAAAAAGCTGCCCTTATTTGCCCCTGTCAAGACATGTCAACAGTCCCGGGCATGCATTTGAACATCTTAAAGCAACGATTTTAGAATCCGCCTTCAAAACGCACCACGACCGCGAGGTTCGGGAATCTTATCTCATTTATAAGTTTGGGTCAGCCACACTTGGAATTAATGAAAGTTACGGAAAACTAACGTGCTTATCTCTCGATTAAAATTAGCGGCTTCATAATTTTTATAACTATGTTCATTATTCCTACTCTCGAGTTTGCCATCAGATCGAATTCGCAGAAATTCTCCTAATACAGCAGCTTTATTAGTCTAATGCGGCTCAACAATGCCATTTGTCCTGGGGAAGGAGGCCTCGTTCCCACCACCACTTAAGAATGTTTAACTCTGTGTGATCTATACATGTTTAACCTTTTGTGACCCTACCTATTTCCTGTTCAATTGCTAGCTTCTGTGAAATGCTCTTTTGTGCCCCCTATCTATTCTCTTCATCCGCGGGGGGCACACCCATCTTCGCTTCCCCCCGAACCAGTCTCCCCAGCCACTGAATACCTTACTGTATACTCTTCCCTTTCTTTTCAAACCGTGGTTGTCCAGTTTCCCCCATTGTCTGAACTTGCAGCCCGCGCGGCATACGTTGACCCGTCATGGTGCAACCTTGAACGCTGCATTGTTAACACGACCCCTTTTTCTCTCTTTCGCTCCTCCCCCCCCTTTTTATTTTTTTTGTTTGTTTGTTGATGTTGTAACATAGGCGTAGCCTGACTGTATGCACACTCTCCATTTCCGAAACATTTTCCGCTCCTTCTCACAGTTTTATGCAAACCTATATAATAAATGTGTTCAAAATGTTTGCGACAGCAAAATCATGTAACTTTACTCTGATGAAGGCAAGTCCCGTTGCCGCTACGTAAGTAAACATTGTTTGTTATTGTTCTTGCTGTGTATCCGACTCTTTACTTATACTATTTCTGCGCGCTTTGTGAGTTTATCTTTCTCTAGATTTATATATATATATATATATATATATATATATATATATATATATATATATATATATAAATATATATATATATATATATATATATATATATATATATATATATATATATATATATATATATATATATATATATATATATATATATATATATATTGCCGCTATAGGACCCCTCTGTTCACGGAACCTCTAGGTTGCCTGTAGTGGCTTCCTAGGAGGTGTCATGTGGACTAGGTTTAGTCCTTGTCGGGGGCTTGTTGACGGCCCTTGCAGTGGCGTTCCAGGTTTTGCTTGACCCATAATGGTTTCTTGTCCTGGTCCCTTGTTGCATTTTCCGGATAGATGACGCTGGTGCAGCACTCCCAGGCATTTCGAGCACTGTGGGACTGGTCTTCCTTGGTATACGACTCGAGCGCGGCCTGTAGGGGCGCCACTGAAAGCCCCCTAGCGGCCCGTTTCGAAAGCAGCCGCGGGAGTCGCCGGCCCGCTGCCCACTGTCACCGTTGCTTTCGGGGCCCGTTCACGACGAAGATTTATCGTTTGTAGGCGCTGGAAATACATATTTATGTGGAGCAGTCAGTCTGTTCGCAAATGTGGTGTGGTTACGAGAGTGTAAATGTGTGTGACGCGATCTTAGTCTGGTACATTCGGTCTGTACAAGCGCCAGGTGTGCATCACAGGTCGGCGTCGCGAAACAGGGATATGCATATGGAGATGATTGCGATTCCACTGCCCTGAAATTTACTAACAGCGTCTCCGTAAGCATAATTTCCCCTGATGGTCATGCCATGGCTGTACACTGCGATGTAAATCAGTTTTGTGCGCTTATGTAACTATAGTGGAGTGCTCATACCTGACAGCACGCCAGTTATGCTTGCCAATATCATACCTCAGATATTGATCACTACCCTGGACATAAATTTCACGAACATTCTACGAAATAAGTACGATGGATAATCCCAAAATTATACCCGGGATCTGCGCACGACAAAAAAAAAAAAAAATAAGGCTGAGGCGTCTTGTCATGAGCTGAGCGCCCGGAAACATTCATATATGTATATATCCTCCGCGAGCAGGCCGGAGAAGGGCTTCTACAGTAATGCCCGTTCGCGACTAAACGTTTCTTCAAAGCATAGTCATATGATGCAGGTAGCCTGCAGAATCTAGCACGAACGGAAATCAGAAGGCGTTATCAGATATCCCAGTTTTCTAACGACAGCTTTTATCAGTTTTGAACTTGTATACCTCAAAAAATGCGTTCGCCGAGGCATCTGCTTTTAGTTTAAGTCTAAAAAGTAGAGTGACGTGAACGAGTAGCTTGCGTGTGTGATTACTAAAACGTTCTTTCCTTGATTTCCCTCCGCAATCATTCACAACGATACGTAAGCGTCCCCCTCGTCTCCCCCCCCTCCCCATGTCTCGCGAAATAGCAGTGCATTTCGCACACTAGTTGGTCTCGTAAGTCCAACCCGGCTTAAGTTTATACGAACGTCTTTAGCACTTCAGAAGCTGCACTGTTTTTTTTTATTTCTGTACGAGCTATTTTGTTTCTTCCGCTCTTGCAGACCATTAATTTTTCCGTAGTTTAATTCACTTTTCTTGGTTCTTGCTATAAGGCATGAATGCACATCTTTCACGGCGCAGAGCCTTGGAATATACTTAACATTGTCGCGTGGCTTATATTTTTATAAAAGGCACAAGTTATTATCAGGTATTGGGTAATCGCATCCCCGAAATATATTTTATACGACGCATATATTCGTAATGAGGCCGCATTCGTTGTCTTCGCTACAAAGCAAAACACACCTCTCACTAGGCGACAATAAAATTCACTTGTGCCGGACGTATTCGGAGGTGACAGTGGTGGTATGCTGCTGCCGTCGCCGACGCCCGTAACAGCGGCCGAGAAGGACGCAGAGCCGCGTTCCCGGGTAGCTATTGTTGGTGTTTGAGCACCCTACCAACACGCAGCGGCTTTTGAAGTGACCTAAGCGTACTGTTTACTTACATACGTCACCATAACAAGTTTTTTAGCGCCTGGAAGCGCAAAAAGAAGTGAAAGAGAACCAAAACACTGCATGAGCCCCTATGGGCCGCGCAGCGCCAATCCCGTCAACTCCGCGGAGAAGCGGCGGCAGGCGGCGCAGCGATCGCAAAGCTCCAGGCGTATAGAGCCATTCGTGCTGGGGTTAGGGGGTACCCGTTTGCGCCTGCCTCACTAAGACATGCTCTTCTTTTGTAAGGTGTGTTTGGTTTAGGGTAAGCTTCGAGGTTGTGTCGTAGATCTTTCAGTGAGATGGGTTTTGGTGGGATGCGATCTCTCTGGGGCTGGATGTGGTTGCAGGGAGCCCGGAGAGCGGTTTCGCGGGCGAGTCGGTTTGCTCTTTCGTTACCCTGCAACCCGACATGACCAGGTACCCAGTAGAGTTTAATCGGTCGTTTTATGTTTTCATAAAGTGTGCGAGGTATTCGATTGTATAGGATGCCTGAACATGCTTGTTGGGAATCAGTGTAGATGTTTAGAGGTTCAGTGGGGTGTGCGTGTTTTTGATTGGCTTGGCCAATGGCGTATATTTGTATTTCAGTGCTCTGTGTGCAGGGACAGGTCCCTTTTGCTTCATTTCCTTCGAATTCGACGGCGGCCCATGTCCATTGGTTCTTATGGTTGCTAGCGTCTGTGAAGATGTGTCATTGATTTCGTGTGCGCCGTATTTTCTTCGTAAAGTATGCGGCTGTGATTTTTCGTCTTGTGTCGTCCTTTTCGCTGTTCATGTGTCTTGGGATGGGTGCTGCGGTAATTCGGTTGTGGTCTTCCTGGCTGACTGGTTTCTCTTCTTCTGGAGGATGGTTGGTGTGGAATTTCAGTATTCGTAAAAGGTCTTGTCCTAAGATGGTGCTTCTTAGTCTGGCTAGTTGGTTGTGCTTGTGTGCTGCTACGATGCTTTCGCATGTTACGTAGAGTCCGGTGTACTCGATTTGCGTGTTGGAGGTCCTCATCGGGACTCCCACGGCGAGCTTTGTGGACTTTATTATGAGCGCATTAAGCTTTTCGCGGTCTCTCTTGGTTAGTGTACAATACGGTATGGCGTATCTGATACATGACGTGATGAGTGTGCCATGAAGTTGTTGTAGATCGGCTTCTTTGAGGCCACTATGTCTGTTGGCAATTCTGCTGACTTGGAGGAGGTGGTTTCCTGGTCTTATAACCTTAGCTACCGCAGCGTCTCCTTTTCCGTTCGTGTGTATATGTAAAGCTAGAATTTTTGTCATTTTTGTCTCCTTCACTGTTAGTAGGTGTTGTTGGCCGATGTTTAGATGTACCGGGGTGGATGCCATCTTGGGTGATGTACTGGCAAGAGGCTAGACTTTTCAGGGCTGCAAAACAGTCCGATTCCTGCAGCTGCCGTTTGAAGTGTATCCAGTGCCTCTTGTAGCGTATCCTGAATCTGTCCTGGCGACCACTGCGTGACACATAAAGAATGCCGTCTGCATACAGAAGGTATCAAAGTCCTTTGATATCTTTCAGAGCTCGATGTATTTTCCGCGTAGCTAGGGTGAATAGTGTCGGCGAAGTCACCGCTCCTTGAGGGGGATGCCTTTCGGGGGTGTCGAATTTCTTGAGATTGATGGTCGCCGATCTTGATGGTAAGTGTTCTGTTCTGCAGGAATTGGAGGACGTAGTTATATACTGCCGTTCCGCAGTTCGTTTTGGCCAGTAACTGCAATATAGCGTCGTGAGATACATTATCAAACGCTTTTTGCAAGTCCGCAGCTACTATTGCTTTGAATTGTGACGCGCTAGGCTCTTTATGACTTCTTCGTATGGTGCTAGCCGGATATCTTGTGAAGATAGTTTGGGCCGGAAGCCTAGAAGATTGAAGGGGATGCGCTGGTGTTCTTCGAGGTGCTTTTGCAGACGTCGCAATACCATTCGTTCGAGGAGCTTACCGGCGTTCGATGTGAGTGTGATGGGTCTAAGGTTTGATGTGTTGATTGCTTTTCCTGGTTTTGGGATGAAAATCATCTTCCCCGTTTTCCATTCGGTGGGCAGGGGTGTTTTGTCCTTGCATATGTTGTTAATCTGTTGAAGCAGCCATTCTTGATTTTCATCGCTGAGGTTCCGGAGGCATGGGTTCGTAATTTAGTCTTCGTCCCGGTGTTTTGGCTTGTTTAGAGTCTTGCAGAGCGGCTTTTAGTTCACTGAGGGTTGTGTCGCGTCAAGAGCTTCGCTTTCACTGCCGTTGTAGTTCTCATATTTAAGGTTGTCGTGTTGAGGAATGTACTTGGTTTTTAGTTCTTGCAGGAGTTTCTGAAGGTCGTCGTGTTCGTGGGTTAGTTGTGCTATTTTAAAGCAAAGCTTTTTACCTCTACCCCCTAAGGGTTCTTTCGCGACCGTTGGTTTCACCAGAAAACTCCAGCGAACAAATAAAAGAATTTACTGGCACCGCCGGGAATCGAACCTAGAACTAACAGACTAACAAAACGAGAGCCCGTTGCCTTACCGATTTAGCTACGAGCCCAGGCGAAGACGGGGAAGACAGGTGGTGTACTCACCAAGCACATCTACGGGTTTACCCCCTGCGTTCTCGTTGAATGCCACGTGAAAGTGTCACGCGACCACTCACGCCAGTCTAGCGGCCCTGTGCGCACCTTGCTCATCTGCTAAGAGTTACGAAAATTAAAAGAAGTAATACCAATGCATGACATCTCACTTCTAGTACGCCAATGTGCTAAATCCTGTGGCTTCCGGTGTTCACGTAAAAAATCACAGCTCCTTCTCGTCCGCCCTCACGCCAAATCAAGGAATACATTCAAATACTCCTTGATGGCCAGGCCATCACTCCAAGCCCCAGCATCAAGATCCTGGGCCTACATCTCGAGGCTAACACCAAGAGTGACGTCTCCTTGCAGCGCCTCAAAAACAGCATTAATCAAATCATACACATCATCAGGCGAGTTTCCACCAAGAAGCGAGGCCTAAAGGAATCCAGTACCTTTCGATTAATTGAAGCTTTTGTCCTCTCGAGAGTCACTTACGTCAACCCTCTGTCTTCTTCTCAACAAGGAAGACACAGACATGCTTTATATAATGATTAGAAAGGCGGTCGAGCAGGCCATTCGTCTTCTCATGAGTGCGTCCACACAGAGGCTGCTTAGCACGGGGCTCCACAACATGGTGGAAGAGCTGATCGAAGGCCATCTGTCTTCTTCTCAACAAGGAAGACACAGACATGCTTTATATAATGATTAGAAAGGCGGTCGAGCAGGCCATTCGTCTTCTCAAGAGTGCATCCACACAGAGGCTGCTTAGCACGGGGCTCCACAACATGGTGGAAGAGCTGATAGAAGGCCATCTGTCTTCTTCTCAACAAGGAAGACACAGACATGCTTTATATATTGATTAGAAAGGCGGTCGAGCAGGCCATTCGTCTTCTCATGAGTGCGTCCACACAGATGCTGCTTAGCACGGGGCTCCACAACATGGTGGAAGAGCTGATAGAAGGCCATCTGTCTTCTTCTCAACAAGGAAGACACCGACATGCTTTATATAATGATTAGAAAGGTGGTCGAGCAGGCCATTCGTCTTCTCATGAGTGCGTCCACACAGAGGCTGCTTATCACGGGGCTCCACAACATGGTGGAAGAGCTGATAGAAGGCCATCTGTCTTCTTCTCAACAAGGAAGACACCGACATGCTTTATATAATGATTAGAAAGGCGGTCGAGCAGGCCATTCGTCTTCTCATGAGTGCGTCCACACAGATGCTGCTTAGCACGGGGCTCCACAACATGGTGGAAGAGCTGATAGAAGGCCATCTGTCTTCTTCTCAACAAGGAAGACACAGACATGCTTTATATATTGATTAGAAAGGCGGTCGAGCAGGCCATTCGTCTTCTCATGAGTGCGTCCACACAGAGGCTGCTTAGCACGGGGCTCCACAACATGGTGGAAGAGCTGATAGAAGGCCATCTGTCTTCTTCTCAACAAGGAAGACACCGACATGCTTTATATAATGATTAGAAAGGCGGTCGAGCAGGCCATTCGTCTTCTCATGAGTGCGTCCACACAGAGGCTGCTTAGCACGGGGCTCCACAACATGGTGGAAGAGCTGATAGAAGGCCATCTGTCTTCTTCTCAACAAGGAAGACACCGACATGCTTTATATAATGATTAGAAAGGCGGTCGAGCAGGCCATTCGTCTTCTCATGAGTGCGTCCACACAGATGCTGCTTAGCACGGGGCTCCACAACATGGTGGAAGAGCTGATAGAAGGCCATCTGTCTTCTTCTCAACAAGGAAGACACAGACATGCTTTATATAATGATTAGAAAGGCGGTCGAGCAGGCCATTCGTCTTCTCATGGGTGCGTCCACACAGAGGCTGCTTAGCACGGGGCTCCACAACATGGTGGAAGAGCTGATAGAAGGCCATCTGTCTTCTTCTCAACAAGGAAGACACAGACATGCTTTATATATTGATTAGAAAGGCGGTCGAGCAGGCCATTCGTCTTCTCATGAGTGCGTCCACACAGATGCTGCTTAGCACGGGGCTCCACAACATGGTGGAAGAGCTGATAGAAGGCCATCTGTCTTCTTCTCAACAAGGAAGACACCGACATGCTTTATATAATGATTAGAAAGGCGGTCGAGCAGGCCATTCGTCTTCTCATGAGTGCGTCCACACAGAGGCTGCTTAGCACGGGGCTCCACAACATGGTGGAAGAGCTGATAGAAGGCCATCTGTCTTCTTCTCAACAAGGAAGACACCGACATGCTTTATATAATGATTAGAAAGGCGGTCGAGCAGGCCATTCGTCTTCTCATGAGTGCGTCCACACAGATGCTGCTTAGCACGGGGCTCCACAACATGGTGGAAGAGCTGATAGAAGGCCATCTGTCTTCTTCTCAACAAGGAAGACACAGACATGCTTTATATATTGATTTTGAAAGGCGGTCGAGCAGGCCATTCGTCTTCTCATGAGTGCGTCCACACAGATGCTGCTTAGCACGGGGCTCCACAACATGGTGGAAGAGCTGATAGAAGGCCATCTGTCTTCTTCTCAACAAGGAAGACACAGACATGCTTTATATATTGATTAGAAAGGCGGTCGAGCAGGCCATTCGTCTTCTCATGAGTGCGTCCACACAGATGCTGCTTAGCACGGGGCTCCACAACATGGTGGAAGAGCTGATAGAAGGCCATCTGTCTTCTTCTCAACAAGGAAGACACCGACATGCTTTATATAATGATTAGAAAGGCGGTCGAGCAGGCCATTCGTCTTCTCATGAGTGCGTCCACACAGATGCTGCTTAGCACGGGGCTCCACAACATGGTGGAAGAGCTGATAGAAGGCCATCTGTCTTCTTCTCAACAAGGAAGACACCGACATGCTTTATATAATGATTAGAAAGGCGGTCGAGCAGGCCATTCGTCTTCTCATGAGTGCGTCCACACAGATGCTGCTTAGCACGGGGCTCCACAACATGGTGGAAGAGCTGATAGAAGGCCATCTGTCTTCTTCTCAACAAGGAAGACACCGACATGCTTTATATAATGATTAGAAAGGCGGTCGAGCAGGCCATTCGTCTTGTCATGAGTGCGTCCACACAGAGGCTGCTTAGCACGGGGCTCCACAACATGGTGGAAGAGCTGATAGAAGGCCATCTGTCTTCTTCTCAACAAGGAAGACACAGACATGCTTTATATATTGATTAGAAAGGCGGTCGAGCAGGCCATTCGTCTTCTCATGAGTGCGTCCACACAGATGCTGCTTAGCACGGGGCTCCACAACATGGTGGAAGAGCTGATAGAAGGCCATCTGTCTTCTTCTCAACAAGGAAGACACCGACATGCTTTATATAATGATTAGAAAGGCGGTCGAGCAGGCCATTCGTCTTCTCATGAGTGCGTCCACACAGAGGCTGCTTAGCACGGGGCTCCACAACATGGTGGAAGAGCTGATAGAAGGCCATCTGTCTTCTTCTCAAGAAGGAAGACACAGACATGCTTTATATAATGATTAGAAAGGCGGTCGAGCAGGCCATTCGTCTTCTCATGAGTGCGTCCACACAGAGGCTGCTTAGCACGGGGCTCCACAACATGGTGGAAGAGCTGATAGAAGGCCATCTTTCTAACCAGAAGGTCCGACTCAGAACTGCGTTGGGTAACCGCATGCTTCAGCAGATTGGCTGAGCAGCCCAGAATGACACTCCGCTTGACCTACACCCAGGCTCCTGGCGACTAAAACTAAAGATGGTCCCTTTGCTTAGAAATATGAACCCCTCAAACGACGAGGGTCACCGAAAAGCACGGGCTCAAGCGCTCAACACCACCCTCGGTGGGGTTCATGCAGTTATCTACACAGATGCCTCCAAACATCGAGGGCAGCAATACGCCATCATCGTGGCTACCTCCAGAACCAACCTCCTGGCGTGTACCTCGCTTAGGACCCAAATAATGACGGCAGCAGAAGAGGCAGCCATCACCCTGGCTCTCACTCAACCAGGGTTCGGAGGGTAGTCACCGATTCCCAGCAAGCCTACTGGAATTACCAGTCCCAATGGGTGTCCTGACCTGCACTGCGCGTGCTAAAATAAAAAACCACTCTCCGAACTGTCCATTCAGCTCATCTGGACACCCCCTCACGCTTCAATGGAGGGCAACAAATACGCCCACCCAACAAGATTGCGCTTTCACCTCCCGTGCTATGGAGCTGCACGAGGACAGTCACCCGCTTGTCACGTTCAGGGAGATAACCCAGCATTATCGCCTTCTGAGACAGACCATACCTTCGCCTTACTCTGACCTTTCCAGAAAACAACAAACTACCCTACGGCTCTTACAATCCGGGCTTCTTCCCACAGCCTAAGCGTCTTCACTTAATGCACCCGAAGCGCTACGACGCTGAATGTAAATTTTGCTCATAACTAGGAACACTCCGCCCCGTAATCGGGGTGTGCGACTTTAGCCCTGAGCACCCTCCTCTCTTTCCGTCAACTACCCAACAAGAGCAATGGGAGATGCTGCTGTCCAGGCCCTCTCTACCTACCCAACTTCAGCGGGTGTACAGAACACAGGCCGCGCGGACTGCATATGGGCCCCACATAAGAAGAAATCATTCCCCAGGGCTGCACTCTGGGCCGTTCAGAAATGTGAACAGAAGTATTTCTTCTTCCTCCTCCTCCTTCTCTGCCGCAAATCTCGTCGCCTCCGTCCGCGGCGCAGAGACGGAGAGGTCAGATCGTCTAACACCGGGTTGGAGCTTTAATTTTATAAAAAAATTTTCCACTCTTGTGCTACACCAATACAACTCAACCAACCACCGTTCATGAATCATGCATCAAATTAACCTTACCAAGAATATCTTCTTGAAGTAATAGAGGGTGTGGTTAAGTGCATTTCACTTATTTAGGTTTCACTATTTGTAGAACGACGTGAGTGAATTTATGTGACGCCGCATGGGTAACCGTTGTGGGTGCCGTTTACAGCTTTGCTTTCAAACCACATTCACAGGGTGGATTGGCGCTAATTTTTTTTTTAGCCCCGCTTAAACTTGGCATGCTACGCGCACAAACCGAGCCCGCAAGGAAGCCTCCCAAAACATGCGAAAAGAAGCACGCTAAACCTTTTGTAAATTGCATTGAAGGTGTTGTGTATCAGATACCGTTGGATTGTGGCAAAGTATACATCGGCCAAACTGGTCTTGTGTGAATGAGCGACTATGGGAGCACGGCCTTTCCAGGAATACGCCCACCCCCCCTCCCGGGAACGCTGTGTATATGCGACGCATCGTGGGTTTCCCTCAGCGTTTCCGTTGGATTGATTCTCCCATCGCGTGAAACGTGCCATGAACGCGTACGATGCATTTCCGTCTGCTACGTGGTTCCCACATCCCGTGCACGTCGCTTTGCAGCCTCATCGTCGGTGGTGCTAGCAGGTCTGTTATTGGGCTAGCCGGTGCTTGTTGCGGTTGCGCCGACCATCGCGATAGCAGGCTTGTTAGTCTCCATTCAAAGCAGCGTTGGACATCGGTGCACCGGCGCTGAAAGGACGGAGCGGAGCGGCGCAGGTACCGCGTTCTATACCGCCGCATAACGATGAGGGGAATGAGAGAGAGCAGCGCATGCGCATGCGTTAACCAAGCGCTAGCGCGCGCCGACGCACAGCTGCCATTTCAAGGAGCGAGCGCTAACCCGCAGATAACGCTGCGGTGAGAGGGGCGGAGAGCGCATCCGCAGCTGGCGCGGACAACGACGACGACGCCGAGTGGATGGAGGGATGCATGCATGCATGGACAAGGCGAGTGAATGAGATGCAGTGGCATCTAAAAATGGGATGTGATCACACTTGCCGTCTTACTGCAAGGAATGTCACTGTGCACCCGAATTTGACAAAACAAAAATTTTTAAACAAAGTCGGGACGTAACGGCACGTGAAGCAGCGGAAGCCTTCTAAATCAAGCGAAAGGGAGATAACTGCGTGATCGTGCGATGGATTCTAATCTACGCTAAAGAATGTGCGTTCTTGAATAACTTTCTTGATGTTTGTGGATATGTGCCCTCACCGGACGCCTGTTGAAAAAAAATTTAGACCATGTGTGTGATTACGCCGAATGTATTTACGCACGTCGTCTTTTGAATAAAAAAAAAATTCCCCCGCATTTCCCCGAGGGGGAGAATGTGAAAGTGCGAATGCACGGTTGTCGGCCCGCTTCCGGCCCCCGCAGCCCACCGCCTCGCCGCCTTCTCTTCCATCTCTTCCATCGGGTTTGTAGTATCACGTGTACACCACGCAGTTATCAAGCCGCTATAACGCCGCTGAGTCGCCAACGCACGCCGCTGACGACGTAGTTTGAATGCGTTAAAGATATAAGGCGCGTTACTCACACTGATATCAGCGTGGCTTCCGTGGCTTAGTCGGTAGCGCGTCGCGCTGCGGCCGCAAAGTCCTCGGATCGAAACCTGGCGCCGGATGCTGTTTCTTTTTTAAATGTAGAGGAGCACTGCGGACGCCGCCGACGCCGCCGCCGCCGCCGGCGGTGGATGGTTTGGGGTCGCTTATAAAGAGCATTCGCTCTTAAAATTCCCGCGCCTTCCCGCGAGGGGAACACATGTAAATGCAGAGCATTGGGGCCTCAGTACTGATTGAAGGCAGTGTTGCTTCCATCGCTTCTTCCGTGATGCTGGAGTAGCAGACACGAGTAAACGTGGGCACGAGCGTCAACCAAGGAAGGAAGGAGCAACGCAGTGACTGAAACACGAGCGACCGCTACCCGCTATATTTGCAGCGCGCGCAGTAGAGGGAGAGCAGTACGGGGGGGGGGAGAGCGCGCATGCGCAAGCAGCGCGCGCCCTTCCATGCCCCACCGCGCTGCTATCACGCACATGTTACGCCGAGACCGCGACGGAGCGAACGGGCTGACTACGACGCATGCGCGAGCCAGCTGCTGTTGAGAGAGAGGAGGGAAGGAGAGGCGCACCTGCTGCGGACGCGAAACTGTTGACACCGTCCGACGCAGGAACAGGCGAGGCTAAGAAATGCTCTGCATTTAAAACCAGTTGCGAGTACCCATTCTGTTGTGTTTTAAGAGGCATTACAAAAGGCGAAAGTAGCAACTGGTTGTCATAAATAGCGATTATAAAAGTTCTCTCAGCTTTCTCGCAATTCTCAAACTTACTACACTAACTAGTTTAAATCGGTATAAATGGGAATCACTAAGCTCACAAGCCGAATTGTTTCGGTGTCTGCGCTTGTGTAGAGCGGTGTTGTAGCTCCAAGCTAGCACATCAGGATGGCTAGGTTCCGCTGTCCCACCCTTCGAAAGACGCTCCTCCTCGTTTCCTTTCTCCCGACTCACGGCAGGGCTACAGCGGCGCGTCCGCCGCTCTAGTCCGGCCGTGGCCGACGCTGCTGCTGCGTTCGGGACGCCGCCTCCGCGAATTCCAGGTAACGGATGGGGGAATCTCTGGTTCCACTCTTTGTAGAGCCACTTGTGTGAATTAAAGTAATGTCGCATGGGCAATTGTTGCGGGTGTCCTTTAAAGCTTTGCTTTCTAACTACGTTCACAGCGTGGATTGGAGCCATTTCTGTTCTCCAAAGACGAAATACGTAGCGCCTTCATGCTCGGGGATGCAGTTTCTTGCAAAATGATGAAGTGCGTACGAAATACTCCTTGCTCCCTGCGACATCTATTATCATTGTTTGGGTTTTGTTAAGAAACGCGAACATGTACAATCTACACGTCCTAAAGAACTTTCGGTGATCCGAAGCACTATGCATACAGCGGTCGCTGCCTTCACAGGATTGCACGTTGGTGAAATGGCGGACAAAGAGGTGTCTTGCAACAAATCTACCTTTTGGTTTTTGGCTTATTCGATGGCTGAAGGAGCAACAAAGAGCAGAAAATTAATCATGCATGAACTCTGCGTGGAATGCTTTAAAAACACGCAATCGGTCTTTCTTTTAATGCGTAGCATTCTTTGCTGAGTACCCCCGCAGCCGCGGCCATATAACGCTCTGCATTTCCACAAAAATGCAGATTTCGCAAAATTTCCACCTTAAGTCGTTATAAAGAGTAAACGGAGAAAATCAGACAGAATGTTGAGGAACCAAAAAATAAAGAAATAGGAAAAAAATAACAAAAATCTTCTGACGAAATAAAAAATCTGCATCTCATCATCTGCCGCAAAAATCGAGGAATCCACAAAACATTTCTCAAAATAACGCTCAAAATGTCAAGCAAAAAATGGCCATATTGTGAACTGTGTAACGCCCAGCATTTCTACAAAAATGCGGACTTCGCGTAAGTTCTACCTTTAATCCTCTTAATAGCGCAAATGAAGCTAATCGGACAGAAGTTTTAAAAACCGAAAGGTAAAACAATGAAAAAAATTTAACAAAAATCATCTGAGAAAATCAGAAATGTGCATCTTATCATAGTCCAGAAAAATCGAGGAATCCACGAAAAATTTAGCAAAAAGACGCTCAAAATGCGAAATAAAAAAAATCACGCCATATCCACGGAATGAATGATGATAAGTGGGGCGAAGCTCGAGAGCGGGAGATCATCGGTAACCGTAACTCTCCCGTGAAAGTTCGCCCATTACATCATTAAGAAAGACGTAAGACTGTGTGCGTACATTGTACAAATCAACTTTTATTTTCGGAGTCAATGCTCCCAGGCCCAGACCTGGTGAAAGACCCCGCGCCATCGAGGACTACCCCGCACCTCCACCACAATTTGTCACGTAGGATGGGACACAACGGTAAAGAAAGAACTTTTATTTAGGGCGAACTTGTGCCCGAACAAGACGAGAGGAAACGAGCAAAGGTGCTTGCGTCTCGTTCGATCTCCGAGAACGACTGCCTGCGTTCGTGGCGTGATCTCTTGCGTGATCTCCCCCTCGCAGTGCACGTGCGCTCGCGCCTCCGTTGGCGAACACAGACAAGCTCGCGCTCCCGGTGCCGAGTTTGCGCTGCCGGTTGCAGCCGGTTCTTGCGCGTGCAACGCGGCCCACTTTGCGACATCTCCGAAAGCATGCGGCGGTCACGTACCACGATACACAAGGGATGGACAGACCCATGGCTTTAGGAGCTTCGCCCCTAAAAAGCGGCATTGCGAACCGTGTAACGCCCCCCAGTTCTACAAAAATGCAAACTTGGCGGAAGTTGTACCTTTAATTGTCATAATAGCGTAAATGGAGATAATCGGTTGGACAGAATTTTTAAGAACAAACAAAGAAGGAAAATTAGGAATAATAAAATTACAACAAAATGATCTGAGAAAATCAGAAATATGCATCTTATACATCTCCAGCTACACAGAAGCAATAACAAATTAGGTCGAAAAAAAAAACGCCCAAAATACGAATTAAATATGCAGACATTTCGAATCGTGTAACGTCCCGCACTTTCACAAAATGCTGATTGTGTGGCAGTTCGACCTTTAATTGTTATAATAGCGTAAATGGACATAACGAACTGAATATGGAAAAAACCCAAAAATAAAAAAAAATAAAAAAAACTTTTAACAAAAGTGACCTGACATAACCAAAAATATGCATCTTATCGATCTTCCCCAAAACAGAAAAATAAGCAAAAAGTCCGCAAACGAATATTGGAAACGAATAAAGAATAGCTTAAAAAAACAAACTCTGAAGTACGCCTTGCGTTTTCGAAAAAAACACATAATTCTCGAAGTAAAGGCACTTCATTACTATATAAAGGTATACATAGTTGACGACCGATTTTTTTGGACGTCTAATTTCTCAGACATGCTTGATTATTCAACATGTGCAGCTTTCCCGCTCATGGCAGCCCTTTCAACAGTGATTACTCTGTAGGTAATTAGCGAAATGTAAAGTACTTTGCGCAGCTAATATTGGGGGTCAAAAGTTGCTTTGTGCCCAGTTTCAAGTCTCACAGGTTGCGCGACTAGGTTCCTGAGCCAAGGAAACTATCCCACAGAAATGCATAAAGAGTAAGATTTGACAGCGAATTACACACGTAATATTCAGACTCCTGGAAACTCCTTTAGTGCTTTCATCTTCACGTTGACTTCTTGCTTTATGCGAAATACCATTTTCCCGAGCTGGTTTTTCTCGGTTCCTCAGACGTCGGAATTTAGAGCGAGAAAGCTGGGTATGCACTTTTTCCCGGAACCACGAAATGACGCATACACAAATGTAATACGCATTTTAAGATTTCTGACACGCCAGGACGGGGGTTTCGATTTTTCGGGCTAGCCAAGCGTCAGCCAGGTCCGCTACCATGCATACTTAGGTGTGTTGCCGTCGTGAGGTTTGTTTCCTTTTAAAGACGATAGTCTTTCTTCGGCAAACGCATAAATTTTGGTCTGTCTGTCTGTCTGTCTTTCTGTCTGTCTGTCTGCCTGTCTGTCTGTGACTGGAATCAGCCACCCGGCAAAAGTGAAACCGAAACTGCGCAATAGTCTTATATACCCGCAGCCAAATCTAAACGTTTAAGTCCAGTGTTAATGATCATGCTTGTCAACATTGTTGGACAAGAACAAGCCATTACGCAAATATAACGCAAAGGAAAGTTTGCCATGCAGCCGTACTGCTACAAAGGCTACAAAGCCGTACGGCTGTAAGGCCGTACGGCTACAAAGCTTTCCTTTGTAGCCGTACGGCTGCATACAGGGGGATGTCAAATTTTCCTTTGCAGAAACTAACTCCACCTTCGCGATTTCCCCTAAATCTGGTCGAATAACAAATATAACGCAGAAAATCAATACATGAGTGATATTGGCAGAGTTCCTTTCTCAAGAAATACGCGGATGCTTCGTTTTTGCGATAGGAAATAAAATAATACATCAACTACAGAAACCGTCACCTGCTGTTGCCCGTGCTACCTGGCATCATTTAAAAAAATGAAACGTTGACAGCAACCAAAGGTTCCCCTAGATAGGTTCCACGTTCGACTTGGACCACTCGTGGAGTAAGCCAACGTGATTTTATAAACGTTGAAGTAGGGCGCCTCGATTCACGCGCGTCTCCGCCGTACGGCAGCGCTGACATCGACTTTGAGCAGTGTGAACGCGGGAAATTTAAATTAACTTGAGAAAACCTCCAGCGTGTTATCGTGGGAGGAACAAGACGGGAGACGAACCACATGAGAGGAGAGCGGGAAAGAGAAGGGAGGCATTTACTTGCAAGGTGCGGCGGTCGGCTATTGTCTTTCGTTGACATTTGCAACAAAAGGAGCAGGCATGAGGCCATTTTTTTTTCTCCTATAGCCTCAAAACAGGCGGCGGTGCCGGCCCAGCATGCTCGCCGATGTGTGGAAGTCGGTGGCACCCACAACGCTGCGCAACTGTCTTCTCCATGCGGGGTTTTTGTTAAATAACGAGTTGGCCAACCTTGAATAGGATAGCGTCGTCGAGCTTGTGTGTGGCAGTGACCGGCTCATCAACGACCTTTTCACTGCAGGTGTCAAAATTCCCTCGACTGTTTCGTTTTCGGAGTTCACGGACGTAGACACCGAATTTGAAGTTTGCGCTGGGCACACGGATGAAGAGACCATTCGCTGAGTGCTTGCGGAATGTGAGAGCGACGACGAAGACGACCAGTCGCCTGCAGCAGCGCTACCTCCGCAAGCTGAGCTGATGCAAGCAGTCGCAACTCTTTAGTCGGCTTCCGGCGACACGATGACTCCCACCGAAATTCAGGCGGATCTGCTCGCACGGCAGCGAAGCATGGTTCACCAGCGCATTCATCTCATTTTCCACCCACCAAATCACTCAACAGTATGCAACAAAATGAGCTTCTAGAGTGCACATTTGCTTTCCGGACTGCCTAATTTTTCAAACATTTCCGCGGTTACTCAAAGGAGTACTGCCACAAAATTTTGAACTCCAGACAACTTGAGCGATAGATTGGTGTGAACACACATACATCATCTGCGAAATATGAGCGGCAAGTACAGCCTAGAACACATTTTAAAATCAGTTTTTACGTGTGCTTTAGGCAACCGAGCAGCCAGCGAAGGTCCTCACGAGATCGACATATACTTGGATTTGGAGTACATAAAAAACATCGAAACACGCCAAGAGTTTGTGTTGGCCGCTTGCGCAGTGCCGGTGTTTCTCGCCGGCTCGCCGTTTCGATCGAAGGTCGGTGCTGTTGCTCTCGAGCTACAAACAATCCGATAGTTGGCGGTGGAGGGCTCATCGGGCAGCTTGCCGCGACCCAAGTTGTGCAGCGATTTCAGGCACTCTTTTTTTAATTATGTTATTACACTGGACGCAAACACCCGCCGGGCATACGACAAGCGCATCACGGTCGCTGTGCGGACGGCGGCCGCAGCCGTAAAGTGGCGCTGGCAGGCGCAAGTGTGACCGCTCCACTAAATGGCACTCATGGTACAAACAAAGCTGGGTATACGAGAAAGGAGGTAATGATGTGATAGCAAATTGCATTAAAATCGTCATCTGCACCGCTTACGAGAGGGGCAATCGAATATCCACCGCAGTGTCAAGCGGCAGACCTGAACGCATACCGGCCGGCTGCTCCCAGTGCGCGCATCCCCACCAGTGTTGCACACGTTCCTCTAAAACAGGAACAAAAGCTCCTTTCTCGTTCCTTCCCAATTTTGGAACGAGTTCCCGTTACAAGTTCATATATTGAGAAAGGAATGCGTTCCAGTTACACTTGAAATATTGTAACGTGTTGGTACAATTACGTTACATTTGATTTTTTAAATTACAATATAGGGTCGGATGATCCTGAGGCGAAATAACATGAGCAACCTAACACTCACATCGAACTATGTATATTGTACGAATATGAACACCAGCGGCAACGGATTATCTGGAGATAAAGAAAATGTAACGACGCGCTCCTAACGAATTTTTTCACAGAGCGCCGGGCATGATCCACTGAGACATGTCTAAGTTAGAGCAGTGCACGGGCCGCAATTTCTAGGCCCGGCCCGACCCGGCCCGATAGAGACACGGCCCAGGCCCGGCCCGAGCCCGAGAAATTTATAAAAATTGAGCCCGAGCCCGCCAGGGTGTTGTTAATTATCATCCCTAATCCTAAAGGATATTAGTATGAACTTGAAGAAGTTTGCTGTTAACCTAAAAAGCGTAAGCACAAAGCGAATACGACTGTTTTATATTTAAATTTCCTTTAAACTTGGTCCTAACTTTGTACAACTTATCTGCACTTAGAAGCGGTATTTCCGGTAGTCACGGCCCAGGCCCGGCCCGAGCCCGAGAAATTTATAAAAATTGAGCCCGAGCCCGCCAGGGTGTTGTTAATTATCATCCCTAATCCTAAAGGATATTAGTATGAACTTGAAGAAGTTTGCTGTTAACCTAAAAAGCGTAAGCACAAAGCGAATACGACTGTTTTATATTTAAATTTCCTTTAAACTTGGTCCTAACTTTGTACAACTTATCTGCACTTAGAAGCGGTATTTCCGGTAGTCGTGTAACTTCATTTGCCACTCCATTTCCCAGTCTTCGAAATCAAGGCACACCCGAGGATATTTTAAATTATTCCGAGTAAATAGATTTTTTATTATTGCAATTCTTCAACAGATATTGCACCTCTCATTCTTCCAATTCTTGCTGAATTTTGATCCAACGATGCGTCCGGTTTCACCATTTGATTTTTGTATTTCCCTGTAGTTACATTGGCAGCATGATTAACAGCGCCCTTAACAGCGCCTTGGTGCTATTAAGACTTAACAGCGCCCTTGGTGCCGCAAAGGTACATCTGTGGTAACATGTGCGGCTAATTTTGCTGGCCGGCAGAGTATGCTAGAACATCTGTCGATCTTTGACGGGCTTTTAAATCTAAAAAAATGACCGCTTTTGTGTTTTCTCTACATTAGAAAAACAGCTGCCGTCTGCGTCAGTCGAACGCGTCTCCTTGTGTTCAGCAGAGAACGGTTTAGTGAGAAACTCCGAGGGGTCACGCTTGTCGAGTATTTAGGGTTTCAGGTGCGAGACCTATTAGGCAAATTATAAAATGCAACCAATATGCACATTTAGGTCGTGGGCCTTCGCGTTATGCAGTTCAAATACCTTGCAGCCTGATTGGGGCCTACGTGTGGCTCAGTGAGGTGAGGGCAAAGCCGATGGTTCATGTCACCTGAAGAATACCGAAAGTGTGGCGTTTTGTTTTCTCGCTCTTGCACTCGGCTCGCGCTCCCACCAGCAACACACCATTTTAACATTGGTGGCATCCCTTCTCTCATACTGCGCGCCCACAAAGGGAGCGTCGATAGTGTTGTGATTGGCCTGAAGGAAAAAGTGCATGAGAGGTTACGACAAAGTTGAGTGTGTGTGGAAGACAAGAACCTTGAATGTATTTTCCGATCATTATCCACAACGAACTATCGAACCATTTGTCGTGAGCAGCTAACCATTACAGCCGCCAACCATTTTTTCGGGCTGAACTGGAACCGCCGATAAGTCCGAATAATCGGGAACCCTTAAAAAGGATTCACTGAGAAGAAAACCTTCATTGGCCTAACGGCTGGAAAAACGTATCTATGTGCATCTGTAAACACGCACGCCCACGCACGACTAAGTCGGCTAGTACTGCCGCCAGCGTTTGTCCCTAACTGTAGGCAGTCAATAGCACTGTAAAGGCTCGCGCTAGATCATTATTTGATGCCTATGGCGTTGGTGGTGCGTCGTCACCGAAGTCCCTGTCCATGTGCGCCGGTTCGAAGACCTGGCGTATGATTTCGTCATCATCAAACTCGGCAAACAGCAGGAAGGCACTATCGATGTTGGTGAAATCTTCAAAAGTAGCCGCTCCAACATCAACATCGCTCGCACGGAGGTCACCGAAAACGTCGGATGCTGCGGGAGGCGGCATCTCAGCTGTGGGGTTGTGGACTGTGTCACTATCCTCGTCCTCACTGCCAAACACAAATACCGCATGCCGAAAGCAGTTGCGGATCCTGTCCTGCGCCAATGCCCTCCAAGCATCAGACAGGATGGGGATAGCCGACAGCACATCCACAACGTTGCTTTCGTTACTGTCCACACACAACAGCTCACGGTTCAGAAGGCGCGATATAGTGCAGCTTCAAGTTCATGACGACACCTTGGTATATGGGCTGCAACACAGTAGTGCTAATGGGTGGCAGAAATTCCAGGGTGATTGCTTTCAGGTTGTTGATTTGCTCGTGAGCACCACAGTTTTCAACGGATAAAAGCACCTTGCGCTTCTGTTGCTCGTAATTACGGTCCAGCTTTCGCATGTACTGCTCAAGAGGACCTGAGTAATCGAGGCCTTCGAGTTCGCTTTGTACCAAATTGGGAGCGATTTAAGTACTTTAAAACATCTCGGGTGTCTTGCTTTCCCTATGACGGGAAGCGGAAGCTTCTCCGTCCCCGACATGTTGGCTCCCACGGTAACCGTCAATCGCTCCTTACTGTGCGTCCCGCTGTGGCAGGGTTCGCCACGGAAAGCAACCGTTTTCTCGGGAAACATTTTGCAAAACAAGTCCGTCTCATCACTGTTGAATATGTTGTTTGGGGTGTACTGGCACAACAGGGAACAAAGCTTGTCGGCGCAGTAATTTGTGACAAACTATAGGGTTACGTCGACAGCACCACTCTCGCCACTCATGCGTTTAAAGGCCAGGTCATATCTTTTCTTGAGGTTCCGCGGCCAGCCATAACGGAGCTTGCAGTCCGTAATATTCATGCGCAGGGTGAGCGTCTCTGCCTTTTGCTGAAGCATATCTCCAGAAACTGGCACTTTTCTAGCCAAAGTTGCGCGTGGCCTCTTCCTCTTAGTGCCTCATCCAGCTTTGGGTGGCTGCCGTCTCGGATATTCTTGTGCTTTACGGCAGATACCTTTTACGCTGCTTTCAGGATTTTCTCCTTGTTCTTCAAATAATTGGACACGATTTGCTTTTAAACCAAACATTCGCGAGCAATTTCGCATTGGGGTCCGCCGCTTACAACATGACGAATACTTGCAGCTTTTTTCTGCACCGTGAGTGTCTGGTAGTTGCCCCATTTCTTCGTAACTCCGGATAGCTCTTGACGGCGCAGTCCTGACGGCGCAGGTAGCCATGTTGGCACGGATGGTGTCGGAATCATTTGAGAAGATTAGCAAGATTAGTCTTAGCACGCCAAACAACAGACACAACGATACCCAAAGCACAGAAAACGGCTGACCTTGACAACGGCTGAAATGCGCCAACACGTACGGGCCTCTTCGATTTTTGCAGTTCGGGCACTCCGACAACTCCCTTCTGTTGTGCCGTGCCACCGCCAGGTGGCAACACAAGTCCCGTGACACCACCAAAGCTGGAGTCCGAAAAATCGAACGGCGTGCTGTGAGGTGTCCGAACTATCGGCCGTAAATGGGACAAGTGGCCGTGCCGCGAAGGTGTCTGAATAAACTAGCGTGTCCAAATTTCGGGCGTGCGAATAAAGGGTCGGCAACTGTATCTATTTTTTACTCTCAGTTCCGGTTCAGTTTAGCCGGGTTCAAAAAGTGCAGGTACGGGTTTCGATTCAGTTCCGGCAAAAATACCGCTTCGGTTCGGTTCCGGTTGCGGGTTGACACGTTGGTGTTAACCAACCTCCTCGATGCAAATCTGCATGGTGAAACGAATGCATATTTCACTTTGTTGTCAATAAATCATAGCTCACGCCGTCGCATAGAGTACGTGTATTCTGCCGTGAGCTCATCATATCACGCATGCAGCGGTATACTTTGATTTATACTTCGATTTACCAGCTATGGTCAACGCCAAGCCATCACAATCTTAGTAGTACACAAGCATGTGCCCAAATGGATAAAATCAAACATAGTTTCTCTCCTCGCAAAATAGTCTGGGGGAATGCTTTGCCCGGTACTGTTTGTGCACTATCGCAGCCACATTCTTTGAGAGCTGCAGAGACCAACTACTGTTCACCTCCGCCGTCCCCCCGTATTACTTCTCTTTCTTTCTCCTGCTCCGCATTCACAGCTTGTTATAGTGTATGGTGTCTGTGAAATTAGTAGCACCTTATCATTTTGAAACTATGTACTTGCTCTTCAATCTGACTGATTTGTATTGATCTGATATTCATTTTGTTTCGAACCCGTGCCGTCGGTTACTATATCCGCACTATACACATTATTTTGTACACACTGTCACTATACGTCTAATCTGGGATGGCGTTTACAAAAGAACAAGAATTCAATAAAATTGTGTTTTCCGTATTTCCAAATGTAAGTTCTACCGATTGATATGTAAACCCTCATTAACTCGAACTCGCATATCTTGAAATCTCGGTTAAGTCGAACCTTTTTTTCGCCGTGCATTAACCTTCCATAGGTGCTATGTAGTTGCCCCCTCTTATCTCGAAACGTTTTTCGGAGGGGACAGCGGATATCTCGAAATCTTGACCGGGAGGGCAGAAGGCAAAGTCCATTCCCAACACGAAACGACGGTTCTGTGCGAACGCTTAGCTCTTACAATAATGGCGAACGAGGTCGTGAAGGGCGAATTTGAAATTCCCGCGGACGCAGCCGTTTCCTATCCGCCTTGTCAAGCAACTGTGGGAGGGATCACGTGTGCGCACCTGCACGCGACTTCTGCGCGGTGGGGCGCCGTGTGCACCGTGCGCCCGTCAGTACGCAACCTAGCCCTTGCATGTGCCAGCTGGTATTCTTTGTTTTCCTCGTGATCTGCGCGCGACGCATCTTGAGTTCAGTTTTGCTGAGTAGTGAGTGGTCTGTGCAACGTACGCTTCCGAATATCGACCAAGATGTCCCGCCCAAAGCAGTGCAAATCTCTGACATTGGAAAGAAAAGTCGCGTTAATCAAGGAACTCCCCCCCTGCGAATTCTTGTTCCTTTACTACGGTAGCTCTCTCGTGCAGCGGAGCTTTACCTGTCAGCACTGGCTTTTCTTTTACAGTGACCTGCGCAAACATTTTCGGCGTTTTGCTTGACTCGAAATACCGCTTATCTCGAAATTTTTCCCGGTTTTTACTACTTAGAGTTAACGAGGGATTACTGTATTTGGTTAATAATTGCCACAGAAGGCGCAGACACCAGGGAGTGTAACCGGCTTGTAAATGTGATGCCATACGCCACTATTTATCTGCACCCAAAACTATCTTACGCCATACCGCGGCTTAGCCGCCATACCCAGAGAAGCCAGTAGCGATTTAAAAGTGGTAGTAAAATCTCTGCCGCCCATTTTACTTTTGATCCTTCATAATGAGGAATATGAAAGTATGAAATCTCAAAGTGCTTTGTCTGTTCTCCTTTAGAAGGCGTCAGAAGTGGGGAATAACACCTTACTTAAAGTTGGGTGCACAGCAACCTGATTCACCTGAATTTTTAGGCTTTCAGAGTCCCATGGCTCGTACATACTACTCCTCCGGATACGCAAGCCGACGCTTCGGGTTGGTGGGCTTTTGATTGGCAGCATAGCTGTTTTTAGTCATGACAGGTATAAAGCTGCTATATGATATTCACAAATTATGCCAGGCGGCAGCCTAAAAACAAACACAGTTCTTTTATATTGCCGTCATTTACCTGTACGACACTTCTATATACACTAAAGACCTGCCGCGAGGCTCAGTGGCTAAGACATTGTGCTGCTTAGCACGAGGAGGCGGGTTCGACAACCGGCCGCAGGAGGCCACTTGTGTGATTGAGACGAAACGCAAAAACGCCCGTGTGTACGATATTTCAGCGCACCTCAAAGATCCCCAGGTGGTAAAACTTAATCCGGAGTCCTCCACTACGGCACGCCTCATCCCATGCGTTGCGTCGACGCGTTAAACCGTACAATCAATCTATATACAAGAAAGGGTATAGGGCTTAAATACGGTCAATTTAAAACAGAAAATGATGATGATAAATTCTTTTATTAGGAAGGGGAGGACCGAAGGTCGCTGGAAAATATGATGCATGGTTGAATGTTACCTACCCATTAGTTGTGAAATGTTTATTTTTCGACAGAGGTACACCCATGGGTTCGCACTGTGAGCTTAGACAGCTTTTGGTACTTTGTTCATTATTCTGAGACTGTGTTCTTGAAATAGGGATGTAGCTCTTAAATTCTGGGCGAAAAATAGTTTTGTTGTGTTTCTGGGAGTTTTAACGGTGCTGATAAGACCTTGGCCCCGAAAGGTGTGCTTGTTCTTTTTATAGGCTTGTAGAAGAGAAGTTAGATCGATTACCGCCCGAAATTCGCCACCTAGAAAAAATTGACGTCGGCTTTACCTGTTTCATCTCCATCCTCAACAGAAATGACGGTTTTAATTATGCCACAGAGATTATTCCCACTCAAAAATTCCAAGACCTCGATATGCTGATGGTCGCCTGGAAAAGAGGTTGAATTTTAACAAACAATGACACCATTCTTTGGATGTAAATATGATGTAACCTGAGACCAAAAAAAAAAAAAGGTCTATTTTAATGGCTGCACGTATCAACGTTTTGCACTATCATTGCAACTGCACTCACGGACAAGGCGCTGATTCAACTAGTTGCCAACAACGCCCACACAGCGTATTCTCACAGTAGAAGATGAAAATGTCTGTACTCTGCAATAAGCCTGAAAGGCAAATGATTCGCTGAAGACGACTTCATTTCCATGACTCTGGTATTGTGTCATCACCGAATTTGATGCGTATGGCATGTTAGCTTATGCTTTCTGACAAGGACGGCGAACTGTATGAGCCAGCGAACGTCCCTGAGCAGTTTATGGTTGTGGAATGTAATATTTATTGTAACACTTTTCTTTTAGCACTTATTAGCTTTTGTAGTGACACAATACTCGTACTTTAAAACTATAGCCACTTTACCCTGAATTTCGATGAGTACAGCGGCGTGAATTCCCACAAAACATAAAAAAGGAGGTAAAAAAATAATTACTTGGTTATTTTTTCAATACCATTTTGCCAAGTGGTAAACTGCTTGATCCCAAAATTCACCGCTAGCGAGTACGACGGTCCGGTGAATCAGGAGGGAGGTTTTTGATGGGTCGAGAGGAGTCAGCCCTGCTGAATGCTGAGCTTCGTACTTAGGAACGAGGGAAATATGTATTAAAGGATATTGCAAAAGCACAGCAAAAAAATGGATAAACACAGGCACAAACCAAACAAGCAAATAAAAAATAACCTGTTCAATCCAGTGTGAAATCTGCTGAAACAGTGGAACTGTGTGGCTCTTGTGTTGGCTTTAGCGGCAACGGGCATTCGTCCGAGAACGGCAGCGCCGTCGCCAGATCGATTCCACGGTTCGCGCAAAGGAATGGGTAGCTAAACATCAGTGGTGGGAGGCTCCCGTCCCTAGCAAAAATGAAGAAACCTGCCCCTGCGAGGCAACTGCGCCAAATAACGGTGTGTTAGAGAACCGGTCACTGCGAGGCCGGCGGAAGGTCTGGTAACCTGCTCTTACGCCTGCGCAAGGAGTAAGAGCAAAAAAAAAAAAAAAAAAAGGAAAGGAAATGGCGCTTTTCAGGCCGGCCAGATAACGTCATACGCACTTGGCCTTAATTAAGGTAGCGGCATCTGTCGCGGGAGGAGACACTGCGCGACCGCCACGATCGGGATTTCTGGTTTCAAGCTCAATCTTCAGCGACAATCTTCAGCGACCTAGGGACCATAGACATATTATCTATCCGTTCAATACAAACAAACCGCATCGCTCGCCAGTCTTCAGTGGGCATGGGAGCGGCGCCAACGGCGTCGCACCTAGCCGTGTTGTTATCAACACGCAAGTTCGGAAGACGCATTTATTAAACGCTAGTAAAAATGATGACCCTTTCTTATGGATGTTCCCTTACCCACGGGTTTTTTGTGAGACGGTTGCTGAGCGTTTGTCATCGCCTCATTGTTGTTGTGTTCAGACGACATGGAAAGCAATCCTACGGCTACTACTTGCTCTGAAACATTGTTAGAATTTGAATCGCTTCCCGACAACGCCCCTACACAAAGGAAAATTTTGTTTAAATCGCGTTTCAAAGGTCGGCACCAACTGTAAGTAGAGTTCCTGTATATCGCGTAGTGGAAGAGTTGCGCATCTGATTACCATATGATTGCCATATGCCGTGGGTTCCACCTTTCGGCAGCAAAGCCCGCTTTAAGTGCTCCGCACAACACACTGTTTTCAGTCAGTTCTGCTTAAGGGACCGGCGGCGCAGACAAGCATCCGACTATCCCAGCCGTCGAGCTGTCATGCAGCTCCTGGCAGGCGCATGCGGAGACACCTCCCCGCCGCTGCCACTGGCGCAGCGGCACGGCGGCGGTTCCTACGCGTGTGACGGGTGGCTTTCCCGCATGACTTTAGAACTGAAGATGACGCATGGACGCGCAACTCTGCTCCCCTAGGGGAACTATATACAGGAAATCTGACTCTAAAGATTTTATTTAATTGCGCAATGCTTGGTAAATGATGGGTTCGTAAAATTAGATGTGTGGCTAACATCAAATCGGCTACAACTAAATGCAGACAAACAAACACCTTTCGTTCAGGTCAGAACGGTCGAAATGGGGTTTGGTGAAGTTAAGCTGAAGGCGCGCGCCTAAAAAAAACTGCCAAAACATTGTTAAGATGGTCGACATTGTCACGTGGCCAAAGACGACGCGGTTGTCTTCAAGGAAAACAAGTTTATTGGAGCGAACCTGTGCTCCCCTAACAACTCAAAAGAATACAGAGGCGGCGAAGCAGCGGTCGACAAATTGACTTGCGCGGGCGAGTGTCGTCGAAAGGAATGCCGCGGCGTCTGCTCTGCAGGCTTTTTATCTTTCGGCGCGAGTGTTTCTGGAACCGTCGATTGACATCCAGAACATTGTAGATCACAGACGATTATTCTGGGCTAGCGACGTTAGGGCGAAACAGTTTGCTTATCTGAATGTGATAGCCCGTGCGGCATAAAAATAAAGAATGGAATACGCGCTTCGCATGGGACACAGATAACAAAGCCGGGAGCGGCCGGGCATAAAAAACAAACAATAAATAAACAAACCCGTACATGGTTCGCAGCATTACCCCCCCCCCCCCCCCCCCCCTCTGAGAGTGCATCGACCCGATGCTAAAATAAAACGACAGTCCAAACAAACAGCAACAACAAAACAACAAAAAAAGTCCGTCATCTTGCGAAGTACGGTTTGAGGCGAACCACGTGGACGACTTCGGGTCGCGTGCGTCGTCGTGATGTGCCGGAATCACCATTGGGGATCACTTCGTAGGTTAATTGGCCAAAACGTCGTAGAATCTGGTAGGGTCCGAAATACCGTCGCAGAAGCTTCTCACTGCGTCCGCGTCGTCGGATGGGAGTCCAAACCCACACATGATCCCCTGGTTGGTACTCGGCGTCTCGGCGTCGGAGGTTGCAGCGGCCGGCATCCACCAGCTGCTGGTTCGTTATACGAACTCGAGCGAGCTGGCGGGCCTCCTCCGCACGTTGAAGGTAATCTTGGACGTCGGCGTTGAGGTCGTCGTCTTCTACATGCGGAAGCATGGCGTCGAGCATCGTAGTCGGCCGTCTTCCGTAGACAAGCTCGAACGGTGTCATCTGCGTAGTCTCCTGAGTCGCTGTGTTGTACGCAAACGTGACATACGGGAGGACATGGTCCCAGGTCTTGTGTTTAACATCGATGTACATAGACAGCATACCCGCAATCGTCTTGTTCAAACGTTCCGTTGGTCCGTTCGTTTTGGGGTGGTACGCCGTCGTTCTTCGGTGATCCGTGTTGCTGTAACGTAAGATTTCTGGTATCAGCTCCGCAGTGAAGGCCATTCCGCGGTCCGTGATTAGAAATTCAGGGGCTCCATGTCGGAGCACAACTTGGTTAATAAAGAACTTGGCGACTTTTTGCGCAGTCCCCCTCGAAAGAGCGGCCGTCTCTGCGTAGCGCGTCATGTAGTCTGTCGCTACGACAATCCAAATGTTCTCGGATCGTGACGTAGGGAACGGGCCCAGAAGGTTCATTCCAATCTGTTGGAAGGGCCTCGATGGGACGGCGATTGCCTGTAAAAGTCCGGCGGTCTCATCGGCGGCGTTTTTCGTCGCTGGCAGTCACGGAAGCTCCGGACATAGTGGGTGACGTGAGAGGTAAGGCCGGGCCAGTAGTACCTCGCCTTAATTTTTTTCAATAGTGCGAGCTGTGCCGAGATGTCTGGAAGACGGGTCGTCGTGGCACGCTTCCAAAATTTCGTCACGAAGGTCCGCGGGGATGACAAGAAGATAATTCGCTCTCGTTCAGGGGCTGAAATTATTCTTCACGAGGACGGAGTTTCCCAGGCTGAATGCTGGAAAGCTGCGTTTGAAGGTCTTAGGAACGGCAACTTTGCGTCCCTCGAGGTACTCGATTATGACGCGTAAGTCGGGGTCGGCACGCTGCTGGGCGGCTAGGTCGCTCTCCGTCACGATCCCGAAGAACGCGCTGTCTTCATCAGAGTCTTGTGTTGGTGGGTCGACGGGGGCGCGGGACAGGCAGTCGGCGTCGGAGTGTTTCCTGCCGGATTTATAGACGACTGTAACGTCGAACTCCTGCAGGCGCAAGCTCCACCTCCCGAGACGGCCAGAGGGGTCCTTCAAATTGGCGAGCCAACACACCACGTGGTGGTCTGTCACAACCTTGAATGGTTCCATACACGTATGGGCGAAATTTTGAAATCGCCCATATAATACCCAGGCACTCTTTCTCAGAGGCAGAGTAGTTTTTCCCCTCTTTCGACGGACCACGGCTGGCATAGGCGATTACCTTTTCGCAACCACTTTGCTTTTGGACGAGGACGGCACCCAAGCCTATATTACTGGCGTCCGTGTGCATTTCCGTTTCGGCGTTTTCGTCGAAATGAGCGAGCACGGGCGGGCTTTGCAGGCATGTTGCAGCTCGCAGAATGCTGTTTCTTGGGCATTTTCGCGGCTGAAAGGGCTGCTATCTTTCGTCAAGCGCGTGAGTGGCTCTGCAATGCGTGCGAAGTTTGCGACGAAGCGCCGGTAGTATGCGCACAACCCGATAAATCTTCGCACGCCCTTCTTGTCTTTCGGCCTTGGGAAGTTCGCAATGGCTGAAGTTTTTGCCGGGTCAGGTAGGACTCCCGTGGCGTTGACGACGTGGCCCATGAACTTGAGTTCCTCGTATGCGAAACGGCACTTTTCAGGTTTAAGCGTTAACCCTGACGTACGAATGGCCTCGAGTACAGACTCCAACCTTGCAAGGTGGTCATCGAAAGTCCGGGCGGATACCACAACGTCGTCGAGGTATACGAGGCAGGTGTGCCACTTAAGGCCAGCTAGGACAGTGTCCATGACTCTTTGAAACGTCGCTGGTTCTGTGCACAGCCCAAACGGTATCACCTTAAACTCGTATAGGCCGTCCGGGGTTATAAATGCGGCCTTCTCTCGGTCTCTCTCGTCCACTTCAATTTGCCAGTAGCCGGTCTTGAGGTCCATCGATGAGAAGTACTTCGCATGGCAGAGGTGGTCGAGGGCGCCGTCGATCCTTGGCAGGGGGTACACGTCCTTTTTAGTGATTTCGTTCAGTCGCCTGTAGTCAACGCAAAACCTTAATGTGCCGTCTTTTTTCTTCCCCAGTACGACCGGCGCAGCCCAGGGGCTTTTCGATGGCTGTATAATGGCGCTGAGCATGTCGTCGACTTGGGTCCGGATGACTTCCCGCTCGTGTGAAGAGACGCGGTACTGTGACTGTCGGGTAGGTCTGGCTCCATCTTCGGTTATTATTCGGTGCTTCGCTAGAGGTGTCTGACGTAGCTTTGAGTTCGACGAAAAACAGTCGCTGTAGCGACGCAGCAAATCCATGAATTTATTCCGTTCTTCTTACTGTAACGCCGGATTCACGTCGAAGTGATTCGGAAGCTTGAAGGTATCTTCGGGTGCGCGTTCAAAGTCGACATCCGGGATCACGTCACTTGCTTCTTGCGTTTCTTCGAGGTATGCAATTGGCGCACCCTTGCTTAAATGCTGGTACTCCTCGGTGAAATTAGTAACCAAAACGTGGGATTGGTGTTCCCTGAAGCGCGCAATGCCTCTTGCGACAGAGACACCACAGTCGAGAAGCAACATTTGATCACTGACTACGATAGCGTCGACGTCAGGAGGAGCATCTTCACAGTAGACTGCGATCATCAAGCTCGCTCTGGGTGGCAGGGTGACATGATCATCGGCAATCCTTACAGCAGCACGACGTTTGGGGTTCGGTTCCGGCGTCATGAGGTGATGGGAGGAAAAAGTTATTGACTTTGTCTGCAGATCGATTATTGCACCGTTGTCCGTCAAAAACGCCATTCCGAGAATTACATCGCGGGAGCAGTTATGCAGAACGACGAACGCCGCAGGTTACGTTGTGCCGTCTATGGTGACGCACGATGTGCACGTTCCACTGGGCGTCACGAGGTGGCCTCCTTCTGTGCGTATGTGCGGACCGTCCCAACTGGTCATAACTTTCTTCAGCTTAGACGCAAATGGTCCGCTCATTACTGAGTAGTCGGCTCCCGTGTCTATGACAGCGACTACATCACAGCCGTCGATGAACAGCTGAACGTCGGACGCCGCCTTCCTCGAGTTCCGGGTGCGTCGTGGCGTCGTATCTCGGCTTGTACATGTTGGCCATCGGGTAGTATGCGTCGTCGTCTTCATCGTGTCCTCAGCGGCAGGTACGGTGTTGTCAGGTACGCGTCGCGCCGTTTGCTGTCGTCGTGTTCTGGAGTTACGCCAGGGTTAGATCGGGTCGTCGGGCTGAGGGCATGTCGTGAATCATGGTCTTCAGCGAGTCGCTGCGTCGTTGGAGGGTTTTCATTTTTCCGCGGTCCTGGAACTTTACCTCCAGAAGTTGCTGCTTTTAGTCTCCCCCGCGTTTGCTGGAGGACCTTCCACGTGAGAAGTCAGCAGTGCTGCGGCGGTTTGGCGACTGGTACGTGTAGAACGAAGGTGAACGGTTGAATCGGGCTGGTCCTCGGTTGGTGTTGGACAGGTAGTCTTTGATCTCAGTAGGACGCTGGCCGTGTCGGGGGCGTGGTGCGCCGACGGAGAAGCCTCGCAAACCGAGCCTCTTGTAGGGGCAGCAACGGTAGATGTGGTCGGCCTCTCCGCAGTGGTAGCACAGCGGTCGATTATGGGGCATTCGCCACACCTCGTCCTTCCTTGGGGCGGGGGTTGCACCGCAGGTGGTCGGGCCGGCGACAGGGGGCGACGGCATGGCGTTTCATGACGGTAGGGCGCAGGTGGGCGAGGCCGGCAAACAGCAGCCGCGTAGGACATGGCTTGCGGCTCGAGGGGTGCTTCTGACGTCGTATAGGTTCTCAGCGCTTGCTGCACTTCTTCCCTAATCACATCGGTATGGGAAGCGACTTGTGGCTGCGGCGGCGTGGGGAGAAGTTTCCGCAGCTCCTCCCTCACTATTGCGCGGATAGTGTCACGTAGGCTGTCTGCCGGAATCGGCATGCTGTCGACGTAGTTCGCATTGGCCGCGCCACCAAAGTTGCGGTCATACTGCTTAGTACGCATTTCAAGAGCCTTCTCAATTGTGCTGGCTTTGGTCACAAATTCGGTGACGGTTTTGGGCGGGTTGCGGACAAGTCCAGCAAACAATTCCTCCTTCACACCGCGGATTAAGAAGCGTAACTTCTTTTCTTCCGCAATGCACAGGTCAGCACGCCTGATGAGCCTCTTCATCTTTTCGACTAACACAACAACACTTTCGTTAGGGTGTTGTGTCCGCGTCTGCATCAAGACTTCGGCCCGCTCTTTTCGCACAACCGTGGTAAACGTCGTTTAAAATTGCGTTCGGAAATAGTTCCAAGACTCTAGGGAGCTCTCATGGTTTTCGAACCAGCTCCGTGCTGAGTCCTTAAGGTAGAAGAACACTTGCCTCAGTGTCTCCGAGTCGTCCCATCGATTGAACAGCCTGACCCGTTCCACTTGCTCCAACCAGTCTTCGGAGACCTCCGAAGGTGACCCATGAAATGATGGGGGCTCCCTGGGTTGCTGAAGAACGAGGGCAGGACTGGGAGCGATGGTCATGGTGCCTGCGTGGTGGTGGTGGCGGTTCCAGTTCAATGGCGCGTACCCACTCAGGGGGTTTGGCCAGGAAATGGGCGCCTTACTGAAAGAAATTAGGTAATTTTTGAAGGGAAAGAAAAAAAAATTGTATATATTAGGATAGATTAGCAGTAGATGAGTAGAGAAATAAAAGTAAGGAGATTAGAGAAAGAAAGAAAAAAGGTAACAACGAACACCATTTAATGAAAATTGGAAGTTAGAAACACGAAGAAAGTGGTACAGATGAAGCAGTGAGCTTGGCGCGCATATTCTTGTCAAGAAAATCCAATGAAGCTAAATACTGTCTAGCACGGCAGACGGCTAATTCCAGGATGAATGAGTGCAACGCACTGCAAAGATCCCCGTGACAGAATCCCAGTTCCTTCGCCCCGAATGGCAAAATAACTGTAGCAGACAGCGGGAGGTTTAGCCGGCTGCATGTACTTTCTAGGTATCTTCGTCTTATCGAGGAGAACCGTCGGCAGGAGCAGAAGAAATGGTCGATTGTTTCGGGTTCTTTGCAAAAGGCGCATAACGGCGACAGGGCCAGATTAGAGCGGTGCAAGTAATAATTTAAATTTGGCACGCGACAGCGAAAGCTAGTGAGGGTTACTTCGCACGCTCGCGACTGGCTTATGCTGCACTTCCATGAGTGCCGGAGGTGCTCGAGCTCCGAGTCGTCGTAGGTAGAATCAGGCAGACTTTGGAGTAAACACAGCCTACGGAAGCGAGCCGAAGTTACGAGGGAAATGGGCGGCAGAACCTCCACTACTGGACCGCCCAATGCCATTCCCGCCAGAGCATCCGCCGATTCGTTAAGCCAGATACCTGCATGTCCAGGTACCCAGACCAGACGAAGTTCACGAAGGGAGGAAGGCGCTAAAGAAGCAAGGACTCGACGTAGGGGGGATAAAGTTGAAGAAGTAAGGGCCGAACAAACAGAAAATGAGTCCGTGAGAATTATTGCCTGTCGTTTCGAAGAACCAAGCTTACGAAGGGCCAAGACTATTGCGAGAAATTCTGCGTGGAAAGATGTAGTAAAGTTAGGGAGCCGGAGGGAAAAGGCCCAATCTAGACCGGGAGAAAAAATACCTACGCCTGCCCTCTCCTCCCGGACAGAAGCATCGGTTGCAACAATGGCGTGGAATGGGAAACCGTTCAGATGATCCTGTAGGAGGCCTGTTAAAAGGTTCAGAGGGAGTAATTTCGCGTTAGAGGGAAAGATTTCATCAAAAGAAATATCGAAGTGCGACACTCTGTCAAGTACTGGAGCCGACAAGAGGGCCACATTTAATGGGCCAAGCAGAGATTGTACAAAGACCGCCTGTGGATGTTTGAACCGCGGCCATGAACTATCGAAGAACAATGAAGGCCATGGTGGTGGTCACAACGTCTTTTTTCTTCACTTTATCCGGAAGCAGTCCAAACTCCGGCTGAAGACATTGTTGTCGGCGGCTGGCACGAGTGGGACTTGCTTGTTGGCTTGATGAGGGCGTAGGGTTCATGTACCCAGAACCTCCACAAGATGTCACGTGGCCAAAGAAGGCGCAGTTGTCTTCAAGGAAAACAAGTTTATTGGAGCGAACTTGTGCTCCCCTAACAACTCAAAAGAATACAGAGGCGGTGAAACAGCGGTGAACAAATTGAGTTGCGTGGGCGAGTGTCGTCGAAAGGAATGCCGCGGCGTCTGCTCTGCTTTCGGCGCGAGTGTTTCTGGACCCATCGATTCATATCCAGAACATTGTAGATCACAGAAGATTATTCTGGGCTAGCGACGTTAGGGCGAAATAGTCTGCTTATCGGAATGAGATGGCCTGTACGGCATAAAAATAAAGAATGGATCACGCGCTTCGCCTGGGACACAGATAACAAAGCCGGGAGCGGCCGGGCATTCATAACAAACAATAAATAAACAAACCCGTACATGGTTCGCGGCAATATGTTCCCGGAAAGTAGGGGAAAAACAATGACACCGGTGATGCAATGAAGGCAAGTCATGCAATGTAATCCCTGAAATAGGGCATCCATCATGCGTTGGAAGGTCGCCGGTGCGTTAGAGTCTGATTTAAACTGGTAGAGGCCGTAAGCTTTTGTAAAAGCTGGTTTTTTCGCGTTATACTTTGTCGACGAAAATTTTCCAATAACCGGAGTCAAAGTCCATAGAAGAAAAGTATTTCGCTCCATGTAGACAGTCCGGTGTGTCAGCGAAAGATGGAAGGGGTAGACCCTCTTTTCAAGACCAATTTACACGATGGATGAAATCACTCATTCGGACGGCGGAAAGAGTAGCGTTTGATGCTACGTCACCGATTTGTGACGTCAGCAAATGGACCACGAATGACGTGATCTGTCAATGTGAACATTATTTCCGTTCACGAATCTAGTAGAGAATTGCATCATCAAACTGTTTCTCTGGTGGGAAGGAACTATGATAGTGCATCAATCATAAATCCCTGCTCGGGGCGGCAGGCGTATCAAAATCGCCACCACGCTTCCTTTGTTGACGTTTTAGGGCCCAGTCTTTTGTCGCCCGTTCGTGGGCTGAGCCGCGTCGACGTCGTAGTGACCGAGCGAACGATGGCTGGACAGACGACTCAAAGAAAACGCAAACGTGAAAGAAAGCAAAGGAGGAGAGTGTCGCAAAATTGGGAGGGGAGGGCAATTCCCCGTGGCGGCTCTAGCCAGCGCTCTCCGAAAGTGTGCGGTGCGGGAGGGGTGGGGCAGTATGCTGTGCGGGCACGAGGTGCTCGACGGCGGGAGACTTGGCGAAAACTTGAAGGGGGCGTGCGCGTGACTATGGTGTGCGTTCCCTTAAAGGGACACTGAAGTGAATTTGTCAAGCTCCCGTTTTTGCTTGCACTGTGTAGACTGGCTCAAATTAACACACTATTCATCGTTTATCCTGTTGACAAATCGGTAATTATTTTACAAAGCGCGAAAGAAGAAAAACTACTATGCGCGGTTTGCGGCGGCCGCACCAATTAAAGGCTGTGACGTCAGGAGGGGGGGCACCGTGATTGGACGATGCCCAAGGTTAGCAATCAAAAGTTTCGGTTTCGGTTTCGGTTCTGTAAAACAACATGCTTGACATCTGATGGCGTTGTTGGATGGGCATTCTCGATTTCTCAATTATCGCCGTACCGCGCTTCTGCCATGTTGTCGGCTGTCAAATGTCTAAGGTAAACCTCACAGGGCGGCTTGGAATCGTAGAAATCACTAGACGAGGCCTACGCAGTGGATGAACGCCCTCCGCGTCACCGCAGCCTCTCAAATGCCATGCGCTTTTCCCGCATATTCGGAGCTTGCCTCACTCATGTCTGTTCGTAAAAAGCTAGTTCGCACCAGGCCAAGGGTGTGCTGATTCATGCCTCAGCCCACTGCCCGCACGCATTCGGTGCTTGTGGCAACAGCACGCCAACGAGAACTCGCTAGCGCGTCATTGTCAGTATGCGCGCGTTCTGCGATCTCGCTCGTGGAGCAGTGAACGTTACGGCCCAAAAATGGTGAACTCAGTTCAGAAAACATCGGCCGCATACGAAAAAATCAACTTAAAAAAAAAATACATGTTCCTTCGGGGATTCGAACTTGCGACTTTCAAAACAAATTCCAGCGCCTCAGACCGCTAGGCCACGAGCCGGCGCTGGCCGGTTTGGATATATAAGGTTTATAATGTATGACAAGTTTACACTTTTATTTATTATAAGCATTTTCAGTACTTTATGTGACTATTTGTTGTATATCACTCCTGCAGTAAGTGTCCCCCAAACTTCCACAATATCTCACGTCTAGCAATTGCATTTCTTTGACGGAAAAGCGTTCGCAGATGTGCGGTCGTGCTGCTGACCACTGTGCTTGTTTACCCAGCGCAAAAAGTGCTTCCTGCTCCCTAGTTTTGCGCGGTACGGTAAAAGTTTCAAGTGATTTTATTTTCTTAGTACCTATATTGACTTCGCTGACTCTTCTCCCGCCTTCAATTGGCCTTAGATTTTCCTACTAGCGTAAAGTCAGCGAGGCGTCGCATGTGCACTTGTGCAGCGCTTGTGTGGAGCGACCCGGACTCTGAGTTTGACACAGTGTACAAACTAACAAAGTAAGGAAATGCACATTCTTTCCTTCACAAAGGTGTTGTGGCTTAGTTTCAATTGAGCGATCGAATAGCTACGACCCGTCGGCGGCCGGCGGACGAAACGCTGGGCCGACTGGCTCGATCGGTAGGTCGGCTGGTCGGCGAACCGTGCAGTAGCGCAGCCATATTCCAGCTCATCTCCTGCTGACGTCACACGAAAACGCCACAGAAAATGGGCGAGCGTAAAGAGAGGAGGACAGCATTTTCGAATTGATTTTTCTACTAAATAAATTCGCGTAAACGCGGCCAGAGTGGTCGAAACAATGCCTACGGACTCCGAACTACAATTTGCGCTAGTAATCCCGCAATGTTTACAAATCGCTTCAGTGTCCCTTTAAGACGCAGCTCGCGGTCCCTTCTTGAGACGCACTTCGCCCCGCTGACGCAGAGGCTCATCATTGCTGCCGTCGAGAGAACCCACAAGTGAGTGCTGCCTCAGCGCACTGCTGCTGCGCCCAAATTTTGCATTAGGGAGTATCGTAATCGCCAGTCAATAATTTTTATTGTTTTAAATACAGAGCATTTGTATAACTCACGATGTCACCCGTGCGTCGGCGTCCGCAGCAGCCAGCCTCCCCTACACTATAAAAAGAAATAACAGTTACCTGCGCCTGGTTTCGATCCCACGATCCTGCGGGCGGAACGCAAGGTACATGGTGCTCTACCCACTGCGCCACAAAACTGACACAGATTCAAATGCTACGAACGCGGCTTATATCCTTGACTCATTCAAACTACGTCAAGAAGCTGCTGATACAACGTATTCACTACCTGTGGGCGGAACGCGAGGTACATGGTGCTCTTCCCACTGCGCCACAAAACCGACACAGAATGAAAGGCTACGAACGCGCCTTATATCCTTGACTCATTCAAACTACGTCGTCAGGGCGTGCGTTGGCGACTCAGCGGCGTGCTAGTGGCGTGATAGCTGCGTGTTGTACACGTGATAGCACCAACCCCCCAAACACTAAACGTTAACGCAATACACCCACCCCCTATGCGACGCATTTACTCGAGTCCCCCTCGCGGGGAGATGGGCCCATTTTTTATGCCCCCGGGCCCTCTTCCCGCGGGACGTATTGCGCGCTGGCCCAGTTGCAGGGCGGCACGAGATTTCCGCGGCAGGGGCACTTGACTTGCCATCCACGAGCACGTGTGGGCGAAAGACTGATCGCAGCGTTCGCCAACTGCCTACCCAGCGGCGATACCAAAACAACAAGGGAAGCAAGCCCGCAACAATGGTGCTGCTACGTAGACAAGCGGAAAAATTTATACGGGACCGAATGAAGCAAAAGCGACGGAAGTAGAACCTACAAGAAACGCAGAACAAAAAGACGCGGACTTTGAATCTTCCCTGCGTATAAACGTTGTGATCTAGGGCGTACGTGATATTTTGCGGCTCATTCTTGTCGAGCTTGGCCTACATTGCAGCCATCGACGCGCAAATCCGCGCACCGACGTTTTAGGTCGTACCCTATCTTTGCCACTGCCCTCAAACGTGTTGCTTGTTTCGCCGCGCGCAGGCAGTCTACAAGCCGAGAGTATGTTCTGTCACTCCACAATACCGCCTTCTCCCTTTATCCTTCGTTTCCGCACTTCCTTGAGCCGGCCCGCCCCTTGACGTTTCGCGACGTCACCGGTCCGTCTGCGGACATGTCCGTCGTATGAACGCTTCTTTAGTAACATCATTCAAATGGCGCTAATCGACACAGAAACGCCATTACCAGCCCTTATTTTTGCGAGGACGACAGGGTAAGCCCATAGTGACGTTTTCCCCTTCTCTTCTTCCGCGTTCGCCTTGCTGGTGGAGCAGCAAATGGATGCTGCTGACATGGGAAATGAAGATGAACTCGTTATCTGCTGTCACATTGAGGATGAGAGAACTACGGTACACGAGAGAAGAGTATATTTATTGCGGTTCTTACTGCATAGCCAACGTATTTACAAGAGGTATTATACATCTTCCCGACCTCAAGGATTCTCCACAGCCCATTGAGAGAACGCCAATTTCCCTTTCGGTAACCCCCGATTAGCTGCAGTCGAAATGTCCTCCCCGTTCTTCTTCAGCCAACTATCCGGTGCAAAACCGCATCTCTCAAGGCGATCATTCCTGGCCTGCGGTCTTTTGAGGTCCTTGCTTTATTCTTCGTAATTCTGAGTGCCATTCAGACTTGCAGGAATCCTCTGCCATATGGTATCGCTCTGCCACTGTGGTGCAATCATCGCGCCCCACATGAACTCGTCATAACCCACACAGCGTTCACTGACATTGTCGGTTATTCAGTGTTGCGCAATCCCTGGTGATATCTAATGTCCACAACGAACTCAAACGAGTCCCTCGCAGACCTAAGCAAGACATGTTATTCAACAGTCAGCGTGCTTCGGTGATGAGTCACCTCTCTGTCTCCTGATCACCGGCGCTTGGTCGAACGGTTGCAATGCAGAGACAGTGAAGACGCTTCGCGTTCTTTCGTACCCAACACCCATGATCTGGAGGATGGTTCGATAATGCCCTTCGCTAGCATCTTGCTATCCATCTTTGTGGATAACCTGCCTCTCAGCCTGAGACAGCGGTGCACAGGACTGGCATCACCGGTGTCGATCCGGTGCTAAAGAGCAAAAATATCATGCTGACAAAATGTGGTGGAAGAAGCATGAAACACTGGCGTGCAGCAGGAACGAAAAAAGGGGTTAACACGAAACACGAAATAATTTGAAAAGTCTTTTGTATGGTTGCCACTCGTCCTAAACTCAAAAGTTCACCGGATCAACGCAATGCAGCGTTCTCTTTAATAAATAAATTCGCCGTTGCCAAATATTTCCGAAGTAAATACGTCACCTGTTTCGAGGAGGGTCATTACGTTCCGGGCTGTTGTGCCAAACACTGCCGTGAGCAATTGGGTGGTTCTGCGGGGAAAAGGGGGCGATGCCTTATTGAGAATACTGCTTTTCTTTAGCACAGCACAAACAAGACCGACAAAAACCTGTGCACAGAAGATGCCGATGACGAGATAATGGCGAAAGTACGCATTCTGTTAACTGCAGCGACATAGCATTTTCTCCTCACGGTACGCAACAAGCGGTCAATAGAATCACTTTAAGGCACCCAGGAGCGAATATCCCCTGTGCAACTAAATAGTTTTGCCAAAATATTCCACAACATTTGAATTATTGACGCTTTGAGATTTTGAGCTCTGTAAGACCAAAAATGTAACGCGTATTTCAAAAAGCTCTGGAAAATATACCTTCGTTGAAGGAATGTTATGCAGATGACGACAGATGTAGGAGGCATGTATTACATATGATCCTGCTGGCTACCAATAGACATCCGTTTTAAAGACGAAAAATAACTTTGTTATATCAGAGGCAACTTCCCTCTCGAAAATAGCTTTTGCTATATAAAAGCTATCAGGGCAGGCGCCTAGTCTAGATGCGTATCTAGGCTTGCCGAATATGTAATTGTTTCTATTTTGTACTTTGTAGTTTGTAATATGTATTTTGCTTTTCGCCTCCACCGGAAAAGCGGCCACCGCGGCCGGGAATTGAACCCGCGACCTCGTGCTCAGCAGCACAACGCCTTAGAGGGAGACCTTGCTGGCCAGCCCCGCCCTAGAGACTCAACTAGAGACTACTACTACTCCAGGCTTGCCCGTGGGCTTGCGGCAAATGAGGTTCACGGAAAAAAAAACGCAAGTTCGCCGCCCCTTAACCCAGAAACGAAGCAGTGCACGCGCACGCGACGCATTTTTTTAATGCTACAACTCCTGCTCTTTCGATTGAGCCATGTGCCGGTTCACGCATCTCCACGAAGTGAATCATTCAGTCGGTGGTAGGTGCTGGAGAGTGCCTAATCGCTGTATCTCTGCAGGCCCGTACGTCAGTGCATCTGCACCCACCCGGGCAACCGCTACAAACTGCCGATGCGCGAACAAGCCAGCGCGTAACCCCCCGGACAAGCTCTCTTCAGTAAGTGTCGCTGCACCGTCACTATCTTCTGCCACCAGGATCGCTTCGTCTGCTCCAAGACTATAAATACTGCGCCGCTACCGGAGATCCTCGCAGTCGGTGGCAGGTGCTGGACAGTGCCTAATCGCTGTATCTCTGCAGATGAGGGAAAAATTCAGAAAACTTTCTCTGCATTGAAATGACCTGCCACTGACTGCTGCCCTGTTGACATTATGACGAGTTTGCTGGAGTGTGGGAAATGTCGTAAACAGCTGAAGCCCGACAAATTTATTAGCTGTGTTGAATGCAACACATGCTACCATTACGGGAAAGCCTGTGATGGTATCTCCGAAAGCAAGGGAGCTGCGGAGCAGGACAGCTGGCGCTGCCGACCATGTCAGTCAGATAGCCATAACAGAACCGCGGAGGAGCCATCCTCGAACACAGGTGCAATAGCAGCACTATCTTCTAAGCTAGAAGCGCTGCTGCCACTAAATACTGCTATCAACTCCCTTCCTGCAAAAGTTGATGTGGTTTGACGCTAAAAGACTCTGTAAACTCGCTGCAGGAATCGGTTGAGTAAGTGAAATCTTCAATGGCGTTTCTGTCTGAAAAATATGATGAGGTGGTTTCCTTTACAAATAAACACGAAACGGTTATCGGCGAGCTGCAGGGCCAGACCGAGACATTAAAACTCACGGTAGAAGAGATCTTCCAACTTCGGAGTGAACTCAATGAACTGGAACAATATAGTCGGATTGCCAACCTCGAAATTCACGGTCTGTCCATTGAACATAATGAAGAGCTTATTACAGTCTTACAACAATTGGCAGAAAAACTGGAAATTGATTTCGATAGCAATGACGTTGTTGCCGCTCACCGTATTCCGTCTAGACGTAACGCCACCCCACCTGTGCGGATCAAATTTTATTCCTCTATCGTCAAAGAAAGATGGATGAACGACCGCGGAAAGCTAAGGACTTTGGGAGAACGGGAAAAGCAACCCCAGTTATATTTCAATGAGAACTTGACCGCCTTCAACAAGAATCTGTTCCAGGCAGCACGGGTGAAAGGCAAAGAAAATCGTTTTGAAGTTTATGTGGGTGAAAAATGGCAAGATCGTCGCAAAGAAAATGGAAGCAGCACCCCTGCTTCGCATAAAAGGGTATGCTGATCTTGACCTGATCACCTAAAACCAGGACCTTGTTTTTCGTAGAATGTCATGATATAACAACTTTCTGTAAGCTAAATTCTAATGATGCCAGGTCATTGTCGACGCTTCATGTAAATATACGTAGCATCAGAAAACACTGGGATGAATTTTTAGCTATTGTTCATGGAAGCTTCCCCCTATTCATGTGTTGGTGGTGACAGAAATTAATATACATGGAGATTTAGTACCTTTATTCAAGATACAGCAGTACTCGTCCTTTTCGTTTACACGCCGTGTGGGAAGGGCGGTGTAATGATGGTTTATGTTCGCGATAATTTGGTTCTTTTCTCAATAAAGGTCACGTTCACCGTAGCAAAATGTCTGGCGCTTCAAATAGGTTTGCAAGACGCAGAATTAACATTAATTGCGGTTTATAGACCCCCTTCGGAAAACGCAAACGTGTTCGTAAGTGAGCTAGACAACATTTTCGCAATGTTCGTTCCACGAGATTTATCTGTGTAGTCGGTGATTTTAATCTTGATGTTAAGTTACCCTCGCGCCCAATAGTAAACGAATACCTTAATGTTCTGGCAAAGTGGGGAGTTCTCCCCACTATTACCTCGTACACAAGAGAAGAACATCTTGAAGCAAACTGGTCGCCTCTTGTTTGGACCACATCAATATTAGAGCTCCAAGAGTGCGTCATTTGTCAGTTGTCGTTAAGCTCAAGCTGTCGGATCACTACTTTGTAGGTTGTCACCTTTTTTTCCCCGAACCAGACTTAGTTAGAATACAAAAGCAGCGCTTAACAATACTGGATATAGCAAAATTTGATAGTTTGATCGCAACTTTTGATTGGACAGAGTATTTAAGGAACGTCTCCCATTTGAATATTTATAGTTAGTTTGTGAAAACTCTCAACACTCTTAGAAGTAGTGCTCAAAAAGCATCATTGTAAAAAAACGTAATGGGAATGTTCATTGGTTAGGTAGTGATATACGTCGATCTATTAAGGAGAGATACTTGCTCTGGGCACGCTGCAAGCTCGGCCCTAATAATATCTCTCTAAAGAAAAAATACAAAACATTACGTACCAGGTTCACCGCTGTAGTGCGCGCTTCAAACGTTCTCACTATAATAATTTTTTTCAAGATAACAAGCGAAGCCCCAGACGCACTTTGTCTACCAATAATAAAATACTCGGTTGGAATACTCGAAAGTCCGCAGCGGCAGTAATCCCTAAAAATTTCAGCAACGTAAAGGACAGGGTGGATAAATTCAACACTTTTTTCTCTCAGGTGCCTTTGGGGGGCCATTTGGAGCGGACTGTTAGGAGTAACAGTCCGGACAAGCTCCGAAATGTTCTTCATTTCTTCAGCTTACCTTCCCCCGATGACGGCAGCAAACCTTCGTGACATCTTATTTAGCCTGAGTTTAAATAAAGCCCCTGGTATCGATAAAGTGCGCGTTTACGAATTGCAGCGTAATTTTTTGGTGCTGGAAGAAGTACTTCTGCAAATAATAAATAGTTTCATATAACACTCATATTCCCAAGGAACTAAAAAGTGCTCTCGTAAAGCCTTTACATAAAGAAGGTTCATTCAAAAAATTGGAAATTACAGGCCTATTTTCATTCTGTCTACCATTGTGCAGATTCTTGAAAAACATATTTTCGCAAGCATGACCAGTTTTTTAGAAACGTTTGATGTCCTATCGCGAGAACAATATGGCTTCACTCCGGGAAAATACACAACTGCACTTTTGGAAGACTTTTCTGATTTGCTGTATTCGGCCTTTGAAAATAACGAGGTTTCATGTGGCCTATTTCTTGACGTAAGCAAAGCACTCAATTCCGTACACCATAATCTCTTGCTAGATTAAAATTAAATGTTCTGGGGTTCGGGGTTCTTTTAATGCACTGTTAAGGGACTACTTGGACAACAGAACGCAGATTGTTTGTGTGGGGGATTACTCTAGTTCTAAATTATTGTTAAAATCTGGCTTGCTTCAAGGTTCAATTTCATCGCCCCTTTTGTTTAATCTTTACCCAAATGATCTGCCTTTGGTGGTGACATATTGCCGTATTTTTCAATAGGCTGATGATACTGTCCTTTTGTCGACACGCCCCGCTTACTGTGAATCAATTATTGTACTTCAAGAAGATGTGCATTGTGTCGTGAACTGGTTTGATGTTAATTCCATCACGGTAAACCCACAAAAAACCAAGGTCGCATGTTTTCGAAATCCGCACAAGCAAATTTCACTCAATTCACGCAATCTACCCCTTTTTCTACGCCCTTCTTCTTGTGTCTCCTGCAGTTGTGCCCCGATCGTGTATTCCGACAGTGTAAAATATTTAGGGATCTCTTTTGACTATGATATGACATGGAATACGCATTTGACAATTATCTGTAGTAAGTTCAGGGGATTATCGTGCATTTTTTATAACTGCCGACATCTCATGACATTCCAAACTCGCAAAATCATTCTTCATGCACTGGTTTCAAGTTCTTTACGATATGCCAATACTGTTTACTATCATTGTTCAACTACGTGGCGCAAAAAGGTCAACTCCACATTTGAAAAACATACTTTGTAGTTTCGCCTATAATATCAATCTTCCAAATGACAGCAATTCCTTTTCAGCGTTACACTTGCCTTCCTTTGGCAACTTATTTTTACAAACAGTGATTTGGGCTCATTTCTGGACCACCGATTTCCTTGTTAATCATTTACCTGCAAAACCATTACGACACCATATGAGCTTCGATGTACCGAGATGCTTCACCCGATTTGGATGCTTCGTTAGAAAATATTGTGTTCCCGCCACCTTAAATTCACTTCCTGATGCCATATTTCCTGTGCAATCAAAACGATCTTTGAAATTATTTATCCTCCGAAACCTGTTTTGAAATGTGAAATGCTTCCCGTCCTACGCGTTAGTTCGGTTTTATTTTATTTTATTTTTTTCTAGTTACAGGCAGGGATTGCCGTGCACTGATGTATACGCCTTCTGTTTCTGCCTCTGACTGTCGGGTACAGCCCGACAAGCCTTTCTGGCTTGGGCTGACGCGACAATAACTGTATTATCACTATGGATCAATAAACAAACTATTATAATAATAATAATTATTATTATTACGAGTGGGCGAAGCACTGGGGATTGTTATTACGGTAAATCACCCGTGCTGCTAAAATGATTTCCAGTACAATCCAATCCACTTCAATAGTGGGCACGGGAGCAGCGGTTACGGCATGGCGCCTGATCTTCGTCTTTTCCCTGTGCAGGCTATGCTTGCGCTCGTCGCCACGTGGCTATCGCCCTCATCACCTTGCCACCCCGTGCTGTTTCCGATAGCAAGATTCTACGGCGACAACCCGGAAAACGCCCCCATCACCAATGCGACTGTTCCTACGGGGCGCTGCAATCAACAACCATACCCATCGACAGAGACATCCTACCCAAGCCCGGATTTAAGAAGCCGCCCGACCGCCTACACCTTCAGTGGGCACGGGAGCAGCGGTTACGGTATGGCGCCTGATCTTCGTCTTTTCCCTGTGCAGGTGTGTACAAAGTTTTCTCTCTATGCGAAGCGCTCTAGCGATCGGTGCCTTTTGCTGTTCCCGGCCCACGCGTAGTGTGTGAAAGTATTGGTGAATGTATTTCTACTGCCTTTCTTTTGTTACGCGCTGGCGATATTGAGTCGAATCCAGGGCCTACAACTCGTTCTGAGGCCTTGCTAGAACTTGATTCATTGCCAGAGAACCCTGCTGAACAAATGACCGTTTTGTTTCATCTACTAAAAGACGTTCATGCTCGTTCACTTCAAGCATCAAAAAATCACTCTGACCTAGCTGCCGACATTAGGGCTATAAAAAATGGCCAAAAAAATATAGAATCGAAAGTCACCGGCATCCTAAAAAGACTAGATGATTTGGAAGAAAAAACTAAGGTCTTAGACAGACATGACAACGAATTAACAAAAACTCAGGAAGCTATCGAGGAATTAACTACACAAAACAGCACGTTACAGTCCCGCCTGGATGAACTTGAGGACAGATCCCGCAGAGACAATCTTATCATTCGAGGCATTCCGGACTCGAAAGAGACGTGGGAACAAACAGAAACAAAACTAACCACTTTTGTTACTTCAGTTCTTAATACTTTCACGCCAGATTCCATCCATCGCGCGCACAGATTAGGATTCTTCACTCAAAACAAATGTCGTCCTATCATTGCCAAATTCACGAACTCGAAAATAAGAGATAAACTTCTGTCTTTGCGCAGTGAATTCAAACTTAAAGATGTTGTCATCAGCGAAGACTTTTCTCCCGCGACGCGCATGCTTCGGCAAAAAGTTTTCGATTTTGCAAACAGCCAGCCAGACTCGCCACGCTTCCAACTCCGGTACAATAAGCTGTTTTTGAATAACAAATGCTACATGTACAACACTCACTCCGACAGAGTTGAAGAAGTAGAACGATCACATGAAGTAGCCAGCAATAACGAGGTTCCGCCACAAAACACTTCATAGGGACACGTGAGGGCCAGAGGACCATCATTAATAGAAGAAGTATCAGTCATTTTCACCGTCAGAAGCGTACTTAACAAACATGGCTCTTTGTCATCCGCAATAGACACATGTACCGCCCATATTATTGTCCTAACTGAAACTTGGCTTCACGCACACGTGCACGATTTCGAAATTTTTCAAGACGCCCATCGGTATGCTTTATATCGATGTGACAGGACTGCGCGGAGGGGAGGGGGGGGCTGCTAGCCATATCAAAAGAAATCACTTCATCATGTGTTCAAATTAATTGCGCTCTTGAAATAATTTGGGCTACCATCAACCTCGGTCACCAAAAACTGGTTTTAGGAGCATGCTATCGCCCACCGTCTTCATCCACCTCATTTGTAAGTGAACTACACGACGCTGTTAACACTGTTGCCACACGTTTTCCTTCCTATCCATTATTTTTGCTGGGTGATTTCAATTTTCCCAACATACTTTGGAATCCTCAACCGGTCTCGTTGTCCCCCTTTTCTGCACAAACTGAAGAATTTTTGAATTTTTGTTCTACCTTTTCCTTCTCTCAATTAGTAACTAACGCAACCAGAATATCATCCAGTTCTGCTAACACTCTTGATTTAATTTTGACAACACATCCCGATTTTGCTTCGCCTATCACGTTTTTGCCATGAATTAGTGATCACTCCCTACTCAGCTTTTCAATTAAGATGTCATTGCGGAAAAATACAAAACAAGTAAAAACCATACGCGACTACAAAAAAGCGAATTTTGATGCAATTAACCGAGAACTATCATCCTTCGTTGACGTTTACTTGGCAGGTTTTGACGAACGCTCTGTTCAAACAAACTGGGATCTCTTTGCCTTTAAAGTGCATGAACTAACAGATAAATATATTCCGCAACATACCATCACTGGTAATCCGTTAGCACCATGGTATAACTCTCATTTGAAACGTCTAACAAGAAAAAGCGCCTTTTTCGATCAGCACGGCGGTCTCCTAGTGAGTCTCGTTGGGCTGCCTATAAGACCGCTTCCGACGTTTACGTGTCAGCGCTTAAAACTGCCAAACATTACTTTTTGTCGACAACCCTCCCATCCACACTGGACACTAACGTGAGGAAATTCTGGAAATTAGTTAACCCGCCCCGTGACGACAACATAGTCTTAGAAGATTCATCAGGCAATATCATTCCATCCCACCAATGTGCATCCGTGTTGAATCACTCATTTGTTACAAACTTCTGTACAACTTCTCAAATTGTGTTCCCCACTGCAGCTTCCTTTGATCACATTACAATGACTCCGGTGCTGGTCGAAGCACCGGGTGTTGCTTCATTGATTGATAAATTAAAATACCATTCATCTCCTGGACACGACCTTATCGATGCAAAGTTTCTAAAAATACCATTTCATTTAGTTCAATTATACTAACCAAGATTTTTCAGCAATCATTAGATAGATCTACTCTTCCTGCTCAATGGAAAATAGGGAAGGTGGCTCCATTGCACAAATCGGGAACTAAATCTTCTCCATTGAATTACCGCCCCATTTCTTTAACAAGTACATGTTGTAAATTGCTTGAACACATCATTTTCACCAACCTTGTAAATTTTCTTGAATCTAACCTATTTTTTTCATCAGCGCAACATGGCTTTCGAAAATTTATTTTAGATATATCTGCTCAAGCTGATTGCATATTTTTGGATTTTTCCAAAGCATTTGATAAGGTATGTCACCGACTTTTACTTTTTAAGCTAAACCGACTTAAACTTGACCTTACCGTGCTTAAGTGGATCGAGTATTTCCTTCTTAACCGATTACAATTCGTTGCTGCTAACAACTGCAATTCTTCTCTGTGCCCCGTTTCTTCTGGAGTTCCCCAGGGATCAGTTTTAGGTCCTCTCCTCTTTCTTATTTACATTAACGACCTTCCGTCTCTGGTATCTTGAAACATCCATTTATTTGCAGATGATTGTGTTATCTTTCGCAAAATTAACACTGACAGGGACACTAACCTACTTCAGTCCGATCTCGACAAGGTAACTAACTGGTGTAATGAATGGCTTATGGAACTAAACGTGTCTAAATGTAAAGTCATGCGCATATCACGGAGTACTAACAGCCCCCCTGTGTACTATTTGAACAACGTTTTGTTAGAGCCCGTCAATTCTTATAAATACCTTGGTGTCCACATTTCAGCTAACCTAAATTGGACGCTCCACATAGAACATATCATTAGCAAAGCTAACCGCATGTTGGGTTATCTGCGCCGTAACTTCTCGAAATCACCATCCTCATTGAAACTTTTGCTTTATAAAACACTAATCAGGTCAAAACTCGAGTATGCTACGCCAGTCTGGGACCCCTGCCGCGATAATCTAATTACTGCTCTTGAAATGGTACAAAATAACTCTGTTCGCTTCATTCACTCCAACTATAACCGTACTGCAAGCATCTCGTCCATGAAATCCATCATCGGGCTTCCATCTTTAGCTTCCCGTCGGACCACTTTTCGTCTTGCATTGTTTCACAAACTATACCATCATCCCACCCTACACAACCAACTCATTCATCAGCCGCAATACATTTCTCGCTGAATCGATCACCCTCACAAAGTTGGCATCGAACATAGCAGCACGCGACATTTTTCCGAATCGTTCATCCTCAGAACATCACGTGATTGAAACCGCCTTCCCCCAAGTGTCGTGTCCATTAACGATAACCGTTTATTTCACAATGCGTTAGTTAATATTGTATAAACAGGATAATTTGTTTTGTTACCATAGTTGCTGTATTCTCATGTGTTATTGCTTTGTTTTTGTAACCCACTCCCCTCTGTAATGCCTCTGGCCCTGAGGGTATAATAAATAAATAAAATAAATAATCCAATCGAATCCAAAAAAATTCACTCCAATCTTATCCAATCCGAATCCAATCCAATCCAATCGAATCCAATGCTCCTCGCGCATGCGCGTCACGGCTCTCCAGGAACACACTCTCACCCTCTCTCGCTCTCACCCTCTCTCGCTCTCACCCTCTCTCTCTCTCTCTCTCTCTCTCTCTCTCTCTCTCTCTCTCTCTCTAACTTTTGTTAACCTTTTATTTTGTTCTTGTTAACCTTTTGTGAACCGTTTGTTCACAGATGTTTCGATTTACACGGTGCCGTCCTGTGAGCACGGACGCCGGATGCCGGACGCACAAGCCTCGGCGTTAAGGTGCTTCGCCCCTCAAAATACCCACGTGAGGGATCGACCAGGAATCGGGCGTGAAGAGAACTAATCCGCCCGCTACACCAAACTGCAAGTACAAATTTAGGCATTTGAATGATGAAAGAGCATATGATCCCTAGCGAGAATTGGTAAAAATTCGGAAGTAGAAGTTTGAACTGGTTAGCTTTTTGAACTGGAAAAAGCATCATAGCTACCAGGACAGGCGCCTAGTGTCAGATACGTATCCAGACTTGCGCGTGGGCTCGAGACACGTGAGGGGCTTGCAAAAAGATAAGAAAAAATGGCGAGTGCATGTCAGTCAGCGCTTGAGCAAACAACGTCACCGACAAAACCTGCTCCTGACGTCACACGCTCCGCATTGCTAGGGGCAACCACCGGCGCGCATAAAACTCGGAACTGCCGTGGCGGCAGTCACAGAACTCTTTCCGACTCTGTGCAGCGGATATGGGTGATGGGGTGATCAAAGATGATCCGGACTGCGAGAAAAGGGCAGGCTCATCAGGAACCGCACCGCGTTGACATTCGCGAATGCAATCGCCCAGAAGAAGCCGAAGAAGTAGTGCAGCCATTCATCGGCGAGGGAGTGTTTGACGAAGACTTTGCGGCGGCTGCGGACGATGAAGTGTACGAGGACTGAGGTGGGCACTATACAAATAAACACTTATATACTTTACGTTGGGTTTGACTTGGTCTTCTACTAACGAGTGCTATAGATATACACAGGGTAAATGGTTCTCATTGACTTATATGGCGCTCATTGAGTTTAGTGTAGTGCAGCTCTGCCGTGACACAGGCTTGCACTGTCGTGCAAGATGGCTTCCACTTTTATTAAGGCAACTATTTTCTTTTCACGGCCCATTTAAAGGGCAGAGGCTCACGCTGAAAGCTTGGTATATCAAGAAAGAAAACAAAAATAGAAATACTGGCTCGCACCGCAGCGTTAATTGTTACGTTAAAAAATTTAAGAGTAATGAAATTTCACAGATACCCGGACTCACTCATATCCCTTGAAATGGGACAAGGTACACATATCCTGCATTAGACATTGTAGTAGTGTAAACGTTCACGAAGCGCATGAACGTTCCAAAAAGCACCAAAAGAGTGAGAAGAATAACTTCCCAAACCTCCGTAGCAGAAACCACCGGAACGAAATCTAGCCTTTGTCTAAGTGTAATGTGGAAAGCGGAATTTTACCAAATTATACATTTTGAGAAGCCCTGCAGATCGAGTGCGACATCTCGGTATAAGCGACACTGCTTAGTGAGCTAGCAACGCGGTGACCACAGCAGCCAAAATGCATCACGGAAGTACTGGAAGGCCACAAAGAACATATTTGGTGGGCATGCTGTCCCGCCTAACACCAATGCCCGAAGTGTCAAAGATGCGCCAAATACAGATGGTAGGAATACCGATGCACTGGTGAGGGAGCGGCATTTTTGGCCGATGCATGTGCTTACCATTAATTGATTGCAGTGCATACAAAGCGCGCACAGCTGTTGAATCTGCCACGGAATCACGGATAATCGGACTAAACACGATTCTTCACGGCTACAGGGCAATGGACGACAGGACTCCTATTTCGGAGGCACTTGCCTTGTAGGCGCCCCACGATAGCACGAGTGCGTCTCGATTTGTTAGGTGTTCCACACATTCTAAAAGAATCCGTGGATAAGAAAAAAAATTATGCAACTCTTACGTCTAGCGACGACGATTGTTGAATGCGGAGCGTTCCCGTGACGGATTCTTTGGTGGTCGTCTGAGCTTGTACAGAGTTTGCACCGTGTCGAAATGTAGCAATCGAATTCATGCCGGGTTCATAACGCCAGGGACCCAGGTTCAACTGGGGCCACTGAAGCGTTTTTTTCTTTCACTTTAACCACGCTAATTGATCATCATCATCAGAAGAGAAAGTTGGTTTGCCTGCAGGGCATATTTGCGTTAGCGACGCCATCAATGACAACACTAAAGTTTAAAAAGTTGCAGTAGGCCGTGAAAGGCCCTCAACTTGCCTGCGCCTGAAACTATACGCCCGCCATTCTAGCTCAAGTAATTTGTCACCGGACCATTGCCGTCATCGCTCCACCAAAGCCCTGCACTCAAACGTCCTTAAAGAGGTCATGAAGATTCGAAATATTTCGTTTTCTATAGTGCCCGCAGTGCTTGTGTGGAAGCAAACGATACTTTGTTCACTGCGAAATTAATCAAGTTAAGCTAAAATCTTGACTCTCGAGCCAAAACGTGTGTTTGAGCGACGTTTGCGATGACATCATAAGAACAGGTCTTTCAGCTAAACTTGGTGTGGAGCGGAGATTTGCTTACTGTTGGTCCACCTAGATGGCGCCACCACACCGCGGCAAGCCGTCTTCTGCCGTTGGTTTGTTTGTGACCGTATTTAAACCTAGCTTGTTTTTGGTCATGGAGAAAATAATCGTTTCGTGAAACATGGCGCTCGCTCCAGAAATATGGTCACGTAAGATACCGTCGCTTGCGTCAGTCGGCCAGTGTCGTCCGAAAACAACCCCAAAGCCCCGCAGTGCTGTGCATCCAAACGAAGCATAATGCGCGCAGTACCTACAGCAGTACCCATCGGTGCTTCTACGTTTGCGTGTGCTTTTGCAACTTCCACTGTTTGTCCCACCATTCTTATTTATATAAAAAGAATGCACCCTAAATTAAAGCGCAAATAGCTCGTTCGACAAGCCTATATAGGTCCTGCCTAATTTGCATTTGCTTTTTCCGGCCTCCGCCAATTGCAGAGCTGGCTCGTATGACACCAGTAGCGTGGAAATTTGGGCTTTTTGGTTCATAACTTACAAATATATAGCGCAGAAGACGAGAGACACAGACAATTACACACACACGGCGCTATAAGTAGACACACAGAACCTATGGTGCCGTATGACACCATAGGTTCTGTTGGGGGGAATGAGCTTGTGGGTCGCATGGCCATTCCCTTTTTTCGCAATTATACAGCGTATTTGAGCGAAGTTTACGTTAAAGGTGGTGTCAGCAGGATTCCAACGAGGCAATCATTTGCATGAGGAAAAATTGCATTTTGTCTTCATGGCCCCTTTAACGCCGCTAGCTGTCAACTACAGCCAAGGCTCTGCCATTGCGCTTTGCATGCGAAAGCAATCAACGGTTCATTACACAAAATTCTGGCACTGGATGACGGAGAGGTGGCTTCGAAAATAGCTCGCGAAACAAAAGGAATAAAGTAAAGAAAACACGGCTGAATTCAGCTGATTAACTAGAACCTGAAGAATGCGAGTCAAGCATGGCACCCCTGCCCTACAGCCGGTCCTTGGCTCTGGATAACTAAATCTGAGCATGCTGAATGCGATGCGGCCTTTGACCTACACACGGGGGTGGAGACCCTTTCAGCTCAGAGGAGTAATTTGCCCACTCACATACAGATGTAGTACACCAAGCTGAAATTAAGACAGTTGATGTAGGTCTGGAAGGTCTAAGAAAACAAAACAAGAGAAAAACGAACCAAGGAGACAGGGTCGTGGTGTGATATTGAGAGTACACAATCGCACCTGTAGAGGACTACAGGGGTATTTTGGTCATACCAAATACATAGCGTATGTAAATTGGGAAAATAGCGACTGACCAAGCCGCTTAGTTATACCATCCATGAGAAACAGACGACCAAATGAAGAAATTGGCGCAGCTTGCACTAGTGGTGCAAGACGCGAGAAAAAGCGGAGCTGGCGTCCCTCTCCCTCTCTGCAGCACGAGGGCTTCTATCGATCTCCAACCGCTCCTCTCCCGCACCGCTCTAGTACATTCTTTGCCTCTGAATTTCTATATCTCGTCCCTCCATCGGGTGATTGGCATTCCTCTTTTTCTAGACCCATATCTGACTGTACCTAGTACCGGCTGTAACCGGCAGCGGAAACACGGCTAGTCCATTCTTTGCCTCTGAATTTCCTTATCTCGTCCCTCCATCGGGTGATTGGCATTCCTCTTTTTCTAGACCCATATCTGGCTGTACCTAGTACCGGCTGTAACCGGCAGCGGAAACACGGCGCCGGAAGCGCGAGCTTGTCTGTGCTTGCCGCCCGAAGTGCGAGGACCAGAGGCCGGCGTACTCACTCGTGAGCATACCTCGGCAAAGTTGGCGCGGCTCACTCAAACTCACTCACAATTTTTTTTTTCGAATCACCACTCACTCAAACTCAGACTCAATGCTGAGCAGCACATCTGCGCTCACACAAACTCAAACTCACATTGAGCTCAAAACTCAGAACTCACTCGGACTCAAAACTCAAAATGTACTCAGAACTCAAAATGTACTCAAACTCAAAATGGGCTGAGAACTCAAAATGAATTCAGAACTCAAATGGCCTCACAGAGATTGAGACAGTAAGAGAGTGAGAGTGAGGGTGAGAGTGAGTGTGAGAGTGTGTGTGAGAGTGAGTGTGAGTGTGAGAGTGAGAGTGAGAATGTGAGTGAGAGTAAGTGTGAGTGTGAGAGTATGAGTGAGAGTGAGAGTGTGAGTGTGAGTGTGTGACTGAGAGTGAAAGTGACAGTCTGAGTGTGAGTGAGTGAGAGTGAGAGTGTGGGTGTGAGTGAGAGTGAGAGTGGAGTGATAGTTAGAGTGAAAGTGTGAGTGAGAGTGAGAGTATGAGTATGTCGGTGAGTGAGAGTGAGAGTGAGAGTGTGAGTGAGAGTAAGAGTAAGAGTGAGAGTGTGAGTGTGAGAGTGACAGTGAGAGTGAGAGTAAGAGCGTGAGAGAGAGTGAGAGTGTGAGTGTGAGTGTGGGTGTGAGTGAGAGTGAGAGTGTGACTGAGAGTGAGAGTGAGAGTGTGAGTGTGACTGTGAGTGGAGTGAGAGTGTGAGTGTGAGTGAGATTGTGAGTGTGAGTGTGTGAGAGTGTGAGTGTGAGTGTGAGTGTAAGTGTTAGTGAGAGTGTGAGTGTGAGTGAGAGTATGAGTGTGAGTGAGAGTGAGAGTGAGGGCGTGAGTGTGAGTGTGAGTGGGAGGGAGAGTGAGATTGAGAGTGAATGTGAGAGTGAGAGTGTGAGTGTGAGTGAGAGTGAGAGTGAGAGTGAGAGTGTGAGAGTGTGAGAGTGAGAGTGAGAATGTGAGTGAGAGTGAGTGAGAGTAAGTGTGAGTGTGAGTGTGAGAGTATGAGTGAGAGTGAGAGTGTGAGTGTGAGTGTGTGACTGAGAGTGAAAGTGACAGTCTGAGTGTGAGTGAGTGAGAGTGAGAGTGTGGGTGTGAGTGAGAGTGAGAGTGTGAGTGGAGTGATAGTGAGAGTGAAAGTGTGAGTGAGAGTGAGAGTATGAGTATGCCTGTGAGTGAGAGTGAGAGTGAGAGTGTGAGTGAGAGTAAGAGTAAGAGTGAGAGTGTGAGTGTGAGAGTGACAGTGAGAGTGAGAGTAAGAGCGTGAGAGAGAGTGAGAGTGTGAGTGTGAGTGTGGGTGTGAGTGAGAGTGAGAGTGTGACTGAGAGTGAGAGTGAGAGTGTGAGTGTGACTGTGAGTGGAGTGAGAGTGTGAGTGAGATTGTGAGTGTGAGTGTGTGAGAGTGTGAGTGTGAGTTTGAGTGTGAGTGTGAGTGTAAGTGTTAGTGAGAGTGTGAGTGTGAGTGAGAGTATGAGTGTGAGTGAGAGTGAGAGTGAGGGCGTGAGTGTGAGTGTGAGTGGGAGGGAGAGTGAGATTGAGAGTGAATGTGAGAGTGAGAGTGTGAGTGTGAGTGAGAGTGAGAGTGAGAGTGTGAGAGTGAGAGTGTGAGAGTGAGAGTGTGAGAGTGAGAATGAGAGTGTGAGTGAGAGTGTGAGTGAGAGTGAGTGTCAGTGTGAGTGGAGTGAGAGTGAGAGTGTGAGTGTGTGTGAGAGTGTGAGTGTGAGTGTGAGTGTCAGAGTGAGTGAGAGTTAGAGTGTGAGTGGGAGTGAGAGTGTGAGTGGGAGTGTGAGTGTGAGTGTGAGTGTGAGTGAGACTGAGAGTGAGAGTGTGAGTGTGAGTGTGAGTGTGAGTGAGAGTGTGAGAGTGAGAGTGTGAGTGAGAGTGTGTGTGAGTGAGTGGAGAGAGAGTGAGAGTGAGAGTGTGAGTGTGAGTGTGTGAGAGTGTGAGTGAGAGTGAGAGTATGAGTGTGAGTATGAGTGAGAGTGAGAATGAGTGTGAGTGTGAGTGTGAGTGTGAATGAGAGTAAGAGTGAGAGTGTGAGTGTGAGTGTGAGTGTGAGTGTGTGAGTGGGAGTGTAAGTGAGAGTGTAAGTGAGAGTGTGAGTGTGAGTGTGAGTGTGAGTGTGAGTGTGAGTGAGAGTGAGAGTGAGAGTGAGAGTGAGAGTGAGAGTGAGAGTGAGAGTGAGAGTGTGAGTGTGAGTGTGAGTGTGAGTGTGAGTGTGAGTGTGAGTGTGAGTGTGAGTGTGAGTGAGAGTGTGAGTGTGAGTGAGTGAGAGTGAGAGTGAGAGTGAGAGTGAGAGTGAGAGTGAGTCAGTGTGAGTGAGTGAGTCAGTGTGAGTGTGAGTGTACCTTTTGCTATATACCTTTTGCTATATCCTCATAATTGTAACCAGAAAGCATTGTTATATTTGTCCAACGTGGTCCCCCTCGACGAGACCTTTAATTTGATACCCCACAACCCTAGCAGGGTCATATGGTATTAATACCAGTCAAAATAACCATGACTCTCATAACTGTAACACGGGACGCATTATTTAGGTGTCCGACGTGATTCCCCTAACTGGAACCTTCAATTTGAATCCCCACATGCTTCAGTGGCCTGACCTTGAATTTAACCCAATCTATGACTCATAATGACTATCTCATGATTCGAACTACGAAGCCTTTTTTTATTTGTACCACGTGATTCCCCTCGTCAAGACCGTAAATTTGATACCCTACACGGCCTAGCGGGGTCACTTCGAAATCTACCCCAATATAAGACTCACCATGACAATCTAATGGTTATAACCAGGAAGCATTTTTGTATTTCTCCCACGTGATTCCGCTCATCAAGACCATTAATTTGATACCCATCACATCCTAGCGGAATCAATTTGAAAATAAACCAATCAATGACTAACCATGACTATCTCATGATATAGCTCTACCACATTTTTGTCCCACGTGATTTCCCTTGTCGGAACCTTCAATTTGATGCCCGGACACCCAGTGGCATCATTGTGAATTTTAACCTAATTTATGACCCATTTTGACTATGTCATGATAATAATCAGGAAGCACGTGATTACCCTCATCGAGACCTTTAATTTGATACGCCACATGCCCTAGCGTCATGAACTTGAATTTTAACCGAATCTATGACTTACCATAACTACGTCATGATATATCCATAACTCATTTTCGTCCCGAATGATTCCCCACATCGAGACCTTGAATTTGATTCCCCACATGCCCTCGCAGCGTCATTTTGAATTTTAACCCAATCTATGACTCATTATGGCTGCCTGATGACTACAATCAGGAAGCATTTTTTTATTTACCCCGCTTGATTCTGTTAATCCGGACCTTTCATTTGATACCTTACACGCCTTAGCCTCATCAGTTTCACTTTTCACCCAATCTAATGTGGTCATTATTCTGTCTTAAGGGGCACTGCCCAGTCAATTCAGCTAATTCATTTGAAACAGTAGAAAGGATAGCCCCCGCCCCCGTTTCTCCCCGGCTCTCACCTCTTCCTTTGTGACCCCTAGTATATCAGGCCGTTAACAGTAGCAGGCGAACAACCAGCACGCCAGCGCCGCGTGTGCTTTCCCACCACCCTTTCCCACGCTCTTAGTGGATCCGTCAAGAGGAAAAGTTAAGACAACCCTTTTTTATGACCTCACCAGTCAATTATCACTCACACGCCCAGCCGCGAAAATTAGGTATACAGCAAGTGCTCATGGCCATGAAAATTCAACAAGAAACTAAAAAAAATCAGACACCCCCTCCCTCCCACCCGATCATGCAGATCGCGATTGGTGCCGTACCTGCAGGTAACCTGAATTCTGAGCCCACAGTGACGCATAAAACTTAACAGCCAACCATAGGTACCTCCTAGGCTACTCATATGTACTCAAACTCAAAATGGACTCAAAACTCCTATGTACTCAGAACTCAAAATGTACTCAAAACTCAATATGTAATCAAACTCAAAATGTACTCAAACTCAAAATGTACTCAGAACTCAAAATGGACTCAAATGCAAATTGTTCTCAGAACTCAAAATGGACTCAAACTCAAAATGGACTCAAACTCAAAATGTACTCAGAACTCAAAATGTACTCAGAACTCAAAATGGACTCAAACTCAAAGTGTACTCACAACTCAAAATGAACTCAACTCAAAATGCACTCAGAACTCAAAATGGACTCAAACTCAAAATGTACTCAGAACTCAAAATGGACTCAAACTCAAAATGTACTCAGAACTCAAAATGGACTCAAACTCAAAATGTACTCAGAACTCAAAATGGACTCAGAATTCACTAGGTCTCAGGCGTACTCAAACTCAATCGGACTCAAACTCAGTCGGAATCACTCGGCTCAAACTCACTCAAGCTCAAACTCACCATGCCACACTAGCCTCGCGCTCACTCAAACTCAAACTCACGCGTGAGTTTGAGTCCAAATGACTCTGAGTGAGTGGACTCATGAGTGAGTTCGCCGACCTCTGCTCATGAGTACACTCATTTGTACTCATTTGTACTCAAACTCACGAGTGAGTGCGGCGATGAGTAAATTCACACCCAGTAAAAAAGAGTGAGTACGATGACGAGTGAGTACAGGGGTAAGTCCACCACTCGTGAGTACAGTACTCATGAGTACACTACTCATGAGTATGAGTACTCGTGAGTACAGTATTCATGGGTATGAGTACTCACGAGTTTTAGTACTATTGAGTATGAGTACTCATGAGTACTCAGTACTCGTGAATACACAGTACTTCTGAGTACACAGTACTCATGAGTACAATACTCATGAGTACAATTATCATGAATACTGGTTTTGCGTGTGCCTGCACTCTGGAGTATATGCACTCGTGAGCACAGTAGTGCAAACAAGTTTTATCATGAACTCGAGTCCGGACGCGCGTGTACGAGTTGCAAACATTTAGCAGTGCCGCTGTGCAGCTTAAGTGTCAGGGATGGTAAAAGTAGACAAAGAAAACTGCACCTCCCTCCTTTCCCGGCCCCTGTTTGGTGCTGTAAGCGTTTCTCGGCGGTCGCTCGCAAAGGGGTTACGGTGAAGAGGGAAAAACGAGGGGGTGAATGCCCGGCGGGAAACGCGGCCGCAGTTCCTCTTTTGCTACGTCACTTGTTGACTGCCGCAGATATTTTTGTTGACGCGGCCTGTGAACGCGTAGCGGCTTCATTGCGCTTGCTCCCTTCCAGTTGTTTTAGGGGAGAGGCGGTGGAGGCTGCTAACAATGCACGCACCAGGCATACTGAAGTCCCTCTTTTTCGGTCTTCAGAAGTTTCTGTAGACGCATGTCACGCTGTGTAGTCGTTTAGTGAGCCGAACCGCTCATTTCAACAGTCGCAGTTAATTTACGTAACTCACGTCAAACCGACTGCGTGTTTTGTAACGTTTGTCTCACCGAAATTTTCCGCACCATTCCGCTGTGCGTATTCAAGCGACAATTTGTCTGATGTACGTGCGCCCATATGGTTTTATTAGGTTACCGTTTTCAAACATTTTGCTCAGGTTCGCTAGTACTATGGTCTCGTGTAGTGCCATTTACAAGTGAGCATACAGCCCTACCGTGCAAAAGCGGCGGTGGAATTTGCCCCAGCAATGGAAATAAAATATCCCGGTACACCTAAGCACGTTTGTGAGTTGGGAATGGGACATCATATATCCAGTTGCACGCGTGCGACGCTTTGTTTATGCTCACATATTTTGTCGAAGAGCTCTGGCATATTGCCGCTAGAGGAGAGTTTTGCTTTCGAATGGCTTTACTCTCGAGTGGCAACCCCATTCGCCGCTTCTTGTTTATGCCACCGTGTAATGAGGGCGCTGACGATGACGGTGAATTTTGGTGGTTGTTATTCCCCTACCTTCGCTACTGTTTACAGGCGGGGCGACCACCCCTCGCTAGCAACTACTGCCGAGTTTAAGCTCGCACTGCCGCAGGCATCGTGAAGGAATCGTTTTGAAATGATGAACGCCAACGCCAGACGCTGGGATTGTCGCTTAAGCTCGCATCTTGGAACGTCTCGTAAAACATGTGGGTTGCACATAACGACGCCACCGCACTTTTTGATCGATCGCTGTCAGCTTCATCCACGCTGCTCGAGGTAAGAGCTGCAGATTTCCACTGTGCAACCAACCCACCAACACGGCAATACAGTGACGTCAGTGCAAGCTATCACACCTCCGAAAAAGGGCATAAATTATTGCTTTTGCAGTGCGCAGCCAGAAGTGGCGAAGACCGGAGATGCCGAGCGGAACGCGTTCCGCTCCCCGCTAGCAGACGACGCTTGCTTTCCTAGCGCAACTCGCAACCGCAGCGCCGCGGTGGCGAGAGTCGCGGCCGGCCGCCTTCTCTCCACGGCGGCGGCGGGGAGATACGGAACTGAAACTAAAGCATGGCAAACTGTTCGCATGGCGACGCAGTGAAACATCCCCCTCGCGAGGGGCACGATCAAATGCAGAGCATTTCCGGGGGCGCACGACGTTAAGTAGTTTGCGTTACGTTAATGTTGTTGCACTTGTGGCAACTGCTGACGAGAGAGCGCTCGTGAGCAGTAAAATTGGCAGCCTCGGCACAGGTTGAGTCCGAGAGAGAGGAGAAAGTGTCCTTGAAATGTGCCTGGGCGCGCTATCGAATGTTGATCGCGCCGATAGCGAAACGTCTGAGCCGGGCATGTCGAGGCGAGCGATGCGGACTACTACGGACGCCTAGAACGGGTGACATCGTGAGTTAAAGAAATGCTCTGCATTTAAAACTCGTCTGCAAACTTTGTTCTCGAGTACACGAAGCACGGCAGAGCAGTTCGACACTGCTGTAACGGCTGCCAAGCACCGGCAGCAACTGGGCGCCCTGCGGCCCTCGACTGCAAACGATACCCCTCTTCCCCGCGCCCCCCCCCCCCGAACACACACACACACACGCTGTTGGGACTGGGCCATTCCAGCTCAGTCAACACTGTTGCGACGTTGCCCTGCTCAGTCCGCCATCGACGCGGCGCAGAGCAGAGCGATGAAGTTGTCGAGCCGACGGTTATTTTAAGCTGCATTTATATGCAATATATACAAGGGTAGCAAAAGCGTTACATGGCTCGCACAAAGGCCATAGCACTTCTCCACTCAGTGCCTCCGATGAAACGCCGCCGCACAGCCGGTGCTTCAGGGCTGGTTTTATACCCCCGGGGGTTCCGCCGCAGCCGCGTGCAGTTCGAATCTTTCCAATCAGGGCTATCACTGGCCGCAGTTTGAAGGCGAAGTGATCGTGTCAGCAGAGCCATGACAGGAAAGGGAAGGCGACTCAGTGGCGCCGTGTCCAGGGTCTACTCGCTGCGTGTCTTTTTCGGGCCGGTCGTCCCAGGCACGATTTGGTGCGGCCGTCTCGATGGGAAAAAGAGAGTAGACTCGGCGGCGCCGTGTGCCGCCAAGTTGCGGCACGTCTGCCGCGGGCTGTTTGACCGAGGCGCGAATCGGGCCCACCGTCGGCGCGTCGCCAGGTGCAGCAAATTTGTGTCTGGCGCTCTGGTTAACCGCACACGCACGCATACAAAAATTAGTGATTAAGGCCAGACCCGTGTGGGTTTTGACCGTGGTGTTGACGGAGATAGACACAACGACACGTAGCGCCCCTGTCCTGTCCCTTTCTCGCGGCGGGACCTCCCTCTTTGGCTTTTCGCGCGGTAGCCGGTTTTCGTCTTTCTGTTTATCTCTTACTTTGCGGGCTGGCGGCGGTTGCGAGGGGTACGGTTGCGCAATGTTCGCAGAATGCGGAACAGTGGCGGCAGCGTCTCTTTCCAGCAGGTTTTACAGACGATATCCTTTCTTTGGCCCCTTGAGCGCGACAATGTTGGCCTGTCAGTCTGTCTGTTTCCGTCATAAAGATAATTTGTTATTGCAACTTAATATTACGCCCCGCTGCATACATGGGAGCTACTGGGGTCGCCATTAGGTAGCTTTATGTACATAATGTGCTCTCTCTACAACTGGCCAACTGCCCCACGATTCAGCCGCTCGGCCAAAAGTTAAAATAATCCTTGATCGAGAGCTTCATATTGGCAAAATATTCTTTCGTACCATAGCTGGTACCATACTTCCTATGTATGAGCGTTGTAGAACAAAAATAAAACAAAATGGGATATTTCAACCCAACATAAATACGAAGGTGATATGAAAGTGAAAGTGAAAGTCTCAGGCTTCGGCACCCAGTGCGCTTCGAAGACACACGGAGCCTCGGGAGTTCGTATTTACAGACATTAATTATACACGGAACCGTAGCCATACAAGCTTGGCTAACAGCCGTGAGCTTTCTGACTCTACCGGCGTCGACAGCGCATTATTTGTATGTACAGTGGAGCACACAACGATTACAACGTTGCCGCGCTTTCGAGCTATTGCGGAAACCGTACGTCATGAAAGTAAGAATAAAAAACACACCAGAGCGCGGCGCAAGAAATGCATCAGAAGAGCGATTTTTTAAGTGCGAATGCACTTCTTAAGCGACCCTGAACCTGCGTCCACCGGCGATGTCCGCGCTCGTGCGAATGCATGGCACATACCCACGTGGGGGATTGGCCAGGAATCTCCTCGTCTTCCTTGGCAACGGGGGGAGATGGGTGCGCGCTGCCTGGCCGCTGACATGGCACATACCCACGTGGGGGATTGTGCCAAGAATCGGGCCTGAGAAGGGCTAATGCACCTGCTTAAAGGAGTACTGACACGAAATTTCAAAGCTGAGATCCGCTCTAGCAATCAAGTACAACGACAACACAAATAGGTGTCTGTGAATAAATGCATCTTTCTTTCTTTGTAGTTGTGTGTGTGTGTGTGTGTGATCTCTCTTTCGCGAACATTACCGAACCGCGCAAATTCAACTCGTGCATTCGCACTTTCACATTCTTCCCCTCGGGGAAATGCGGGGAATTTTTTTCCCTCTTCGCTGAGCCGCCTCGCTGCCGTGCCAGCACCGGGAGCGCGAGCGTGCAAATAAAAAGAAAGGGCGTGCAACCGACGACACAAGGCGGCGAAAAATCCGCTTTTTTGTTTGTTTGTTTTGCTGACCTCGGTTAACCCACGCCATCGACCAATGAGAGGCATCCCATTGCTGTTGCCCTCAGCTCCTTCTTCTAGGACCGTGATAGCACCCCTGGAGAGAAAGAAAGAAGCGGTGCACCATACTGACGCCTTTCTCTGCACGCCGTCAGGAACACGCAAGCCTTAGCCAAGAGGTAAACACATCAGGGAGGGAGAACTTGTGGCGGTAGCGCCGTGAAACTTGAAACTTCGCGCTGCGTAGCGCGAGGTGTTGCAGTCACCCTTTCCTCTTTCGTAATAAACCAAAGCGTGACATCAACACCGGCCCGATAAGAAAGCCCATCAAGTAATGAACGTAAAACCATAGCGGCGCTGATACACATTTCAGCACCTTGCAATCCGCGCGTGACGGGTGTCAAGCGTAGTTGTTACTGATATTAAATTGCGGAGTCACATATCATTAAATAATTGGGGTTTTACACCTATGGGGTGGCGCTTGAAAGACGACTGGGAAACACCAGCGGTCGCAGCTGGCGTTCTGCTGGAACCACACCTTCCGATGCAGTGGAATGGACGAGCGAAATAGGAATAACTTTGACGTGATCTGTTGTCTTTGTCAAGATAGATACTGCCGCCCTTTGTCGACCCATTTTGCAATACCTCTATCTTGCTTCGTTTTGCCTCAAGTTGTGCGTTTATGATGAAGGAAGAGAAGCTGTCTCTCGATTCGGCAAACTGGACGCGGCTAATTATTTCTCAGTTTCCGAATTTTGTGCCATCGCCCTGCCCGGAAGCTGTGCTGGAGGTCAACATCCTGGGCTTGCAGCTGCGCGGATACCTCAAAATATGCTTGCAAGAGGTCGTTGGGCTGCTGTTGTATTTTCTTACAGAAGATATGTTTTGGGAGGTAATCGTTGCTGATGTGTGTGTGGTGCTTGTGGCGGGATGTTGTGGCGCTCGACCGAAAATAAGTGATACGAGTGCTACCTTCAAAGGGTACTGAAACAAAAATTTTGCATCTCGTTTTTTTGTTGCGATGGTCAGCTATATAATGATCTACTTATCACGTGTGGAAACCTAATTTGCTCACAGCGTGCGGCGGTTGTTTCTTTGAGGCGTTTTCAATGCGGCCAGTCGCAGTTTCGGGTTCAGCGGCCACCGCGAAACGCGAGATTTTGTGTGAACAAAGCTGACCAAGTGACGGTCGGACACATATCACAGAGCAGAGCTGCCGTAGCACTGTCGAATCTGCGTCGCCGGCAGTTTCTGCGAATACCTCCACGCACTGACCTCGTGACCCGCTTAATTAAAAAGCGACCGTGTACGTGACGCCGGCGCTGCGAGTGCAAATTGCTGCCGCGGCTAGGAACCACGCGCGACGCTCGAGACAGTGGATGGGATGATAGCGCTGGGAGCAGCCGCCTGGTCTGCCTACAGGTCCGCCTACAGATGCGTTCGGCTTAGCACTGCGGCGGATATTCGATAGCCGCTCTTGTAGGCGATGCAGACGACGATTGTTAATGCAACCCGCCATCGAATCACAAACTCCTTTCTCATATGTGCTGCCATGTTTGGGACTTGGGTCCCATTTAGTGCAGCAGTAACAAGCTATCGGTCGAGCTACCTGCACCACTTCGCAGCCGTGGCCGCCGCCTCCTAGCTACCTCTCTATAATATATTAGTTAATAAATGTTCACATCCATTCATCCGCGCGCGCAGCGACAGTGCGGCTCGCTCAGTGCGCCTTAGGGATACCCGGCGTGTTTTCGTGTCCAGTCTAATAAAAAGCTATAAAAATGGAGTGAATGGAATTGCTGTAGAACTTAGATCGCGGCGAAGTGCCCGATGAGCCGACGAAATCACCGCGCGTCTGCCGCAAACGATTGGGTAATTCGTGGCTCGAGAGCAGAAGCTCCGACCTCCGATTGGAGCGGCGAGCCGGCGAGAAACGCCGGCAGTGCGGAAGCGGCCAACAGAAACTCGTGACGTGTATTGATGTTTATTTACAAAATATCGAGGGAATGTCGATTGCGGGAGGTCCTCCGCTGGCTGCTCGGTTGCGTTTCGCACACTTTAAAATTGAGTTTAAATTTGTTCTAGGCTGTATTTGCCGCAGATATTTTGCAGATGATGCACGTGTGTTTACACCAATCTCCATGTCAGCGGTGGTTGACACACTGCTCACTTCAACGGAACGCTACATCCTATGCTCTGCGAAGACACAGTAGTTGGTGAGCGCACTACTATTTCTAGGGCTACCCTGCTCTGGCCGAAAGGACGGCATCGTCTTGCGCCTTCTAGAGGACAACGGAGAACGTCGCCACCTCTCCAAACGAAAACGAACGAATGTGCCAACGCTTCTTCAGGCTGCCTCCGACAACAAACGGCAGAGGACCCTGCAAGCGGCGCTGTTTTAAAGGGACACTAAAGTGAATTTGTCAAGCTCCCGTTTTTGCTTGCACTGTGTAGACTGGCTCAAATTAACACACTATTCATCGTTTATCCGGTTGACAAATCGGTAATTATTTTACAAAGCGCGAAAGAAGAAAAACTACTATGCGCGGTTTGCGGCGGCCGCACCAACTAAAGCTGTGACGTTAGGAGGAGCGGGCACCGTGATTGGACGATGCCCAAGGTTAGCAATCAAACAAGTTTCGGTTTCGGTTTCGGTTCTGTAAAACAACATGCTTGACATCTGATGGCGTTGTTGGATGGGCATTCTCGATATCTCAGTTATCGCCGTACCGCGCTTCTGCCATGTTGTCGGCTGTCAAATGTCTAAGATAAACCTCCCAGGGCAGCTTGGAATCGTTGAAATCACTAGACGAGGCCTACGCAGTGGATGAACGCCCTCCGCGTCACCGCAGACTCTCAAATGCCATGCGCTTTTCCCGCATATTCGGAGCTTGCCTCACGCATGTCTGTTCGTAAAAAGCTAGTTTGCACCAGGCCAAGGGTGTGCTGATTCAGGCCTGGGCCCACTGCCCGCAATCAGTCGGTGCTTATGGCAACAGCACGCCAACGAGAACTCGCTAGCGCGTCATTGTCAGTATGCGCGCGTTCTGCGATCTCGCTCGTGGAGCAGTGAACGTTACGGCCCAAAAATGGTGAACTCAGTTCAGAAAACATCGGCCGCATACGAAAAAATCAACTTACAAAAAAATACATGTATCCTCGGGGATTCGAACTTGCGACTTTCAAAACAGAAATTCCAGCGCCTGAGACCACTAGGCCACAAGCCGGCGCTGGCCGGTTTGGATATATAAGGTTTATAATGTATGACGAGTTTACACTTTTATTTATTTTAAGCATTTTAAGTACTTTATGTCACTATTTGTTGTATATTACTCCTGCAGTAAGTGTCCCCCAAACTTCCACAATAACTCACGTCTAGCAATTGCATTTCTTTGACGGAAAAGCGTTCGCAGATGTGCGGTCGTGCTGCTGACCGCTGTGCTTGTTTACCCAGCGCAAAAAGTGCTTCCTGCTCCCTAGTTTTGCGCTGTACGGTAAAAGTTTCAGTTGATTTTATTTTCTTAGTACCTATATTGACTTCGCTGACTCTTCTCCCGCCTTCAATTGGCCTTAGATTTTCCTACTAGCGTAAAGTCAGCGAAGCGTCGCATGTGCACTTGTGCAGCGCTTGTGTGGAGCGACCCGGACTCTGAGTTTGACACAGTGTACAAACTAACAAAGTAAGGAAAGGCACATTCTTTCATTCACAAAGGTGTTGTGGCTTAGTTTCAATTGAGCGAGCGAATAGCGACGACCCGTCGGCGGCCGGCGGACGAAACGCTGGGCCGACTGACTCGATCGGTAGGTCGGCTGGTCGGCGAACCGTGCAGTAGCGCAACCATTTTCCAGCTCATCTCCTGCTGACGTCACACGAAAACGCCACAGAAAATGGGCGAGCGTAAAGAGAGGAGGACAGCATTTTCGAATTGATTTTTCTACTAAATAAATTCGCGTAAACGCGGCCAGAGTGGTCGAAACAATGCCTACGGACTCCGAACTACAATTTGCGCTAGTAATCCCGCAATGTTTACAAATCACTTCAGTGTCCCTTTAAGTGCGAATGCACTTCTTAAGCGACCCTGAACCTGCGTCCACCGGCGATGTCCGCGCTCGTGCGAATACATGGCACATACCCACGTGGGGGATTGGCCAGGAATCTCCTCGTCTTCCTTGGCAACGGGGGGAGATGGGCGCGCGCTGCCTGGCCGCTGACATGGCACATACCCACGTGGGGGATTGGCCAAGAATCGGGCGTGAGAAGGGCTAATGCACCTGCTTAAAGGAGTACTGACACGAAATTTCAAAGCTGAGATCGGCTCTAGCAATCAAGTACAACGACAACACAAATAGGTGTCTGTGAATAAATGCATCTTTCTTTCTTTGTAGTTGTGTGTGTGTGTGTGTGATCTCTCTTTCGCGAACATTACCGAACCGCGCAAATTCAAATCGTGAATTCACACTTTCACATTCTTCCCCTCGGGGAAATGCGGGGAATTTTTTTTAGAGGCTGCGTGATCAAGGAGAAAGTTTTCAGAGAGAACTGGCGAGAGTCGGCGGCACGTTTCCAATGGTTCCTGGACTGCACGAGATCCGGCCACAGGCAGAATGCACGACGGGACGCACACGAACGAGACGACGCATGCAAAATTGTGATTGAGTGCTCACCGGACCTCTCCCAGGTAACCGCCACGATTACGGAAACGCATCGAAGGTCAGTGCATTTCTGGTGAGATCACGAACACACGTTGCTCTGCTACATCGCCCACGAGCTACATCGCCCACGCGCAGGTCAATCCAGCAACAATGAAACGCGCAACGTACGCAGCGCGCACGAGCCATAAGGCACCACGTTCCTGGCACCCGTTCTTCCGGTACAGACGCACACAAACGGAACGCTGAGAGCACGGAACGCAACAGAGCCAGTACGTACATTTTTCGTACGTCCTGTCCCGGCGCCTCTCCACGCAACCAACGACATCACATCCGGATTGGTGGATATGGCCACGACAAGTGAGCAAGACGCACGGCGGCCGAAATGCACCATACGTGGCGAACGACCGCACACCAATTATAGGGGAGTTTCCGAGACGCACAGCGCACGAAACGCACCACTGCGACGAACGACACCAACTTGAACCAGTGGAGCTGACCACGGCGAACGAAATGCACCGCGAACGGAACGCCACCAACCCAGCACAAATAGAGGAAACTGCTATTCGCGACATCCTCCGCTCCCACTGCTGCTATCCGGACTTGGCAAGAGAATGTTACAACCTCAGAAATCACGTGGCCACAAGCAACAAAAGACCCAGCGCACGCGGTTCAACCCTACCGGAACGTACGAGCTCTCCGACACCCGCTGCTCCAGCCCGAGTCCAGCGGACGAATGACATAACACTCGTGCAGGTAGGTCCGTCAACGAGCAACGACACGGCCAGCGCATGCGGCATGTCCGAGCCAGAACGAACTAGACCCCCGGCACCCGCGCTCCGACCAAGACTCATACGACAAACACCACTTCGTACAAGAGGACGCAACCGCCAGCAAGCGGACTCGGGACGAACGGAGCCTGCTTGTATGGGAGAGATAGCGATTATAGCATTCTCGAATTAACGGGCAAAAGACGAGGGCTTGAGTGACGACACGGACATGGCAAGATCGGCAACGAATGAACCCGATCCGGACGAAGGCATCGGATGCTCTAACGATGAAGTCACGTTTGCGAAGCCAAGGAATGTGGGACCGAACGGACGGCACGAACCACGCCCGCTTCCCCACCACAACGGTTTCACTTCCGAAACAACCACGGCGACTGCGAGCACGGAGCCGCAACGACTTTGACCGATCAGCCATGCCACCCTACGAAAACACCACGCTACCGCACACTAAACGAAAAGCCAAACGGCTCCCACACCATACGCAACGCACACGTCAATTCAAGCAACGTCCTAAACGCGCCGAACTATGCCATCCGAACACAGCGCAGCTGGCCACGGACAAACCGGACGTCTACGCCCCCACATGCATCAAGCACGCGACGAGCTACACGAACACATACGCCGACGGAAGCGGCGCGGCTAACGCAACGCCGTAAACACTGTCAAGTTCAGGTCTGACGAAGTGAATCCCACGGCACACACATAATAAATCAAGCATATTTGAAATTAACCGAAACTCAACGAGGCAAACACCCTCTTAACGAAGTTTCTATTATCCGGAACAACAAAAAACAAACGCCAGCATCGATCATGTGTGAATAAGCGGACAGTGATCTGAATACGAACGGACTTCAATCTACGCGAACGCTTCATTGTGCCTGCGGCAGGCACAATTCGGATTCGGATCACGATTACGATAGTATCAGCGCGCGCGGAAACGAAAACGGACGACAAAAGCTGCCAGTCTAAGACACGCACAAAACCGCAGTTTACGGCCACGGCCGCACCGACAAGCCCCGAGCTCCCCTGAGCCCGACCCGGCCTAGACTTCGATGTTTTATTCATGAGAACAAGAGGAGACGCCAGACGCAACGCGAGTGCTTACGTTCCGTTTCGCTCTCTCACATGTACGTGCCTTGGCGCAGTAAGTCGCGCTACGACAGTGTACCGCGTCAGACGTTTTCTTCCTCTGTCCTGATATATATGCAACCTGTGTTTTCCTAATCAATTAGGCATTTTATTTTTTTTATTTATTCTTCCATTCGAGATACGACCTAGGTAACAGTGCAGGTATGTTGATTATTCGTGAGTAATACAAATTGAGTACTCACGAGTGCAGAATGAGTAGTACTGATGAGTGCAGAATGAGTAGTACTCATGAGTACAGAAAATTGAGTCCTCATGAGTACAGAGTGAGTACTCATGAGTACAGATTCAGTACTCATGAGTACAGATTCAGTACTCATGAGTACAGATTGAGTACGAATACTCGTGAGGACAAATGAGTTTGAGTACAAGTGAGTACGATTACAAATGAGTATTTGATGAGTGAGTACGAGTGATTTTGTGAACAGACGAGCTTTTTGAGTCTGAGTTGGATTGAGTACAGCGTGAATAAAAAAAAATGTGATTGAGTTTGAGTGAGTTCTTTCTGTTTTGCCGACCTATGGCGAAGACACGTGCACGGCGAGGAGAACATGACGCCACCGCTCCTCATGTGGCGTGACCCCACGCGCAAGCGTGGACGAGGCCGAGCGGTAGCCGAGAAGCCCGCGCTTACGTGCGCTCGGGGTATTCTGTCTCCGCCGGGCGGCTTTGTGTCGGCCGAAACAGTTCTGCGGTTGAAAAACCCGGATGATGATGTAACTGCAAGCAGCGCTTTGGGGTGTAGTTGGAAGAGTTAAAGCGCGCGGAACAATTAAAGTTATCCTCGGGAGGAGCGCCGCTGATAAATGTTGAGTTGTTGTTTAGAACGCGTGTTGTTCACTCGAACTGCTCTGCCGCGAAGTGCGTTTAACACTGGTGACCCCCCATTGTGCTATAGCAAACATAGTTGCGCACCAAGGTATTTACTTCTTCAACGTCTACGAGAGACGCCAAATTTTATTGTACTTATATACTTACGGAGCTTTGTGTAGTCAGGGTAAAGAAATGATTAGCAATGTGACTGAAATGAATGCCTAATCGTTGTGTGTCCTGTCATCTTGGTAATAGTCAACTTGGCAAATGAGTTTTGAGAATTGCATATCAGGATAATTAAAACAATGTCCTGGGGTTCCTTGAAGGTTAAACTAATGAGTAGGCTGAATAAGGAATAATCGTGCTTGTCTTGCGCCTGAGAGAACAACGACGTAGTTAAAGCGCATATCGAAGATATAATGATCTGTATAGAGAAATTAAAGTAACTTATTCCTGAAGCAAATAAAGCAGGGCAATGAAATCACGTGCACATTTAGGTGATGCCTTATACCACTCGAAAATAGAATATATTGCACCTCCTCGGTGGTGCCTTCAGACTTCTCGAGCAGCGCACTGACGAATTGGCTTCGTGGTACACGGTATCATAATTCCGCAGTATTCCCAAGACGGTGTGCTTATGATAAACTCTTGTCATCGATTATATCTTTAGTGAAGGGTAATGGTTATAGTGCATTGCGTAAGTGCATAGCAAGTGTAAAATCGATATCCGGCAAGCAGTAGGGAAAAAGGACAAGAATAAACAAGTAATAAGCTTCGCCAGAAACCTTTACATTAAGATGATTTTGAAATATCTCACAGTATCTCGCGAACAAAGTAATGTTCTTGGGTTTTTTAGGTGCTACCGTAAACCTGTAACATAAACCAGTAAGTGGAGAACCAAACGCGACCGTGTGGCCTGGTATATTGACGCGTGGTGCAGATGGTGTTTATTTGTGTTCGATAGGGGATATTACGTTCTTGTATCACGCGCAACTGCTGGCCTGGTGGCGTTTGACTTGACTCTAGACACCGTCTTTTACACTGAAACTGAAAGAAATATCCTTTTGAGGAAGAGACGACGCTATGCTTCTTGCAATCGCCTTGAAATCCGGATTTCGAGTCTAAGTCGACATTGTGAGTTCCGGTACCTGCTTCTCCACTTCCTACATGTCGTTTTCGGCCACTTCTTTCACGTTGTATTATAATACACTTGTTTGCTGATTATTCCGCAATAGCTTATTCGCAGCATGGTTATTCTAGCCAGACATACCCTGGCATTCTGAATCCTTCCTCCACTCGGCCTCCAGTGGAGGCGTTCCTTGAAATCAACTTCCCCATGCATAAGCATTGCAGAATCCGCCCCTCAACCGAGTGGAGGGACCAAATGGAGTGTAGAAGAAACTCGGAATATGGCCCATAGAGACAAGTAAATCTGTAAAAGCGGGACCCTAATCGCTGTGGGCAAGAGAAAGGTCGCTCGCCACAGAAAGGCCTTTAGATTCGGGGCACTAAAAATAATAAAATAACTTGGTATTAAGAATAATAAAAAGTAACAAACAAAATGAGTAAAATATTGAGCAGTGGCATAATACGCCTGTGATATCGTACATGTTTAGCGGCTCCCACGATGTTTTGAAAGAACCTAAAAGTCACAAATAATGTGCTAGAAATTTCACAGCTTGGAGGAACTGTCAATCTCGCAATTAGTTGATGCCTTTTTCCTTAAACACTACGTTCATTTATGAAAAAAACTCCCATTGTTGCATGTGTGCACAACAAAATAAGATGACACAATTTCAGGAGACAGCAGGTAACGGGGCTTTTACAGATTCACAGGGAACGCCCTGCATTTTTAACTGCCACAATTTTCCACGACCCCTTTGATGAATCTGAGGTTGCTAAAACTTTTATGAAACTGAAGAAAGGCAAAAGTGAGGACATCGATATTACAAAAATGGAGCCAGTTACCCTTGTCATGGATATGCTACGGCCATCGTTAACTAACGCCTATGGTATCGTCTTAAGCACAGGAGTTTTCCCTAAGCGAATGAGAAACGCTAAGGTAGTTGTTATTCATAAAAACGGGGAGAGAAATATTATGAACAACTATAGGCCCATATCTGTGTTGCCCATATTTTCGAAGCCTCTTGAGAAAATTATTTTTGTTAGGGTATCTAGATTCTTCGACTCACATTCAATAATAAATGCCTCTGAGTATGTTTATAGGCCAGGTCTCTCGACTGAGACCGCTTTGTTCCACAAAAAAGAGTTTATACTAGATAACATTGAAGAAAAAAGCTAACTCTGGGGATATTTGAACATTTCACAAGAGTATTTCACGGGATTAATCATGATACTCTGCTGCTCAAATTATCTCATTATGGTACCAGAGGAAATGGTTACGGAGTTAATTAAAAGCTATTTAACGGATAGGCATCAGTGTGTATACCTATGCAAAGGGAAATTTCTTCACCCTACAAAATTAAATGCGGGGTACCACAGGGAAGCATCTTCGGCCCTCTACTACTTTATGCCTACATAGATGACATCATAGATATAGATCAATCGGCAGAATATATTATCTATGCTGACGACAGCAGTATATTTTTTAGGGGCAGTGATTTTATTGAACTGATACAGAAAGCGAACCAAACATTAGGCGAACTACACAAATGGTCGCTGCAAAATTCTCTACGAGGCTGGCTGGCGTCCACTATTCGGTAGCCTAGCTACACCAGTACCGTGCGGCCGGTCGACGTTTGCCTGAGCCACTCGAGTTGGCTGACAAGGGGGGCATCAATGATCACCCGCACCTGGTTGTGCACCCCGAGCGCTTCAGCTTGCTAGTGGCGGTGTGAGGAGGGAGGCCTAACGCCTGCTCGTACGCGTTCCGCAAGAGTATGCCAAGTTGGTCCATTTCCCTCGGTTTCAGCGGGAGGTAAGGCGTAGAGTACACCACGCGGCTGACAACCAGTGTTTGTAGTAACTTGATGACATCATCCTATTTCATACCCTGGTGCTGGTTTGTGACACGACTTGCCATATGCATGCATTGCGAGGTAGTGTGATTGAGGCGCTGGATGATTAGCGTTCCGGAAACTGTGCCCCAATACATCCGCACGCTCACCCGGGTTGCTCCGATCCCACGAAACATGCATCCTGATCGTCAAGCACAGTGCAGACAAGCACGTTTACAATTCCTGCAAGGAAGTACTCTGAGCACCCCACGTGCGATTCACAAACGCGGCCCAGTACGCATCCTATCCAGCCACAGCACTAAGCGTCATCGACGGCTTAGGTGATGTCGTTCGCACTGCGACCGTAAAAACCAAAAACATCGTTGGAGCCGAAGAAACGGACATCGCACTGGGGATGACGCCTCTACCTTCGAACAAACCACTCACATCATTGCAGACTGCCAACAGGCATGCAGAAACCGCGGCAATGGGCGCATCTCAATATGCGCCCTCTGACTATTCAAAACACGCAAGAACACTCTGAACCCACCTGTACTATTATGGACGCCAGGTCACGCAGGGCTCGACGGAAACGAGCGAGCACACGCTACAGCCCGAACATGCACCTTCCGCCCACCGCACCAGTCGCTCCATGACCCAGAGCCCGCCTATCCAGCAGCAGTACCGTGCACTTCTGCAACAGCACCGCCTTTCCGGATGTGCCAACCCATCACCGCACCAGAAGCTCACCCGAGAGGAGGCTGTAGCCTGCCGGCAACTACAGACAGACACAAAGCCACACCTTAGCTTCCCGCACATCATACACCCACAATATATCCACCAACATGCCCACACTGCAGCGAACATCCAACACTGTACCACACCACGTGGGCTTGTTAAAACACACCAGCAGCCCCCATTATTCGCACCCCCACCTTCCAGCAATGGGAGGCCGCGCTGTGCAGTTCGGACCTTAAGGACCAGCGACAGTTGGTGGACCGGGCACGCAGGACCGCAGCCGCTGCAGGGTCCCTGGACTGGGGGCTTCTCCCGCTTTCAAGCGCGTACCACTTTTACTTGAATAAAATTTCACCACCACCACCACTACCACCACCACCAAAATTCCCTGCTCATAAACAGCCCAAAAACCGAGGCCGTTCTTTTTCGCTCGAAAAACAAAAAATGTGAAATCTCGAGTAAACTTCACCTAAACAACGCTGAAATTCAGCTGTCCAGAATGGTAACACTTGGGAGCAATTTTTCATGAATATACGATTTGGGACTCTCAAATCAAAGCTGTGTGCAGCAAACTAAGCAAGTCTCTTGGTTTACGCGTCGACGCAACGCAGGCGATGAGGAGCACCGGAGGGGAGGGCTCCGCATTGATTTTCACCACGCGGGGATCCTTTACGTGCGCCGAAATCTCTTACACAGCTCGTTTTTGCTTTTCGTCTCCATCAGGAAAGCGGCCGCCGAGGCCGGGAATCGAAGCCGCGTCCTCATGCTCAGCAGCGCAACGCCTTAGCCACTGAGCCACCGTGGCGGGTGAAGTCTCTAGGTATGCTTATAACGTGCCAGTCACTTCTACCCATAGAGTTTCTTGCAATATACACTAGAGAAGAATCTGGCGCTAGCGTCTATGCGGCTCACATCATATGCGGCTCACATTATTAATTTTGCCATTATTTCAAATAATAAGTTGTTTGAAGGGTTTCGAAAGTTTTTTGAGCGTGTGTATGAAAAAATCACCTTCGTGGTGAACCGGTGCACCGACCATCAGCTACAGTTTAACAAGAAAAAGAAAACGTAGTGTTAAACAGTCGTGGACGACGGCAAATAGGGCGGATTCAGGCGCCGGTATCTGTCGTATCTTGTCTTCGTCGAAGTACGTCTTGTTTCTTTTTTTCGTAGGCTACAAATTTAGCGGCGGCACATTGCACGCTCAGTCATACCTCCTTCGACTGCGACATGACCAACGTCACGTGCGATCACGCACTGTCTGCTGTTTCACCGAACACAGCTAGCTACCACAGAACCGGAAGGATTTCGGCTTCCTCGTAGCTAGTAGACGTGTTAATGCATAGTGCAGAAAGGAAATCTCCAAGACACCTTCAGAATCCCATTGTCATGACAAGCCCAAGAAAAAAATGGCGGTGTTCCCATAAACCCCCATGACGACATGGATTACAAGGCGCAGTTTCCTCTCTAGTATACTTACAAATGAAATCTGCGGCTTCTACCAGCTCCCCACAAGCTTCTCTTTTTTAGGTTTACCTTAAGACCGCACAATGTCCGTCCGCGCCCGTGTGCATAGCATTTACAATCGAAAAAAAGTAGACCAGGCAGAGTTAGTGTCAGTCGTCTTAGCCACTGGGCTACGACCCTGAGTTAGTACCCGAGAGCCAAACGGCTTACTCCCTCGCCTCTTACGGTGCGGAGTACCTTAAAACCTCCCTATGTCAGTCCACGTCCATCCGTGCGCAGACCACCATCAAGCAAAAATCAAGCCAAATTCGATTTTAGCCGTGAGTTGCAGTTTCATTTAGGGAATAATCAAAGTGCAACTCACTGCTCAAATCGACTGACGGTCGGGGCGCAAATCGGATGTCACTCGGGGCGCAACGTGGATGTCATTTCGATCCCCGTACTGCGAACCCTCGCCATCATCCACGGAATGGACATGCTGCCATTTTTCGTACAGTTTTCGCTTCACATTTACATTATTGCCAACTGTTATGGACATCCACAACTGAGTCCTCTAAAAACAAGACATACACACTACAAAAAAAATGGTATGCGTGCAGTTGGGAATCCGCGTTACAATGCCAATACATTACTTTTATTGCCAAATTTAAGGACCCGAGGTTTAACTCGGTATATGAATATCGGCTTTTGATGTCCTTAAAATACGAAATCCACACCAACAGTACCACACTGAAAAGCCTAGCTCACCTGTAGCCAAACGTTTCAGCTCGCTGTAACCGTCACAGCGAACTCTGGGACATCCCTACACCGAGAACAAATTACGGCTTTCAAATGCGGAAATTTGTTATTGAGCACGTGCTAAATAAATATGAGCTTACACTACAACAATTGCACTCATTTTCTGCAGGCACTGTCTTTGCTCTATTCAGTTGAGCGGAACAACCTATTCCTCCTTCAATCCTACATAACCACGGAGCATAGGAGACATGTGTCTTTCCCACACATAAAACATTTCTTGTCCGTCTTACATATTTTATTGGCAAAATGGGTGTATTGCGATACAAAAATTGTTTTACAAATGATATCTGCGGCAATAAAAGTGTTGTGCTTTCAATGTGTGATATACAAAAATATATGCATTTCCTGTGAACCCCGGAAGCCTTATTTGCTAAGAAATAAATGCATTGCTTGCCTGCTGCTTTGCTTCTGGTTTTTTTCCTTTTGGAAGGCGAGGCTCAGTGAAGCTGCATCTGCACAGCTTTTTGCCCATTTTCCACACCCGATTGCGTTGTTGCCGTTATGTTTGTAATTCCTTTGTATGGGCGCGCACTGCTTTGTGGTCAAATGAAGCGAACTTCAAACTTCAAACACTATAAGTGCTCTGAAATACACTGCCGTAGTCTGTTTAGACAACGATGTAATTTCGAACGTTTTCCTCCATTCCCTGGAACTTACGGGGTCCCGTGTTGCGTGAAATTTCTAGTGAAGTGCACGTGTGTGTCGTTGGATTTGTCGACGTAATCAAGCTTGCACGTGATGTTTTCGTCTTCACCTGTCCCCCACACAGTCCATTTTACAGGATCATATGTAGTCATAAACTGAAAAAAGGTCGTCATTGAGACATTTGAGGGTACATCCATAACATACGATGCAATAATTTTGATAATAAAGTTTGATAATGAAAACGCTGAAGTCATTATGAGAAGGATCTTAGTGCATAAAAAACATCCTATAATTTCAAATTACCAGTGACTGATGACGCTGAAGGGAATTATGACCAGAAATAATGAGCAAGCAAGTACTTCCGAGGTTTTATATTCCTACAAAAAACTAACTCCATACTCCTGTATTTACAAGAAACTCGTTAGCGTAGAAATACGGATGCTTATAGTCGCCATCCAGACTCTGAGCTTCATGCTCCTGTTCATTCTACTGGGAATAAGCGGTAATTCGGGCATATTGGGCATCCTCTTCATCATTTTCAGTTCTCACTATTTTAGCGCGCAGTCCAGCTGCCTCAGTGCACAACACAACATTGGCCCATAGAGGATCGATCAAAAGGCAGGGTGCGATTTATTAATTTTGTCTGTCGCACCAAGCAACCAACCATATTTCGTACCAAGAAACGTGGCGTATATACGTCGACGTATTTGACGCCATGGTTGTTGAAGTTGAGATGCATCCTTCGAATTGACGGTATATTTGTATACTGCTGACCGATGTGTAAACGGTAGGCACTGGCGTCGTCAAGAGACGTTTATATTTACTTTGCCTTCCCTTTTCGTCATAAGGAATCCTGTGTTTATGTCTGAAATAAATAACGGGGTAGGTATTGTTCTGCATATCGTTGTGAAGTTCTTATTTTCCCATGATTGTATTGCCCCCTTAGATAGACGAACTGCTAAAATCGGGCGGCGCCTCGGGTCACACGGACATTTGAAAACCCAAAGTTGCATTGAGTTAATAGTACAGATAAACATCCAGGAGGTTCAACGTGCAAACACTTTCTAATGGGGGAAGCTTAGACTTGAAGTGATATCGATCATTAAACATGATGTCATAAAATTAAGCGATGTAAGACCGCTTGTATTCGTTCCATTCTAGCCATAGATGCGAAGAAAGCTTACGGCAATGTCACCTATTAAGCTATCCTAAGATACTACGCTGGCTTGCGTGCCCGACGCCTTTGGTGTCCTTTCACCGCACATTTTCTATTATAGTTAAAGGACAGGCGGTGGGCTCCTTTTCAACATTCCGCGAGGTACCGCAAGGGTCGGTCCTGGCGCCCATACTTTTCAACCTTGTACTTCTCCCGTTCGCTTGGACAGTAGGGGCATTAAAAGATATAAAGTGCCTCACCTATGCGGATGACATCCCCATGTGGTCGACACTTTCAGACATTGCGGATCAAGAACAAGCTCTGCAGAGTGATTTCAATACGGGTGACTCGTGATGCAAACGTGTGGATCTCACGCTACCCCGAGATAAGACCGTGTTACTTATTGTCAGCCATCGAAGGGCTGGACAAAAATAGCACAACTGCCCCTTGCCCCATTCTATTATATCTTGAATGCGAGCCAGTAACAGAAGTTACTTGTCACAGAATTCTTGACCTGGGCGTTGCGACCTCCGGCTCAACTACGCCATGGCTCCGGGAAGCTCGCCGGCGCGCCCTTCTGCAGTTACATCTAGTTCCCCGGATTTCCATGAAATTGGGAGGAGCTCGCACGAAGATGGCTCGGCTTCTCGTACGAGCAATCCTGCAGCCACGTATCATGTACCAGGCTCAGTTTCATTGCATGACAAAGACGGAGTGGGATCGTCTAGAGGCCATCAATAAAGAAGTGATCGGGACTATTACCTGCGTTCCTCGCTTAACACCAATCTTTACACTACAGGAAGAAGCTGGCCTTAACACGATAGATGAGTTGGCGCACCAGTCGCGACAGGCACGGTCCCAAAGTGTATGTGTACTCATCTGTGGCTGCTTTAAGAGGTCTATGGGCCTCAAAACTAACACGCTGCCAGAAACCTCTCCAGAACCTCCTCCTTGGATCCGAATATTAATTACTGTTTGCAAGCCTATGGGCCGGTCAAGCCGTGTTGCGTTGGAACTCTCATCCAGTGCTGGCCAAGACACGTTTTACGAAGACGCCAGTATTTCAGGGAGCCTTATTACCACCGCCGTCATAAACCGAGCCATGTAGTTTTGTCACACCTGCCATTACTAGGCCACTCAGAGACCTCCGACAACACCCGCCGAGCTCAAAGCGATTTCCGATGCTTGACGACTATAGAGCTACTGAGGCCAGACCAGTCACAACCTGTCATAATTTTTACTGACTCAATGCAAGCCGCCCGAGTCCTCCGGAAGGTACCTTATCAAGTACTGCAGAAGAACGGAAGATGACCACCAAGATGACCTTATCAAGTGCCATATCTCAAACCATCCATGCGAAGGCTGCGACGCCTAGTTCAGAGCGAAGATTACTTGGGCCCAGAGGACGTCGACCCCTGGTCAGCGGCAGGCGGATGCGATGATTCGTATACCTCCTACAACGCTCGCACTGGCATTATTTCCTGTCGATGCAATTTCGTTGGTCATCGACAAAGAAGACCTTCGGCGCTCCATATGCGCACTTATTCAACCGTGTGCAATAAACCTCCCTGGTGGGCTCATCCGCCGTGAGGAGGTGGCGCTACGAAGGATTCGCGTCGGACCTACTCTCACACCAGCTGTCACCCACACCTGGCCCCCGGATCGACGGGCTCCGTTTGGTGGGACATGTCAATTTATTTATTTATTTATTTATTTATTTACTCTCAAGGCACATGGGCATTACAGAGAGGAGTGGGGGTCAAACACTCTACAGGCAATGCAGCAGGAGTTTGGTCACACATAAGAAACATATTTACATATTTGAAATATACACATCAACTAGTAATATAAAAAATAACAGGAAAGGAAAAATCAGAAGGTTGATAAAACCTTCTCCACACTCGGGAACAACATAGCAGGATTTACACAAAATCGCGGAAATCACGGAAAAACTGTATGAGAAAGAAAGATAATTCAAATAATATGGCCACTAATAGCCACCTTGAAATTGACTAGATTAATTATTGAAGCAATGCAGGTGCGAATTAGATACGAAGCATCTCATGCTCTGGGCTGCGTCCCTCTACCCCTTGTTGTTGACGGCCGTACGCACTCTACTGCGCATGCGCGTCTCTTCAGTCCGTCAGCGTTTGGGCTGACGTCAGCGCAGTCAACTATAAAAAAAATAGTTAGGCGGCGCCCGGTTTCGATCCCACGACCCTCTGGCAGCAACGAGAGGTACGTGGCGCTCTTCCCACTTCGCTACAAACCTAGGCGGGAACATGCGCCACGAACGCGCCTGATGTCCTTCACTCATTCAAACTACGCCAAGAAGCTACTGATACAACGGAGGCACGCAAAGCTGAACGTCAACGGAAACGACGAATTGGAAACTTTAGAGGAGTATGTTGAATTTCCTGTGGGAAAGCTGTGGCGGGAAGCGCCACGCGCTTTGCAGCTCAACCAAAGAAAAGGACGAAGAGGGCGGGCAGCGGGGTAGGAGCGTGAGAACGCAATAAACAAAGGCGAGAGCCAGGAGGTGTTCGATCAGCTCTCTCCGCTGTCTGTACATTTCTCTACATTTCTCAACATTTCTCTGTCTCTACATGGGGGTTCACGCTATGTTCCCATTCGTGCTCCGATGAATGAAACAACATAACGGCAGCACAATGGAACCTACACGGAACACCCATGATGCTTCACATCCTCCTCATGGTTCCCCACGGGAAGATGGTGTAATTTTTTTTTTGCTCCATGTAGGCATCATTCGCAGACATTCACCATCTTCTCTGGACTTGCCGTTGTCTACAACGTTATCCACAGCAAGTATTAAATAGGGTGGGACTCAACCCAGGCCGGACGCCCGACTACAGACGTTGGCGCCTCAGTGAAAACGTCTTTTTGCGTACATTTATACTCACTCGGTCCCACCATTTTATGCTGCAGAACAAACGTTCGCAATAAAAAAACAAGGGTTATGGAGTTTATTAGCGGATATATCCTCCGCCACGTGGTTACATTCCTGTTACACGAAGAGATAGCAGGGAAATGTGTAGGTATACTCAACCATTCACGAAAGAGGATCAGTCGTGATTATGTAAACAAGTGATAGATGTAAACAAGTGATCCTCCACCATTCACGAACATGTAAACATGTTATAGATGTTAGTAATCGTGCATACCTACGGACCCGCATCTAGTCACATAGATGAGGCAACCGACAGTTTCTTTGGAGATTTCGGATGGCCAATGACTGTGGGATCAGCACGATTCACGATTGTGATGGGACACTACAGCAAAACGAAGTGAGTGGCCCGTTGCGGAAAGGTGACACGGAAAATTTGGAAATGGCATTGACCATACCGAGGAAATATACTGGTTCGGCTTGCAAAGTGAAATATTCCGGGGACCGTGAATATATTTGTCCGAAAACGAAAGAACAGGAAATATGCTCAAAGACTCCCTATGTACAACTAAATTCCTAATTTAGTTCAGGGTACGTGTAATTCAGGTATTGCGCAGGACGTTCATTTGGCGTGGGCACGCGGCTAACACGAACAAAACGGCCCGTGAAAACAAAAATTATAAAATTCTCGATTTTAACTTTGATAATATGCGCTGAAACCGAATTCTTTCAGGATAGCCGGCATGTTCGGGCGCTTTCGTCCCGCCATAGCTTTTTTTCTTCTCCCACGAACGCAGGATGGTTTGATCAGCACAACCAATGTACCTTGTACCGGCGCCAGTCTAGCGCACAACACTGCCTTTTGTTTATCCATTTCCTAGCTCCTAGCTTCGCCACGACACCTCGCGATACCGGAATTGTATATAGGTGTCTTAGCCGTTCACAGCGAAGCAGTAATGATTGCACGAACATCCCAATCCCTTTTCGCCCATGTTTTGAGTTTTTGAAAATCGGATGACTCGAAACATATCGAAAGCGCACCGTCTTTTTGCCCCAACCCAATCCTACTTCGCTCCGGATTTCTTTCCCGTATTGGGGATCAGCACTGACCACCTGTCCAAGGTAGTTATATTCTTTTACTTGTACTAGTGTTGTGTTCCCAATGCTGGAATGGCGCCTTAAGGTTGTTGATTTATCCTTACTTTCGATTTACTCACATTAATTTTAGCCCCGGTATGAAGACTTCTGATTGTAAATCATTAATCATTTTTGCAGTTCTGCCGATTCACCGACAACTATGTCGTACTACAAACTTCACATGAATCAAATATTCCAGGTTTATCGGTAGACATGCGTTCTATTAGTCAAGCTTCTTGAACACCCCTTCCATACAAGCCTTGAATAATTTTAGTGAGGTAGTACCTCCCGGGTGCCATCCTCTTTGGATCAGCAAATTTTTGCTTTTTCTCTTGAGTGACGACCCTGCCGGTACATTCCTCATATATGTCATCTAGAAGTCTTATATAGATCTCTTCTATTCATTCGACATTTAGCGCTTCCAAACCTGCCCCGGTGCCTATTGAGTCAAATGCTTTTTCAGAGTCTATAAATGTCATGTTATGATGTTTATTATACTCTGCAGAGTTTTCTATTACTGGAGTGATGGACTGTATGTTATCCTTTGTAGATGAATCCATTGAGACATCCTTTTCTAATCCTGTTTGATACATCCTATTTGACAAAAAAAGCTTGACTTGTTTGATGAATTCGTTAATAAGTAGTCTTGAATTGTTTGTGTGTATGGATTTTGTTTGTTTGATTGTTGCTATTTTTTCATTACGCAGAGCGCAGATCAACGTCATTCCTTTTCTTTTTTTACTACGCAGAGAGTAGTAGCATGTCATGTCGTTCTTCTATTTTTCTCATTACGCAGACCGTAGTACAATTTCAAACTCTGCCCTCTATTGCGGTTTGGTGTCGCTGCCAGCTGTAAGGGCGGTGGGAGCCCCGTCAAGGGAATTTTCGTTTTACTCCCCACTCCTCCGTCCCTTGTATTGATGGAAATAAAGACTAATAATATTATCCTTTTCTAAACCCAGTCTGTTCCCTGGGCTGCAAAATGTAGGCTTTCACTTATGCGTTTTACTATCACTTTGGTAAACAGCTTGTATAGAACTAGCTGTAGGTAGATGGGTCTGTCATTCTTAAGATCTTTGTTATCTCCCTTGTTGTGAATCTGAACTATCTTGGCGTTTTTCTAGGCGAAGGGTACTTTTAAAGCCATTAAGCACTCTCAGAATAGTTTGGAGAGCTTTTCAGTGCAATATCTCCGCCCTCTTTTAAAAGGTGCACGGTTAGGTCGTCGTCGGCTGCAGCTTTTCCTCTTTTTTGCCCTTGAACGCTTGCTCTACTTCCTCTTTTGTTAATAGCGGGACATTGGAAACTACACTTGTAGGTTCAGTAGTTTTCCGGCGTACAACGTCGCTGCCGTATAGCCTCGTATGGAATCGTTCTGCCATTTTTGTTATTTTGTCCATATTGTCCGCAATGTTACCGTGTTCGTGTATGAGTGCGTACATTCTGCCTCTTCCAAAAGCTACTTGGCCAAAATTGGTCGCTACTAATTACCCGAAGGAGGAGAATTCCAGTATTGAAAATGTGAATGAATAGTTCATTGGAATATTTACAAAGCTTTAAAACCGGCAGGAGATTATTAGTACGAAGCAATAAATCTGTGTTTGATTGGAAGGTAGTACAATAATAAATCCAATGGCGAATTTGAATATGTTACACCAGACATAAAGGTGTTTTCTATGTGTGTAGCCAGGCTGATGTGCCCCACTCTCTGTGACTGTGTAAGAATGCGAAGTAAAGTGCGATAAAGAAGAGTTCAATAAAAAGAAACGAACTTTAAAGAGCACTTCAACACCGCGAAAGCTGACACTGTAAGCTTTAGTGTAAGAGGAAAAATGTGAAAGAAAGTTTAAACTTTTGCAAGTTATGCCATATCGTGAATAAATTTCAAGTGTCTGTCAATCTGTACACCAAGAAATGTCATTTCCACACGGAAAGAGTGCACTAGAATCAGCGGTATTGACAGGATGCCAGGGAACACAATGCTCGATTAAAAAGAAACATGTGCGAAATATTTAGCATCATTCCGTTCAGAATTAAGTTTTTTCCGCAGTATTTCATACCACGTGCATCTAAGGAATTTAGTTACCTTTTCAATCCGTCGAGAGCCAATAACAGCTTCAATCTTTTCAGAAACGCCATAGCTATTATTTTATGACTAGAAACGTGATTATTATACAGGTATCATTGTAGCTTTTTGCTTTTTGTTCATGACTATTTCCCCAAACCACTCCCCTCTGTACTGTCTATTGACCCCGTGGTTAATAAAATAAATGAATGAGTAAACAGATAAAAATAGAAAGTTTCAAACTACCAAAAATAAAACATAATAAACACGACCACTACCGTCACTCGTAGAACGCATCAAATAATTGCTAGTTATTAATTTACGGCCACTACTGGCTAACATGCATTCAAAACAGTTGAGATTATAAAAACTGCAACATTACTATTTACCAACCTCAAGGTTTGCGTGAGTGTCGAAATAATCAAATCTAGAGCTAGCCAGAATAAGCTATCACAAAATTCCCTATTCACACCAGCTGGCGCCACCCACAGCACTGCAGCGTAACACTAGCTAAAAGAAAATTTTCTTCTTCGTAACTTTTTGTTTACTTACGGTTGGTTTTTTTACAGAGCTGCGATACGAGGTACGCGTTCGCCCTGCAGTTTGCTCCGACTAACAGCGAAACACGAAATACCGTAAGTGGGAAAATGAGGCTTGCCAGCGCAACGCGCATAGAAAAAACTTTTCTCTTATTCCTCGGTAAACGTTGATAAAAACACATGCTATAGTTCGCAGCAACCACATAGACGCAACAGCACAAGAATGTTTTGTAGCGTAAGCTACCCTGGCCGGGGTTGAGCAGTTTTGCGTGTACCCTGAAGGGCCGTGCTGCGCAAGCGCGAGGAGCATTCGATTGGATTGGATTTGGGTTGCATTAAATTGGATTATATTAGATTGGACTAGAAATACGATCCAATTGAACTACGGGTGTGTAGAGAGTTGGGTCTGCACAGTCGCCGGTCTCCGCATCCCAGAGGAGTGACGTCATAGCCGCCGCAGACGCACTGGCGCCGGCGCGTGCCCAGCTGTGCGCCTCTCTTGCGCAGTAGCCAAGTCTGACGCTGCGCCGGAGCCACTTGATAGTCGTTTCGCGTGGCTCCTGGAGAGCCGGGCTGCGCATGCGCGAGGAGCAGTGACTGGACCGGACTGGACTGGACTAGATTGGATTGGATTGCTGAACATCAGCTCACGCTACGTACATCCTGGCATAGCCGAGCTAAGCCACTGCTAATTTTTGTTTCGCAATGAGGCAAAGTCCGCATTTAGCTCTCCTGTGAGGCTGCATTCAGGTGGCCAGCGTACCATTAACACTAGTCCTCCACATCTGGGTGCTCTGCGCAGCGATGCAAAAGGCGGGGTATACACAAAAATAATGGTAACGAGCTTGCTCTTATCTCGAAGGGCAACGACTCAAGCTTCTTCAGTGTGTAAGTCGGTACGTTTGTCGGAGAAGCAGAACGTCATCTGTACCCAAAGTTATACTCTCGTCTTATCAGCATTAGTTGATAAAGACCAAACACATTTTAAGATGAGCTTATGAAAAAAAAGGAGGGCTCTAGGATGACGACCACTGGAAACTTGTATTCTTGGTCACAGAGGCGAAATTTTAAACCTGCTGCCCCTGTGCAACGTCGGGTCAATACAAATTGTTGTGCATTTTCAAATTTGCTACATTTTGGGGTGTTTTTGTTCTATTCATTGCAGCTCGCTTACGCCAAGTGGCGCAATAAAAGTCCGAGAGTAGTAAGGGGGCTTTTGTATCTGGCGAGAAACGACAGCGAGTGAAGAGACGGCGAGCATCCGCGAGAAATGAAATGTAAGAGCCAATTAAGGTATCAAAGATTTCATTCAGCCTTCAAATTCAGTTGTCCGTTTAAGTGTGGAATAAGGGGAAGTTCTGGGTGGCATGAGAGGAGGAACGGCATTGTGAACAGGCAGTTACGCCGCCGCACATGTTACTCTAGACAGTAGCGCTGCTCTTGAAGAAAACAGAGGGGCGCCTGTCGGCGCTGTTGACAAGGCAGCTGCAAGAGTTGGCACCACCATGCTTGTGGCAGTTTTGAATTTGTGGAATTGCGTACAACAAAAAAGGGCTGCGCTATTAAGCCTTTTTCGGCAGCTGTTGAGATGGGTTCATTTCATCCGTTGTGGCGTTTTTTAATTCTATTGCGTCCAGTGACAAGGTGCTCTTCTGCAGCTGGCATCAAATACTTTTTGCCAGGTGGATGAATTGGCTTGAAATGTATATTTATAGGGCAGTCATCAAGGCGAAGGCTTGAAGAAATCGCTTTGTATTCTTTTTCCAAGTTACTACAACAAATATTCTCGGCGTTGCACTCACCAGGATCGTGGCTACACTATTTAAGAAAGCTTGTGGCATTTACTAACAGGATACTAACAAGTTACTTGTCCCAGCATACACTAGGTACACACCCTTCTGAGCTTCATGCTTTTACTTACTGGCTATGCATAACCTAGTCATAAGCACGAGCTTAATCTAGTCTATACTACTTCCTACACCCAGTTAATTTTCTAACCATGCAACTGCTAGTGGCTGAGCCTGCGTGCCGTGCTGCGGGATCGTAAAGTTCGTAGGGAGTTAGTAAATACTACTATTACTACCCTTTTACACCTTTTTTTTAAAGAGTGTACCATCACAATGACGGCAACGCTCTGGGAGTTTGCACACCTCTGCCAAAATCAGCACACGGTACTATTTGTGCATTGTGAGCTTCACCTAAATACACACGCCCACGCGGTTGCGTGCGCAACGTGGATGACGTGCTAGGAAAGTGGATTCGGTGCCAAATACTGCTTGTACGATTTAATACGACTCGTCAAATCTACGTTCAAATTATACCTGTGTCTTAGGCATGTTTCCTTAGGCATAGTTATGCCGACACTGGCATCCCCGCAGCCCTTTATGTTTCAACTGGCTGACGGTTCATTCATCTTTGCCTGTGTGGATAGCCATTGCACTAAGCCTGCAGCACGTCTTGGACAGCCACAAATGGTCACCTCCTTGACACCTCTTGTATAAGACGAATGTGACGTAAGATTTGCTATAACTAATAGCAGGTGTATCGGAGGGTTGTTGGTTATTGCTTGTATGTCCGGAGCTTTGTTTGGAATTGAAATTTCTACAATATGTTTGCCCAAGCGGGTTCTGAATCGTTCAAAAATTTTGAAGTATGCTTTATATGTAGCTCGCGTAGACGTGGGTTCCAAAAGCAATCATCATTAATGCCCGAGGTATTGTCCTGGTTCAACGGGAAAGGTTCTTAACATTGGTAGGGATTGTAGGCGGCCGATGAGACGGTGCGGCAGGGCCTACATTTATTTAAGTTGCGTTGTGGCGACAACATGGGCCCGAAAATATGGAGAGCACCAGTCGAGTGCGGCCGAGCAGCGCGGAAGCCGTGATGTCCGGAACTTCATTTTCATCACTAATAATGATGATGATAGGGCAGGGCCGGTGGCGATGATGCTGCCGCAAGGCTCCCCCCTCCCCCCCCCCCCCTAGCGCGCAGTGCGTGATGGAATAGTGGAGTAATTAAATGCGCGCGAAAAATGAATGAAAAGGCGGCCGATCAACCTGGTGGCAAATAGCCAGAAGAGGTGGAGAACTATGTACATATGTGCGTCCGCGGTCACAAAATGTTCGGTGGGCCGTCGAAGGTCAAACCATAGGAATCGAAAGAGGGACAGTCAAGGTCGGCGTTGGGGAGCGTCCGGGGGAGCTAGTAGCTTCGGGAGGCCTACACTGGGAGTTTCGTTGCCGTCGCAGGCGGAAACGACCAAATATGGACACCCTCCAACTACCCGCGACCAAAACGTTGACCGGTCAGGCAGACTAGAACAAAGAAGACCGCAGTCGGCCTCCGAGCCATCCACCACGTGCACTCTTGCCTGTTGCTTCGCTTGTGGGCGCCGCGTCTTCTGCTTCGAGCTGTCGACGCCGCATTAGGAGTTGTGCGGCTGAGCACGAGGACGCGCGCGTTCGATTCTCGGCCGCGGCGGCCGCTTTTCTGATGGAGGCGAAAAGCATAAACGGCCGTGTGTGCGAGATTTTGGCGCACGTTAAAGATGTAGTTGGTCGTGATTAGACCGCACAAACCTGATGCACCTCGCGACTGACTTGTTGTTCCCTGTCGACTCGCTCCTTTCATGACAGTGCGGAAGTCAGAAGTTCATCGGAGACAATTTTTTGCCCGCCCCCTTCGACTACAACGCGTTCGAGTTCGCAGAGCATTCACCACCCTTCTAGTGTCTCATGGGCCTCGCACATAAGCAACGTCGCTTCAAGCTATCATGACGGTCAATGGCCCATTGGCGCGCAGTGTGGGATGGAATAGTGTAAATAAATCCACGCGAAAAATGAATGAAAAGGCGGCTCCCTACATTTATTTAGGTAGCGTTGTGGTGGCAACATGGGCCCTGGAATCGGAGAGCCCCCGCGGAGTGCGGCCGAGCAGCGCGGAGGCCATGATGTTCTGAGCTGCGTCATCTTCTCTAATAATGATGATGATAGGGCACGACCGTTGGCGATGATGCCGCCACAGGCTTATGGCTTACTTAAATCAGATAATCGAAGGTACTCAGGAAGTGCTTACGAAGGGGGAGTGCTGAGTAAACAGGATCCCCTTTACACGCATGCGGAAGAAGCACACATGGGCTAGAGGTAGACAGCTTTGCTGTAAACCACAAAAACATCCTTCAGTGACCTTAAGAATGCGTGAGCCTCTCATCCCTCTTCGTTGACATCTCCGCATCTTGCTCCGGCTTTATAAGTCCGCGAAACACCGTTACGCACGACAGCAGCCCCCGCAGGAGCCCTGAACTAAGGACTTCTCCGCTTTCGAGCGCGAACCTCCTCTAACCAGAAATAAGAGAAGTTTTGCCACAACCTCGCCAATTATCGTACGGCTCATACGTCATGCAAATATTATTTGCGTACGAACTATTTTATTGGCCAGTTTATCCGCATTAGCAGCAGCAATGTTTGTCGGCAGCTTATTTCGTTGTTCACAAGTAGCCGCATTATGTCACCATCGTCCCCATTCTATCCCCTTTTCAGGCTAGTGGACCAAGCACGTATTTCATACTCGATTTTATGCAAGAGCATAGGGAAACGCAAGCGTCGGTGGCTAGAAAAATGAGAGGAGCGTTCGTATTCTACGAAACTCGGCCATCAGCTGCGCGAATGCAACAATGCCGCCGGAAGGGGGGTGTGACGCCAGCTGTCGCTTTATGGTACGCTGCTTTTTTTCACCCTTGGTGCGTAAATGAACCGTGTAATGTTTTGCCGAAATACACTTCGGATTGGTCAAGCAATAATAAAACACATGTGTACGCACGTGCATTAGAAACCTCGTCTGCAGTTTCGGCTGAAGGCGTCGTAGCCGAGATTGTGATTCTTCAAAACACAGTGGCAGTGGGACCGATGTCACTACTGTATGCCAGCAAAACACAAGGTGAAGACGTGGAGACTAATATATCAAAAAGAAACACTTTCAGGACTCTATTTCTTAACCGTGTTATTATTCTCCCTACGCATTGTTTTCGGAGCACAATGGTCTAAAAGTCCGTTGCCTCCGCCTGACGGAGCGCTCGACTGACCCTGGGCACTATTAACTCCATCGCGTAATAATCCCTTCAGGTGTAATTTCTGTTCAGATAAAATGCTTTTATAGTCGAGGCAAAACCTATGTCTGGAAACGCGAAGTTGTTGTTTATTATCGGCTGCAGGTTGGCGAGAATGCGATATTGCATTTTCATAGCACTACCCTCTAGGCACGGCTGGAAGCTACATGCTGTTTCCAAATTGGTGTGGATGTTTCCGATGGGACGCTCTCTCCGGCCAACAACAGATCGAGGTCGTGACGTCACAGTCAAAAGTCACGTGATAAAGACATTTTCGTCACTTCCTGGACCGTGGGCTTTTGTTTTACTTTTATCGCGAAGGCACTGCGCATACTATCAAGAAGCTATGCACTGCGGTAAGGTGTTTTTTATTACTATTGCGCAGGTACATACGCAATTCTCTAGCGGTAGGTTCGCTTTGGCGTTCGTTTGATGCCCGAGTTTGTGTCAGCGTAGCCGCGGGTCAACGTCGTGGACGGTTGCTTACATGATTGTCAAGTGTAGCGTCGAGCGGTTGGTTTATGCACGCGCCGCGTATCTGCTTTAAGCGTGTTGCTCATAATGCCTGTTCGACAGTCACTGACTCCACCATAACTCCGCTGTAGTACCAGTAATAGGCCCATAAAAAGTTTGGATGACCGATCGACCACCGCCAACTAGCGCCGCTTTCACCGCTAGCGCCAACAGGCTTTGCCGCAAGGAGTTGAAAAAATATGAGCGCTACAAGAACAACGGACGAGAAAGGCAAGCAGCTAGCGTATTTGCCGTCCGTTTTTTTCGTACGCTGTTATTGTAGCGCTCATAATTTTTTTTTATTTTGTCAATACCGTAGACCAACTCAACCAAAACACGTTTCGAAGTGAAAGGTTCTTTAGGAGAGCACTTTAATTTGAAAATATTTGTCCCCATTAAAAGATATTCCAATAAAACAGCTTTAAAGGCAGCAGAGTTTCATATCCTCGCAGCCCTGGTCTCTACAGCAGCTCCTATAAGAAATACAACTAGGAGGGTTACGGGCTTTTAGTTCAGACATTTTGTAGTGGTAGCAAATATTTCATTTCGTACGGAGTGCCTATAGCATTGCAGAAAAAGTGGAAGCAGCAGCAGTAACTCGGACAAGCTGTTTTGATACCACAGTTGAAGTAAGGTCAAGTGGCAGGCTTTATCCATTTTACACAAGAACGGAACCGATGGCTGTTTATTAAAGGGGTCGTGAAGAGAAAATGCATTGCTTAATTTTGACTGCTTGAACGACCTTTTAAGAATATAAATCCCAAATATTTTCACAATTCGTTGCTTCTGGAATTTAGGAGGCGTCGTTGAAATTCTCGTTTTGAGACGCATCGCAAGCGACCATGCGCGCACCGTCGGTCGGCAGCGCCACTAGAATGACGTCACGTCAAGTACATTTGAGAGTTCAACGTGGTTCAATGTTCTTTGTGGATAATGTTCTGCAAAGCTGCAAACCCGATATTTTAAAAATAATACATCCTTTATTCGTTGCCAAAAACAGTTTTCTATCCGCGTGAGCGGTGCCGTGACAGCTTGAGTTGTCTTGCAACCATTGCAGCTGAACTCAGACCTACTGGGTGTTTGTACAGTTTGTAGCAAGTTTCCCTGTCGAATTTCACGTTCTTTTGCTGAATTCTCTTCGGAATCTTATCTGTTTTGTATAAAATGGCCAAAGACCACTCAAGCAAAAAAAAAAAAAAAAAGTGCCCCGTGCCCGATTCGAATTTGCGGCCTCCAGGCCAGCCTAACGTAACTGCTGCATAAAAGCCTCTTCGCATTTGTAACCCAAAAGTCTGTCATGTTTTCATAAATTCTGATCAACCCAGAGCTTTAACCGCCAACTTACTGTTGAGCGCTCCTGCAGTAAGCCAAAGCGGAGCGTATACAATCAACAAAACAGCGTTAACAGCATTGTTTATTGCAGGAAGCAGGAAAGCAATCTTCGAACTGCATGATGTTGGGACTCGGCGACTGGGCGCTGTATCGCTGCTTGTCCCTAGTTATTTTTGCGCTTGATGAATGACTGTTGGATTGGTTCTAAGTTTCGACTATTCAAAGTTCCTTCGATAAATGTGTTTATGCATTAAACTCTCATTTTAAGCGTTCGGTGATGCATCTCGTCGGGTCAGATGCTTCACGTTCGCGCAACTCACATTGCAGGCTACGTGAGACAGACGTCGGAAAACTTGTGCAAGAATATCGGTTAGGAAAACGACAGTTTAGACTCGTGGAAACAGCGTAAACAGTTTACGGATGCCCAGTTTAGATTAAACGTGGTTACTTCTGCCTGCGCCACTCGCTGGTGTTGTTGTCTGAAAGTTCGACCAGTTGATCAGTCGTATCAGAGATCAGACGTCTCCCGTTCAGTTGCAGGGCGATTTTCATCATGGCGCCGATGTTGTAGCTTTATCTGACCCTTTGCAAGCCCTCTCTCTGCCGACATATCGTGCAGACGAGGGAGAAGTATGATTGGCTTCTTACTGGCTTACTGAAACGTCACTTCACGAGTTGAGGAGGAAAGCCACGGTGAAACTGTAACTGCATTTATTTAGCTATTTGCCGATATCGGACGGCGAAACGGGTATGCATTGTTTGTTTGTCAAGGTTCCACGGTTATAAGCGCACACACAACACAGTTTTTTTGAAAATCTCTTTACGATCCCTTTAAGTGGATGGCCTCCCCTGCTTTACTTGGCTTCCTTTGCATTCTGGCTGCCTGTTTGTGAAATCTACCCGTGGGTATTCTAATTCGTGTCGTGGTAGTGTTGTTCGTCCTCATACAACAATATTATAGTAATGATGTAAATCCGATTAAGGTAATATTATAGTAATTATAGTAAATCCGATTAAGGCGAGCTTTAATCTGTTAATTTATCAATTAATCGTTCGTGTTGGTTTCGAAAGAAAAATGACCAAAAATAATATTCTAATGGCATCCATACAATAATCATTCAATCATTCAATCAATCAATCAATCAATCAATCAATCAATCAATCAATCAATCAATCAATCAATCAATCAATCAATCAATCAATCAATCAATCAATCAATCAATCAATCAATCATTTATTTGCGTGCCCAGGAACAGCCGGGGGGGCCTTTGTGCTGGCGCACGGAAACAGAAACACACGAAACATAATGTACACATCTCTCAAATACAAAATAAAATACAAAATACAAAGGAAAAAAAACGAAAGGATAGCTTATGTTGAAGTTACGGAATGAAAGTGATTTAAGTGCATGAACTCAAGGATAAAAGACAAATGCAGAATAAGAGAAGTTGGCAGTTACGCCAATACAAACTCACAGACATGTTTGCGAAACAGAGTAGGGCAATCATTAAATATATCACGGTAATCCGAGTACCGATTGTACGTGCATTGCAGTCGGAACACAGGGCACAAGACACGCAGATAATTGGGGTTGCAAAAGGTATCATGTTTCCCGGTCCACTTTTGCGGCACATAAAGACGAACATGTTGTAGCAGCTCACCACAAGACACTATGCCGTGCATAATTTTAAAGAGGAAGAGAATATCAGCCTTGTTCCGCCTGGAAGTTAAGCATGATAGCGTCAATGAAGAGGGCGATCCAGGGTTATAATTACTACTATCGCCAAAGCGATGGTTGAAGATAGATATGAACTTATTTTGGACCCTTTCTACAAGCTTACGGTTTGTTTTGCTCGTGCTGTTCCAGACAACAGATGCATATTCAAGCTGAGGCCGACATATAGTTGTGTAGAGCTTGAGAAAAGAAAGCGGCTCCTTGAACTCCTTGGACACGCGACAGACAACGCCAAGCGATCGAAGAGCTCTACGAGTAATTACCTGAATATGTGGAGAGAAGCTCAGTTTACTGTCGAAAGTGACGCCTAGGTATTTAGCCTCTACCACACGTGGGAGTAATTCACCGTTGATTTTATAGGCAAACAAGATGTTGTCAGTCTATCTTATGTATGTCGTTACCTTAGTTTTAGATGTATTAATGAGGAGTTTGTTGCATGAGCACCAATGCGAGAAGGACGAGATTGCTCTATGGAGAGCGGAACAGCTGGCAGAGTTTTAAACAGATTTAAATATTTTTACATCATCGGCATATAAAAGAAAATTACAATCAATAAATATTGTCGCGACATCATTTATAAAGATTGAGAAGAGAAGTGGCCCGAGCACTGAGCCCTGAGGGACACCACTGGTGACCTCATAGGAAAGAGAAGACTGTCCATTTACATGCACGAAACATGACCTATCACATAGATAATTGCATATTAGAAATATCAGGGATGGTTGTATATCAAGCTCAGATAGTTTTTTGGCTAAGAGCTCGTGGCAGACGACATCAAAAGCCTTGCCTAAATCAAAGTAGAATACATCAAGTTGACCTCTCCCTTGCACAGCTTCCGAAGCATGCAGCATGAAGTTGACGAGATTGGTAGTGGTCGATCGGCCCGCGAAAAAACCATGCTGTTCAGGTATTAATGTGGTATTTATACTGAATGTGAGTAGTTTATGCAGTATTGACTCAAACAATTTAGAAGCAGCACATAGAATAGATATCGGTCGGTAGTTCGTGGGGTCCAATTTTGAACCTGTCTTAAATACAGGAACAACCCTTGCATTCTTCCATCGAGCGGGGAACTTGCCAGACTTGAGAGAAGTTTGAAATATACACGTCAATACTGGAACTAGGATATCACCAAACGCTTTCAGTACGGCAGAAGGAATGCCACCAGGGCCGCATGAAAATGACGATTTCAATTGTTTCAGAGCTTTCAAAACGAGACTTTCCGAAACCAACACTTCTGAGTTTTTACAGTAACCTAGAGATTGTGGAGGGGGGCAAGCTGCACTGTTGTTGCCGTAATAATAATAATAATAATAATAATAATAATAATCAATCAATCAATCAATCAATCATGTTTATTTGCGTGCCCAGGAACAGCCAGAGGCCTGAGTGCTGGCGCACGGGTAGTTACATGAAAACAAAATACAAGAAGCATATAGCAAGAAACAAACAAGCGACAAGACACACACACAGGGCGGAGCCTGGGTACAGGTAAAAAATACAAAAAGAAGATGCCTATGTTGCTCTGCCTGTCGTAAAGGCCACACGACAGGCAGAGCAACAAAGTTTGACAATAATACAACAAAAACAACGGCAAGAGTTTAGAGACAAATGATAAGACGAACAAATGACAGTAAACAGTTTCAAAAATAGGCAACTATCAGTTGGAAAGACACAACCGCAGAGAAATCAAATTCCAGACAAAAAAGAACGACAGACATATCATAGGTGCTTAACATACTGTATTCAACAGCGTTGTACGGTAAACTGTAAAGGATTTCTGAAAGATGTCAAGGCGTTCAAAGAAGCGGTTGTAACAATTCTGTATTCTGCGCACAGGAGAATGATTGGAGTTGCGCGCAGCGGTCAAGAACGGGCGATGCGACCTGGTGGGCCTTTGTGGTACACTAAACTCTAAACAGTTAAGCAGGGCTGCGCAAGAAAGGTCACCATGAACAATTTTGTGAAGAAATGTAAGGTCTGCACGCATACGTCTGCAGTTCAAGGAAGGGATGGAAGGGACTATGGATAAGTCAGAATCAGGATGAAAACTGTGATTGTGATGACGGTGCTTAAATATGGATAAAAACTTCTTCTGCACACGTTCTATTAATTCACTACTAGATTTGGAGATGCCGTTCCAGGCAACAGAAGCATATTCTAACTGAGGTATACATATTGCATTGTATAGCATTAGAAATGGATCTGGAGAAGAGAATTCCTTTGTAATCCGACACACATTTCCAAGGCTTCGGAGTTCTCGCCGGGTGATGAGCCTAATATGAGGAGAGAAAGAGAGGGTACTGTCGAAAAGCACCCCTAGGTCCCTAATCTCCTCAACCTTTTGCAGAGGAGCTCCCTCAATACTGTAGGAAAACAGCAGACGGTAGGTTTTCCGGCTGTAGGTGACAACCTTTGTTTTAGTGGGGTTTAAAATTAGGCAGTTTTTCCTGCACCATACGGATAATTCCGACACATCCCTCTGCAAGGCACAGCAGTCCTGAACGCCGGTAATGTGCCTAAATAGTTTGACATCATCAGCATAGAGAAGAAAAGAAGAGTTTGTTAACACTGTTGAAACATCATTGATAAAGACAGAAAACAATAATGGACCCAGCACGGAACCCTGGGGTACACCACTTGTTGCAGGGTAAACACTAGACTTTTTGTAGTTAACATCTACATAAAAGGACCGGTCAAGGAGATAGTTGGACAACAAGGCAACAAGGCTTGCGTCTACACTGGACTTAGCAAGCTTGTTAATTATTAACTGATGGTTCACCACATCAAACGCCTCACTGAGGTCAAAATAAATAACGTCCAACTGGCCGTTTTCACAAACTGCAGCCGAAGCCTGTGTCATAAAGCTTGCAAGATTTGTGACTGTCGATCGACCCGAGAAAAAGCCGTGCTGATTTGGTATCACAACGTTCTTGACGCAGGCAGCAAGAACTTTGTGCAGAGCTGACTCAAAGAGTTTTGAGGCGACACAAAGGAGTGAGATCGGGCGATAGTTAGAAACGGCTGACTTATCACCAGACTTAAATATTGGAAAAATTCGACCGATCTTCCGTGCACGAGGAAATTTACCTAAAAGTAAGCAGTTATTATATATGGAAGTTAAGACAGGCACAAAAATGTTCCCGTAAGCCTTCATGAGAGCTGCTGGAATTCCATCTGCACCACAGGAAAATGATGGTTTCATCCGTTGAAGGCTATCATTGACAATTTTTTCATCGAACCTAAGTGTGTTAAAATTAGAGTTATTAAGCGATAGGCGTTCGTCGTTGCCATCTGGCAGTTGAAAGACAGAGTGAAAGTACTGAGCAAAACTGGTGGCAACATCCTCAACCTCTTCACCATCGGAATTAAGCAGGCTAACGTGTTCTTTAGACGCCTTAGAACGGCCGCGTACATACCTCCAGAATTCAGCCTGTTTCTGAGACGCAGCAGCCTCTAACGATTCTATATAGAGCTGGTGGTCACGCCGGTAGAGGATTTTACAAAGTGAGCGATACCGACTAAACTCCGCTTTCCACTTGTCAAGCCCAGAACGCTTGGCCTTTTTGTGGGCGCTATCCTTAAGTTTAAGCGAACTTCGAAGTTCTTTAGAAAACCAGTGGGGAAATTTGGAAGGAACAGGCTTATAACAAGGGATATACTTTTCCATGCCACTTCTGACTATTTCGGTAAAACGTCGAACCTGTTCGTCAACATCATTGACATTCAAAACACTAGACCATTCAGCAGATGAATAAAAGTGATACAGCCCAGCATAATCTCCACGCTTGAAAGCATATCGCGGGACTGAACAATTGTCAACACCACCAGAGCGATGCTGGGTCGCGACCGAGACAGAGACAATAAGAGGGGGGTGAAACTTGTCGGGGTGCACAAGGGATATTTCGGAGGCACACACTTGTACGTTTTTTAAGTTTGAGAAGCACACATCTAGAACATTACCACAAGAGTTTCTATGCGGCAAAACTGCTGCATGGAGGTGAACGACTGAAAATCTAATAGCATGCTGCATTTCTGCGCTGCATAATGGTTTTTGTGCTCAAAGGAAAGACCGTTCCAGCGAATACCTGGGGTGTTGAAGTCTCCAAGTATGATGAGCTTATGGTTGGAGTGTGCATTTGAGACATTTTCTATGAATGTGAGTGTTCGATTAAATTCAGAAGGTAATACATCCGGGGATATATAGAATGCACCGATGAGTAGCTTCTCGCCCTTCGTGAGGCCTACCTCAAGCCAGACTGATTCGTCTAGGGTCTCGAGGTCAGCACGCCGCATGCACTGCACTGAATGATCAACGGCAACGAGAACCCCGCCACCTTTTTGTTTAGGTCCAGTTAATTTTCTGTCGCTTCTAAAGATTTGATAGTTAGAAGGGAAATAGTCGGAAGACGAGATATCATCGGAAAGCCAGGTTTCAGTAATGACAACAGCAGAAAATTTAGAGCATACAATATTTCTAATAAATTCAGAGGACTTAGTTCGTAGACCTCGAGTGTTTTGATAGTATATGTCGAAACTCTCGTACTTACTGATCATTTTCAGTTATTTCAGAGCTGTGCAGCATACCAGGGTGGACCTTGCCTTGAAACGGCTTGAAAAGGCAGCCTTTTGGCCACATAGACGGGTCGCTCAGGCGCCTCAGGCGCCTAAACCCTAAATGATATTAATAATAATAAAATGCTTCTCTGTCCCAACAGTTTTAATTGCTATCATCTCTGAGCATACTTCCATTGTTTTCTGTTGTAAAGTCAGGCAGGTTATTTGAACGCAAATATGGTCCTCGGCATGCACACACTTTCAACGCGGTCCTCCTGTTTCGGTTTGCTCACATGACTTCGACCGACTAAAAAATTAATCGCAACTAAAGCATTAATCGGAAAGTCGATCGATCAATCGCCCACCCCTAATACATAGTCCATTCAAAAGCACTACATAACATTCAACGGGCCGCAATTTGTGCCTTTTGTAATTTGCAGTGGGGATAAAAATTAAAATTTGCCACAATGTGCTGCAAACACCTCAAACACTTCAGACAGAGGAACGTAAACGGGATCACCAGCACTGTCTTTTCAGTGTGTGTGTTGGTAATAGCTGAATTGTTTTTGTACCACCTTCAGCAGTTATAAGGGGACAGTGCATGCCCATTAGGTGAAGCAGAAGCCACTGAATGAAGATATTTACTTTCTCTAAGGAACGGTTTATTTTCAAGATGTCCCAAGCCTCGAATATTCCACCCTGTGCTCCCACTTCCCCCACTTGACCTAGCGTCTTCCTAATGTAATAAAGGCTATCTCCTCCTTCTCCTCTAAGGGCACTGCATGCAGTTTTTCTCTTCTAATAAAGCCTTTGCACTTTATTGAGTAAAGTAGCCACACCACCACGCATGATAGGTTTGATATACAGTGCAGTTACCTAACTCTGTGCTTGTGATGTCGGCTCAGAAAAAACTTCACTGAAACAAACATTGAAGCCAACTCGTGTTCTGAGGCCCTGTTGCACCCAACATTGACTTTTTTTCCAGGAAATTCAATTGCAATAAAAAGTTGTGCCCGAACAGCCTCGTATTTTTTCCAATTTTTTTTGTGCATTATACTACTCGCTTTTTCTCAATAGATGTTAACTCTGGATGGCTAGTGTTAGTCTCACTTGTAGCGTACGGCCTAATTATTAGGTGAAGCCATGCAGACTTTTAGTGGGTGATGTATGGATCTCTCATGTAGCTGACCAACGTGACCTTTCGGGCTACTTCACACATGTAAAGTGCAAAATTTGGATCAGACAAAGAAGGATGACATGAACAAGTGCTCCTTCCAACTAGGATTTATTGGTAAGATACACTCGCATATATACAAGCAAAATTTTTACAAGAGACAAAGGATGACAGGAACAAGTGCAACTAAGTATTACTGGTAAAGTACAATCGTGTATAACCGTGTGTAAGTACAACCATGCGAACATCAGTAAAAAAGCAAATTCGACCACACAAAACAGTTGTGCACAGGCACAGTGACGCAGCTCATGCCCTGATGTACAAAGTATAACTAGAGAACGGAACCTAAGGCAAAATTCCCATTTTTTTCCTGGAGTCCATGTAAACTTTGTTCAACGTATAAGCACGAAGTACAGGAATTAAATTAATCAACTGTTGATAGTGCCTATAAGGGCCTATTTTTAGATTCGTGTCTATATTGGCTTTTTGATGCCCTAAAACTGCCTTTTTAGGATTGCTGAGTCCATTTTACGTAACGTGTTGCCCCAAAACATACTAATCAGAGTCAACTCTTCAGAACCTATACCTGCTATCAATGTGCAAAGACATTATAAAAATTCCCAACTTACTGACTCATGCATATGGATTTCAGTGGACAGAGGATTACATGTGTCCAGCTAGATTGAAAAAGTGTGAGGGCCACTCCAACTGGAAGCCTTTGGGGAGAAACTTCCTCCTCTCGGAAACAGTGCAAGGAAGGAAGCAGATGCATCGGCCACTTTGAGGGCAGAGATTCTTTAGTCTTAAGAAAGCAGTAGGACCTGAAGGCAGTAATTAGGCAACGAGTCTGGTATGGTGAGGGGAAAGTTTGGTCGGGAAAGTGGTTAGAAGCATTCAGGCTGTGTCTTTGCAATCACCGGATAGAAATATTGAATAGTGACCATGAATATGCTGGAAGGCTCAAAGCATCTTCCTGTGCCAGTGCTTTACTGCGCTGATTGAGCTAGTGTACATGTGTGTTCCTGCGTTGAGCATTTGCAGTTTTGACAGCACAATGCACAGCTGAGAGTTCCAAAGGTGATTGGAGTGACAATATGAGTACAGCAGACTATTGGCAACTTGATGGGGAAGGCTTGCATAGGTGACTCTTCCTTCTCTCAGTGGAACGGCTGCTTCTATGGGCAACCCAAAGTGGGTCTCGGAAATAGTAGTCATGGGTGTATAATGCCATGGCAAAAGGTGTTTTGGTCAGGGAAGGCTCGCCATAAAAATAAAAATACAGCGCTATGACCACTCACAGCTGGATCAACTTCGCTTTGATCTGATTTATTAAGTTTGTGATGATACTGAGCTGGGTGTGTTCCTGCGGTAAGAAAACAGAGGGACAATAAAATACCACGACACTGCAAATGACTTATCTGTTAATATTCTCGTCCTGTACCATCACTGGGTGCAATTAGGCCAGGTAGGGCAGTTACAACTGCAGGAGGTGCATATAAGACAGGGTCAACACTTGCTGTAGCTATAAGGCCTGCGACGTGCAGTTATCAAACTTTACATGCCTTCAGCTTTCCGCTGATTTACGATTTAAAGTTTGCTCTTTTCACCAATTAGGCAATGTAAAATAGTATGTATGCAATATGTAATAGTATGTATGTAAGGTACTTGTATTTGGAAGCCCGCATCATACAGCTGCCTGCAAAAAATTGCTGCCCGTGCAAGCGTCGCACTCAGCCATCAAGAGCGCAGACATCAAGGGCGATAGCAAGCTAAGTGCAATGGCTAATCTCGCCTTTACCATAAAACAAATTCTCCGTTAGTGGTACTGACCTCTTCAGCGCTCATTAAAGGTTTTTTCTCTCTCTCTCTCTCTTTGTCGCCGTGGAATTCGTAGATGTACCGGAACACAGTGAGCTCGACCACATCTCGTTTGCGCATTTACCTGTCACCGCAATAACAAGCCGAATGTGGTACGTCCAGCGTGGAACCCCAATGCACACAATCATTTCCACATCCCTGAATTCGCTGCATCACAGCATGGCATATCCTCGCTTGATGAACTTTTTGCGGCATGTTGTTGCTGACGGCAACGTGACTTATTTTCTTGTAGGATATGGGGGCGCACAACTAGTGGTGTCACACTTCGTCCTCGATTGTTTGGAAAAAGATCGGTGTCGTCGTGTTGTCGCCGTTTCGCCGGCGAGGGCTCAAGCTGACGGCTTCATTCGTGAGCTGGCTCAGAGAAACAGACAACGCGATGCCGAGGGACACTTCGACGATACACTTACTTGATTTAAGTAACCAGCCACGACAACGTATTAGGCGGGTATCATCTACGTGGGAAGAAACAAACTCGGGCACAGAACAAATTCCCAGGGGCAAAATGACGCAATAACAACAATAACAAAAAACGGCGAAGCGACCGTAGCGCTCACACACAATGCCTTTGGCAATCGTCTCTACATGCTTTGGGTGAAGCCTTAGGTGAAACGCCTCACCGCAGTGCATGGCTTCTTGATGCTATGCGCAGTGCCTTTGTGATAAAAGTAAAAACAAATAAAAAGCCCATGGCCCAGGAAGTGACGAAAACGTCTTTGCCACGTGACGTTTGACTGTGACGTCATGACCTCGATCTGTTGTTGGCCGGACAGAGCGTCCCGTTTCCGATAGGCTGAGTCAGTGTCTGCAACTGTTTTTACCGTTTCCGCTAGTTTCATACACGTTCATCTCCGGTCATAGTTTTATCCACACTCTTTGTGAGTCAATCGCTATTTTGTGTTCTTTTGTGTTTTTTTTTTTCTGCCCGTGAAGGTTTACTTTTTATGTTCTATCTCGCAACCCCTTTTAAAAATCTAGTCATTGAGCTACCCTCGAACGCCATTTTGAAGTGTATTTGAGAGCATTCCTAGAATTAACTCATGAGGAGGGCAGTTGCTCAGCCGAAACATTTGGAACAAATCAAGATAGACATATGTTCCCGCCATTTTTGCCTGTCCTTGTTTCTTCTCGTGCTGCAGCTACTTCAAAAAGACATATTACCCACATTTAAAGAATGTTCTATTGCTGCTGCAGACCGAAATGGGCCCTGTGGCGTAAAAGTTTTGCGTGTACTTGTTGTTTCCTAAAATGTTTTATTGCCGTGAGAAATGTTTTTTTAAGACTACCTTCACTTGTGTGTTTGGCTGAGTGTTTTAGTTTATTTATCGGGTTTTGAAATTATTAGCACACACAATATTGTAAGTGGTCTAAAAAGGTTTAAAACCACCTAAATTGACAACAGAATCGAAAACATAGCAATATCATAGCAAAACATAGCAAATCAGAACTTAAACTACCATTAGCTGTTCCGTGAGAAAATACCTCTGAATATTATCATAACTAACTTTATAATTGATTCCTACAGAAAACCTGTATTTTTTCAATACTTCAGCTCTGGTTCTCTAAGCTGAAAAATTTTGGATTTGAAAAGGATAGCCAAACTGACACTAAGCTGATACAATCGTTTTTCGATTCGTTTGTCGCCCATGTCAGTTAATTTCCTCTCATGAGAAGTGCCTTAGAGGGCTAGTGACCCAAAATATGCTAAAAGTACTCACAAATTTTACCAGAACAATGAGGTAAACAATGTCATTCTGGCATTACGCAGGCGTCGCCAATGCATCAGTACAAATAATATATACAAGTTAGGGTGTGAGGCTGTTCAGGTGCTTCACGTGTTCACATAATCTTGGTTTTAAGTGCAAGTTCAACAATCAAAAACTTTTCTGTATCTGGATTCTGTGACTGATTCTCCCATCTGAACCAGACCTCGCATTGTTTGCACTAAATATATCCCCGATTGGAAGAGCATTTTCTAAGTTGAAGTTGTATTCTGAATTATTAGCGGGATTTCAACTTCTTTTGCACACAACGAACATGTAAATATTTTAATATAAGTGTGTAAAAAGGACAGGGGGGTAGGGATAGCGAGAGAGAAAGTTGGCATCCCATAAAAATTGAATACGCAACAAAACCACCATTGGTACGTACATCTTTTATGTCAAAGATCTTGTTGTCCGGAACTACGGCTCCTATTAATGTACTAGTCCCGAGTAACAACAGCGCTGTGCTGAACCAGGAAGCTTTCACCATGGCTTGTAACTCCGGCGTAACTATTTTGAGTGTACTCTGTAAAACAGTAATACATGCGGTATATCACAGGTGGTTGTCGAAATGCTGAACTAAGTAGTGCCCAACTCAATACACTCAACTAACCCCGCACGGGGCACCTTGAGTAATCTTGGTGATGGTATTAGCGACACCGCGGACCCGGACCCCCATACTCACGCTGTAACCGACCGTGGTAATGAGTTTTAAGGTGAAGGGTAGAAACCACAAACGGTGGCCGTCGGAGCCCAGGTCAAGCTCCGGCGGATGGGCTCCCTGTCTGTTTACCAGGCAGGGAGCTCCGGGAACTCTCTCGGTATCAGGGTAACCCTAGCGAAGGAAGTACCTCCGTCCCCTGCTTCCAATACCTGCTGTATAGTATGTTTCAAACCCCCCTTCAAACATGATCGGCCCCCGAAAAGGGGCCGCACCGAAGCATCTTTTCCACCACTCTCAACAACTATCTTTTCAAAGCCTGATAACTATACTCGTTTTTGGGTGATTGAGTCAGCTGACTCAGCAAGACCTGTAGCGTCTAAGTCTGTATTCGTGATTTCAAAATTCCTGCATAGCATTCTCGGTGATAAGTGTGAGGCTAAAAAACTCAAGACGGGAGAAAGCCTTGTTGAGGTCAACACAGAAAAACAGGCCGACAACCTCCTTCCCCAAACCCGCATCCTCGATCTGGACATCACTGTCACACCCCACCGAAGCCTGAACAGCTTCCAGGGTGTTATATCTGAGCCAGACCTGCTGACCGAAACTGGCCAGTTTTTAGCAAACTCACATTCATTCCTCAAATCAAGCAACTGAAGCATAAATGTCTCAAAACAATGAATATCCTTAAGGTCCTCTCACACCAATCATATGGTGCCGACAAAGAACTCCTGCTACGTCTGTATACTGCTTTGGTTGGGTCTCGTTTGGACTATGGCAGTGTGGCGTATGGGTCGGTGACAAAAAAGCATTAAAAGAGTACTGACACGAAAATTTCATGTTCCACTTTTATTGCTTTTATTGATGCCTAATGATCTGGCGAGCCAGAAACAGCACTTCAAATACTTCAGCGCGCGATAATTAATTACATGGAACGGCCTGAAAATCGTTTGTTTCAAATTCCCGCGCTTTCATCCCGAAAGGCGCATATGACAGAATCCCGGCATGACCTCAGCACTTTGTAAGGATGTCAAAACACTGGGGAGGCCGGTGGGGACGTTGTTTCGACCGCGCCCCCAACCCTCCCACTACCTGGCTGGAGGTGACCGGGAGCTCCTCACCCGAGCTACAGCTCCTGACCACAACTAGGGCTCAATATTACTTGGCGCGCCTTCCCCACCTAAGGGACACTCGCTAGGACTAAGCCTCGCCTGTAATAAAAGTTTCTCTCTCTCTCTCTCGACCGCGCCGTCACCGGAGCTGAACGGCTGAGCTGCCTGAAGGTGCTAGGCCTACAAATGCGGTGGAAATTCGATAACCGCTTTCAAGAAAAGTCCTGATGGCGAATTCTAGTGCGATTCCGGGCTATATTATTACTTCCTTTCCCATGAGTGGAAATTTATTTTTGCCAACAGTGCCTTCCTGGGCAGCGGTTATGCCTCTGGCGCTGGCTACGTGCACCCGTTTGTGAATGCGCCGGTGGCCACTCGCCGCTCGCGGGGCCGCGCGCGTGAAGTGACGTCACGAGTTTTTGACGAGGACTGTCGCGTCACTTCTTTTGCCTTTCACGGGTTGATGTCATGCTGATGGCCATTTGCTGAGTGCCGCTACGCGCGCTGCTCCGCCGGCGCGATAAATGAGATCCAATTAAAGCATGTTCTTCTCGTCGGAGGCCGCTCATATTTCAGCCAGGTTATTTTGTTGAGTAAAGGAAGCGAACTGTGCAATAATATTAACGCAGAAAATTGGTGTCAGTACTCGTTTAAGAATGCTCGACTCAGTGCTACACTTGGAACTTCGCCTTGCGTCGGGTGCTTTCCGCACTAGCCCCGACTAAAGCTTGTATGCTGAGCGTAACACGTGGTGCCTTGAGGACCAATGAACGTACATGGAATTGCTCTACGCTTTTAAAATATAATCGCTGAATAACCATCATTTTAAACCTGTTTTAATAATACATCCGCATCTACACTGTTTATAAATCGCCCGTCCGTTTCTTTGCCGTTCTCACTTAGAGTGAGACAGGAAGCCTCGGGTTTCAACATCTCTTTTTTAGACATTTACACATCTCTGACTGACGTTTTACCGCCCTGGCAGCTTAAATCTGTATCTTGTGACTTGCCCTTCATAGAAATTGATAAAACCAGGTGTAAGGTCCACTTATGAGGTCAGTGGCAAGGCGTGCAGGCTGCGCGTGAGAACCCGCCACTCTGTCTGGTGGCTCAACACTGCGGAGTCTACGCGGCAGCCGTCGCCAATTCGTCACGGCGCGCACGGAAGACGGATTGTCTGGCCGACCGAATACCAGGGGGACAATCCCCAACTAAAGACGGAGACGGCACCGCGGGGTTCCGAGAACCATCGGCATGGCACGTGGGGGAGGTGTGATTACCGACTTCGGAACGAGCGCCGCGCGAGCCTCTATTGTTAATGCGCCCCGGTCAGCACGACGCACAGTAGCGCCTTTCGCGCTCACCCTTCGGGGTAGTACGCGCCTGCTGGCCCGCCAGCGGTCCGTTGACCCAAAGTTGGCGGCGACTCATTGAATATTCCGTAGCGCGCTGAGTGACAGCTGTCTACGCGAATTCGGGCACTCCCTTACGCGTGTACCAACGCTACAGGGGCGTTCTCGAGATAGAGTGAGCTCGGGGTGTTATAATGCCGAACTGGGCCGTTAGAAATCGTTCTTGTCTGAGCGCCGAGCTGGGCAGTTCCCGGCGGGACAAGGAGTCGTGAACGTTGAAGCTAGGTTGGGATTTCTGAGCCCCCTAGGCTGGAGGTTAGGCTCGCTTCGGAAGTTTAGGGTTCAGCGCCGTACCAGGCAACTAGACGGATCCTGCGGCGAGACAGGGTCTCGGCCGTTGTTTCTCGAGCGGTTTGTTTACGCTTCGAGAATAGGAGAGTTAGACGAAGTTGAGGAGCTCGAGTGATTTGTCCGCACTCGGAGCTAGCGTCCAACTGAAGTTTGAAGTTTTTCCTTTTAGTACTCATGTACCAAGTAATCCTACTGTAAATAGCTGTATATAAACCTTCATTTCACATAATCAACCTCAACGCCTCGAGTTCGGGAATTCGACCGCCATCTCCAATAACTTCACCACCATCGCCCTGCCAGCCCCCTGCCAAATCAACCGGAGCCCGGGCGATTGGGTTCCTGATCGACACCGGAATTCTGGAAACGAACCACAACCATCTTTTCTCCAGGGTACCACAAACTGCTATTTTGCAGCACTTCTTGTTCCTGCAGTATTAGTATAAATGTTCAGAGTTTTATATTGACGCATCAAACACAGAAACCATGGTGTCTTGCGCTGCTCATGGACCAAACTTTGATGCATGCAGAACCATGGGCACATACACCACAATTTACTCAGCTGAAGCATATCGCATTCTACCCATTGCACAACACATTCTTGAACACAAAATTCCAAATTCCATCATATATACTCATTCCTTGAGTGTTGTGCGCGCATTGGCACCACACAAGCCGTGCAAAAACGCAATTGTCAATATGGTCCTCAACACTATCATGTCTATATATGCCCGAAAACTCTTTCTGGTCTTGTTCTGGGTTCAAGGCCACGCTGGGATTGCTGTCAATGAGGTGGCTGATAAGAGGGCGGTTTCCGCCGCACTCAGGAACACAGTAGATATAACACTACCACACAGCGAGCTAAAAATTCCACAACACCTTCGTAACAAATGGCAAGCACAATAAAATGAAGAGAGAGATAACAAACTACATGTAATAAAGCCACACTTGGACGATACCCAATTGACTCACACAACAGACTGTGGGAAGCGCCTTGGCACGATACCTTCTGGGCTAGAGGGTGTTACTCGGAGCCCCTCGCCGCGCGATCGCTTTCCTCGCCCTCCTCGCCTGCCGTGCGGCCACAGGGCCTCAAGACTTGGAGACGTCGGCGCCCGAGGGGATGGCGCTGGTGGACACAGAGAGCGGTGGGGGGTGATGCCGTGCGGAGGCACGCGCGGGAGACTCGGACTCGGGACGCTGAGAGTTGGTGTGTGTGTGTGCCCGGACGGGTGACAACGAGGTGGAAGATGTAAGTAAAGAGGTCTTTCACGCAAGCGCAGTGTGCCTCATTCCTTGGCATGCCGTAGAGAGTAGGCGCACATCTGGCGCCCAACATGGGGTTGATGTCAAGCCCACCAGTGGACATTTGCTCTCTGCGGCTGCCGGGAAGGGGCCCACTGCGGTTTGGGACGGCATTCCTTTGTTCCGGGAAGGAAGCGCCATTTTGGCAGTGGGAGACCAGGGCTTTGAGCCGTGTAGATGCATGCCTGAAGTTTTTCTTGCGTTCCTTTTTTCTGTTGTATGGTTAACGGCCTGAGTGGTTACATTGCGAGTGTATTTAGCGTTTGTAGGGATATCAGTCGTTTGTGTATTTTGACGTGTCCCTACTGTAGTTTTTTTGTATTTTAATGTGGCTGTAGTTCAGCCCCGTTGGTCCAATGTATTGTCTTGACGTTTTTGTGGGGTGTGTTTGTCGCGTTGCGTATGTAGTTAGCGCGGCTTGCGCTGTATCTTCGCGTCTACAGCATGGCGTGGTTGAGCCAGCTTTTGTTGGGTAGTTCGCTGGCAATGGCTCCTACCACACACAGAGAGACGGGAGAGAAGCAAGAGCCGCAGGGCTCGGCGGGAGACTCAGCGGCCGCTGCGCAGGAGGCGGCTGATCAGTTGCAGCCCGCAAATCTCCCCTGAATGATGAGGCAGATGACAGGGATGTTCACGGAGATGAACCGAATGCTCAGTTCGGCGCCAGCGGCTCCCAGCGCGGGTCCTGTAGTGCCAGTCTCGAAGCCGCGTTTGAATATCGAGGTTCCCTCCTATTCCGTCTACGGAGACGTGAAATCCGTTTGCGAATACCTGCACCAGCTGGATTCGTATCAGACTGCGGTAGGCGTATCGGATGATGACGTGCTGAGGCAGGTCCTGCCCGTGGCACTGGTAGGAAGCGCTGCGCGTTGGAGGCGCTGCCAACCGGCTTTCGAGTCGATGGCAGATTTTAAGGACCGCTTCCGCGCTGAATTCCCGCCACCTGATTACGAACAACGTATGAGGGACGAGCTTGCCCTTCGCACGCAGCACCCCGAGGAGAGCCTCCTCGATTACGTGCGGACGATGCAGGAGCTGTACGAACAGGCCGACCCCGAGGTAGCCATCGCGGTCAAGGTAGCCCGCGTGTGCAGACAATGCCACCCACGTTTCAGACCGTACTTGCGGGGCCAAAGTTTCTGCAACAACAGCCCCGTTTACATTGACCCGACGAGGCCGCGTTGAGTTGAAATAAACAGGTTTTTTGGACTCGACGCACTCATGTATAAGCGGACGCGGTGAGTCGAAAAGCCGTCGGGGCGAGTCTGTTCGACTCGCAGGCAGGGGGTGGGTTGACGCGCTCGTCGGGCTGAGTCGGCGGGCGGTGGGGAGCTGAATACCGTATTTGCACTATTATAACGCGCCACAGGTTGTACCGCGCGGGTAGGTTCGCGCAGGAAAATCTGAAAAAATAATTGGACGTCGGCTTTACCGCGCAGGTGTAAAATACATTACAATACTTGCCTAGAAGAAGATCTTATTTTGCGTGTGAAACTGTGGCAGCCAAAAATAAACTGTGCGTCGTAAACTTGCTTATCTAGCTCCTGCAGTAAATAAAACTATAGCGGGGAACATTGAAGCTGTTTGTGATTTGAAGTGTCTTGAACTTCATAATTCTACGTGTGATGGGCTAATTGCTGTAGTAGAACAATGTTTAGCAGCTGACCAAAATGTGTCATTCAGGAATTAGTACGACGAAATTCACTCACATGATATTGACGGATGTTTTTATTGGATTGAGCTGGAATTTAGGAGGACCTCGTGCCTATGGCAACGTTGCTGGCCGATTTAAAACCTGTTTCGGTTTTGAGCCCCATTGTAACGCGCACACAAATTTTAATGGTAGCTTTTAGCAAAAAAAGGAGCGTGCTAGAATCGTAAAAATATCGTAGCTCCTCCTCCGGCAATCACCCGGCCCCCTCGCCTCGAGTCTTTGAATGGAGCTCATGTATACGCGTGAGGGGTCGAGGTAGCTAAACCCGCCAGTCGACTCGACCCTCCCTCATCGGGTCCATGTATCCGGGGCTTCGAGGCCTTCGCACAAGAAGCGCGCGTAATTCAGGCGGATTTACTCGCCGAGCTTCGCTACAGGTTGCCGCCGAGACCAGAGGAATCGCTCGAACCGGGTTGCGCCTGGTCGGGAGGGGGAGACGATAACTCCTCGGTCAGAAGCAACACAGGCGACGGAAAAGGGAGGCAGGACAAAACGACCCGTTTGTGCTGGTTTTGTCATAAGCCTGGGCACTTCTCCCGTCAATGCCCCGAGAAAATGCGTAGCACGCAGGGAAACTCGGATCGCCGGTGGCGGTGAAGGGCGGTAGCTTGTCGTCGCCGGCGGGAAGCGAGAAGGGGGGGCCAGGCAGAGGGGGTGCGAGGGAGCCCCCAGAGCACCCCGGCGCTGGCGCCGACAACTGCCCCCTCCGCATGCAGGGCGCAGGCAGACCCCTCTCCGTCTGCCGCAGGCAGACCCCTCTCCGCAGGCAGACCCCTCTCCCGCTTCTAATGACAGCACCCCGGCGCTGGCGCCGACAACTGCCCCCTCCGCATGCAGGGCGCAGGCAGACCCCTCTCCGTCTGCCCCATTCATGCGAGTGCAATTTGTCGGTCAAGCACTTTTTGCACTGGTCGACACAGGCTCGACGGTGTCTCTAATAGGAGACGAAATGTTTGAGGCCTGTCGGAGAAGGAGAATCCGGGAAAGGCCCGCCGAGACACCCTTTAGCTTAGCAGCGGGTTCGCCAAAAGCAGAGGGAGCTGTGGGACTCCCACTCGGTTTTGATGGCAGATAGCGCAGACAGCGTTTTGTTTGCTTGCCTGGTTTGTCTGTTCCAGTCATACTGGGGAGAGATTTCCTCTCGAGGGAGGGTGTTGTGCTCGATATGGGGAGGAACGGCTATCAGTAAGGGCCGCAACCCCCTTTCTTTCTTTTCGCGAACGCGCCGATGCACGGTTTGCCGCCGCACGGGGCAAATAAACTCTATTGAGCTGCGGAAGGCCAGGGAGAGGCGTTAGGAAAGATGAGCACTGATGTAGAAGATGTCGTCGCATCCTTTTCAGGATCCGATGATCAGCGCCGAATGTTGGCGGAAAGTTTCCTCCCCTTATCGGAAGGAGGCGGCGGAAGCGCGCGCACCGAGTTGAGCGGTTTCATCGGTGGCGCGCGGCGCCCCGAGAGGGGGAGGAAAGTTGTTGGAGACATTCACTCATTTCGGCTTCCCCTCCGACCTGACCACTGACAATGCTTCATATTTCACAAGCAAAGTTTTTTCAGACTGTTGTCGAGCGCTGCCCATTCGGCACAGGAAAACGAGTCCTTATCATGCTCAGAGCAACATCACTGAGAGGGTGAACCGGAACCTGAAGTGCATGCTGGTTGCGACAACCAAGGAGTTACCTAAACTTCGGTAGAGAGATCGCTTTTCCAATGGAAAATGCACTGCTGTAGGCGGCGGCGGGTAACGCCTCTTGTCTGTCCCAGTACGCGGCTAGGCTCGGGGAACGCCTTTGGCAGCGCAACGCACGGCTCGGGAGAATCTCGACGTGGCGCGCATGGAGAAAGCCGAGCAGTATAACAAAGGCCATCGTCACCTTGTGTACAACATCGGTGACCTAGTGCTAAGGAGAACGCACCCACTCAGCAATGCTGCGTGCGGTTTCACTGCAGCGCTCGCACACAAGTGGCAAGGGCCATACAGAATTACGGCACAGACGACTCTGCTCACGTAAGAGATGCAGTCGCTTGAAAGCGACGAGCTGGTGGGTTCTGTGCACGTTAGCGATCTCAAGGCCTATCACGTTCGCACTGGCGATGACGAAGAGGTGGTACCGGAACCAGAAGGTGGGAGTCCCGCTTCTAATGACAGAACGGCCGGCGATAGGGTTCGCACCTATCGTTACGACCTGAGGGTGCGGTAGTGTCTACCCCCCACGGGTACAGGTCTCACGGGGTTCTACCACGAAGCAACCCGCAGCGCAGCACAGTCACCGCTTCAAGTTTCATCGTGCGACGTGTGGGGTGGGGCGAGGCGTGATTTTGTGCCTGGCCGTTACAATGCCAGCCTGGGCCTGCCAACAGCGGGCCCTCCCGGTGCGACCCAGGAGCTTCGCACCACCGGCCTGGTGGTGCGGGGCGACACGTTCGTGCCTTGGCGTTGCGAGTCCGGCTCGGGCCTGCCGAACAGAGGGCCTTCCTGGTTCGACCCGGGAGCTGTTTCCATGATCCGGGGCGTCCTGCCGCCCTTCGGAGATGCGAGGCGGCTGCGGTTCGCCTCCTGGTCGGCGGCGGAGTCCTGTTCATGGGTCGGAGACCTGCTGAGCTCCTCGCGGAGCTGTAACCCTGGCGTGGAGGCGCCGGTGGGCGCAGAGCCTACAGCTCGCTCTGGTGCTTCGAGCCTCTGCAAGCGCCCGTCAGCCCGATTTGCCCCGGGCTCATCGCGGCGTCTCTGGTTCCGGCGCCGAGCAGCGGAGATCCGGAACCGGGGGCCGGGGCGATATCGAGAGAAACCTGGCTGTTCCGCTGAATCATGCGCCGGGCCGCCGAGAAGGTGCTCCGGCGGACGCCTACGTGGTGGCGATGGCGACAGAGTGGCATGCTGCCACACTTTGGCGGGTGCCGTCCCACCCACAGTCGCACAGGGCGGCCCGAGGCACCGACCAGCGGTTCCACGTGCACTAGGAACCCGAGGACAATCTTCATTGATGGACCCGTAGCCCGTGTTTGAGGGGGAGAGAGATGTGGGAAGCGTCTTGGCACGATACCTTCTGGGCTAGAGGGTGTTGCTCGGAGCCCCTCGCTACTTGATCACTTCCCTCGCCCTCCTCGCCTGCCGTGCGGCCACCGGGCCGCAAGACTTGGAGACGTCGGCGCCCGAGGGATGGTGCTGGTGGACACAGAGAGCGGTGGGCTGTAAAGCCGTTCGGAGGCACGCGCGCGAGACTCGGACTCGGGACGCTGGGAGTTGGTGTGTGTCTGTGCCCAGACGGGTGACAACTAGGTGGAAGATGTAAGTAAAGAGATCTTTCACGCAACCGCAGTGTGCCTCATTCCTTGGCATGCCGTAGAGAGCAGGCCCACAAGACACACCGAAGTGACCTTAGCAAGGTTGCGGACGGGCCACACATATGCAACACACTCGCACCTGCTCACTGGATATCCCAGACCCCCGTGCAGCGTGTGTGGAAAGGGCCATTACGTAATCCATATATTCATACAATACAAGGCACTAGAAACAACACGACACAAACACTTTGCATAACTGTACAGACAACACATTCGACTACACCCATCGTACTTTTAGGGGACGACCCACTCAGCGTTCTTTTAAGTTTCTTAGCGATGTAAAGTTTTTACACCTCATTACTTAGCATGCATGTTGAAACCCTGGCCCTTTACATTAGGCATCTTCATTGCCTTTTATGTCAGTTCATGTATATTTTAGTTAAATATTTTGCACTTAGTATCACTTCGTCACCATAAAATAACTTTTCCTTGGCGCTCTTTTCCCTTAGTCGGCCTTGCGAGAAAAAAACCCAACAACCATCATCATCATAGACTCAACTAAATAGGTTTTTTCGCACCCTCTGAGATGAAGTCTTATTTTGCAGTAGCCGCATATAATATCCTATGTTATGTGATACTTCATCCGCGTATTTTGTGGACAATATTCTCTCTTGCGCTAACTAAACGCGAATATGCTGCTCTGTGTGCCTGTCAGTCGCTACGTCTGCAGGTCTGTGTGTCAATAGTTGTAATATTTAGACCTATATATAACATATAATTTTTACTGACATACATAAAACACCCTAACAACGCCAGCGGCAGGCTTGGCTAGCTCCGTCGTAACTTTTCCATGGCCCCTGGTAACCTCAAGTGGCTTTTTAAGAAAGCACTAATACGCCGTAAGCTTGAATTTGCCTCTTCGCTATGGTACACTGGCGCAGATTATCTAACAATGCAAAATATTCTATAGAAAAATTTCTACGGGACATCAAGCACATCATCTATGGAGGCTCCCTTAAACCTCCATTTTCTCTCACAATGCGCGATATTGGCACGCTTAGCACTACACAACAAACATTATTTTTACAGTCAGGAATGTGGAAGCGAACTTTTCCGAAAGCCTTCGTATATATTACTGCGACTGACCATCGCCATAAATTAACGATGTCGCATTGTTTCACACACCTATTTTTAAATCATTTGTTCCTAAAACTATAATAAATGAAACCGCCTGCGGGCCTTGATCGCTAATATCCATCTGCTCTTAAAACCGCTATTGAAACAGTTTTTTAAACCACATCTTTTGTTTTTATGTTCCTACTTTAATAACTTACCGTGGTTTCATGTTTTGTATTTATTTCCACTCCCTGCAGTAACTCCTTTTGGGCATAAAGGTCATATAAAAAAAATGACATGAAATGAAACTGCTTTGCCAATTTGATTCGATCCTTTTACGGGAAGTATATAAGAGCAGACCCATTCCGAACTACTAAAACTAAAAGCTGAGGGCATGGTTCACACACACCAACCTTATTCAGCGAGGAAACAAATTCCGGCATATCTGAGGCAAAATGTAGGTACATAACCAAGAGTGCCAGCATTCTTTGATCAGCAGCGCGTTCCGTATTGGGTGATGCCATAGTAAACACATAACTACGCTTTTAAAAACGGTGTCCAAGAGAGGTGCGGCAAAATGGGAGAGCAAAATAATTTCGGCTCCAGTTGTTTTAAGCAAAGCAAAGTGCAAACGTCAAAAAAATTGTGGGTGCTTTGGCAGCGGATGACGAGGAAGCAGCGCAAGTGGAAGGAAATTGAAATCATTTGAAGAAGCTTTCCTTGCACCCATCATACGAGGAGAAGAATTTGCACGGGAGAGGGTGGGGAACAGAAACAAGTACGTGGTATGTGTGACGGGAGATTATCGTATTTCAAAGAAGGACGACTGCAGTGAAGCTGGTGTTCATCTGCCACCGTGCAGGCGGTACCAGGACGCGAGCAACATGTCGGCACCGTTTGTGCGCGCTGCTTCTACCAGGAGCGATCAAAAGCCGCGCGATGTTTCAACAGCCGAGTTAGGCCTACGCAAATTCATCCGGCGGAAACAGAACATTCTGGGTGCACGTGAGTGCGTGCCTCGCGGCGACCGCGCCCTGTGTCGTCCAGACTTGCGTGTGGGCTTACACCACATGACGAACTCCCGCCCAACGTTACTAGAATAGCTATTCTAGTAACGTTGCTCTCGCCTTCGTCGAAGCCATCATGTAGCAACCGGCGCGACATCATGTAGCCCGCCGCACCAAAGACGATGACGACGACTCTGTCAAGCATTCCCTACACAAGTCACACGTGGAGGCGGCCACCGGACCAGCTGAGGAAGAAGGGGAGGTATACTGAGGCGAGGACGATTGATTGATTGATTGATTGTAGGGTTTTAACGCGCCGACGCAACGCAGGCGATGAGGCGCGCCGTAGTGGAGGGCTCCGGATTAATTTTGACAACCTGGGGATCTTTAACGTGCGCCGAAATCTCGTACACACGGGCGTTTTTGCTTTTCGCCTCCATCAGAAAAGCGGCCGCCGCGGCCGGGAATCGAACCTGCGACCTCGTGCTCAACAGCGCAACGCCTTAGCCACTGAGCCACCGCGGCGGGTGAGGCGGGGACGCACTACAGTAGGATTTGCTCTACGCCCGCTGCCAGGTCGACCTCAATCTCTGCTGTTTCTCCAGCTTTGCGCCACTAGTGTAAGGGCACCAATTTTTTTTAATGATTTTTACCTTCAAAAGCACTTTCGCTTCAAACTGAGGGTGATCACTTTGGTAGTGATAAGTAATCTCAGTTGCGCATAGTCGTTTTTTTTTTTGCATTGAATTTTTCTAGTAGTACTTGATGGTATCTCTATGTAATTGATGGTTGAGTATTAAAGTCTAAGCGGTAGATGTACCGTAATTACCCGATTCTAACGCGCCCCCGATTCTAACGCGCACCCGATTTTCCTGACAAAAAACCGAAAAAACTTGCACCTCCGATTGTAACGCTCACGGAACTGTGTGAGCGAGAAAAACGAATGCGAGGGAAACGGTTGATTTATCTCCCGAAGTAATCTCACTCATCTCACTCATCGTCGCTCTCCGCTGACCACAACATCTCGTCCTCGGTGCCTTCAAGCACGTTCGCGATACCACACTTCTGAACTAACGTTCAACCATGGTCGATGGGATGGTGGCCCACGCCTCACACGCCCATCCCGCGAGCTTCTCCAGAGGCGCACGCTTCAGCCGACCGCTCGTTTTGAACGCGTCAGAGCCGCTGCTGCCATTGCTGTTATCAAGCGCGCAAGCGGAACGATTTGACGATTTGTGTGACTGCCGATAGAAAAGCCTAGGCGCCTATGCTTCCTGCGTCCGAAAAATTGTTGCTAAAAGCTTTAGCGCCATCTTGACATGGTGATGGCGATGGGTGGGACGAAATTTCCGCTGTTTCGGTTTCAATTTCGTATCCGATTCTAACGCGCATGCGATTTTTCGACCTATTTTTCAGGAAAAAAAGTGCGCGTTACAATCGGGTAATTACGGTAACCTTAATCACGGATTGTGAATTCCATAGGGCTCAAAGTATGTCCCAGATGAATATTCACATGAAAATAGCTAAGATTGAAAAAACACAAACGAAACGTTTACAAATACATTTGTAAAATAAAAAAATGCAATAAAACTCTTAATTATACCAAACAACTTACACTTTTTTGTTTCACATATAGAATTTACAGATTCAGCATACAATATTGCTTTTTGCAAAGTCAATGATTATACATAGCTAGAAGCGCATGTGCCGCTGCCATTCCAGGGCTCACAACATTCGGTATATTATCCACGTATTTTTTGCCGTTTAGGCGTTTTCTTTTTTGTTAAGGACACACCTGCTTTAAAATTACTTACTTCACGTAGTCATCTCCACAAAATAAGACCACATTAAAAGGCACAGGAGACTCACAATTAACTCATATTTAGTCTATGTTCGAGAAATCTTGAGACCACATTGTAGTCAAATTTTGTAGTACTTAAGCATTACCTGAATTTTAAAGCCAACGGGGGATTGTAGGTTTCGCTCGAGGGCGTATTGCATCGTCGCTGCAAAAACTAAACTTCAAATTATAAGCTGGTAAGTAATGCCGTTTACGAAAATTATGTAGCCCAATTATTTAAGGGTATTTTAAAACAGTTTAGAATGTGTTCTCACAGTTTGGACAATCACGCCAATCTCAAACAGAACGCGTATTTTCCAATCTACAGGTCCTTCTAGATAGCTTTATGGGGTAAGTACGGGTGATTATTCGAAATTTCTGAAATTGTAATCCTCACAAATGCTGCTGAGGTAACGTAATAAGGAAAAATTCTGCAAAATATAGGAAGGTGTCAATGGTTTTGCAGCAGGTTGTTGCAGATAAAACACACTTTTATTTGAACTGGGAGATTTGTGACGTCTTAAACATGTTGATGAGAAGACGGGCTAATTCTTTATGTCTTTCCGCGTGCTTCTTGTGATTTGAGAACAAAGCTGAAACAATGGACATCCACTCATAACAGGTACAATGCCGCAATGTTTTTAAAATAAAACCTGCGGCATTGCCTAGTTTCGGACATGCCTGTTTTCTTACCGTTGACAGGAAGTTCGGCGCCTGAACTAATACCCCTTCCGAGAAACTGCAGCGCCGCTCCTTCCCCTGGCGGGCCCGCGCAAGGGGTCATGGTGTCTGTGTACGCGCGTGGCGCGAGCTCTGTTCCTCCCGTCTTCACACAGTAAGACCGTCAAAGACAAAGTTTTAACGAAGTGAAACTGTGCATGCAAAGTTATGTTTCGCATCAGTTATACCATCTTTAAAACATAAAAACAAAAATAAAAAAGACTCCTGAAACTGCCTTTTGTCGTCTCCTAGCAACGTCATCTGCTAGCTTCCAGAGTGGAGCCAGCTGCTGCCAGTTGAAAAGCGTCTTGGTGGTTCTACTAGCCCGTGGGCAGGGAGCTTTTAGACACGAGGAAATAGAAAACAGTCTGGCACAGCCAGATGTGACACTTGGTCTCTGGAAGGAAAAACAAATGACCGGCTCCTTGTTCCGGCAGCCCATGTGGAGCCGAGTGGAAAAAACGAAGCCCATATGGTGTGCCCACGTTTTACTGGTACATTTCCGCGTGTGTAAAACTACATTCGTTTGTGACGTGCTTACGCGTTTGTAGTTTACGTGATATTGATGGTATGGCGCGGAGTAAGCTAGGAGGCGGACAAAGGTGCTGTGTGCCCGTTTGTGGCGACAATACGCTACGAGATCAGCATGTTTCATTGCACAAGTTTCCGTAGGACAAGGAACTTAAAAAGGAAGGGGTTAGGCGGATAAATCGCCAGAGTTGTGATGGCCGATTCGATTTCTGGGAGCCGTTCGAGCATCACCGAATATGTGGGGCCGATTTCAGCGCGAATGGACGCAATTGTTATATGGACATAGAAACCGTATGCCGACCTCCTTTCCACACCGAGACTTCTCTGAGAGGTCTCCTACAGTAAAGACAGGTAAAACCGCCATTTTAACGTGAATTGGACTTTTTGGAGCTGAGTGTCAACTATCTGTCTTTTGTATTAGTTCTCTATGAATAGTTGTTCTTTTTAGTCTGTATTGTTTAGTTGTTAACGGTATAAAGGTGTACGTATCTTCTATTGTAATGATGGCGTACTGGCTGCCTCATCTTTTTTTCAAATGAAATACACATTCTGTTTTTTATTTTCACAAAGAACCGAAAACAAAAAAAAAGAGAACTTAGGATTTCCCGATAAGCCTTGCCACCTCTTAGGCAACACTACCTGAAACAGGTGCAGACATGGTGTAGCATAAATCTATGTGGCGCCCACTGCAACTTCTCAAAATGCTCCATTTTTGAAGAAATGCGGGCTATGGCAGAAATGATGAAGTGGGAAAATATTACAGTAATCGAAACAGCTCTCCAGGATAACAGACGCCCAGGATAACATTGACGTGCTGTGGCGCTGAAATAAAATATTTACTGTTTTGTATTTGCGCTGCCAGCAGTCCAGCACTATGCATTTTTTCAAGGAACCAGCTGCTGCACAAACAGCTTCATTTTCGCAAAATGTTGTACACCTTCTCCACAACGACCTCCAGAAAAACTCTGAGAAGCAATATAATAAAATTCCCCACTGTTTTTCCGGGAATTAGGGTTATCCCTTTCACTTGTGCAACGCGTAAAACTTTCTTTGGTTGGCAGGAAAGTATGCTGTCCAGGTAAATGTCCCGGTCAAACGAGATCCTTTCACAACTACAAGCTCCACCATTGTCCGCTACCAAGTCATACCAAAACAGGACAAATATCACCATTTGACCCTTAACCACATATTAATACTTGTGGCTACGCCGCAGCTTGTTGTGTTTGAAGTACACAGCTGACTTCCTTAATTCTTGGAGTCACTCTTGGCGCCATTTTGAAGGTGGAGGAGTTTTCACCTCAACCAGCCTAAAGTAGTTCCTTTCAGCGACGACTCTGTCAGGAGATGCAGCCAACACTGACACACCAGGATTTAGGCACAGTCCGCAACTATACACTATCACACTGCCTTTTTTCGGGCCAATGTAGCGTGCCACAGCCAGTTCCTCATTCTCAAGTCCAAACGACGGACTATTTTTACTGATGCGCTGCCAAATAACTTAGAACTGCGCCGTCTACTTCTTTCTGCCGGAACAATCGCTTAGTTCGCTTCACGTGCCACTCTTCACTGCGACGTTGTGCCCTTGTACTGCGGTCGAACTCCCACGCCTCTTCAATGGCCAGCGTACAGGCGCTGTGGTTGTAGGGGGACTACACATTCTCTTTCCAGAGAACGGACATCATCCACCATAAATCACTGCTGATGTTCTTTGTACATTCTACGTTCTTGTTTAAAACACACCTAGTATCCTCCGTTGTGTTCCCTGCTCCCGTCTTGTAGCTGGAAAACCCCCGGTTAGAAAGAACGCGCATGCCCTATTTTTTCCAATGTGCCAGATTTCTACTCGGAAAACTTTGGCTGGCAGACAAACGTTCCAGTTAGGTGCTTCGGGCTCGGGTGGCTCTCGCTATTTCCGTAAAATTAACGTGAGACTCGCACCATAGTATCTACGAAGCTTCCGAAGTGCCCCGTTCCGGCGTCGGAGCCTGGTACCAACCGTCCGCTGTAGACACGCTTCGAGACGGGGTACCTACGAAGAAGGGTCTCACACTAGCTGAAACGGACGTTTGAAACCACTGATAGCTGGAGAGCGCATATTACTAGTCAATTTGCTGCTGTACTCTCCTCACAAAACGGACTGCATGGCGTGCGATAGACCGAGCCTCCCATTCGATCATTCTACTATGCCTGTTTCGAAGCAAGCTTTACAAACCTACACGGGCCGAGTTTCGCCATCGCTAGACATATGAACTTCATTTGACCTCAGCTGCGCAGTAGCTTTGGAAACGCATCACGTGACACGCCCCTCCGAGTACTGCCGCCGGCTTGGCACCTGCGCTCTCGGCAGCTGGATAGTGCCTGACCACGCTACTAACCGAGCTCCTGGGTTAGAGGAGCGCCAGCTCGCCAAGTCAATGTGAGCTTGGCCATGGATGAAAGCGATGGCGGGCTGTCTTTTCTGAGCATTGCGCGGAGCGGGAGGCTTTGAGCTGTCGTCGGCAAGGGGCGTGCGACCACCCCGTAGATATTGGCCCGCAGGCTCCGTCACTAGAGCGTGTTTACTCAAGCCTAATCAAGTCAGGCCTAGCCTCCGACCTAGATACAGCCGTCATACGAGGCTTAACAACGAGTGTATACCTAGTATAGGGACCGGGCGGCCGTTGCGTGGCACCACCGTCGCTTCATCGAACAGCGCCGCCCGTGGCGAACCGCTCGTCAGTGGAATGCCGGTGGCGGTCAGCACAGCGTAGTTGTGCATGGCTTTCTGTCATTCTGGTTCGGTGCGGTTTGCAAAGTGTAGATAATCCCAAGTACTTTTTTTCAGATCGGTAAATCTTGCAAGTAGAGGCGACCTTTACGAGGCATGCCATGTGTGTGATTTACGCCCACACTCAGTAATTACAAATAGCACGCTGCTGAGCACGAGGTCGCGGGTTCGATTCCCGGCCGCGGCGGTCGCTTTTCTGATGGAGGCGAAAAGCAAAAACGCCCGTGTGTACGAGATTTCGGCGCACGATAAAGATCCCCAGGTGGTCAAAATTAATCCGGAGCCCTCCACTACGGCGCGCCTCATCACCTGCGTTGCGTCGGCGCGTTAAACCCTACAATCAATCAATTACAAATAGCAGACGACGTGCAATGCTCCAAGTGTGAATTCAACAAGGAAGTGCAAGGCCGTTCTTTCGTGCAGATCTTTCATGCCTGCATGCAGTTTGGTGTATAGAGGAATAATTTGCAGCTAAAGTTTCTTACAAAACCGGTGTGTGCAGCCGATCTAGGAATGCTGCGGCGCTGGCCTTTGACAGTTGATGACGAAAAGGCGTCGTGCACACGCGCAAGACAAAGTTGGGGGGTCCCTTCTAAGATTTACCCCAAAACAAATTTTGATGGCTGACGCTCCCGTAACTTCATTACTGTTACGAAACACAGAAATGTGTTTAATGTCACAGAAATATGTTTACTACAGTCATCGAGAATTGTTACAGAATAAATACCACATGATAGTAGAACGTTATCGCTTGTCCTGGAAAAGCATTGCTTTAGAAGATTTGCAATGGTTTCTCGGTAGTTGCTTAATGGTTTTTCAAACAATATTCCTGCGTGGGTGAAGGACGAGAGACAGGAGGGTGCCAAAAACCTGCTCTCAGTTTCACAACTGAATGCTGCGGTCGAGTTGTACAATCTTCCACCGGCGCTAGAAAAATCGTGCACTCCTCCGTCTAACGACGATTGTGGTTTATCGCAAAGCTTTCTCCTGTGGGTTTGCTTGGTTGCCTTCTGGATGTAAACTTTTACTAGTGGTGGTGGAAAAACTTTGGGATCCCGAGACCCTCCGCCGCTACGCAGGCCTTGTGGACAGCCCAGAGTTGATCTTTAAGTTCGCTGCTCCCGAAAGCACAGTTCCACTTGCTCTTATCCTCCAGAGAAGAGGCTTGCATATCACAACCACACAGCATGTGGCCCAAGTTCACACGCCCATCACACCTTGTACACGTAGATGTTCCGTCCTAGTCCGAGTCGATGTGGCTCACCCTCCAAGGATTGGCGTACGAGTCCGTTTGTAGCATGCGGAGAGTGACTGACTGCGGCCTGTTGAGTTCTTTGTTTGGGAGTGCAAATTCACGTCGATTTGAGCTTTGAATTTGAACAGCAAGCAGTTTGGGCTTTTTATCGCAGCGTCGTTGACTTTGACCATTTCGTATTCTATTTCGCACGCAAATAGCTTCGCGTTCGACCCTCGTCGCTATTAGACGAAGGTCTGGATTCTGCTATTTAATTTTGCAGTTCCATGCACCCCTCTCCAAATCCTAGCTACTTCCAGCGTGTAGGAAATGCGGATGTGCTGGAGGACTCGGGCAGGTGTACCCCTATTTGAGGCAACTAGTCAGGCGTTTTTGGTTTCTTCGCAAGGAGTTACACAATTTTTTAGGTACCCAGCAAAAATACTTAAGCATTAAAAAACACAGGCTGTCGTTAACACTGGCACATTTCTAAAACTTCGGTGCCAGTCCTTATTCAACGCAGTAAGGTAAAATGGGGAGAGGAGGGAAAGAGTTTGTAGCTTGGGCTATTTGGTGGTTCAATAACATTGGCTTCTGATAACCATTACAAACGGGGGAGTTCCGCTTCAGCTATCACACTCCCATGCTGTCCCTCAGGGCCGTAGCCGACATTTATTTTTTCGGAGGGGTTTTTGAATTATTGGAAGGGCTGAGTTGCACCGCAAGGAGCAGTAAGTCTCGCGTACGCGCTGACTAGAAAAACTTTAAGAGGGGGTTTGAACCCCCTCCGAAACGTCCATGCTGTCACGTAGGGAGACCGAACGCACAAAGCGCACGGTTACAGAAGAAAGTGTAAACAGCTGGTTCGTTGCCCAGGCAACGCGGTTATCGATATCGTACGTAAGTGCCTGCCTCTTCAATACGAGGTATCCCACCGTTAAGGCTGGCGTGGAAACAGTAGTCATTAACACCAGTGAAGTGGTAGAAATGAATGCTAATATTAATAGTTGTATTCCTACTCAGATCGCGCCGAGCCAGGCGCAGAGTGCTGCCAATAGTGCTAATGTCAATGTAGCCCATTCCGAACCTTAGAAGCGTCCAATAAGTTTACGGAGCTGTTAGTGCATTTAAGAAGAAATGAATACTAATAGTAGTTCTATTCGTACTCAGATCAGGTGGAGCCAAGCGTAGATCACTGCAAAAAGCGCTCGTGTCATTGCAGCCCATACCCAATTTTAGAAGAGGCCGACACGTTTACGAAGCCGTTACGGCATGCATTTGAGAACCCAACACATCTGTCCATACTTAGTTTCACCGCCAATATTTACTCACAACATCACCAAAGAATTTAAAGCACCGAAGCAAACACGGCAAAAACAACGGAAGGCTGCGTAGTCCAATGCACCGGCTCATTCCACTAACGAGGGAGGTGCCGAGTGGTAACACCATCTGTCCAGCTGCCCGGTCCCTATAACAGTTAAAACTAAATCAAGACCTGACCATGTAAAACCAAGACCTAACCCGGCTAAACAAAGCCTTCGCTTTGCATATCTAGGGTTCGGTGAGCTAAGCCGAAGCCATTTTTTCTACCTCCGTCCTTTCGTCACATTCCAAACTCCACCTCTCCTTCAATGTCCACCTACCTACCTTCTATCCCCTTGATCTTCTACATGCCGATAATACCTGTAGCATCACTTACCTGGGCTTGTAAATGCAAGTTGCTTACAGAGCCACCAGGTGCTCATTCAAAACCTCCATATTTATGATTAGGATGATGCAATGATTGTCTCAAATGCTTATGAAAGAGTATAGCACTCTAAAAGGAAATACTCCGGATAAGGAGTGAATGACTGGTCTTCTGGCGCACTCCCTAGACGGAGTTCAATTTACTCCACCCTGAAAGGAGTATTTCCTTAAGTAGAGAGATTTTTAGAGAGAGTAGAGAGAGAGTAGAGAGAGAGATATAGCGGAGTATTTTTGCTCTTACTCCGCTGACGAGTGGAACGTTTTCTGGCATTTAGCGGAGTATTTCGTTTCATTAGGAACACCCCTGAAGGAGGTCGTGTTTGGCGTACGGCAGAGAATTTTATGTCACCCAGAGGTCTGCCACAAATAAGAGTGTTGTGAGAGTCTATTTGATCTCTAGTGCTAGTCCGGTGTGGTTTCTACTTTTGTCCCGTCTTTACCGCGCTACGTAACCATGTTTCACAGTTCGAACCAAGTAGCCCGCATTTTTCGCGTTGTCTACACTGTAAACGCAAACTAGCCGGAAATGGAGTTTTAATCAAGTAATGTGCCCTGAAAAGTACTTATAGCAAAAAATGTACTCCCTAGGCATGGTCTAAAAAAGTGGACGAACCTCCATGGTAGTACCGTTGCCCATCCGTGTAGCAAAAGGGAGGATTTAGAACGACTTAACACCATTTGTGAGATGGCGTTCGGTTCCTCGTATACTACCACGTCCACAATAAACTCCCCATCTGGGGTAATCATCTCAAGCGGGCGGTCGCCATGTTAGTCTTGTGTTGTTTCCGTGTGTCAGCACTTCAACCGTGGACTAATGCTAATTAGAACGAGAAAGCAGGACGCGACGGTTGCATGCAGTTACAAAACCGATACCGTACGTACACCCGTATAGATGCTTCAGCCAGCGCGATCACCAGCAGACAGCGCGGCCGTGTTGTTTCAATCTGTTTATTTTGGCGGTAGGTGTTGTCAAACTCTGCTGCTAACAAAGAGACAGTTCTCGCCGTTGCAAACAATTGCAATGTTAATCTGCTTCGCTTGCTTGCGCATATATAGACAATTTAAATTCTCGTGCGAGCGCGCCAACGTACCCGACTGCAGCGACTCAACTTGCCCTGGCGGCACGACTTGCTACCCGGATGTAAACAACCTCCGTGCTATCAATGCAGCGCGGCCGGTGACTTGGTGCGGCCGGAGCTTCAAGCGCCTCGCCTTGGGCCATCATTTTTTCTTATTTGAGAAGGACTAGTAGTGCCATTTGGTCGAAAGATTTTTATGTGCCCCTGTCACACGACGAACGGCCGCTAAGAACATTTGGATACGGCGACAGCTGTGGACAGCTCGCTGGTAAGTGGTCTGTCATCAGTCGATGCGTTCGTCAAACGTTTGGATAGGGTTAACTGCGAAGTACCCGTGCCGCACACAGCACGTACACGCACGGGCAAAGAAAAAAGCGCACACTCGTTTTATTGTACTTGTTTGTGGCTTTTGGGGTATGCATTCGCATTCTTTTGTAGGCCGGTTTGTAACAGGGCATTCGAGATGAAATCGTGTGTCGCGCGCGGCGTCGTTTCAAAGCAACGTGACGGTTACTCAGGTAGCCGAATCGCCTCCGACAGCGGTGCATCGTCGGGCCCGGTCGGTGAATATTGTGGGACTCTGTCTCTCATATGCATCGAACTGCTCGTGTTCTTTTTAGTTAACTGCTCTACTTTGTAATATCTATTTGTTAACGCTCCTGATGGCTTGCCTGTCCAAATATAAGTCTTTGTGTTGTTTTCGTTCAAGGCTCTGACTCATTCTTAGCGCTCAGGTCGGCGAAAGCCGCAGATCAGACCGCTACCCCCTTCTAAAACTGTGCCCTGTAGATTCGGTGGGGTTGTTTGCTCGCTTGAGTCCAATCTTCACATCTAACAGCGTACCCTATTAAGGAAATGGTGACATGCGTAAAAGATGCTATGAGCCTATCGAACGATTAAATGCATATAGTGTGGACCACGACGGCGACTTGGTTCGAAACCGAAATGTTTTTATTCCCTTTCGGATGATAATGAGGGGTCTGCATACAATCGGGGCCCGTCAATCGCCAGCTAAGGCCACGTAATTAAAAACACAAATTCATGCCCTTATGGAAGAGAACCGAGTTCGCCGTAGCATGACACAAGTCTGCCGGGCATAAAAAAGGATGTCATTTTTTTAGAAGAACACTGCACACACTCTTCTTTTGTTGGTAATAACTTTGTCATAATCAATAGTAAGATCATACACAAAAATTACTCGATTCATCTGACACTCGATTTTGACACGGAGCTTGAAGCTCCAAAAAGTGCACTGTGGTTTTGCGTGACGGAAACTTCTACAATCGCGGTAAATTAACTAAGGCAGGTGTGTGCGGCATGCAGCGTTGGTAAGTTTGCGAGAATAGCGTTTCCATTTCAGCTGTTTTTTTTTTGTTGCCATGCAATCACAACTAATTTGGTGCCATGAACGAGGTTTACGTTAGCTAAGAAGGCTGTAGTAACGGTTGCGGCTACAAATGACCTTATGCACCAATCATGCTTGTCAGCTCGGTGACACAGAATATTAAGGTGTCAGAATACGGACGACTGAGTCGCCTAGCTTATTACTACTGTAAAAAAAGAAAGTGTTTTCTGACCCAGTGAAGGACTTTCCTGTATGACTAGCTGTGTTATGACAGATGACCATACTTGATGAGACAAGCCGTAACAAATTAGCTTTGGATGTAACACCAGGAGGAAAATAGGTGGAGGTATCTGCAAGTATAACTGAAACAGTGGGTGCCTGTCCGGGATGAATTCATTATTTGCTGACACGATTTTCTTCTGCAGATCCTGATACATGATCGAGTTGAATGACTTCATAGATCTTAAGGCAGGATCTTAGGCTGTGCTGTACAAGGCAAGGCTGCATTCGGAAACCAAGTTGGCCCCTCCAGCAGAAGTGAGTATTGCCACGGCTTGCAACAGCCACCCAGCTCGCAAAAGCTGCACTTTTTCTATGAAAGTGAGCCACTATGGTAGGGGAGAGGCAGTGTAAGGGTTTGCATCTTTAACTGTGTGCCCACTCACTTGAATAGATGCAAGCTGGCATCTTAAAGCAAGAAACATCAGTTAACAAAATCATGCAATACCAGTGTTTTTCAGTCAAAAACAAAAACTTATCTATCAACCTACAGAGACTTGCATTTTATCTTCACTGTCATTTAAAGTTGTGCTCGAGTATATTGTGCGGAAGTAATATCTTTTTTATTGCTGCAAAATTCACGACGGTTAATGTAGTGGCACTTGGTTTTATGAAGCCTTTGCATTCCTAATTTAGGTACTAGAATTCGCAGGGAACCTGGCCTTACAATTTTATTACTGTACCGAAATATTAAGTTCATTTAACCATAGTGTCTGTTTTGAATTTTACGTGGGCGGCATTTTTTTTCTTTTTTGCTTTTTCAGGCAGATGTTCCTCTGACTCCCTGCCTGCATTCCGTGAACGGAGAAGTTTGCCTCCACATCGATGGCCAGCGTGTCTTGACTGCATCATCTTTACTGGGAGGACTGTGTAGTCTGTTTGCATCGTTCTGGGTTTTCAACATCCAATATCCCAAGAAGGCACACAGAGCTCTAACGTTTGTGGAACATGCCTTTTTGGACCTTGCCCGCACCAAACCACGTGTGAAGGATTTAGAACTAATTAAATTTTATCGCATCAATATCGCTCATTAATATTTGTTTTGAATCCTGTAATCATTGGATAGTAGTCAAAAAGAATTTCGTATTATATTTCTGACTTTTTGTTTTTTCCTTTTTTAACTGAAAAGGGCATATTTGATGGGCCGTTCTGTATGCTGATAATACAGCTATCTTTCAGTGAAGCAATAATATTAACAAACTAATTTAACTTGAAACAATTATCTAAATAATATTTGCAACTGGTGCGAAATGAATCAACTAAAAATTATCCGAAAAACACGAATTTCATGGCTTTTTGTTCTCACTCTAAAGAAGCTGTCGCGATATCACCCATTCTGTTCTATATCATTGTAATTAACCCGTCAGACTCGGTCACTTTTCTTGGCGCATTTGTGTCTTCATCAAAACTCGCGATCATCAACAAGATGTACCAATCACAGACATAGGACAATGGAGCCAAGATCTAATTACCAGACTCGGCAAGTACACCACGGAAATCCCCCATACCCCTGACTACCCTGCAATACATACTCATTTGCAACATCTGTGGGATGCCCGCGCAGGACTACCTAAACGCTGGAAAAAACACCGCACTAATCGAAAGCTCAAACAACGCATCGAACGCATAACAAAGGAAGCAGCCGAGTACGCCGCACACCTAAGCAGGCTGAACTGGAATCAGTTCTGTGACAAGCTACAAGGTACACTTGGGACCCGCAAAACGTGGCATATCCTCCGCACGCTGATGGGCACACGAGAAACGAAAGCAACTACAACTCATCAACTTCGTCGCCTCAGCCATAACTACCCGGGCTCGGAACAAGCGATACTTCACGACCTCATGCAACGCTATGCAAGCTCCCAAACTGACACCCTTCCCCCCCTTCCCGTGTACACAGGACAACCTAACCCAGAATTGGACGCCCCATTCACGCCATCCGAACTCGAAGCCGTCCTTCACAAACTTACACGCAATACAACACCTGGCAAAGACAAGATACCAAATAAGCTCCTCAGAAACCTGGACCATGCTAGCCTTGATCACCTTCTGGACTATCTCAATGAACAATGGGCGCAAGGCACTATCCCACCAGAATGGAAACATGCAGACATCACCCTTATACCCAAGCCCAACAAACCCCTCAAGTTGGACAATCTCCGTCCCATCTCCCTGACCTCTTGCCTGGGAAAGCTCTTTGAACACCTCGTTCACAACCGTATCTCTGGATACCTAGAAAATGATCACCACTTCCCCGACACCATGTTTGGCTTCCGTCCCCACCTCACAACGCAAGACATACTCTTATACCTAAAAGAAGACGTCCTCGACCACCTTACTTCTCACAATCGCTATACAATCCTGGCACTTGATATTAAAGGCGCATTTGACAATGTGTCCCATGAAGCCATACTCGCCGGACTAAATTCGACAAACTGCGGACAACACACATACAACTACGTTAAAGCATTCTTGACAAATCGTGCAGCCACAGTGGGGTTAAGCCACCTACGCACTGCCTTTTCCTACACAACCTCAAGGCACGCCCCAAGGATCGGTAATTTCCCCTCTTCTATTTAACCTGGCAATGAAAGACCTACCTCCGCTGCTGCAAGCCCTTCCGCACCTCAAATACGCCATCTATGCGGATGACCTGACACTCTGGACCTCCACTGGCTCTATTGGAGAACAACAAGACACCTTACAGCAAGCTGTCCACATCATTCAAGACTACATGCAACAAAGATGTCTGACATGTGTACCCGAAAAATCATCGATTCTGACTCTCACAAAACGGACCTCTCATCGCGTAGAGGACAAAATTCCTCTTCCGATAGTTACCTTGAACGGACAAGCAATCTCCCATGCTTCTCAACTTCGCATATTAGGTCTCAATATCCCACAAGACGGTTCCGGGTCACAAACAATCCTACCATTACAGCACATCGTAACCCAGCTAACACACCTCCTACATCGAGTAGCACGAAGGCGACACGGCCTTAAAGAACATGACACCACGAGACTCGTCCAAGCACTACTAACAAGTCGCATCACGTACGGCACACCATACCTACTCCTCAAAACTGCAGAAATCAAGAAGCTCGACATTCTAATCCGCCAAACTTACAAGACAGCACTCGGCCTTCCTTCTACTACAGCATCCAAGAAATTACTCCAACTGGGCCTCCACAATCCATGGCAAGAACTTATCGAAGCCCACAAAGCCACACAACTACGTCGGCTCACCCTTACACCCACTGTCCGGAATTTACTCACCACACTCGGCTACTCAGCTCAAGCTCGCCATGACCAAAAGGAACGAATCCCTCTCTCAATCCGCCAGCAATTGCGCATCGCCCCCATATCACGGAATATGTACCCAGAGTACCACACCGCCCATCGTCAAGCCAGAGCTCACCACCATTCGACTGCATACGCCCAACAAACTACCACTCGGTACGTAGATGCTACGGCATACAATCCCCAAGCTTTTGTTTCCAGCGTCACGAATCACCAGGGACAAGAACTCACCGCCATTACGATTCGCACCTCACAGCCCACCACAGCGGAAGAAGGCGCCATTGCCCTCGCGTTACAAACTACAGAAGATTATATCACGATCCTAACAGACTCCCAATTAGCCTGCCGCAACTACCTCACCGGCCGCATCTCTCATCAAGCCCTGCGAATTTTACGTCAGAATCTCCATCTGCCCCTCGCACATATCGTATGGACTCCAGGTCACATGGCATTAGAAGGCAATGAAGCGGCTCATGCCGCGGCCCGCGAACATGTACTCCGGGCCGTTGCCGACTGCCCTACTAACTCCCTCCACTTCGCCCCGCCCCCAACCCTGTCCACGCCTCTCCTCACATACACCGATATCCTCGCCCACTATAGGCTACAACGACAGAAATACTCACCTCCTCACCATACTCTCTCCAGGACCGACGCAGTTACACTACGCAAGCTGCAGACAAACACCTTCCCCCACAATACACTGTACCACGCCATGTTCCCTACCCAATACCCAGCCACGTGCCACTTTTGTCCAAACATGGGAACTCTCTACCACATTACCGTAGAATGCTCCAACACCCCTACCCAACTGCCACTCTCCAACATCACCACACAGCAGTGGGTGGAGTTGCTGGCCAGCTCCGACCCCTCTACCCAGCGCATGCTGGTAGAGAGGGCAACGCGAGCAGGTCACCTCCAAGGCATCCTGGACTGAGGACGCCTCTCACCGGGCGGGCGCCCTAACATCGCGCTTGCTGTTTTGAATAACGTTTATTCAATCAATCAATCAATCAATCAATCAATCAATCAATCAATCAATCAATCAATCAATCAATCAATCAATCAATCAATCAATCAATCAATCCATCATCAAAACGCACTGGTATTTTCCGCAGCATGTTTTTCGTTCTTTATATTACTCATTTATCCATAGCCATCTCACTGCAGTCTGTCTTCTACATCATTTATCTCTGGTGCCTTTACCACCTACAAAATGCTCGTTACCTTTCAATATCAAATCGTTGCACAGCTCTCGCTCATTTCACCACAAATTGAAAAATTGTTTTGTTGTTGTAAACCACTGCAACCATTTTTTCTTCACTTTGTGTACTTAGTACTGATGCGTACTGATAAGTTCTGATAAATACCGACGCGTTCTCGATCCTCTAGTATTATATAATGATTTCACTTACCATGCGGTTGTGTTTGTGCCTATATGTTTTTCAAGTATTTCCAGTTCTTGTATTATTATCGTTTCTACAATTTGTTCAGCTAGCAGACAGCTCTCGCTCATTTCACTACCTACTGAATTTTTTTTGTTGTAAACCACTGCAACCATTTTTTTCACTGTGTACTGAGCGCTGATGCGTACTGATAAGTTCTGATAAGTACTGACGCGTTCTCGATCCGCTAGTATTCTGTAATGATTTCACTTACCATGCGGTTGTGTTTGTGCCTATCTTTGTTTTTCGCGTATTTCCAGTTCTTGTAGTAATATTGTTTGTACGGTTTGTTCAACTAGCATCGTATTGCTGTCTTCAATTCCTAACTGGCGTGTTATTTAGCAATGTACCGTTTGTGATTTCTAATATGAGGTCGCCATAAGTATTTATTTCGGAACCTCCTTGTGTACACCATGTACCATGTAAACTTGTCTGCTAAAGTTCGTTTGAAATAAACCTGAAATCGAGAAAAACCGTGTGAAATCAGTACTCCCACAGGGAACTAGAAATTCTCCCTTGTGGCCTTGAAAACCTCCTTTCGGAAGGCCTACGAAACTCCCCAAGCTTTCGTCAAACCTCATTCAAAAGAAGTAAATGCTTCCCTTGAACCTCTTAAAAACGCCCCTAAACTAACATAAGTACTTCCAAAGGGAGCCATAATAGGCTCCTATTCAACCGCCTAAAAACTCCATAAACATCACTTAAAAACGCCCTTCAGGAAGTAAAGAATACTCCATTTTGACCTCCTTAAATTCTCCCAAACATTTCTTAACACTCCCTAAATACCTCCTTTCTATAACCTAAAAACGCCCTGTTTTGAGGAGGTAAACAAAACCTCCCTGTTCCATGTAGTAAAAAAACTCCTACAAAGAGGACCACTAGAGGACAGGCGAAAAAAAACCTCTAGGGAGTATATGGGAGGTAAAAAAGTTTAGAGTGTAGTAAAGTAGTTTATTTTTAGGAGCCGCGCTGAGCAGGGCAGTACCAAGACTTGAAAAGAACAAAACAGACATTTCTTTCACTATCCCAGTAGGAGCACGTAAATTTTACACGAGAACAAAATATTCGCGTTTAAAAATGCATCAGCTGATACTGAAACATATTGATGGAAAACAAGAAAATACGATAATAGAGACCAAGTGACATCGACACATAAATCGCACCAAACTCAAAACAACTAGCAATAAGTTGAGCACACATGAACCATGGTAGAAAATATATGAGGCTACCAGCCATGCGGTGGCCCAGTGGGGTCATGCTACTGAGCCCAAGGAGGCTGGTTCGATGCTGGCCACCACACCGTTTTTCCGATTAACGCGAAAAACAAAAAAATCTCGTGTGCCGATATTTTCACGACGTAAAAAACCCCCCGGAAGCCAAGAATCCTCCATTACAAAGCGCGCCATAGTCATAGCAGCTTTGGCTCGTTGAAACCTCCAAGATATTTTATATGCAGCTCAGAAAGAAGCCCATCACAACTGCAGCTATTCTACTCACTCATTAGCGCGCACTCCGAAGTCGCTAGACGTTGTAAAGCGGAAGAAAAATCTGTTCCCTCTTTAAACCATGTGGTTTATTTAAAACAGAAATCAAATACAAAATCAGCACCATATTTGGCGAGTATCATTATTACCAAATTCGTAACATAGTTTATAAGAGTGACATGGCTAGACACGTCAGAGAGAAACAACTACGGAAAACCCCCGCCACACACGTTCGACGTCTCAATACAAAAACCCCAGGACTCACGAAAAGAAAAAAAAAATAAGCAAGGTATTCAGACACCACGAAAATGTAAAAATATCACGAAGGCCGAAGAAAGAAAGAGAACTTTAACTACGATAATGTGAACAGGATGACGACATTGGAATGCGGGTAGAAACCTGCGTAAAGTGCACATGTTTTCGGTGCAAATTCACTTTCTTTGTGTGCGTGGGGGCGCGCGACTGTGCCTCGGTGTGCACGGTACGACGCTCATGAACGTTCCCAAAAAACGATGGGGAGATTTTCTCCCCGCGTGATGGAGGGCGAAGCTTGTGACGTCTGCTTGAAGAAACGCCATCGCGGGGGGTTTACGGAGCATTTAGATCTTTTCTGGCACTGGAAACTCATGGACATAACGGAGGAGGGACGACTATAGGCCAGAAAAACAAATAAAAAACATGTGTAGCTACTTGTACACAGATATGCTGTTTGGAAACAAAAACAGGTAAACAACACTGCAAACAATGGGGCCAGTGCACAAGAGACCGTCTTTTTGACTGACTTCTCTTTAGTTTGAAGCAAAGTGCAGCTACTGGAAAACCTATGAAGAATGAGGACATTAGGCGGGTCGCTCTTAGCAGATGATTGCAGCCATACATAAACACGTTCACTTTCACGCCACCACCACCGCGTCACGGTCCGTGGTGGTAGCACTTTTAAATAAGAATTAGAATTCCAGGCTTTGAGAAACATCACGGCGTTAGCGGCTTATATCAAGTATGTGCATGCCGAAGTAGAAAGTACAGGCCAGGAAGCCTCCCTAACGTTTTTGACATCCACATTGCGTGTAGGAAGATTGGTGGCTTTCACAGCGGATCACTTTTATGCGTGGACGAGTCGCACGCTGGCTGTTGATCCGATCGCCACTTGAAGTACCCTGCTCGTGTTCCCACACGCACACACCGCCACATTTCACCACCGTGAATCGAAAGCGCGCACCACACGATGCGTCGGGAACAGTCTTCATTGATCTTGCTGATACATTTCTTTGTTGTATGCCTTTTAAGGGGCAAAGAAGTAACCTTTTGAAAAATGCACGCGAGAGGCCACGTTTTCTATATTGGAGCTGCACGTCCACCGGGGGAAGCGGCCATCTTTACGACTGCCCTCTTGTTTGAGCAGAGATCTCATGAGAGGCTCGTCCTCTTACTCCGCTCATGAACGGAGCTTTTCTGGGCGTGAATGTCCCCATCCGGAGTTTTCTTAGATGTTATGTGCTTAACTCCTTCCTCGGTCGGAGCAATGTTATGTTATCACTTCGTATTTAACCGCCACTTGGTTGACGGAGTGTTTAGGCGTAGAGTGCTTTATACACTCCGCAGTGCGGAGTACACATTGTATTGCTGGAGGATTTACCGGAGCATACAGCCAGTGAAACTGCCTGTCCAGCTTGTTTTTATTTACTGCTGTATAAGATTAGAAGATTACTGGTTTTTGGCCATTAGGGAATGCACCGCCTCTTAAACTACGCCTTTCTTCTCACGATATAAATGTATTACGCGCGAAGTTTCATAATAAGATTTATTGTGCGAGTCATATTTGGGCACTTCCCAGTTCCGTATAGAGATATGCTTTTGCCGAAACTTCTCTTGGGGAAATTTTCAGGCAGTGAATTGTACAAGCAGTTGAATACCATCTGAAAGATAAAGCCTTCTATCGCTATGTTTCATGAAACGTGTATTTATGTATGGGAAGTCTTGTGAGGCACGGGAAATAGAAGCGCGGTACGCATTCTCCCACCGGGAAGTGAGCGCAGCGGCATTGGATGAGCGTCAGCGGAGGATCGTCACAAAGTGCGACGCAGGGCACGCCGGGAAAGGGAACAGCAGCGCTAGAGTGGGGTAGGCCAGCGCCGCACACGCAATTTCAGCCACTTTTAAAGATGAAGGAACCGACGGATCGAACAAGAGGCTCGTTTCAATGGCGAGAGTGAAACAAGCTTCGAAAGGTAGTGTCCAAGGGGCTGGTGAAATGGGGGCGGGCGCTACCCCAAAGCTCAACGTTAAATCAACAAATCCTCAACGGAGCATGCAACTAGGCCTTTGCCTGCACACCCTAATGCGTTCTAAGTAACCCCCATACTTTCTACTGTTTTTTAAGGTAACCGATGGTTTTTACACAATTTTGTACGATACAAACCGGCTGATGGCAGTTTTTCTCGCTTATTTATGTTTGCTTGATCTTCTGCTTGGCGCCACTCGAAAAAGTATGACGGTAAAAACGGTTTTCAACAGTTAAGGGAGCGCGTTTTCACAAACGTACATAAATGAGTTCACCTGCTGTACACGACAGGTTTATTTAATTAGTTTTACTTCAATACACTAGTGAAATTTTGTATAACGTACTTAACAAGGAATTAAAATGTGTTTAAAAACTCTTTCCTGTATTACACGGAAACAATATATAAAAAAACACCATTTTTAGAAGCACCCACAGCCTTAAGTCTGCATGCTAATCATCTTTCAGGGCGACATCTCCATGTACATATGCATTCCAGGGAATACTTTTAAGGTGACGTTCAGGATTCCAGAAAATATGGTGGCCCGAAGTTTTTACTTCGTTTTGAATTTCGACTCCTCAGCAATAGACTTCCTATAAATCGTTACGAACGATGCACACGAATTATTATGTCCTGGTTAAGAGGGTTCCGAGTGAACTTTGCCCGGTTATGCGTCAGATACTTACGTCGAATGGACACTGCACGCGTACTCGAAGGGACGCAGCTCTCTGTGCACGAATAGGGTCCGTTGGTGATCCTGTTCTTTCGAATTCTAGCCTACAGTGCTTGCAGGAAAAACGGCTCAGTGCGTGTTTTATATCCAATAACCTCAAAGGCGTGAGTGTTTACGAAGTATGTACTGAGAAAAATTGCCAAGCTCTGACGTCAGGAGCCTTGTTTACGCAAAGAGAAAAGAATTTCAAACCACTGCGATTTAAATTTTGATATTTCTTTTGGTGGATTATGGAATAGTGCCTACATAAGTTTGATGAATGCGCGTGAGTTACTATTTTTGAGGATGTCATAAAATCAAAGACAAAAACATTAAATATTGCAATTGCTGTTTTAGCGTTAAGCTTGTGCCGGATATATTTTTCGAGTCAATTAGGGGACAATGCGGCAATGTCCACAAGTCTGCGCAATTTTTAAATATTAAGCAACCATGTAAATAATGACCTGAGGCTATGAAGCACACGAAACTTCTTAAACACTGATGAACTCTATGGATACAACACGTGTACACATAAACCCACGCGTGATGAACTTAATGCAAAATCATTAAAGTCCAACAGTCGCAGCTGTGTACAGCATAGGTGGCGCCATACCTCCTGATTCTCTGAAGATTGGATCTCCGCATTTTGGGACTTACAATCCCCGAAAATGCATCAAGCCTCCACACCATAGCCCCACTACAAAGGACGCTCAGTCAATTGGTTCATTTATTACACCGCGTATCAAAATCGCCAATTTGCTGATCCAACGACATACCCGTCCTTTAGGTTGACTGTCATGCAGGAGATATGTAAGGGCCCGGTGGTCAGTAAAAAGCTTGAAGTTCTTGCTCTCGAGGTACGATCGAAAGTACCTCACCGCTAGCACAACAGCCAGAGCCTCTTTCTCTGTTGTACAGTAGTTCTTTTCAGACTTGTTGGACGTATACGAGCAGTAAACAACCACGTGTAGTTTTCGATCGTTTGTAGCTGAATGTCCTCGTTGGTATAGAACGGCGCCTGCACCATAGTGAGAAGCGTCCGTGGTGAGCTCAAAAGGAAGTGAGAAGTCTGGCAGCGTGAGCACGGGGTCAAATGAAATGGCTGACACTAAGTCGTGGTACGCTTTTTCGCCCTCGTCTGTCCACTGGAAAGCCATACCCTTTTGAAGCAGGCTTGTTAGTGGCTTGGCATGAGCAGTGAAACCCGGAATAAGCCCCGGAAGTGTAATGCCAGACCGAGAAAAACTCGCAGTGCGTGTATGTTTTCGGGTCGCTTCATATTTCGTACCCATTCAACGGACTCCTCTTTCGTGCTTTTAGTGAATCCATCCAGCACGCACCCGAGAAATGTGATTTTCGGCTTAAAGAACTCACTTTCTTAAAATTGACTTTCAGCTTGGCTGCACTCAGGGTGGTCAAGACAGCGGTCAAATGTTCCGCATGTGAGGTATCATCCTTGAAGTACACTATAATGTCATCAACATAAACATTGCAAAATAGGCCCAAAAATGGTTTCAACACCCCATTCATCATCTTCTGAAACCAGGCGGGGCTGTTCTTCCACCCGAAAGGTAGTCGGTTGTATTCGTACACGTCGAAGGGTGTAACAAAAGCAGTGTACTGTTTGTACTCCTCCTCTAGAGGAATCTACCAAAATCCCTTGCACAAGTCTATGCATGACAAGATGTGGCAGCCTCCCGTATCTTCAGTAATGTTGTATATTCGTGGCATCGGAAATGGGAAAAGGTCAGTTTGTTGGTTTAGAATCCTGTAATCTGTGCAAAAACGCAATGAGCCATCTTCTTTCTTTTAACGCTAATGTAATGGGGGAAGCAAATTTGGAGACTGACGGGCGTATTATTTCAGCTTCCAGCATGTTCTGAAGTTCTTTCTTAAGCCAAAGTCTTCTTTCACGGGGCATAGTGTAAGGCTTTCGTCTAATGGGTGTTACATCAGCAAGCTTGAAAGGAACAGAAAATTTTGTTGTTGCTGGCGGTTAAGTACCGACGCAAACGAGCTCTGGAAACTTGAGGCGAACGTCCTCCTCACACCGAACAAGTCGGTCTGTTGTGCTCAGGGAACCGCAGGCCTCCGTGTCAACGCACATATTATCATTCCAGTATAGGTTTATTTTAAGTCTTTTCAGTTCAGGTGTTGAGAGTAGGAATTGGTATTCGCACCCATTAACAACTAAGGCGTCGATCTGTGTGCTTTGACCTTTGTACGTCACCTTGGCTTTTATCCACTCATCATAAAGTTGTCTCTTTCCGTCAAAGCCCTGTATTTGTACTGGTCTCCCTTTAAGAATATCTTTTTCAGACACAAGTGACTTGTTTATAATGGCCACGGAAGCGCCACTATCAACTGGTGCTGTGACGTCGGTGCGGTTAACTCTCAAACTTATGAAAAGGAGATTTCATGTGGTGAAGTAAACAGTATCAGTTTTTGTCGTCGGGTGGGACTGATCATCCTCATTTATTAGTTTTTTTTTTCCCGGGTTGCTTCAGCGCTACTATGTGCTTCGACTTGACGGCACTCATCTGAGGTTATACTGTCACTGCAGGGGGATGCAAGGTTAATGGCACCATGTCCTCGGTACCAATTTCTTTGTGTACCTGATGACACTTCGGAAGTTCCGGACCTCTGTGACGCTTGCCCGGTTTCGAAATTGAAACGTCGAGTACCCTGCATTCTCGGAGGAGCATCTATGCACAAGCCTTGAAAACACTCCAAAAGTTCCTCGATTGTCTTTCGGGACTTAAACTGCACCTGCTTCTGAAGATCCTTAGTCAAGCCATGAATAATCAGTGTCACAGGTGAAGACTCCGGGAGATTAGAATCAGCCATTTTCAGTAGGCGCCTTTTCTCCTAAAATACTCCAAGGGTTTGCACGATCGTATTTATAGAAAATTGCACGGTCCCGCCTGTCCACGGGGTTTTCTTTGAACGCTGCGAGAAAGCTTTCCTTCCAGCTGTCCCAGCTGTCTGACGCGTGTGTGTAGAAGTGCAGCTCATACCACTTCTTTGCAAGCCCCGTCAAAAACAACCGCATGTTTTCCACTCGGTCGATAGCTCCGTGCCAGGAGTTCTCGGATGCGTATTCATAGGAACAAATCCAATCCTCAGGACTTGAACTCTCTCCGTCAAACCGATCCGGCTTTACCATTTCTGTGTGCGGTCTTTGTTGAGCTTGGACCGTAGCGATGAGGGTCTCCATGAGCTGTTGTTGCCTCTCTGCCTGCCGTTGTTGCTCTTGAAGAATCAGAAGAAGGCCTGGGTCCCTGGTGGTAACGTTAACGTTCGGGGTCGTGTTCGTGTTCCCTGACGCCCTCATGGTTGGCTCCATGAAGTATTCCTGGAACTCGGACAGCTTCACCCTAAGCTTGAGAGAAGACTGGGTAGTCAGGTCCTCGGTTGTCTGGCTGGACTTCTTTGCTACCCAGTCACACAGTTGTGGTGTTGTGATGCACTCGGGCAAGTCGTACGGCACTTCGTCGTCGACTTGGTATGACGAGAAGTAAAACTTGCCTCGTGAGTTCCGCGTGGCATGCAGAGTAATCCACATAGTGTCCGTCTTTGGAATCCTGTCGGCTGCGCCAATGTCATGATCCGAAGCTGTTCACTTGGGAACCGTCCTTTTATTCTGTTCCTCAACCTTCTCTTCTTCCCCTGCCCCTAGTCCTGCCTTCGTCATCTTCGGCTCTCCACAATGGTGTTCCCCGGAAACGGCAAGGTGCAAACGAGCATGGAAGTGGCCTGCCCTGCATTGCATTGGAAGGGCTTGTGGCCCGTGAAGTTGGCAACAGTTGGCAACCCGAGAAGTTCGGGTAATGTTTTTGTCACAGATTGGTCAACGCTGGGGGTTAGATTGGGCCCTTGAGAAAGCGCCGGCAGGCGGTTTGAGTCTGTTGTGGCAGTTGTTTTAATGTTATAAAGAACTGGCTCTTTGTAGTAGAGGTATGACCATTTCCTCAGCTATGTTGATAGAAGTGGTAGGGGTGGTTACAGCTACAAGTCCTGTGCCTTGTGTGTTGAAGGTGCTAGCTGGATGGGGTTTCTGGAGGGCGTTGTGAAATTTTTCTGTGTATTGAGTTCATTACAAGGAATTATGGTTCTTTTGAGTGATGTCATCTCGTGCTGTGTGCCATTGTTTGTTAGACACTATGGATATTTCAGGTACAGGTGCTACAAAAATGTGTTGGAGTATGTCCAGATCCGAATCTTCCGGTCTTGTCGCGGCTGAGCGTCTTCATGCATTTGGTGTAGTGTAGCTCTTCCTGTAATAGCAAACTTGAGTTGCTGTTTTTGGAGTACTTTGTTCTGCCCCTTGAATGTTTTCTCAGGTGATGTGTACATTTAGTTTCAAATGTTTCTTGGTCACTGTGCTGACAGGGAGTACCAAAGTGGCTTTGCATGCTTGGCGTGTGTGACTGTTGAGTTTGCGGATTCCTGGTGGTCTGAGCGTCACGTTCGGCATGGCATGTGCTATACTGCTAGTGAGAATGGCTTGGAGGATGTCTTGAAGATTGTGTTCGTGAAGTCCACAGCGAGGATTTAAGACGCGGTGGTTGATGTGCATGAGTTGACCAAGTGTATGCTGTAAGGATAATACCGCAATACCATAACATGTCAGGTCTATGTTATGACATTATGAGGCTCCACATGAGGTGGGAGGAATTTGGGACAGCTTGAGTCTTGACCCCATGCTCTGGATCTGGTATTCAGGCTCAATTTCGTGGGTTGCCGTCTTTGTGAGGGCGAGGGAGCATGATTTTTCAGGGGTGCACTACAGTGCTCTAGAGGGGAGATTTGTTGTGGAATATTTGAATTCTGCAAGATTGCAGGTGCCTGATGCTTATGGCAGTGCGGTTGGTAAAGAATGTTGAAACGTGGTTGTATAGTCAGTGCCTGCAATTGATAAGGTGAGCCCTTATAGGATGGCGGCTGGGTGGGTAACATACAGTTTCCCCCTTAATATGAAGTAGAATAATTTAGTACGTGTGTTAGGTGCTTTTGTATGAATGCGCTGGCCCCAGTACTTGCCTGTCTACAGTGGAGATTTTGAGATCTAAATAGCGCGGAAATTCCTCTGTAAGTTGGGCCATGATGTGATTGGTTGCGAAGGGACCAATATTAGTAGGTGGTGGTGAGAAAGTAGTGGTCTTCTATGCAAAGTGCAAGATTATTGTGAGTCATGTTGGAGAAGTTTGCGCATACACATGTCAGAAATCGGATGGATGTTCTTGATTGTGAGGGGTTTGCCAGATTTGAGGATGAGTAATCATGGAGAGTTCCAGTCATTCAATATTCATTCATGTGTGCAAGCAAAATTTAGAGGTCACTGGGGTATAGCTTACATGGAAGTTTGTTAAAACAGTAGTTCTTGTCCGGAGGGGTGTTTTTTCCGTGTGCGTATAGTGCATTACAATGGTAAAGTGTGCAACTGATGTAATAAAATATGCAATAAGCTCGGCATGTTCAGGCTGCTATTTTTACCTGAGAAACGTTGTAACGACTCTCGCTTTGTAAAGCAGGGCTTGAACAAAACGAGAAGCCTGGGTACAAGCATCTTTGTACTGGTCTCCCCACTTTGCAGCCTGCAGCCTGTGTGGGAGGCTTTTTGTACCAAACGCAGCAGGAATGTCAAGCAGCTGAGTCAAAATACAAAAACAAGAAAAAGCTCGGGTGAAGTTTGTCGTTGACCAAAGCAAATGTAAAAAGGCCAGGAGGCACCGGGGCACCCTTTCTTCGTACTGTGTGATAAGTGGTCAAGGGCCTTCCCTAAAATATGTGCACATCCGTCCGACGTGAGCACACAACACTGCGATATTGCCGACAATCCGCTAGACTCCTCCCTTCCACGTGACATCACATATTAGCTAAAAGATATGGCATGACACCCCTAAAAAGTTCCTTTTGTTCACTTTACTAGCCACACTTTGCTAGCTTGCATATCGTCAGTTTGCCAAACATTTTCAAGGTGCCATGACCACAGAATGTTTAGTCCTAGAAAAAAGCAACGAGAATAATAGTAGCCAACTGCACGAGGCCTGCTTAAAATGTGCTGGAAACGACCACATGCAAAGCAAACATTCCAATGTGTGAAACGTTTACACAGATTGCTGAATTTTCAAGAATGAGGCCTTTGCTTCAAGGAAGGGCAAGTTTATGGAAAAGCACTCGGGCATATGTAGCAGTACAATTGTTTTTATCCTCGCAAGTGCGAATGTGGGTGTTCTGAGAAATATTTATTTCTATTTTTCTACAACTTTTGCCTCAGCATAATGCCTGTTTCAGGTAACAGCTGTCAGACAGAGTGCGTGCAAGGAACACTTATTGATGCACACCTTTCGCAGTAAACATGTTTGACTTGCTCACCAACCTCAGCTGAGCTATATGAATCTACGGTCCCCCTTCGAGATGACACAACAGCATCTGCTGAGAGATGACACATCAGCAATGTGATGCAATGAAAAAAAAAGAAAATAGTAAAAGAAACACTTTTACTACACTGTCAGCAGTTGCTGTAAGCTTCAGAAATGACAAAAGAAACAGGTGCTGCTAACAGAGGTAAAGGCACAAGCACCAAGGCACTGCACCCAATAAGCACTTTAGGCTTTTCAATGCTGTCAAATTTGTAACAGAAACCACTAATTTCAATACGAAGCCTCAGCTGAATAAACAAGGTGCACAGAACCTAAATAGTTCACCTTTGGTGCGAAGCCTCCAAAAGTTTCCCAGTATGTGGCACAAGGGTTCATTTTGTAGTAGAGCTAATATGAACAGATCAAGCTGATGTGATAGAGAAAATTTTTTCAGAAGTTTGTTCACTTCTCAGGTACAATTTGCCTGACAACGAACTATCGTAAACTGCCTCATTCAACAGTTCACAGCAAAATATTGGGCAATTTAAGGAACCATGAAGACAAAGATTCATTCAATACCACTCTGTGGAAGTGACGGTTGGGATGTTGATTTGATTGACTGTAGGGTTTAACGGGCCAACGCACCGCAGGCGATGAGGCGCGCCGTAGTGGAGGGCTACAGATTAATTTTGACCACCTGGGGATCTTTAAGATGCGCCAAAATCTCGTACACACGAGCGTATATGCTTTTCGCCTCCATCAGAAAAGCGGCCGGGAATCGAACCCGCGTCCTCCTGCTCAGCAGCGAAACGCCTTAGCCACTGAGCCACAGCGGCGGGTAGGTTGTCATGTCAACGTACGCGCATTTCGAAAGCAGATGGCACATAATGCAAGCAATCGCCTCCTTTTTTCAAGTAGTTAGTTTGCTGTCGCTGCAGTAGTTAATAGGTAGTCTGCGGTGATGAGGCGCAGGGGCAACTTCCCTTGTCCTTCTATAAGTTATACCTGAGTATAGATCAACGAGACGGTACACAGCTGACAAAAGCCGTCGCCAATAAACCGGACTGTGTAACTGTATTGGGCACTAGGTTCCACTCACTTGTTCTGCTTGAAAGCTAGGAGGCAGTTAAAACACCAATTACGTCGCTTCATTACGTCACAAATGACTCTACTGGTTACACGGTGTACAGTGGCAATGTGCCTGAAAACATATTTGTAGCCGGAATAGATAGGTCAGAATCACTGATTGCTAGTTTCAAAATAACCCCTATTTATATGTTGTGTTCATGGTCCCTTATACTATGCATAACATCCTTTTCTGGATTAACTTAGTGGGCAGAAGCACTGGTGACAATACTACAATGTTGCAACATTAAAACAAAAAACATGTTCATAGAAGTAACCATGTGCAGCAGTTGTCGTGAGGCATGCGGTAAGGTACATTAAGTCTGAAGCTAAAAGGACGACAAAGTGCAAAATAAAGTTGGTGTATATCAAGATTGCAGTGTTGTGAATATAAATATACAACTCGATGCACTACCTTCATGCTTATCGCCGTCAGCTGCACTTCCACGTCTCTGCACACAGAGTAATGGGGTTAGGCATGCCGCACTATTTTTTGGTACGGCTTCACAGAGGTATGCCTGAAATGTCAGCAGAGGAGGCACTTTACGAGAAGCTCCTGATTAACATTTCCTGTGCCTGTGCGCCTAGTCTGGCGTCGGTGATTTGAGGCAGGTGTTCGGCCGAGGTGACGTTGCCCCTGTTTGCACGGTGGTTGGCCGAGCCTGGGTGCTGTGGAGGCTTTGCATCTCTTTTTGCACATGCCAAGTTGTGTAATGCAGCACAAGCGGTGATAACTATGCACCCCGGATGCTTGTGCTCTAGGCACATGTTTTGAAAGCGTCTCTTCTACACGCCGAAACCTCACTAGACCATGTTTTTGGTCAAAATGAGGGCCTTGTTGTACCTGGGTAAATGAAAGATCATAAATATGGTCATATAAAGGTGCACAAGGACAGTTCTCAGATGTTTACTGATTCATCTGCATGCCAATATCCCTAGCAGAGTATCACTATCAGTAGTATGACGTTGCATTTATTAAGCAGTAAATCATGGCACAGAGGGTTGTAAAAATTTTCAAAGATGCCACACAGGTGAAGGTACATGACAACCTTGTGTGTACATGCAGCAGAGCAAGAAAGCAGGTACATAATACAACAATGGCGTTCTCACATCAAGGGTGTACGAGCTGTATTATAGTAGAGCCGCATTGCAAATGAGCAAAAACACAGGGCAGGGTCACACAAGTGGCAGGGAGTTTTGCAAATGCAGAAACCCTGTCCAACACGCCCCATTTTTCCATTTTTCTGCATTGACTGAACGTGAACGTGATCTGCCTGTGAGAGCACACCCTCAGAAGCTTGTTGCCAGCTAATCAGAAGCTCAGCCTGCAGCTCCACATTATTGTCAAACCATGCAACCACCTAATTCACTGAATACACAGGCACTGCTGTTGGCACCAGCTGCACTCTACGGCATCCACGATTTTTATTTTTTGCCTTGTGGACACTGTAGTGACAGCCTCTGGCCCATACAAAAGTGCTTATCGGATTTGCAAAAGCAAGATTCATGCAGAGCAACATGCTCGTGCTCAGCAAAGTTCTCCTTGCGTGCCTCGTGGTGTGTAGGCTAGACCAGGTTCTCCTAGGGGGGTCATCAGGAACGGTGGCAGGAATAACCCATGACCCTTTTCAGCACCCCAGGCAACCTATTCTCCTCGTATCTGACCCGAACTCTGGAGTTATCAAAAATGCTGCTGTCATGGACTGGGCCTGGCCAGCTCGCCACTACGTCGCAAAACTCCAGGTTCGGGCCTGTGACTGCCTGCACGTTATCATAAGTTCAATTTCAATTTTCAATTTGTTTATTTCAACTCCAAGAAGCAGTAAGCTCGTAAATAAAGCTCTTGCGAGCTTGACAGTATTCCCGAACCCAGCAGAGTACGGCAGCATGCGTTTACAATAATCCTCGGTATTCAATGGCGTGAAATGTATGCAGGCAACCAAGTGTGCGCCGCCATATCTGTGGCCAAGCGTCTGTTGCTAGGCGACGTTGCGCGCACGGCCCGCAGATCAGGCACCCCTCTTTTCCATGCAACCGTGTGAGTGCGCCCGTGGCCTCCGCGATTTGCTGCCGGCGGCGCGCCGCCGGTAGCCGATCGCCAAGGCCACGGTGCGCCGCCACTCGTTACGTCGGGCTCCGCGGGATGGCAGCACTTGTCCGTGCTAAGCAAGACTGTGAAACACATGACTGACATGCCTGTGTTTCACGTTACGAACTCTTTTCCGAACACAAAGTATTGCGCCGAGTTCACTGTGAGTGCGATTAATAACATCTCTGTTGGCGCCACAGTTTAGAATCGGATTGGAACGGAGCAGGTGACGCACGCCGGTGTCTTTTTTTTTCTTCGGCGTGCAGCCGCAGTGGCCCAGGCTGCACCGTGTCCGTGGCGCATCGGCCATGCTGTGGCCGTTTCCAGTGTTGCTAAGCGAAGAAATTGACCGCTAAACGTTTCAACGAATGCCGTCTATACAATCACAACCTTGCCTGTGTTGCACAAAGAGAAATGTATGGCACACAGCATTATAACAATTTATACAATGTTAAACAAAAAGATGAGATCGGTATTATACATTACATGGTAAAATTCTACACCCTTTTACATTAACAAACATGAAAAGCGTGATAGCACATATACATCTAATGAAAGCATTTTCAAAGAGTAAAATTTAAAAAAGCAACAATTCAAATTTGCATGCGAGCAATTCAAATTCAATCCAATTCAGATGCAACAATAAAAAACAGAAAAAGAAACACACGCCATGAAACTGCGTTCTCGAAAAGCAACAAAAAAAGGTGAACACATTTCGTTATGGCTGCAAGTTTAAGCAAAAAGTATTCAGATGTGATAGGGAGCATCAATAAATATATGATCTATTTCTAGCTAAGCTGTCTAAAGGCGAAGGAAAGGTGTGACGCTGCATTTGAATGGCGCAATTGGTTCTAGGCCTCGTTATGTTGAATTCTTTTTTGTGGCTCAAGATTTACGTTGGAGCATGTGCTTTCAACTCATCTTGCTCCCAAAGAAAGCATAGATAAATTTTTGTTTCGTGTTTATAGTGCAATGCTAGTCGCAGTTGGAATATACAAAATACCTTTGGTACATTGGCACTGTAAAAAGGTTCTGCTGTCGGGTGATCCCTCAGTAAATTATAAATTTTGCCTAAAGCCTTTTTCTGTAAAATGTGCACTTTCTCGAGGTTTCTGTTGGTAGCTGTCCCTCAAACGAGAGTACAGTAATTCAGGCGGGACATAAATAATGATTCAAATTAAAGCAATTTGATACTTTTTGGAAAGAGATCACGCTGACGGTACAAAACGCCAACAAAACGTGCAGCTTTAAGGCACACATGATCTACATGTGGTTCCCATAGTAATTTGTCTGTGAACCCACCTACTGGTTCTAATGACTGTGTGATTTCAATGTGCTCAGAGCCATAATAAATTATTGTAAATAGAAAAAGCGTTTCCCTTAGGCTAGAAGAACATGGCTTTACTTTTAGAAACCTTTATTTGTAAGTCATTCTGGTTTGACCAATTTGCGAGCGCGTAAAGTATTTAGGTCGCCTGTGTTATGAAGGAATGGGAAGGATCGCGAGGAGAGTTATGAGCCGTGGTACTCCATCCACATGAACACACGCGTTATATTCAAAAGAAAATCCAACGGGCAGGTACGGAAAGCGGGAAAACAATATTTACAACATTCGGAGAGGACTAACGAGGAACTTGACTACTTGAGTCCGCTGGGGCTGGGACGGTGCAGTTGCGTCACGGAGGAATGGGGGCGGTGGCTTGGGCGAGTTGATGTGAGGCAGCGCTGTCCGCGAGGCTGCTGAGCTCTGTGCGCCGTGGAGCTCGAAACTGGCATTATGGTCCCACGGCGAAGAACGTGGCGGTGCCGATGACTAGTGGCGGGAGGAGATAGGCCCAAAACGAAGCCTCGCTGCCCGCGCTCCGGCTCAACCGCACACCGCTCACTCGTGGGCCGGACATCGGCTCCTCCCATAGCGTTTAGGGCTGTCGTCGGGCCTACGCCGCGATGGATGGTAACTGATGGCAGCGCCGGCGACGGACCTCGGGCCTACACCGCGAGGGCGCCGTCCTGCTGTCGTCTTGGCCGGCCGCTTCCGAACTCCCCTTTCTTTCTGTTGCTCTTTCCTGTTGGAGCTTTTTTTAAGTGCGAATGCACTTCTTACGCTACCCTGAGTCACGCTTCTGCCGCCGTCCGTCTTCAGCCGCAGGTGTTATCGCGCGCGCGCCTCCTCGCCCTTAGCAACGGCGCGGAGCGGAGGGGAGAGCGTGCGTAGCAATGGCGCCATGACGTAGTACGCCACGTGACGTCGCGCACTCTCGCCTCCTCTCCCCTTCCGCTCGCCGTGACGTCACGCGCTCTCGCCTCCTCTCCCCTTCGCTCGCCTGCCGTTTGCGCGCTCTCGCCTCCGTCTCCCCTTCGCTCGCCTTCCGTTTGCGCGTTCTCGCCTCCCTCTCCCCCTTCGCTCGCCTGCCGTTGCGCGTTCTCGCCTCCTCTCCCCTTTCACTCGCCTGCCATTGCGCGCTCTCGCCTTCTCTCCCGCTTCGTTCGCCTGCCGTCGCGCTGCGCGAGGGTTTAAAGGCGAGGCTGTCGCGGCCCGAACGTGATCACGCGGGGGTGTTAATGTAACTAACGGGCAAATGCCACCAAATTTCAACAAACTCCCCCTCATAGCATCACCCGTGCATTCGCACTTCCTCATGCTCCCCTTCGGGGAAATGTGGGGGAATTTTTTTCTGCACGCGCTCTGCCCTCTGTTCAGAGGACTGGCCACGACACTTCACCAGGCCCTTCACTGCACTACCGCCCTCTTCAGAAAGTTCTCCTGAAAACTATTCTCTAGAGGTTGGGGATGGAGAACGCCAGTCAGTGCCGAAGATAGGGTCTAAACACTAATCCGTCTCGCAAAGTCACAAAGCACAGTCACTAAGGGCGAGTGCATAAAAATAAAAACAGTTCACACACAAAAAATGAATGCAGTTCACTATGAAGAGTCGTAGCGGCATAAAAGCAGTTCAAGAAGTTCACTCAAGCTGTTTCACAAGTCCTGTAGTGTGTTAAGTGTAAAATGTTCCAACCTTACAAACAGAAAAGTCTAGGCGTAGTGTGCTTAAGTCCACCACGAGAAGAAAAGGAATTGTACGAAGATATATACAGTCAGAAATCGTAACTGAGAGTCATATTTCCCTCCCCATGCATGCCTGTTTGCCGGAAAAGCCTAGAACATTCGGCGCCTCTTCCGCTTCGGGGAGCATGAATCTCTGCTGTGGAAGAGTCTATGGTTTCTTTTGCTGCGACTCTTAGCAGGGTGCTTGTGTTCATACAATCCATTGACAAAAGGTCCGTATTGAAATGCGGTCTTGGGTTTTGCGCTTTTGTGGCTTTCGCCTCCGTCGGCGCCTGCTTTTAACGGGTTTGCGTGAATGTTCGGGTGGAGTTGCTTTACGATGCGTACCACTTCGTGGGGTGATCCGGTAAGCAGCGTTGCGTCCTGCATAAGATTTGCACAACCTTACATTTCGACAGAGTAATGAGCACTTCGAAAATCCTTTAGTTTGACACGTTACTTGGTATTTGTTTTTTCCACTGAACGTACGAAAACATCGCGACTCGAGATGGTTGGAAATCAAGTGGCACTGTCACAGCTGGGATGTGCGGCAATGCGAGGCGCAGACGTGTTTTCATGGCCAAATACATCGCAGTCTTCTTATGACTTTTTTAATTTCCGCGGTAGCCTTTGTGAGCGCGGAAGCATCGCACTGACCGCTGGGAGTTCTTTTGGAAAAATGACTTCCGGGGCGCTTTTTGAAAACGCTTCGAGACTAAGCGAACTGTGTGGCTTATCAGCCTCAGAACCTTCAGCGCTCTCGTCATGGATCTGAAGTGCTTGTAAATCAAGCTCACTTTGAGCAGGCACTGAACCATTAGCTAGGTGGCTAGGTTTAGAGCCTCGCGCATGCACAGGGGTAACAGAGTTGTCGTCAGGAGCCGCGGGGCATGTGCGTTAATCTACAGCGGCGATTTGCTTTTTGAGGGGGGCTATCTTCCGTTCATCCGCGTCCTTCCCCTCCTGATACTCTCTGAGTGCCTCCCTTTCCTCTACAAGAGGTCACACGCGGATCCTGGCAGGCTCGCCACATTTTTGTTATGAAGGAAAGGCAGGATCGCGTGACGAGTTATGAGCCGTGCTACTGCATCCACATGAAAACACGCGTTATATTCACAAGAAAATCAAAACGATCAAGTACGGAAAGCGGGAAAACAGGATTTAGTTGAGTCTGCTGGGGTTGGCACGGTGCAGTAGCGTCATGGAAAGAGTCTATGCGAGTCGACGCTGTCCGCGAAGCTGCTGAGGTCTCTGCGCCGAGGAGCTCCAAACCGTCGTTGTGGTCCCACTGCGAAGAACGTGGCGGTGCCGATGACTAGCGGCGGGAGCAGATAGCTTAGGCCCGAAACGAGGCCTCGCTGCCCGCACTCCGCGTCACCGGCACACAGATCACTCGTGGACCGGACACCGGCTTCTCCCAGCGGCGTCCAGGGCTGTCGTCGGGCCTATGCCGCGATGGATGATAACTTGGAAGGCAGCGCCGGTGACGGGCCTCGGGCCTACACCGCGCAGGCGCCGCCCTGCTGTCATCTTGGCCGACCGCTTCCGAACTCCCCTTTCTTTCTGTTGCTCTTTCTTGCTGGAGCTTTCTTTTCCGCCAGCGCTCTGCCCTCTGTTCAGCGGATTGGCCACGACACGGCACCAGACCAGAGTGAGACATATCGTCGTATCGTCGGCATAAATGCTACAAACCGTATGTGAGCTGATGATAATAACATTGTTGATATATAGTATGAACAAAACGGCCCCAATAGGCTGCCTTGGGGCACGCCGCAACAAAATTGTAATAGCTGAGAGGTACTTCCGTTAATGTCAATATATTGGCAGCGATGAGACGAGTAAGACTGCATAAGATCCAATGCTTGACCTCTTACCTTGTACCTGTTCATTTTGGCTGAAATGATATTGTGGTTAATAGAGCCAAATACCTTTCTGTAGTCCACAAACAGGGCGAGTACTAAGGTTTTATTTTTACAGTTGCAAGAATGAATTCTTTTTTAGCACACAAAGCTGTGTCGATGGAACGATTTTTCATAAGTCCGTGTTGAACAGGAGCTATAACTTTATGTTCATTTGCGAAGTTGATTCGGCGTGTTGAAATTAATTTCTCGAGACCTTTAGAAAAAACAGGGAGTAAAGATATAGGGCAGTAATTAAGGACATTGTTCTTATCGCCCGTTTTAAAAACCGGTTGAACTTTTTTGAAAACAACTCTGTTACTAAACCTCAACTTTTTAAAACCAGTAGCACTCGCCTCCTATGCGGGGGTTACGGGGATTGAATCATGGTACCGCCGGGCACCACCCACCGGTTTGTTTAACGGGTACAGGCGTCCATGGTCGAGTGCGGACCCTTGAAAAAGGAAATCCACGCCTGGAAAGCTGCCTTTACTCCTCTTGCGAGGAGCCCCTGACCGTTGTCCATCTGGCGGGGCCCCCGGTCATCATGCCGCGTTGCGCGATTGCCGGGGGTGAAAGAGTCTGGAGGCATGTCCTGCCACAGGCGGGTGCGAGGTGAGCGCCCACCGTGGCTGTGGAAGCCACCATGTGCATTCGTGTGCCTTGATGGCGCCAGGTACCTACCGGCAAAATAGGTACTAGTGACTCCCCGGCCTGGTGCTCGGCCCTTGTATGGGACTACAACACTTGGGAAGCTCACCCGGCTTGCACGGGAAATCACCCCTATGGAAAGGGGCTGCAGCAAAAACGCAGGATCTTTTTTTTCTGGTTGTCTCTTGTGTCCGTGTGCAAACTGCGCTGTAGTTACAACCAACCAACAAGCCCAAATAGCCACTTGAGTGCATTTCAAATATAGTAGTGCATCTGGGCTACTGTGTTGAAGGGGAAAATCAAGAAAGAATCTATTAAACATGTCTGCCAGTGCCGAGCCGCTAGTTTCTTTGTCATTCAAAGTGATGCAATGAATTCTAGTCGGAGAGTATGAGTTCATAACTGCTGATATCTTTTTTCCATAAAACGTCGGTACGAGAACTGCAGCGCTCAAACATTTCGGAATGGTAACGAATCTTGGGGCACCTAATGTCACTATTCAATTTATTTCTACACTTCTTGTATTGTACGAAATCCAAATGGTCTCATGAGGAAATGAATGCTTTGTAAAGCCTGTCTTTTTTTCTTGATGCGACGGTACAATGATTCAATGAGGCTATTCTATGGTTTTCTTGTTTTTTCCCGTTGGCTTCGTTTTTTAGTGGGAAAATGCTTCTTATATACTTAGGAAAATTTCTTAATAAAAACATCGTACGCCATGTTAGTTTCATTAGGACAAAACACTTCCCTCCAGCTGACATGTGGTAGGTCATTTAGAAAACAATTCAAATACCCTTGCGTTATTAATTCGTAGTAGTAATCATGATCTACAGATCGTTTCTTACCGTGTTTCAGTACCGATATACAAATACCTAAATGATCACTCAAGTCGCAGCAAACAACACCTGACTTCACAACTGATGGCTCAAAATAAGTAATGAAAAGGTCAAGAAGTGTCGCAGAGTGCGGTGTAATGCGAGTCAGTGGAGCAATTCTATTAAAACTTGCATTTGAAGAAGGAGGGTGTCAAAACTATGCTTTTGTTTGGTGTCGTGTGACATGTCAATATTAAAGTCACCGACACAGATAAACGTGTAATTGTAGTCGTTGATGTATTGAAGAAAACTGTGTAACCCCTCAAGAAAAGTCCGTTCATCGGCATTAGGAGGGCGATATATTACCGAATATATAGTATTTCTACTAAGAACAGATAACACCCCGCAGTAATCGGATGTGAAGGTAAAAGGCGAAAGCGGCTCGCACTTGATAGCAGAATGAGCAAATATGATGATGATGATGATGACTATGATGACTCCTATTGGTTTCCCTTTGTAGCGGGGTGATGACATGTCAGCTTAGGAAAAAAACTAATATATACACATGTTTAAAACTCTTGGTTTAAACATATATGTTTTTTAAACATATATGTTTAAACATATACGTTTTTTGAACATATATGTTTATACATACATATCTTTAAAACTAGCGCTGCTAGGACAGGCGCAAAAGCCTATTAGGCACAAAATATTTTTTTCTGTTACAGGTAGTAACTGTCCTAGGCAGGTACAGGTTACAGGTTCGTCCACCATCTAACAGTCCTCACTGACCCAACGTATCCAACTCGTATCGGGAACAGCATCACAAGGGATACGAGCCCTGACCTTACACTGATCAAAAACGTTCCACAAGCAGAGTGGCAAAATCTGGAAGAATCGCTGGGCAGTGATCACTATATTCTCCAGACTACCATCCGGACCACTCCGATACGTCGGACACTCAAGTCGAAGAAAATAACTGACTGGACCACCTTTCGCAAGCACAGAGTTCAAAGCGACACAACCATCATAAACTCACTTGAGCAATGGATCGTGGACGTGCACTACCATGTATACAAGTACTCCAAAGAGATCGCCCTCCCCACAGAAGCGCCTGCAGTGTATTTCCACCTCCTCCATCTCTGGAAAGTACGCGCATGCCTCCAACGAAGATGGAAGTGGCAGAAACATAGCAGAAATTTAAAATGCAGGATAGCAGAGATAAATCGGTAAGCAGCGGAGTACGCAGCCGAGCTCACGTGACAAAACTAGCGTCAGCTCTACGATGGCTTACAGGGAACGCTGGGAACGGCAAAGACATGGAAGCTCCTCCGGCATTTGCTGGACCCCACACATAGTAAGCGGGAGAGTCAGAAACAAATCCAGCGCTTGCTACACTGTCATCCTGGCAGCGACGACCAGGTACTGGATAAGCTTAAAAACCAGTACATTGGCACAACTTTATCTGCCGTACCTCCTCGCACGCACGCTGGCCGTCCCAACCCGGAGCTGAACAAGCAAATAACGACACAGGAGGTCTGGCAGGCACTTCAAGCCCTAACCCGTAACACCGCTCCGGGTAAAGACAAGGTCACTAACAAGCTATACAGGAACCTCGACGACAGAAGAATCCAAGCCTTAACGGGGTATCAATGAGCACTGGTAACGGGACACAATACTGGCTGAATGGAAACACTCTGAAATGGTGCTTATTCCGAAGCCAGGCAAACCTACGAAGTTGGACAAATTGCGCCCCATATCGCTAACGTCTTGCGTAGGGAAGATTTTTGAGCGTATGATCCTCGCCCGCTTTCAACCATACATAAAAGACCAAGAAATTTATCTGCACATAATGTTCGGCTTCCGGCCCCACCTGTCAACTCATGACATCCTCCTTCAACTAAAGGAAGACGACTTGGCGCACATTTCTCCTCACTCTAGCAGGGCTATCCTCGCTCTTGATTTGAAAGGAGCGTTCGACAATGTGAGCCACGACGCCATCCTCGAAAAACGTATTGACACTAACTGTATAAAACGAATGTTCCAGTATATCCAGGCATTCCTCCCCGATCGCACGGCGACTGTGGGTATCGGATGACCCCGAATGGACCTTCAAACCATGCCTAACACAGGAACGCCATATGGAGCGGTGCTTTCGCCGACATTATTAAACATAGCTATGATGAAGCTCCCACAACACCTTAACACCATCTCTGCGATTTAACATGCGCTCTATGCAGATGACATCACGATTTGGACTACTGATAGGTCAGAACGCAACATGCAGGATGCGCTCCAGAAAGCCGCAGGTGCAGTCCAACACTACGCCAGTGTGCGCGGCCTTCAGTGCTCCCCGGAGAAGTCCGAGCTCATCATTCTGAGGCGAAATCACCGTAGCAAGCCACCGGAACACGCCAGAATACAAATAAAGCTCCAAGGTACCGACGTCCCCGTAGTCGCAACCATCCGTATACATCCAGCAAGACGGGGGAGGAACGCTAACCATCCAGCGCCTCAACCACACTACCTCGCAAAATCATGCGTATGGCGAGTCGATTCACAAACCGGCACCAGGGTATGAAGGAGGATGATGTCATCAATTTGGTGCAAGCAGTGGTTGTCAGCCGCGTGTTGTACTCTACGCCTTACCTCCCGCTTAAACCGAGGTAAATGGACCTACTTGACATACTACTGCGGAAGGCATACAAGCAAGCGCTAGGTCTGCCTCCTCACACCGCCACTAGTAAGCTGGAAGCGCTCGGGGTGCACAACAACGTGCGGGAGATCATTGATGCTCAACTTGTCAGCCAACTAGAGCGGCTCAGGCTAAATTCGACTGGCCGCACAATGCTGAGGCAACTAGGCTACCAGATAGCGGACGCCGCCCACCCTCCACTTGAAACTGTGCCGCAGGACATCCGTACGCTAATCAGGGTTGCTCCGCTCCCGCGCAACATGCACCCTGGGCATCACGTAGAGCAAAGACAAGCACGAGTACAATTTCTACAAAGGAAGTACTCTGACCACCCCCATGTGCGATTCACGGACGAGGCCCACTACGCATCCCATCCAGCCACAGCAGTAAGCGTCATTGACGGCTCAGGCGATGTCGTTCACACCGGGACCGTAAAAACCAAAAACATCGTTGAAGCCGAAGAAACGGCCATCGCAGTGGCAATGACGTCTCCAACTTCGAATAAACCGCTTCACGTAGTTACAGACTGCCAACAGGCATGCAGAAACTACGGCAACGGTCGTATCTCAATATCCGCCCTCCCATTACTAACAACTGCACAAGGACACCCTAAATCCAACTGCACTAATATGGACGCCCGGTCACGGAGGGCTCGACAGAAATGAGCGAGCACACGCTACAGCCCGAGCATGCACCCTCCGAGCACCGCACCAGTTGCTCCGTGACCCAGAGCCTATCCAGCAGAAGTACAGTGCACTTCTGCAACACCTCCACCTTGTCAGATGTGCCTATCCACCACCGCACCAGGAGCTCCCCCGAGAGGAGGCTGTAGCCTGGTGGCAACTACAGACCAACACATACCCCCACCTTAGCTTCCTGCACATGATACACCCCTCAATATATCCACCAACATGCCCACAGTGCAGCGAACATGCCACACTGTACAACACCACGTGGGCTTGCCAGAACACACCAGCTGCCCCCACTATTCGCACCCCCACCCTCGAGCAGTGGGAGGCCGCGCTGTGCAGTTCGGACCCTGAGGTCCAGCGACAGTTGGTGGCATGGGCACTCAGGACCGCAGCCGCCGCCGGGACCCTGGACTGAGGGAATCCCGCTTTCAAGCGCGAACCTCTTGACTAAATGTTTACCACCGTAACCAACACCAGCAGCAGCATTCTAATATTTTTTTCGTCGTCTCGACAGCCTTGAAGTTACCTTCCTCTGTGCTACTCTTAAATCCCAGGGCTTCTGGAAGTCGAATATTTCCTACATGTAGATTTGGATGGATACCCTCGCATTCTAATACTATGTGCCGCATAGGTTCTGTTTCTTTTCCGCAGACCACGCATACCCCATCATTTTGTGAATACTTCCTTACGAAGCTCTTAGTTCGCAAGCAACGTGCTCTAGCCTTTGAAATTACCGCAAAAGTTTGCCTTTCTGATGTTCAATTACCTCCCACTCTGCACCCGCCTTCACGATTAACAAAAAACGTTTCATACATGGGCAGCTGAAAAACATTGTCGCCTACATACCAAGTTTCTGATGTCATAAGTACGTCACAATCAAAACAGAAGTTATTAACACAGTGAATTCATCAAATTTATTTCACATTGCTCGAGCATTTATGTGGAAGCATTTCCCATCTTTTCAAGAAACTCAGAGCCGAGATACCGTTTTACGTCAGTAGGATGTATGTGGTTATAGCTATCTGTAAACCGTTTTACGTCAGTAGGATGTATGTGGTTATAGCTATCTGTAACTCGCATGAAAGAAAGCGCAATCCTTGACGTCAGGTGCTAAGCTTAGGTTGAAGGTGTCATTCGGTCTACGTCAGTGAGCGATGCGATCCCAATGATGGGCGTTGACTCCGCTCGGCGTGCAAAAATTTTTCCATTGCTGCTCCAGACGATTTTCCTCTGAACGACCTTGCGCGCGATAGCTGACCCGGAAAGGTGTTTTTTTTAACGGACGGCCTGCTAGCCGCCGCTATGAGCCGTGCCCATCAAGCGTCCACGGAAATACGTCATCGCTGCCACGCGGAAGGTACGGCTGAGGCAGCGAGATGCGAGAGTTCGCCCAAATTTGGAATATGACACAACGGCGACTGAAGTGTGGTAAGTATGACAATAAAAGACACTTATTTTCAGCAGATGCCGCGCCTGCGCAGTAAAGTTCGCTCTACATCCTGTCGATGCTAGCATGCTGGGCAGGTACACCCGGCGTCAAAATAAGCCGGGGCACGCGAGCGTGTGGCAAAATGCATTGCCGTAACATCTGACGATGCACTTGTGGTGTCAAAACATCGATGTGCGCGTGCGCGTCAAACCACGCTCGCTAGCTTGTCTTTTACTTCGCTTCAAACGGTAGCGCTGATCACATTCAGAGCTTGGCGCCAGGGGTTACTTTCTTTGCTCAACATGTCTTGCTCGTACACGCTTCAGCGGCCGAGGGTGAGAGTGAAGATTCGTTCTCGCCCTGCCTTGCCATAACAGATAACTAATCTTGCCCTTGTCGCGGTGACGAAATTGTGTCCCACATATGCTCTCCCACTTCGGTATTTCTAACAGCGACGCTGTTCTTGGGCGGGGCTTGACCACAGCCTGTCCTTGTATCGTTTTACGCTCCCTCCGGAGTTCCAAGCAAAGCGTTTGTGTTTACAGGTAAAGCCAACTTTATGAAGATCGGCGGAAGCTTTGTCTTTGTAAGCTCGCCTTCGGACACTGCCTGTTGCACAGCGAAGCATGTAAATCTACGGATGGAGTATGATTAAAGAAAACGGCTTTAACTCATGTATTATTAAATGTATCCAAAAACAAGTTCTATGAAACTATGCTGATAGGACGATTATACCGCTATGCCGAGTTTCGTTTACTTGTCATAATTAGTGAAGTTGTAAACGTTGGAGAATTAGTTTGTTGTCATTACAACGCAATCTACGGAGAGAGATTGCCATGTATTAGAGAAAACGGTCGTAACTGCGGCTCCGCGCTGTTTCAGTAGATATCAATCACAATCGGTGGAACGAGTTTTAATATTTTTTTCGTAAAACATGCAATTGGTTGTTAACTAAGAATGGGCACGCAAACAGAATACGAACTGAAGCGAGAAATAATCTATTTTATGAAGGTGTGATGAGACTTCACCTTGCACACGTTATGAAACGATTAAAGAAGGGGAAACGGGAGAAGTGTTCGGCGCGGTCCTGGGTTTGGTAAAAAATTAATAAAAAATTCAGTGCCCTTCCACTCTGTGAAGAAGCATGACCATCAAAGCTGCGGTGCCGAGCCTCAGAGTGAGCTTTGACGGGGTTCAAGGGGCGCACAAAGCAAAACACGTTTGTTTGTTATTTGCGATTCAGCATAGTTCCTGGTTAATTGACTGAATGAACTTTTGATTAACTAGAGTTTTCTTCCGTTAGAGAAACATGGGGCTGTCGGTTTATCTCCCGTAGAATCCAATATGTACTGATAGCGGACGAGAATTACATTGACTGTGAACCATGCAATCTTGAAAAATATAAAACCCGGCTTTGTGTTAGATTCGTCTTAGCGGGTCATTGTCATGTAACTTGTTTTGGTATAGTTTTAATGAAACAAGCGTTAGAGCCACTTTCTGTTATGGCATTCCCTCTGAAGACTGACTTGATTCACAGTTCAACAGTCGATGTGGGAAAGCCATCTTACAAAGATCAACCTTACAACGATCCCCTTAATGTCTTCTTCACTTCCTAACTCAAAGAAATTGCTGGGAAGACATTTTAGGGAACAGCCCTTGGGCGCCCTTATCTGGGCTCAGCCGCGTCGGCATCGTGGTGACCGAGCGAACGACGGGAAGACCGACGAGTGAAGGAAAGCAAAGGGAGAGACTGTCGCGAAATCGGGAGGGGGTAGGATCGCCGTGGTGGCGCGAGGGAGCGCTCTCCGAAAGTGTGCGGTGGGGGAAGGGAAAGGGCAGTATGCTGTGCCCGCACGAGGCGCTCGACGCTTGGAGATAACGTGATGGGGGCGTTCACGCGGCAATGGTGTGCGTTCGCTTAATGCTATATTCATTCTAGATACGTAACAGCCGCATCGTGCGCTATGGACGTAAAAAAAACGGCGTTTTACACAGTTCGGTTGGCTGAGACGTCAAATGACGTCATTACTTAAAGATATTACCACAATTGCGACAACACTCTGCACCCGGCCTAAGACGCAGTTCTTGTCTACATCTTGTCTACATTCCTGTGTACATTGCTTTATTAGCGGAGACGATCTGCTGGATCCTAGCCATACACAGCTTTCCTGTAAAAAAAAATGCCTGTGTATCTGCTCCTTTCGTTGCAAATGTCGTCAAAAGACGATAGTCTTTCGAACGTTCGAACAAAATTGCGCTGTGAGCCGAATTTGACATTTTATGGTTTAACATTTAACTTCTCGACGGCAGCAACACCTCTTCAGAGAAATGTACACCAGGCGTAAATGCAGCAAAAACTTCACGATACGCCCCTGATAATTATTTTCGTAGTTAAACGTCTCTAAAATTTGCCGAGGCACACAGGCATATAGTGGCAAGGGTCCACCTTCTAGCATTATAAAATTGTTTACGCTTCGGCAAACGTTTTTCCCGAGAAAAAGTACGGAGCCTTGCACTCTGGACCTTAAGAATACTGTCGCACTTCGTTAATTCGAATTCCGAGGTGGCAGAAAGTCAGTTCGAATTAGCCGGCATTCGAACTAGCAGGGGTCCCTTTGATTGGCGGTACAGAGGGCGCTACCAGTGTTAGAAACGCATGCGCGATAAAGTAGACGGTATTGCACGTCGTACGGAGTGCACTTTTAAAAATTACGGCTGTGAAGTGCAGCATATGCAATGGTCAGTTCCATTTGCGCACCCGAAGAATGAGGCGCGAACTTCTGGACTATGATTCATAGTTCGAACGTCGACTTGTTTAAACCAGCTGCTTCAGTGCACGCGGAGTAAGCACGCGACTGGGAATTTGCAGAGGCGAGTGACGCATGGAACTTTTGCCTTCGGCTTCGAATTTCACCACAAGTAGGCTGTGGGGACGGGCAATATTGTTCGAAATAAACGTGGGACGTGTTGCAGGTCCGAATTACGAGAGTTTTCCCCATATCAAATACACGTCACTTTGCCCGGACCAATGGACTAGTTTGAATTATCAGTTGGTTCGAATTTCGCGACGTGGAATTAGCCGAGGTTCGAGTATATTTCTAAGCTCAAAAAACCGAAAGTAATCAAACTCTGACATCATTCAGTTTTAAAAAAGGGGTTGCCTGCATTCACAAAAAAAAAAAAAAAAACGTCAAGCTGTACTGCAGGGCAACAATGCTTCTTAATGTCTCAGCTCAAAATCACCACTTCAAGTAGCTGTACCATAATAATTACTCACCTTGCTCCTTTACTCCTGCCTTGCGAGCCCAGGAGTAAACGTTTGTCCTAAAGACAAGAAAATAGCTCCAGAACATTGGGAGACAGGTTGAGACTAGATGTCCGCATATTGTGAGTAAAACATTATACTTGCAAGTTGCGTATGACAAGAGTTTTCCTCCGAATGTAAAGGAGAGCGCGTCCGCTCCTCCTTTGTCGCCCTCACTACGGGGGGGATGAGTTCCTGAAGAAATCCTCGCAACAGCAGCATCTGCTACTGTAGAGGCTTAAGCCAGCATTTCTTGTAACCTGGCATCTTTTTCTGCCCCAGTTTTTTTCATGAGTTATTTTTGTTCCTTCGCTTGAAGGGTTCACATCAATTAGAATAGCGCCAGTTGCAAGTGTCTGTTTTTTCGAGTTGACGGTCTCTGTAGTAGGTTCTAGCGCGACCCCCAACTATGCTATACCAACAAGCCCGACACGTATCTTTACGGAAGTTCATCACAAAAGCCCAGGTTATCAGGTATGCCGCAAGTTTGTTCGTGGGGGTTCCAGAATTCCAGACTTCGGCAAGTGCGAGCTGGGCAACGTTGGTGTATGGCCTATGCATTGACTTCCATTGGGAGCAAGCGTCACAAAGTTGTCTAAGCCAAAAGAATTTGATATTTTCACGTGATTATGTTGTTTTAGCTGTCGATGGCCCGTTTTACGAACCACTGGCACAGAGGATATTACAAAGGATTAGCGCGGGTCGCAAGTGTCTGCTAAAAAAAAATTAATTAAGGGGCTCGAAGAGCCAACCAGAGCTAGAGACTCTGGACCAAAGACCCCCTAAAAGTAGTCCCCTTCCAGAAAAGAAGTCGGAATGGGCTTCACTAGGAGTTTATTCAAGTCACGTCAAGGCTTTTGCTTTAATTTTATTTTCAGTTCGATTCAGTTATTTTCCTAGAACTAACCGGAAGGGTCCCTGGATAAAAGTTGCTCAACCAGCTTGACAAATGCGCAGAGAACGGTTTCAAGGCACACAAGAAAAGCTGGATAAAACTTCAGTAATACTGCACGGTTTCACTCAACAAAGTTTCATAAAATATGTCATAGACGAGCAGATTAGGTGAGTAGGAGAAAAGAAACAAAGTTTACAACCGGTCCCGAACAACATTTAAATTGTTGGTTCATTCTCAGGAAGAAACTTTATATTTAATTTAAATTTAAATGTAGTCGGTGCAGAATCAGTAGGCGAGAAATGCGGAAGCGAAAGAAACATAACAAACAACACTATATAAACAACTACAAGCGCTTCCAACATAATCATTACACCAGAAACACGGCAGCTGAAACATTATTGAATTAATGCTCTGAATCTTTCGTTGCGGCGCCATTGCACACTATATGTTCGAAGCTGCATATTCTATCAAGGTAATGATTGAAACTTGCAATTCGTACGAAGTGAAGGACCCCATCTTTCGGGGAAGCATGTCTTATAAGCTGATGAGTAATGCTGTATCAATGCCAGAGATGAGAGGTAAGTAAAGGTTTTTCATAGGCACGAAAAACAAACACGACGCAAAGACTTAGTGGGTATAACGTTGCGCTGCTTCGCCGAAAGTCGCCAGTTCCATTCCTGGCCGCGGCGGCTGCTTTTGTGATAGAACCGCAAAAAAATGGGTTCACTGGTCACGTACGGGGATAATCACTTTATCACAACACATGACAAATGGGCATGAAAAGAAAAAGAATGACGGCAATTTGGTCGACGTAGACTGGCTCACTCGTACTTCCTTAGTTGACCGAGCCACCCATGCAACCACATAGTATTCGACTAGGGAAAGTACACAAAAAGCGCAAAAGAACGCTAATGGGTAACAGGCAATCCACTGATCTGACCTTCTAGAAATCACGCCTCCTCAGCATCCCTTTACAGCACGGTGATAATCATGGTTTTATTTTGAGGTCATCCGCGCCTTCCACTCGAACGTGTGCACTGCTGTCAGATCCCGAATGGGAGTTTGGAAGCTGAATAACGATACTGTACTCGCTTAGCCGCTGCCATTTCTGCGATGGCGGGGGAGAAGAGGCTCACTTTGGAGATATCTTTGATTAATAGCTGATGCATACGCTATGAAACACGTCGCAGCTAAAGGGTAATAAGAATTGAGTGCCGTCCGAATTATCTGTCACACAATGGTGCGCTGTCAATTCTAGTGAAAGAGGCCACAGGCTTTCCAGACACAGCTTTTGTGCAAACCTTTGCGGATGCCAGCGGGGTAGGCACTTTCACTAACCCAGCTAAGTAATACTTTCGCGCTAAGAGAAATCGCCTACGTGAGACAATGAGCTCACTTGATTAGACAGGCAAGACGGCTACTATGCACGTGCCAAGAGTGGAGTGTCACATGTGCTTTCATCTCTGGTTCAATTTAGCTGCAATTTTTCATTTCATTTTTAATTGGTTTGTGTATTGTGAATATTTTTTAGCTGGTTGCAAGCCATGGGAAATGATAACGGAGTACTTATCAGTGTTTTTATGCTCTCCCACTTTTTAATGGCAGCTCCTCTAGGCACTAGCAGCAGTTTCGCTCCAGTACGGTTAAGCACAGTTATGGTGAATAAATTGAGGTGTTGAAAGCAATTTGATATAGCGACGAATTCGGTACACCTAAACCCGCATATAAAAACTCAATGAGCTTTCTTGGTGCATTTACTTGTGTAAGTGCTTGCGATCTACAATGGGGGAAAAGAGAGATGTAATCACCTTATTGCGGGCAAAGGTATGCGTCGCAAGATGCGATTTTGGTCTGTGACTATTTCTTAGTGCTTCTGAGATCAGCGCCACTGACACACTATTATGTGATTGTGCTTTAGTACATTTGCCTCACTGTTAGCGCAGTACCGGTGCAAACGGTGAAAACATAGCCTGACCAAAAATATTTCTCCCATAGGTGAGACGTTGGACGTGACTTGTCTATTGGTATATCATGTAGGAAAATAAATGACGGGAAAATGAACATACCGCATGATGGAGTGAAAGTAATGGCTCAAGTTTATGAATAAACGTAGTCGCGGGCACATGCCGCAAATCATTGTTATCGAAAGAGTTGAGATCCCTTACTTTCTTGGGGCAATAGAAAGGAAATTATTGCAAGTCGTTTTGTTGCTAGAAATCGTTGAATAAGCCTGCCAGATTTCCTACGCAATTTGAAAAGAACTCTTATTCTACATGTCTATGTTGTGCCATGCATTGGGAAAGCTGTGAAACTCTTGCTCACCATGGCACCTGGTGCCGGTTACGTGTAGTAGCCAGTCAGCATAACATACCAAAAAGAACTGAAACATGGTTAATTGGAAGCCAATCAACCAGCTAGGTAAAAGAAGTGACAGTGTGAGATCTCTAGATATTGGCATTGCATAAGTTTTGTAAACTGAGTGATACAAAGGTTTTATAGACTCAAAAACTGAAAAAAAAACTTGGTTGGTTTTCTTGTATTCACAGTGCAGCAGGCAAGGAAGAGAGGGATAGCGGGACACACAGGCACTGTGTCTTACAGTGCCTGTGTGTTTCACTCTTATTCTCATCCTTGTTTGTTGCGCTGTGAATGCAGGAATATGGAAAGTCAACGCTTTAAGCATGCATTAACTACGACAACTTGGTTTTATCTTACTGCCTGCTGTTTTAAGCCACATTGTTATTGAACGCCATGTTTTTACAGATCACCAGGACACGGGATATAAGATTAAGTGCAAATACGAATTGTGTTTGCTGGGAACCTGCAGGAAAGGAAATATTGTGTTCACAGTTGAATATCCCGACCCACTTGAGAGAGACGTGGTGTTTCAGAAGACCGCGTTTATTAAACCACTAACTCCTAACCTTCCCAGCAGGCAGAGCAACCGATGACGATAATTATATGCTGATGATAATGGTCATGGGGTAACGGTTAAGGAGAAATCGCTGGCATACTCCTAGGTGCCCATAATGGATATCCCAATGATGATGCTGTGTTCACAGATGAATATCCCAAAAACACATCCCTTATGCTCAAATATGAATGGTGCACAGAGAAAGCGTCAAACATGCGCATGTGACACGTTCAATGGCCATAAAGTCGCCCGGTGAGGATTAGCTATGGGTCTGCCTGTTATGTCTTTGTGGCGTGTCAATCAATTCAATCTCTATAAACAGTGCCAAAATTTATAATCACTGGATTTTTTTCTTCACTCCAAAAACATTATCAGGCTCCAAGTGAATATAATTTACTGTTGCATGTCAAGCCTTTTCCTTAATGTCTTTTTGGCATCCATAACAGCTCAGTAGGCTCGGTAATGTTTAACGAACAAGCTCTTGTGCTGCTGCATGCCTAACAGGCAACAGCAGGCATCATTTCAGAACAGTATACGGAATTACAAAAATAAATGTTGTAAATGAAGAAAGGTTGACAACCAATTTGCTGACCCCGTCTCTAGGGCAAGAGGTAAGCGTATTTTGTTTGTAACCAACTCGTAATGCATACCTATGGATCACTAAGACCTATCTGTTTGCGTGAATAGCTGTCTTGTTTCGAAATAAAAGTTGAGCTTGTCTATGTCATTGTGTGTGGTATATGTCTTGATAGGAAGAACTGTTTTTTCCCAATTATTGCAATGCCTATTTTTCTTTCTTTCTTCAAGCTGCCCTTGTCGCCGAGTTTTTTTGTTTCTATTTGCCCAAGCAGGAGGGGAATAAGTTTGAACAACGTCAAAGATATAAAACAGTTGAAGTTACATGTGGCGGCAATGAAAATAGGAGATTTAGAAAACACTTGCAGCCAGGCACGACCGCTTGCTCTTGATCCAAGAACATAGTTCAGAAACTGTTCGGGTATATTGCTCCAGTCATCAACAGCATGTGGAAAAAAATTTGAAGGGTTTGGTATCCAGAAGGCCTAAAAGAACAAAAATGGTCATGCTGTTCAGCGGTATTTTGTGTACTGATACGAATATACTGCAATTTTGCAGTGTAATAGTACCAGTAAAAAATTCAGACGTAAAACCTTTTTTCTTTGCTCTAATGTTGGAATACCACCACATTACACGAGCTCAGAAACAGAATTTAACGAACTACCTTAGAAGTATGAACTGTAAAGACATTTGGGTTGTAAAAACCTTCACTTTGATTCGAATGCATAAATTCCGCTTGCATCACCTCATATACACAATACGTGCAACTATATATCGAATTAAAAAGTCAACATCCCTTCTTTAAACCCTGTCCAGTACTTTTGTGTTATTTTTGTATAGGTGTTTTGTATATTGTTTGACCATGTTGCAGTTCAGACCGAATTAAAGCAGCGTACAAAAGTAATTTATCTTCTGCAGGGGTATCCATGAGTTACGTCTAGTAAATAAACATAGTTTGTGAAAGGCGGACAGAAACATTGTATGTAAGCGTGATATTTTAACACCTACATTCCTTAATTTCAGGTAATATATTTCCTGCAAAGAGTACGAAAATTTCAACGGAACATCTTTGTGTACAATACGAAGAGAGATGGTATCCGATTTCAAATCTGTCAAATTTATCACTCCAGGAGGGGATATCAACAATTGTGGAGTTGAGGGCATCTTATATATGAATAAAACAACACAATCCCCAAAAAGAAGCCAACTTTAACGGTTTTGGTTACAACAAAAACAATGTCACAGCGAATTTTTAAAAAAGTACAGGACCAAGGATGCGAAACTAGGGTTCATCAAAGTAAGCGAAAGAGTGGCAGCTGTTGTCACCCTGCGGACTTGCTGGCTTTGATCAGACAAATCAGCAAAAGCTTAGACTTTAGGAAAGGAGGGGAGCCAGTGATAGGCAGTTTGTAAACTAATTTTTTAATGAATAATTTTTCCAAATGACAGATTGACCCAGTAAGTGTGGGTAATGTGCCTCACCTGCACATGTAAGTGATAAAAGGAAAACTTCTATACTTATACAAATCCCTCATTTTTGCAGGTGTGGGCAACATTCAGTCAATGGGTGCATGTACTTGTCCTTCAAATGATTGAACCAGCTTCGAATGTAGTGCTTATTATATTGGCTAATATAATTTGGTAGTGTTGCAATCGGCATAATTAATTGAAAAGAACTGCACAGTAAAATGTAAGTAAATGTTAGCATAAAAAGGCGCATTTTGATCTTCTGCCTGCGGAAGTTTTTTTCTAAGGATAACTATTATTATGGATAACAAGCATAATCTAGTTACAAAAAAGTCGTTTGAGACCGCAAAGGACGTTGTAAGAGTCGGCATAGGGTATTAAAATATCCAACACTGCGGCCCCAGCCGAGCGAACGAATCGAGGTTCGGCGAGTCGCATACGGTCGCTGGCTGCCGTAGTTCCACGTTATCAAGAGAGCAGAGATATTGCAATCACAAAATGAAAATAACACAGCGCCAGTTTATAAAATGTACATCAATGTGGAGAGGTTATATTACGGTACAAACCTATGCTGCGCCACTATCTGCGTAGCAGAAATTATACCTGCAAGAATACATGTCAGCGGCTCGCTCCAATCCACGAAGCAAACGCTGAGCAACGGGCACAGACCGCCTACATCACGTGAATGGGCTAAGCTAGAGCTAATTATCTGTTCGTAATCACCTGGCCTTGTAATATAGAAGCAACGTGCGTTAGGTAGCTACGTGCGCAGTTATGCCTCAGAATAACAATGTTCCTGCTACTAACGTCCGTAAAAGTAAAAAGGGTCGAGTTTCTGCCGCTTCGTTACACGACCCGACCAACGGTGCACGCAGTATTCGCGCGAGTGCGTCGGTCTTTGGGCAGCGCTAAAATTCGCTTGCTTCTACACGAACGTTGTAGCTGCTGGCTGATAACGACTGTCGGGAACGACATTCACGCCAGATTTGGTACGGCAAATGCGCGTGTTTATGTAAAGTTACACATCTTTATTTTCTCACATCTCCGCAGCAGCTGGTTGAAAGTAAACAAAAACTACTAGGTCCGATGAGCCAATCTAGGTCACAGCGCTCGATTTACGTGACCTAGATGCCCGTACACCGCTACGAAAACCCCGCTCCCGGTGGCAAAAGAAAAGGGTCTTTCGGCGCGGTCCCCTTCCCGTTCGAGGAACCATTCATAGGCCGGAACAGGCTTTCCGGAGCAGAGTGCTACGGAGCGCTACGGAGCGAGAAGAAAACCGCCTTTAGCAACTAAGTACTGCGGTTTGCGGAGCATGAGGAAGTTAACCTTTTGGCCGCGGAGGCACACCCCCCGAGCGACACACCCCTCGAAGCGCATCGCGTGATTCGGCGGGCCCGCTGTCGGCGCTGCGCACAAGGCCTCGTTCTCAGTTGTTCTGCTAACGTAGCAGCGACGGCCGCGACGGGGCGCCGCTCAGCTGATTGGCAGTCGACCAAACCCGCAGCCTCTCACGCATGCACCACTGGGTTATCTCGGGCTATGTGACTCATCTTGCGCCGCGTTAGCCGTGAAAGAGGAACGCCGTGTTCGCCGAGAATGAAAGCGAGGCCGGGCCTCCTTCTGTTAGCATTGCACGGCACCGAACAGGTTTGATCCGTGGTCGGCAATACAGCTCAATCAAAGGCTAACCAAGCGAAACCACGACTTAACTAGACTTATGCAAGCTTTTGCTTTGAATATCCATGGTTAGCTGAGTTAAGCCGCAACTATTTTTTTCTGTTTGTAAGGAACACTTGCCGCTTCTACATTGGATATTTCATTCCGTGCCCTGTATTCCCGAACTGCAACTCACTCATGCTATAGTTTCAGAAGAGCGGGCAGTGTGTTAAAGCCAAAATATAAACTTAAAAAAATTCTGTAATGGCCACACAACCCAGGCCCACCAGTTGCTTTCCTGAGCTGTGGCAAATACTAGTGACCAGCTGTAGACTCAAAGGCCTGATAATTTTGTTGATACGGGCGAAGGCGGCTACACCTAACACATGGTCTCCCGGCAAGCTTTCAGCTCCCACTATCGTGCTTGCCAAAATTTCTCTCTCTCGCTCGCTTTTTCGGAAAGGTTGTGGTATCACATACTGCTTGAAGAAACGTCCACCAGTAAAATTGGAGCGGCAGAGCGAACTTCCGTCATAAACTTGCTCTTTCTTAATTAAAAAGCGCTCTTTTAAGCCGTGTCTTATAAATAAGCTCTTGCATCGACCTCTATTGAAAGTCGCGTTGGGCGTATACCGTATCGGCGCATCAAACAATGACAATGGGACAATATATCCGGGAAGTGCGTTGTGTTTCGCATGTTGTGCGTGTGGTGTTTTGTTTGTATTCTTCTCGTCCAGGTTTTGCATGAATTACCATAGTTCATTCCACAAGCTAGGTGCGGCCCTGTGGAGGTTATATTGCTGTCAACAGTGGGTCCACTGAGGGCGCCTAACTCACCGCGAAGGAAGCGACAAAAAGCGCCGGGGCCTTGCGGTTCCACTTGCCGAGAGGGGAGAAGGGAATGTCCTTTCAGGACCCCCTTCACGGAGAGTTAGGCGCCATCAGTAGGCGCACTGTTGACAACAATGTAACCTCCACAGTGCGGCACCTAGCGTGTGGAATGAACTATATAGTGAGAGTGGCACATGCAGTGAGGTCATTCCTTCATCTTTCCAAAAATATTGGTTTGTTTGGATACACAAAGCGCGTCACGATCTTTTGGACGGCATTGGCTAAATGTCGAGGCTTCGAAGAATGACTGATGACTTCGAAGAAACAAAACAATGGAAGGCAAAGAATCGACGCGCACCACAAGGCAAGTAGAAATTTCAACACCGGTAGGACATTCGTGTTGACACCATTTTTTATATCATACAACCAATAATAGCATGACGCACATGGCATCAGCAGCAAACCGTCCCTTCAGGGGTCTTTTTAACGTTGTTGCTGCATTTTGCATGCGGCTCTGCGTATCCTGGCAAAACGAAAACAAGTGATAGTGCACCCGCAAAAAATGCCTACATTTAGAGCATTGTCTACTAATTCATACAATTCATAAGCCGGTTTTGTACATTATGAGTTCTTTAGAGCCACATTTGACCTTGTGTATCCAAATAACTTGGAATATATTGTCTTAAGTATTTTATTGGTTTTTGTCACCAGTTATGTATATTTACACCCTTATAGTGATTATGTGCCTTACATAGCCAATTGTGTATTTTTCCGCAGATGTAAGGCGGCGTGCAGGGTTGGTCCGTTTTCGCGATTTTTGTATCCCTATTTTCGCCAGGCTTTCCCAATATTTTTATTTTAGTCTTCGTATTTTAAAGGACATGTTTTAGCCTTTAGTCTCGGCCTTCCTTGGTTTTTGCCAAGCAATAAAAATAAAAAAATCAAATCAAATTCATTTCCTTATTTTGTGAATTCTTTTTTGCAGAATATTCATTTGTTCTCTTTTTCGTATTTTTTTGGTTTTAGCCAGTATATACTGTATTTTTGTGTGGATGCTGTTATTTTTTGTTGTATATTTCTTACCCCACTTCGCTCTTCAACATTCCATGCGGAAGGTATTAAAAAATTAAGTTTCTTGTTTCGTAAGGGTGCCAGTGCAGCCAACCCTTCGAATTTTTCTCGAAACTTGGGCAAATATATATGTGGTCGCTGAAGGGTCGGTGGGGTCCTTTGATGCCATGGCAATTGTTCACAAGTGCACTGGTCGTAAAGCCGTCTCTACGTGCCCAGATCTTCCTCATTAGGACCCCACCCTTGCCTACGGAACGACATTTGAAGTCTGTTACATTGGCAATCTACTTTGATTTTCGCACAGCTACACCTAATTTACATACTGTTTGGAGTTCTGCTCGCACACTGACAGCGCAGCCAACGGTGCCTCCAACTCGGTAACCACCGCAAATATTGTTATGGGAGCTCTGGAAACCCACGTTGTCTCTGGATTAACAGGGGAACCCTTAGATTTTAGGCGTTATGTGGCGTAGTGTTCTTGTTTCGTGAGCAAAGAAGACCGCTCCGAGCTTTTTTCTGAACTGAATGCCGTGGCGCAAGGACTTCAAGTCAAGGTAAAGTACGAAGAGAACAGCCACTTGCCGTTCTTCGGCGTGTTCGTGCAACGCAAGGGCGGTGAACTATCGTTTTCGTGTTTAGAGCAAAGGAATGCACCAAAAATAGAACATAAAGTTCAATTCATCGACCCCGTTACATATAAAGGGCTGTTCTATCATATATGAATAGTGCACCAAGAATTTGCAAGGACGGAGGCAACGTCCTTGCGAAATTGAAAATGGTAGGGCGAGAGATTTCTGCAAAAGGTCATCGCCTGCACTTTGTTGTAGGAATCGAGAAGCAGATGTAAGTTATTACAGATAATGTCGAGAAAAGGGTGGCTGGTCGACCTCGGCAATTTGCCTGAAATCGTTTATATAATTCCCAGCTTATTCTGATGTCGATATTGAGCAATATTTTCCCCGGAAACACTTTGACTATAAAATTTTTTGGAACGCGACTAGATGGACCTCCGCCTCCACATGCCCGTGCGCCTCGGCCAACTTTAGCGACGTCTAGCTACGAAATTATTTATGAGGTGCACTTGGTAAATTTTATGCTCAATTCACGCCTGGTGCACATTTCTCTACAAACATTTTGCTACTGTCAGGAATATAATTTTTTTGCAAAAAAATGTCAAATTCGGCCCATAGCGCAATTTTGTTGGGCCTTTGAGCCTAAATGCCACGAAAAGTACTTAAGTTACAACCTTCAACTTTTACTCAAGTGTGCTCCTTACAGTTGAACACAAAAAGGCGTTATATTGTAATTGTATATTGTACGTTTAAGATGCAAAAGGCGAGCAAGTTCGAAGAAAAAAATTAACAACGCAAATTTAAAGCGCTAATAGAGGAAAAACGCCTGCGATTTTTCTCAAATTCTCCCCAGATGTAGGCCTTTACCTTTACTTGCATTATCATCAAAAACACGCTGCATCATTTTGTTCCTCGAGCGCCTACAGCGCGAGAGAGGAGCCCTATCCGCCCGTCTATCCACGACAGACTGTAGTCCTAGCTACTTCCCTCAGATTTGTATAAATTATGCCCCTTTTGCATAAAATTCAAATGATATTTTTACGGATACAATAAGTTAGAATGTAACAGAAAGAAATGGCATTTTTATTGTCCAAGTTGGCACCATACCAACCAATCTGCGCCCAATTTAAAGTCTTGATTAGGGGAAAACGACACAACTGTTATGTTAAGCCCCGTATATACAAAAATAAAAACACTTTTTTCAATTGTTGTCCCACTCTGCCAACATGTTGATGGCTAAATTTACTTTGTTTAGTAGTAAAAACACCTTGCATCATACCGATATTGCAGTGTGTACAGTGCCCCATTCCTATAAAGGTCGTACCACTGGAACGTACTGCGGAAATGCGCGCAGTTGTTACAAAAGGAAACGATGTTCTTTGGGTTTAGTTTTTGGAGCTTCCTTTGGATTTTTTTAATCGCTGTCACTTGTACGTCTGACAGGGTATTTTGCCTTTCCGAGCTCACCTATATCGTCCACACACTGGATCCATGTACACCGCAATTCTAAATTTGCTGTATTCGCTCTATAAAATTAAACATTTCACAATACGAGAAGTTGCACACATTTTCTTATTTTCACCCACCCTCGGAATACCATGTGCTTGCCTCCACGTAGTGACCCCTGTTTTGCTCACGGGCAGGCACGCACACCCGGGAGCCGCGCAGAGATATCGCGGGCTGCAAATCGGGCAACGCGGGAATACTCGAGGAAATATAAGCTGGAGTTCTCAACGCAACTCAGACAACACCTCATCTGGTTTGTACGTGAGCACGACAAAACTTATGAAGAAAAAACAAATTGGCTACGGCTTAGCTCAGGTAATCTTGTATATGCAATGCAAAAGCTTGGCTTAGTCTGGTTCAGTTTTGGTTTCGCTTGGGTAACCTTTTACTAAGCTGTATTGCCGACCATATCTCAAAGTCGTTCGGTTCCGTGGCGAACGCGGCGAACGCGGCGTTCATTCACGGCGAACGCACCGTTCCGCTTCGCCGGGAGCGAGACAAGTCACGTAGCCCGAGAGGACTTAACGCCGCATGCATGGGAGGCTGCGCCGGTGATCAGCTGCCTCTGCCGCAGCGGCGGCGGCGACCGCTGCTCATTCTGCGCAGAAAGACTGAAAACGTGGCCTTGTGGGCAGCGCCGATAGCGGGCCCAGCGAATCACGCGATGCGCTTCGATGGATGCGTCACCGGAGGTGTGTCTCCGGTCAAAAGGTCACCTTGAGCATCATCTGCGAAATGGCTTAATGAAAGTAGTAAGGCTTTGCTTGAAAACTTCAAGACAAAGTCAATTCCGGCAGAATTCCGCATGTACAAGCAAAGCTATCTTTGCTACAGCACTGGGCTAACCAAGTTTAATGTTCCGAAAACGTGCCGGGAGTGGAACCACCTGCCTGCTTCATTAGCTTGCATTACTAACCCTGACCATGTCCGGGAAGCATTGTCAAATTCAAATTTGCTGTAAAGTTTTTTTTCTTTCTTTTTTGTGCAATACTTTCTAGTAAGGAGTGCTATTTCGTTTTTCATTGCTTATTGTTTCTTTTTAGTGTATTGTATGTTTGTGTCGATCCGCCGTTACTGTGTTCTTTTAATGCGAATGATGTGCTCTTACCATTTGCTTTTCTTTTGTACCGAGTGTGATTGCGTTTATGGCTGCGTTTATTGCATTTGCTTCACCAGGTTTTTTTTAACATTGTATATTTTTGTGTGTCCAATCGCAAACCACTTGTCGCGTGCTTTTGACATCTTTTTTTCTTTTATCTGAGCCCGTCCCCTCTACAATGCTTGTACGCCCCGAGGGTAAAATAAATTAAAAAATTTAAGTGTCTCACTCCTTGCAACCTGGATGGGTGAAATGTAATCGACAGGAGGAAATGTGCTCCCGCTCTCACTTTGCCGATTAGCAGGTTTATGTTATATACAAGGAAAATACGAGGAAACTAAGTGGAGATGCCAGTGAAGTGAACTGTGGATTCATTTTCAGCGCGCCATCAGATGAATGTAGTGATTGAATGAGACAAGTGCACAGAAGGCGAGTCTCATGCTTGAAATACTGAATACTCCGGTAGAAGGTAATGTTAGGGTTGGGAATTGTGGTTTTCACGTGGGAGCCAGGCGGCTTTGTATAGAAGGCATTACCCTACGAAGAATCTGGATGGCATGTGCATGCGACGTAGTTGTACGAATCTTTAAGCGCCAGGCCGTATTTTATAACAGAAAGAAAATTTCAACAATGGGAATTCATACTTCAAGAAACATAGCAAGCGTTGTCTAAAACAGTTGTCGAAATTGTTGTCTAATACGCTGAGGGAAATGAACTTTTCAGCTACCATGACAGAAGAAAAGGAATAGTGATGATCAGTGCGTGCGATTGTCGTCATTCGGCGCTGAGACATGTGGCCCAAAACATAAGTGACCAGCAGCAAGTAGAGCTCATCTACATGCAGTGCCGCCTGTGTGTAGCATTTATGGAAATTCTACACACCTATACGGCTAAAACTTTAGCAAGACTGGTGAGAGAGCAGAATACTATTTCGAGAGGGCGACGAATTTTTATGGTGTCAAGCGTTAAATTTCAAGCTGCCACGTTTGTGCTGTATTCAATCTATTTCATATCAGCTGTGACATTATGCCTTTTGGATAAATGAATAAGATGTACCTATATAAGAACGTAGTTATGCTTCTAGCATTCACTGCCTGGCACCCGCGAGGAGCATGGCAACAGGGCTCCATTCTCATGCTGTACACACTGCAGTATCGATATGATGCAAGGTGTTTATACTTCTACCTAAAGTAAATTTAGCGGTCAACATGTTGGCAACTTGTTAGGAGAGTTTTACAATTGAAGACGCGCTTTTTTTTAGGTATGGGGCTGAACTGAAAAGTTTTGACGTTTTTTCCTGAAACCCGTAGACATTAAATTGGGTGGAGACCTGTTGGCATGGTGCCAAAGTGGGCATTAAAAATGCAATTTTTCTGTTACGTTACGATTTAATGTATCCGTAAAGGGATCATTTGCCTTTATACAAAAAATACATAGTTTCAACAAATCTGAGGAAAGTCGCTATCACTACAGTACGTCGTGGAGGGCCGGGCGGATAGGGATCCTCTCTGGCGCGGTAGGCGCTCCGGAATTAATATGATCCAACATCTTTTTGGTGACAACTCAAGTACATGTAAAGGCCTACAGCTGGAAAGAATTTAAAGTAGCCATGAAGAGAAAATACAACTTCGTGTAATTTGAAAGAACTAGGATTCAGTATCTCACTCACCTCCATTACAGCCACAAAAGATGTTTTTGAACGAAAAAAAAGCAAGAAGTATTTAAAAACTTTCAAATTTTGCGCCACAGTGACGTGTTATGAGCAAGAATGACGTCATGGTGGCCAACAATAAAACATAATTTTCAGTGCGTTAACTGCACGTTAGTATTCAAGTGATGCGGTCAAATGGAACTAGAGGACACATTAGAGACGTCCAGTCATGTGTCATCGCGACAGGTCACTTAGGCGGCCGCTAATCGCACAAACAAGGTTCCGTTACGTCATAGAAAAGTTGCGGGAAATGGGCTAGGGGGTCGCGACTGCTTCACACGTTTTGTTTAATGTCTCTGTTATTTGTTCGAAGATTGCGGTGATATTGGTATCATTGTTATCGGGACTAAGCAGTCTTTGTAATAAACCCAACTTGTATTTTGTCCCTTTACAGGGACACTGAAGTTATTTGTAAACATTGCGGTATTACTAGCGCCAATTGTAGTCCGGAGTCCATAGGCCATGTTTCGACCACTCTGAGCGCGTTTACGCGAATTTATTTAGTAGAAAAATCAATTCAAAAATGCTTTCCTCCCCTCTGCATCCTCGTACATTTTCTGTGGCGTTTTCGTGTGACGTCAGGAGGAGATGAGCTGGCAATTTGTTGCGCTACTGCACGGCTCGCCGACCTTCCGACCGAGTCAGTCGGCCCAGACGGATCGTGGCAATTCGCTCGCTCAGTTTAAACTAAGCCACAACACGTTTGTGAATAAAAGAATGTGCCTTTCTTTACTTTGATAGTTTGTACACTGTATCAAGCTCCGTGTGTGGGTCGCTCCACGCAAGCGCTGCACAAGTGCATATGCGTCGCTTCGCGGACTTTACGCTAGTAGGAAAAATGTAATGCCACTTGAAGGTGCGAGAAGAGTCAGCGAAGTCGATATAGCTACTAAGGAAATAAAATCAACTGAAACTTTTACCGTACAGCGCAAAACTACAGAGCCGGACGCACTTTTTTTGCTCTGGGTGAACAAGCAAAGCGGTCAGCAGCACGACCACACAGCTGCGAACGCTTTCCATCTAAGAAATGCAATTGCCAGACGTGAGATATTGTGGAAGTTTGGGGGACATTCACTGCACGAGCCCTATACAAGAAATAGTCACCTAAAGTACTTGAAATGCTAAAACTAAATAAAAGTGGAAACTGGTTGTACATTATATACCTTGTATATCTCTCTTCGGCAAGGCTTGCTCGTGGCCGAGTGGTCTGAAGCGCTAGGATTTTTGTTTTACAAGTCGCAACTTCGAATCCCCGAGGGTGCTTGCTTTTGTTTGTAAGTTGATTTTTTCGTTTGGTGCCGATGTTTTCCAGCCTGAGTTCACCATTTTTGGGCCGTAACGTTCCCTGCTCCAAGAGCGAGTTCCCAGAACGCGCGCTGAATTACACTGACGCGCTAGCCAGCTAACCGACTGCTTGCGGGCAGTGGGCACAGGCCAGAATCAGCACACACTTGGCCTGGTGCGAACACGCTTTTTACGATACAGGCATGAGTGAGGCAAGCTCCAAATATTGGGGAAAAGCGCATGGGATATGAGCGTCTGCGGTGACGCTGAGGGCGTTCATCTACTGCGTAGGCCTCGGCTAGTGATTTCTACGATGCCAAGCCGTCCTGGGATGCTTATCTCAGGCATATTACAACCGACAACATGGCAGAAGCGCGGTACTGCGATTACTGAGATATCGAGAATTCCCATCCGATGCTGCCGTCTGATGTCAAGCATGTTGTTTTACAGAACCGAAACCTAAACTTGTTTGAATACTCACCTTGGACATCGTCCAATCACGGTGACACCTTCTTCCGACGCCACAGCCTTTAGTTGGTGCGGCCGTCACCGACCGCACATGGTAGTTTTTCTTCTTTCCCGCTTTATAAAACAATTACCGACTTATCAACCGGATAAACGATGAAAAGTGTGGTAATTTGAGCCAGTCTACCCAGTGCAAACAAAACCGGGAGTTTGACAAATTCACTTCAGTGTCCCTTTAAGAAACATCGAAGACTTGTTTTTTGTGCTAGTTCCTGAAATTTGCGTTTTCGGTTTTTTATTCAAATTTGTGTGCTGTTGCATCTTAACCGTACAATGTATATACAATTATGATATTGAGTGCGTTTTTTATAACTGAAAGGAACACACCTGAGTAAAATTTCAAGGTTGTAACTTCAGCACTTTTGGTAATGTTCAGCTTCAAATTTCAAACAAAATTGCGCTGTGAGCTGAACTTGACATTTTATGGTGTAACATTTATCTTCTCGACAGCAGCAAAACGTCTTCAGAGAAATCTACACAAGGCGTACATTCAGCAAAAACTTTGCGATAAGCCCCTCATAAATGTTTTCCTAGTTAAACTTCGCTAAAGTTTGCCGAGGCGCACAGGCATGTAGTGGCAGGGGCCCACCTTCTCGCATTCCAAAATTTTTTACAGTTAGGCAAACGTTTTTCCGGAGAAAACGTTCACATTCAGCAGATCTGTCGATCTGCGGAATGTGGACATGGGAGTAATTAGGGATTGATATAAAAAATTTTCAAGTACATTGAAATAGTCGACCAGCAACCATTTGTTAGATCCAGGATATCTCCCAGGTGTTGCAACCGGACGCATCCCAATCGGAAGGTTGGGGTGCCACTGCTGCCAATACGTCTGCACAAGATATAAGCTGATCTTTGGCTTATCCTTAGAGCGCACAAAATAGACGGGGACAAGACTCAAACGGCAGACTGCGCTGTCCCCCGTTTACCTCTCGTCCGCGTCGTTTTTGCTCTGCTCTAGGGATGTTTCACCAACACGCCCAAGCTTTGGTTCGGTACTTTTTCCGAATAAGACGTAGTTGTTCGCTATGTGCCCGGTCAAGAACCTTAGGGATATGCTGGCTCCGTATCGCTCTTACCCTGCATTCTAAAAGCAACATTCGATACAGATATGCACAACACATCCATGGAGACGGGTACCGCTGCGCCCTTATGAACGCCAATTTAGAACCTTCGAGCCTAAGTATAATCATGGAGGCTATTCGCCACGCCAGAAAAGAATCCATTACCAGGACGCATGTTCATCCCAAAAATCCAGACCCTGATCAGTATCTGCTTAACTTCTGGAATTCCCGTCTTCTTTTACTGAAACGTATACAGCGAGAAGGCATCACACCACGCCTTAGACGGAAACTCAACCTCGCAACGAAAAGGGCAACATCTTACGCTAAGGACTTGTACACTAAGCAATGGAGATACCTCTGCGACTCTTTAAGGGGATCTCTTCATCTTTCGCGAATATGAACAATCATTAATTCAATGTTCGGTAAGTCCAAAAGCCGCATGACTGCCGAAAGTGTAGCGTTACATTTGAAAATGAAATCTCACGAACTGGCTATAAAGGCAGGAGACAATTTCTTTCTTCAATCATGCATGCCCCCAGGTCCTTCCATTTACGCCCCTATCCTCCCACATCCACCTCCTACGGATATGGACTCACCTTTCACGTTAGGCTAATTAGAGCTTGCTTAGCACGCCACCATGTCGAATGGAGCCCCGCGAAAGAACGCGATTACAAATTCTGATTTAAAATACCTTTCTGAGAATGCCAAAACAGCTTTATTACATGAAATAAACAATATTTGGGAACGCGGCACACTGCCTCTCGATTGGAAAAATTCTGTTATCCCCGTTCCTAAACCAGGCAAACCACCTACCTCCCAAACCAATTCACGCCCAATATCACTTACCTGCACTATCTGTAAATTAATTGAACGGATGCTCTTATATCGGTTACAACATTATGTAGAAATAAACGACGTACTACACCCTTTGCAAGTAGGCTTCAGACCGTATGCCAGTGCCCAGGATGCTCTACTGCTCCTTCACGAGCACATTCTTCTTCCTACTAGTACAGTGCAAACACGAACCGTAGTAGGCATTGACATAAAAGGCGTTTCACACTGTTACGCATAAATAAGTAATTCAAAGCGCTGAACATTTCGGAATCACAGGCCGAGCTTTGAATTTCATTAAGTCTTTTTTATTCTATCGGACTGATGAAATTGCAATACGAGACATAACTTCACCCCCTCGACTTACCGTAATTACCCGATTCTAACGCGCACTTTTTTTCCGGAAAAATAGGTCGAAAAATCGCATGAGCGTTAGAATCGGATACGAAACCGAAACTGCCGAAACAACGGAAATTTCGTCCCACCCATCACCATCGCCATCTCAAGCAGGCGCCAAAGCTTTTAGCAACGATTTTTCAGATGCAGGAAGCATAGGTATAGCGCCAAGAATATTCTAGGCACTATAGCATACGCGCCTAGGCTTTTCTATCGGCGTCAAATCGTCAAATCGTTCCACTTGCGCGCTTGATAACAGCAATGGCGGCAGCGGCTCTAACGCGTTCAAAACGAGCGGTCGGCTGAAGCGTGCGCCTCTGGAGAAGCTCGCAGGATGGGCGTGCGAGGCATGGGCCACGATCCCATCGATCATGGTTGAACGTTCGTTATGAAGTGTGGCATCGCGACCGCGCTTGACGGCACCAAGAACGAGATGTTGTGGTCAGCGGAGAGCGACGAGGAGTGAGATGAGTGAGATTATTTTAAGAAATAAATCGCCCGTTTCTCTCGAATTCGTTTTTCTTGCTCACAAAGTTCCGTGCGCGTTACAATCGGGGGTGCAAATTTTTTCGTTTTTTTTGCAGGAAAATCGGGTGCGCGTTAGAATCGGGGGCGCGTTAGAATCGGGTAATTACGGTAATCGGATTGGCGTGCCACAAGGTGATCTCTTGTCTCCTACTCTTTTTAATTTAGTGATGGCATACCCGCCTACGTATCTCACCAGTACACCTGATCTGCACTTCACTATCTACGCAGACGATATAACATTGTGGTCATACAAAGGCTCAGCAGGGGAACAAGAATATATGCTTCAGCAAGGAATTGGCGGTGTTACAAATTTCCTTCGCGATGTTGGTATCCAGGCCTCACTTGAAAAATCGGAGTAAGTCGTGGTAATTTATGGCCCCAACTTCAGAACGCAACCAACACGCGAGCTGTTCTCATTGAAGATTAATAATCAGCCTATTACTCGCAAATCATTTATTATGGTACTAGGCTTACACATTGAACAAGACAACCAGGCTACTACATGGGTCACTGACACAATCAAAACAACTAAACAGATCCTCCGCATTACGAAGCGCTTCACGGCACACCAGGCTGGCTTTAAAGAACATGACCTTAGACACCTCACTCACACCCTCCCCATTTCACGAGTCATGTATGCCTATCCTTACCTCAATACTGCTAAAAAGCAACCAAAAGCCCTTGAAATGCTTAACACAAGAAAGTCTACGACTCATTACCGGCCTATCCATTTACAGTAGAATTCATGACCTTTACGACTGCAGTAACATGCCTATATACGCCGACAGGGCATACACACTCCGTAACTCACATGTAACAACGACTGTGCACCTCACGGTACGGGCGACACATCTTTGAAGCCATTAACCACAATACCGCAAAGCTGCCCGACATAGCCAACACATCAGAACCACGGACCACCCTATCATTTACGGATCCTAAACCAGATCGTCAACCGCAAAACATGCGTAACTCTTCAAAACAACAACAGAGACGGTCTTGCCACCCTAATACACTGAGCATCTACACTGACGCATCTTAAACAGAAACCAGCGCAACTGTGGCGTGGTATATACCGGAATTTAACGTCAATATCGTTCATTCATTGCCACCAGATACCACCATTAAAAGGGCAGAATTAGAAAGTATCATCCTCTCACTTCGTCACATTGTTCATGACATATCATCTTTTTCAATCAACAAACTCATACACATTCACACAGATAGCCGGGAAGCTTTCCTGGAATGTCGTCATCAACTATCATACAGTCTACGAGTTAACAAGATCCAAGACATTAAGAGCATCCTTCATCAACAGAACATCGACGTCACCATCACGTGGGTGCCCGCCCATGCCGGAATCCCCGGAAATGAGGCAGCCCATTTGGAGGCACGTGCATCGTTCACAACCGTGCCCCAAGCCAGCTGGACGCCTTCGGACTGGATTATGACCCTGACGAGCACCGGACCACTATCAAACAGCAACGGAAAGACTTTCTGGCCTCCCTGGTCAACCATACTCCCATTCCCAAGTCGTATTCTCGCTCTCAACAAGTCCGCCTAAAGAAGCTAATGACACTTACGAACCTTTCCCCTGCAAAACGGCAACAACCTTTTCATTCGTCACCTAATCAAGGCATGTGTATCTCCTATGAAATTCCAGACACCACTGATCACATTATTTGGACATGCCCTCGATTTCAAACTGAAAGACAGATTCTCCTAGACACCCTTCCCGCTAACGTAGGACCAAATTCCTTAAATGATCTCCTGCGTCACTACTACCCACCTAATTTAGTGAAGGCAGTGTGGGACGCTCCTGCATTTCATAACACACTATTTTCCCTTACTATTTCCCACCCATACCCGTCGTGAATCTTAACTTATCGCTACCCCTAAGGGGGTCTGTTGCACTAGCAAGAGACCCCAGGGTGTTTTTTTCTACATTTCCATACACGTTAAAAAAACAATACTACCTCGAATACGCCCAACCTTGGTTTCACACATCCCAGACCGGCTTTCGCCCTCATCTCGGTACACACGACTGCCTGTGGCTTCTTCCTCGTGTTCTCAACCACTCGGAAAGGAGTCGTGGCCTACCAGACTACGTTTCAGCCGTAGACATGCGCAAGGCCATCGACAGAGTCAGTCAAACCGCCATTCTAGAGGAATTAGCCCAAGTGCATCCCAGCCAAAAAACTCCAGGCTGGGTGCGCCACTTTCTCCAGAGTATACCTAGAAAACTCAACGGTTCCCGTCCGGGCTGGTCGCCCCGCACTTACTTTCTGGAAAGAGGAGTTGCTCAAGGGTTTAAACTCGGACCAGTCCTCTTTAATCTAGCGATGACCCGTAAGGCTCAGCTCGAGCAAGACACATCAGCCCGTTTCGCTATCACGCGTATGATATTACGGTATGGAGGCAAGGTAATGACTTCGAAAACACGGACACTATGATTACTGAACTTCAGGCAGCTGTCGCACGCCTTGAGAACCATCTGTCTCAACTTGGGCTTGAGATGGCGCGTGAAGAAACTGAACTCCTTCTTGTTCACGGGACCAAGTCCTCGCCTGCTACGGAACCAACCGTGCTCCATATTGCAAATAGCACTATCCGCGCCACTTGTGGCTAAATAAGGCTGCTTGTCATCCCGCTGGGCAGTCACAACAGTCCAAAGACCTGGCTAACCAAATTGCAAAAGCAATGAAACCGATGCTTCATCTTAATTGTTGCCTGTCTAACAAGTACGGCGGTGCACAACAAAGTCCATGCGTTGCTTTGGCTCGTGCTGTGGCCATAGGTGCCCTCGCATATGGTGCCCACGTGTATAGCTTCAAGAAAGACTAATCTCAAATTCTTCTACACCCTTCACAGAGCCACACTTCGAACAATCACCGGCCTAGCTCGGCATACAAGCATTGCGGCACTGTAACAAGCAGCTCCACTTCCCCCATCGATCTGATAATGTAGGAAACTAGAATGCAAGCGGACTTCAAGCGGACTCCTACCCTGCAAGGACTGGCGGTCTCAAATTGGGACAACCAACGGCCCATCTAGATGCACAGCTTCCTAAGCCCAATGGCTCCATGGGCACTCACGGATGTTGCCCCTAATGCACCTTCGAAACCAGTCCCGCGCGCTCACTCCAGGCTGCGCAAACAGCACCTAGAAAAGCTCAAATGGTCCCGTGTGCCCGGTGAGATTGACATCTATATGGATGCCAGCGTCAGGGACCACAACGTCGGTCTGGCTTGGCACTGCTCGTGGAACCCAGATTACAGCGGCACAGCAAGCCTCAACCGTGTCCACATCAGGCCGCTGTAGGCTGAGCTCCACGCTGTCAGCGGTACCCTCAACCACATAAGCTTCGACGTCTCGTAGATGCCACCATCCCACATTCGCATCCTCGCAGACTCCTTCGGCGTAGTTCAAGAACTCCGACGCTCATCCTCTCTCAACCCCCTCACACAAAAAAACTTGACCCATCTTGCCCTACTCCGTCGCAACCGGGTATCTGTATGGGTTTATGGGGTTCCCGGCCACGAGACAGCTTGCACGAGTAGCCAGGGCACCCATTCTGCGGCACAGGAAAGCAGTATCACATCTCCGCTGGTTCCCTGCACGCCGACACCGTCACCACTACCTCCTTCCCTGCAGTTACTTTGACATAAACGCGACAAGAGGAACCGCTACATCGCTGCCACCACTCAGGAGTAAGTAACCGGCATTACTCCCCTGCCACGGGGCGGGGAGGTATTTCTCAACAAGGTCCAAGCAAATGCCGCCTACACCTTCCCCGTTATCCGAAAATGGCTCTCACCCAATCTGCCTCTCAAATGTACATTCTGCAATACCCACATATGCAGACTTCAACCATCTCCTTCGGGATTGCTCCTTCTTCTCGTAACATCGCTCAGACATCATCACATCTTTCCACGCGCCCACAAGCCCTCCAGAAGACTATCATACTATGGAGAAAGCTCTACTGCAAAAAATAGGGCTGTTTGCCATCAAAAGTGGCCTAGCGCGGGCAGTGTAGCTGGAGTCGACTCTGGTTCATGCAAGCTGCTACGTCCCTGTAAAAGAGACTGCATTGCCTTCCCCTACTGCCCGTCCTCTTCCCTAAACCGGCCTTGGGCCCTCCTTACCAATAAAGGTGCTACTACTACTACTATCCAGCAAGTGACACTCTGATCAAGCCCTACTGCATTTAATTTTAGAAGCAGACGGTTATGAGGCACACGATCAAAAGCTTTTTACAGGTCAATAAAGCTTTTATCTATGTAATACTTGATATGTAGGGCTTCGTAAAGATCTGTAACTAATTCGAATAACTGGGTTTGTCATCAGGATTTATACCTAAAACCATGGTGATTTTGAAAAGCAGGTTATTTGCATTTGCAGGTTATTTGTAGGATATTTGCATGTGACATTAAGTGTCTATAAATTAAGTGTTCTAGCAATTTGCAGCATATGGAGGTTAAAGAAATTGGCCTGTAGTTAGAGGGAGAATTGTTGTGTTCTGCAGTGTTGTGTTGTGAGGGAGAATACGTTTTTTTTTCACATTTATCATGAAGATACTACGTACACCGTACTCAGTCACTGCAAATAACTGCAAACGGAGCCATAAATGTTCGGAAATACGTGGCTGTATAACTTTGATTGTTAAACTGGGCTTGAAAGATGGGGCCACGGTTTTCGACCTGCCCACTCTACAGCCAGGCTCGCAACAGGCGCCACCGCTCCCTACATTGGAAAATATGGGCAAGCTGGAAAAACTAATCTACAACCTTGGAAGGCAAATGGACAGCCGCATGACGGCTTTGGAAAAACGCTGGGAGGCCAACGAAGCAGTAAAAAGAAATAGTTGCAAGAACCAAATGGCCCAAACCTCTAGCAACCCACCCAGCACAATTCCGTCTGATGATAAATGGGAGTCAGGCTAAAATGGGGAACCATAACGGCACCCCTATTCGACCAACGGTTGTATGGCAGTGAAATTGTCGGACGTATTGAAGTAAACAAAGCTCGCTATCTCATTTCGTATTGCTATACTCACCGACAGTCATCGCGCTTGAATAGGCCAATACAGAACAAGTGACTTTCCGCGGTTACCAAACGTACGCTACTGATAAGAGAGCGAGGACAGCGATCCTGGTTCAATCAAGCCAAACAGCACAGATGCATACCCTACCAACAGACTTCGATTATACATTTGTCGAGATCATCCCGGACAAGAAGATACAAGCCAGCATCTTCATTTTTAATATTTACAGTCCTCCATCATCATCCCTGGGTAAAATCGATCAAGTTTTCAAGACGGTTAAGCAGCGCGCCAAAGGACATGCCTTGATAATCGTCGGAGATTTTAGTGCACACCATGCTACGGGGGGTATCAAAGAGACAATACGAAAGGGCAGAAATTATACGAAGCGATTTGTAATAACAATTTTCATCTGTGTAACAACATAGATGCCCCAACCAGAATTGGCAACAGTGTCTTTCGCGACACGACCCCGGACCTTACGCTGACCCATGGCATCAAAGATCGAATTTGGGAATGCCTAGACGGAACATTCGGCAGCGATCATTACATCATCCAGCTGCAGCTACCCCATCAAGCCCGATCCTCGAAAACAGGCACAGCTCGCATCACAAATTGGAAAAATTCCGCGAAACGGCACCAGCCTGCCCCATCCAAGTAATAGAAGAATGGACAGCACAAATGCTTGGAGCCCCCCAAAACCATACGAAGGAAATTACGCTGACCTAAGATTGCCCGGCTGTAGGCAGACACTTACTACAACTGTGGGAAGCCCGAAGAGGGCTAACCAAACGGTGGAAAAAATGTAGAACCAACAGGAAGATTCGGGTCCGTATAGCTCGGCTAAAGAAAGAAGCAGCTGAATATGCAAAGCAGCTCAGCCAGCAAAATTGGTCCCAATTCTGCACAACACTACAAGGTACACTCGGCACTCGTCGTACGTGACACCTACTTCGGTCTTTATTAGGAAACAGAGAGAGTAAAATGGCAACAACACATCAACTCAAAAAATTGATACATAACTACAAAGGCACAGACGAAGACCTTATCGAGCAATTAAAGAAACCGTGGGAGGATACAAGCAAACCGGCACCGCTCCCTACTCCCTAAAGCACCGTACACGGGCGCTGCTAACCCAAAAATGGACTCCCCTTACAGCCTCGTGGAAATAGAGTCAGCAGCACACCATCTGACCCCAAAATACAACGCCAGGAAATGACAAAATTCCCAACAAATTACTCCGGAATCTGGATACAGAAGCATTAGAGGTTCTTCTAAATTACATCAACGAACAATGGATAACCGGCAAGCTCCCTCCTTCCTGGAAGCATGCAGACATCACACTAATACCCAAACCTAGAAAACCGCTCGCTCCCGGCAACCTACGGCCCATCTCCCTCACATCATGTGTAGGAAAGCTACTGGAACACATGGTGCACAATCGCCTTTCTCCTTATATCGAAGATGGTGGACACTTCCCAGACACTATGTACGGATTTCGGCCACACTCATCCAAGCAAGATGTCCTGCTGCAACTGAAAGAAGAGATCATTGATTGCCTCACCAATACCTACAAGAGATGCATTTTAACCCTGGACATCAAGGGCGCCTTTGATATTATCAGTCATAAGGCCATCCTCCAAGGTCTAGCCTCCATTGATTGTGGACAGCGCATGTACGACTACGTCGCAGCCTTTCTAACCGACCGCACGGCACCAATGTAAAGCCATCCATCCGCTCACAACATTGACGTAAGTGACAACGAAAGGGAGGCTGTCGCACCCAATTGAAATTTTGCTGACAGGCCCGTTTGCGGTGTTCTGAAGACGGTGGGTTTTTCAGCAAGTGAGCCCAAGATTGTGCGACTGATAACGCATTACGAAGAAAATGGAAAGCGGACGGCGTAACCACCAATTTGAGTACGGCTCGGAATATTGGCGTTTGGCAAAGTTAGCTAAAGCATTACTGGCAAAATTGTAAGTGACCAAGGATGTTTAAGCTTTATGACCAGCGCTAGTTTTGAAGGTGTTTATACAGCGTGACGTGTTTCGGCCGTCCAAGTGTTGACACGCGTTTATGCTGTAAATAGCGAGTGCAGTGTGACTGCTATCCTCAGCAATGAAACCTGCACCACGTAGTATAGCGAGACACGACTGGATGCCTGCACGATGTTCATCAAGGGTATTGGAAAAGGCGGGGGTGGGGATTGAGCACGAGATTCATAGGATCTGCAGCACGAGCTTCCCCTACCCGGTTTCCGAGCTGCGGGCCACCAATACTCCTTGGGGCGGGCCTAACTCAACGCGATCCAAAGGGGATTTCACTTCGCGTCGAAGTGTGCGCGTGCTGCTCTAACAGAATAACGCGCCTGCACGTGTCCGTGCTGCTGCCCAGTTTTCAGCTCAAAAGAGCTTACATATCACTGCCTGCCCTCAAAACTGCAGCGCTGACAAAATTGACGGAATTTCTGGACGGTTCAGAGTTCGACGGTATCGTCCAAGGTATAATATATTAAGTGGGTTCGAGTTTTCCAGCGAAAGCGTTGGTTTGTACTTACAATCACATGAAATGTAGAGAAGAAGACGCCAATATCCCTGCATGATCACTGATTGTGGCGCAGCGCAATCAAACACGGAGCTCGTGCGAAGAAACGAACTGTAGCAAATGCCGAAACCGAGGCCTACGGAGTGCACACCCGGGATGAAACGGCTGGGCGCTCCAACGTGGTCCTGTGCAGAGGAAACCGACCACTTGGCTCCTTTCATTTACTAATGTTTATTCTCTCTGTATCTCTCCCTCTGGGTATTCTAGAAAATTGAGCGTACCTCCAGAGTAGCACATACTCGCTGTGTGGGATTGGCCAACCAAAAATTCCGATCACGAGAAAGCTTCGCGTTCAAGTATCGTCGTTGTTAGATGGAGGGGTGCAAGATTTTTTGAACCTGCCGTGCCTTGTGCAATCAGCTCCCATCATTTTTACTGATCGAGTATTGTTGTATCTGACGCATGCCGAACCAACTGTGTAACATAAGGGACGCAGACGCTACTCGTACCCACGGGAAGACAGGGAAAGAGAGTGAGCGAGGGAAGGAGGGAGGGAGGGAGGGAGGGAGCGAATTTTATTTTCAATAAAACAAAGGGAGATGCCGCTTTCGGAGAGCTTCATGAAGCCTGGTTGTCTCCGTCCAGGCTCCCACTGATGACGTTCTGGATGAACTCCACCACGCCACGTTGCGCTTCCCTGGTCTGCTGGGTGGCCAGCCACTCTGCAGTGTAGGTTCTGAAGAAGTGCAGCTTGCTGGGCCAGTTGGTACATTTTGAAGGTGAAAAAACCAGCGAAATAGACGGAAGACGTAGAAGAGACAACACAACACACACGCTGGACTAGCAACTGAAAATTTAATTGAAAAACAGAAACAACCAGAGAACGACCAAGCCTACGCATGCGCAACAAGTACGCACGTTCTGATAAAACGCTATCGAAATACACTTTTTTCCGCTCAGCTTTGTAGGAACGCGATCTCTTTATCGCTGAGGGAGATGGAAGAAACACTCACGCAATTTCCTTCTTCCTGTTGGCTGATGTAGAGCGATTCAATTATTTCCCTCTCTGTTTTAGTCCTGCCTCTTCCCAGAATCGTCACTCTTTCAAACAAAGCCTCACATTTGCCCTGACGTTTGCACTGACGACAGTGATAAGAAAGATGACCGGTTCCTTGCCCTCTGATCAACGCGCAGTGCTCTCGTAACCGGTCGTTGATGCATCGACCTGTTTGGCCTATATATACCTTACCACACGTCAACGGAATGTTGTAAATGACTCTTTCGTCACACTTTACGAATTGCTTTTCATGCTTCGTTTTACACGCACCTCTCTTTTTTCCCGCATTTTCAATGCGCGTGCACAACCCAGACAGCTTACATGGCGCGGAAAACACTAATCGCACACCATCCCGCGAAGCAATTTTCTTTAAGTTGTGTGACACTTTATGAAGGTAAGGCATCACTTGAAATTTTCTTTTTTCTTTGTTTTCATCAGGCCTTTGTTCACTTTTCTGTTGCCTTTTAAGCTTAACATGGAGGCACTCAGCGACTGCCGTAAGCACTGTGCTGGGAAACCCCGCTGCATTTAGCCTCTGAGCCTGACAGTCCAGGCTTTCCTGGATTGCGTGGACACAGCTTTTTTGGAGTGCACTGCGGAAACATAATGTGGCTATGCCTCTTTTTACCAATTTGGAGTGACTCGAATCAAACGGAAACAGCGCCTTCTTAGTCCTAGGTGAGTAAATCCAGCAAACGTGGCTGTCGTCTTTAAAAGTTAGCGTTAAATCTAAAAACCTAATGGTTTTATTCTCAGCAAGTTCAAAGGTAAAATTTAGGGTTTCGGAGCACGCCTTAAAATGCTTTAAAATGTCTTCAGCCGCTTGTTTCGGGCAGTCAGAGGGCAAAAGTTTTAACACTACTAAAAAATCATCCACGTAACGAAACAAAGCTGTGCTCCAAAACTCCAAAAAAGCTGTGTCCACGCAATCCAGGAAAGCCTGGACTGTTAGGCTCAGAGGCTAAATGCAGCGGGGTTTCCCAGCACAGTGCTTACGGCAGTCGCTGAGTGCCTCCATGTTAAGCTTAAAAGGCAACAGAAAAGTGAACAAAGGCCTGATGAAAACAAAGAAAAAAGAAAATTTCAAGTGATGCCTTACCTTCATAAAGTGTCACACAACTTAAAGAAAATTGCTTCGCGGCATGGTGTGCGATTAGTGTTTTCCGCGCCATGTAAGCTGTCTGGGTTGTGCACGCGCATTGAAAATGCGGGAAAAAAGAGAGGTGCGTGTAAAACGAAGCATGAAAAGCAATTCGTAAAGTGTGACGAAAGAGTCATTTACAACATTCCGTTGACGTGTGGTAAGGTATATATAGGCCAAACAGGTCGATGCATCAACGACCGGTTACGAGAGCACTGCGCGTTGATCAGAGGGCAAGGAGCCGGTCATCTTTCTTATCACTGTCGTCAGTGCAAACGTCAGGGCAAATGTGAGGCTTTGTTTGAAAGAGTGACGATTCTGGGAAGAGGCAGGACTAAAACAGAGAGGGAAATAATTGAATCGCTCTACATCAGCCAACAGGAAGAAGGAAATTGCGTGAGTGTTTCTTCCATCTCCCTCAGCGATAAAGAGATCGCGTTCCTACAAAGCTGAGCGGAAAAAAGTGTATTACGATAGCGGTTTATCAGAACGTGCGTACTTGTTGCGCATGCGTAGGCTTGGTCGTTCTCTGGTTGTTTCTGTTTTTCAATTAATATTTCAGTTGCTAGTCCAGCGTGTGTGTTGTCTTGTCTCTTCTACGTCTTCCGTCTATTTCGCTGGTTTTTTCACCTTCACCTGCAGTGTAGGTTCGCGTTAGTTTTTGTATAAAGGGTGCACTCCCATAAAAAATACCGGGCCATCTCCACTAGCGTGAAAGACTGTACGTCTCTCTCTTGCCACACGGCGCGTGCTGATATACACGACATCACAATTACGAAGGCGGAGAAGTTAGATTCGAAACGGAGAATGGCAAATTTTAAAGTTAAAGCGAGTACGGAGCGAAATAGGAGCGTCCAAGCAAGCACGAACAAGAAAGTAGTGTCCCAGTGTGTTCTTTTAATACGCATTTCTGCCCATGGAGATGAAACGTTTTAGCATGAGGCGTTGGAAAACGGAGTGTCCCGTTGTTTTAGTACCGTGAGCACATGAGAATACGACGAAATGAGACGACGACATGACACGCTGACAGTTCCAGCCCCTAATATGTGTTGTTGATTGGCGGTGGCATTGCAGGAGCGGCAGAGGGGAGGGTGGGGTGTATCGTCGGTCTTTCTTCCTTGCATGAGATGTAGTCAATCCGTTGTGTGTACTGTGCCGGCTTGCGCTTGTCTTAATGTAGTCTGTTGGTGTCTTTCGAGCTGTGGGTGTGGTTGCGGCAACTTATGTCTTGCTTTCCTGCAGTCTTTCAAGAGGAGGTGTTTTGGGCTTGATTCTGATTCAGTGGGTTTCTTGGACCCACTGTTTGGGCAGTTGTTTCTTGAAGCCCGGCGGTGCACTTCTCGAAGGAGTTTCTTTGCCGTCTCATTACCCAGTACGCCAGCGTGACCCGGAATCCAATATAACTTCACAATGCACGGGATATACATAAAGAGATGTGCCGCAATTTAGGGGTCGGGGTGGAGGATGGGGTAGGGATTGCCCTGATGCTATAATTAGGCAGGTTTTATTGCTATCGGTGTGTAGATTTAGGGGGCGGGTTGGTTGACTATGATGAAATATCGCTTTTCCTACTGCGCACATTTCTGTTTCTTCTTCCTTCTGGAAGTACAGGTTGCTCTCAGTACAGGATCAGTTGAGTGTGTTCCAATATACACTGTACATGTGTTGTTGACTCGTGCCGCGCCTGTGCAGGCGTGCATTTAGTCCAGCTCCCTCTTGGAGAAAACCTTCCGACAACATTTGGAGGGAAACGCAGATCTCTCTCTCTCTCTCTCTCTCTCTCTCTCTCTCTCTCTCTCTCTCTCTCTCTCTCTCTCTCTCTCGCACTGTACTACTGCTTTCTGATGACACTTGGTGTTGTTTTTTCTCCTTTCCAAATGGCGGAAGCGCCAGCTACTGCTTTGAGCGACAGGCTATGTCGTGAACGACAACCACACGCGAAGCGTGGGATCCCGTGACCACTCAAGCGTTGTTCACGTGTTTGAGTAACCCACTTTCTAGAAGGTTGCTCGCCCGAAGCGCAACTGGTATTTATACGCGCATGGGAGCACTTTCTGCTCACCCGCGAGCAGACGTTATGCGTGAAAGCTATACGTACTTGGTTGCTTTTAGCTCATTCCACGCCGGGGTGCAACGGAAAACGGTTAGCCACCATTTCACAAGCAAAAGTGTTACCATGCCGTGCTGTCGGTCGAATTCATATATAGCGTCAAAAACGTTGGGTCGTATCCTCACGCTCTACTGTTCAGGCAAAAAATACGAGATCTGAAGTACATACAAAAGTTTATGAGCACCATCGTAAGTTCAACAGCAGCACTAAACAAACTACAGGGAATGAAACCTTATTTTGTATTAAATGGAGGAAAGATAAAGGCTTGACACTTTGGTTAATCGAAGTAGGTTTACGTCAGATAAACGCCGCCTTCACTGCTTACTCACTCGTGCCAGCTCTGCCGACCCACTCCTACATCCATGAATGTTGCTTCACAAAATGGTCATTATGTTGTGTTGAACAATACGTATTGAAAACTCAATTAAAAAAATTAACCAAGCCCTTCCTTCTGAAACAGGGGTACACGCGTAGCTTGACCGTCTCGTTAATGTTGATGGGAACGCGGACGACCTGAACTTTGGTTACGAATTTCCTACGATCATGCGCCAGTCGACGGATGTACATAAACAACACTAGAGGCGCAAACAACCTCTCCTCGATCGGGTTCAGTTTGGGCAAGTCCCGAGGCAACGGAGGGCGTACGTATACGTATTGGTATACCCATTCACCGTAGCGTAGGGCAGTGCCGATGCAAGTACCAGGGAGTGCTTTCCGATGCCGCACCTGAAATAAAGTTTTTCTGTCTCTCAGTAGTATTCCTGCAAAAACGTGAAGGCTTTATCTCGATGCTGCTCCGACCGTAGGGCCGAAACCGATCACACCAAATTGTCGACCAACAGCCAATTCAAAGTGGCAGTTCAGGAACTGGCGCTGCAAACGAGAGAGACCGGGAGAGAGGCAACTTTATTACGCAATAATGTGAGGGTGGTTCCTCAGTACAAGAGCCCATGTGCTGTCCTGCTGTCCATGCGGCCGTAGCCCTGGTCACAAGCAGGAGCTGGTCTTCAGGTCGACTGCTGGACAGCAGTGTCTCCCACTGCAGTGGGGAGGGGGACGGGTTCAGGGGCGAATGGTTTGAGTTCTTTTGCAGTCGAATAATATATGTGTCAGAGTTCCTGGTTCCTGGCAGAATTTACATTTATTGGAGTACTGTGAAGGAAAGAGTAAACGCCAACGGACGAGGAGGCGAAAAGTGCCGCCTTGAATTTGTCTGAGTGTGATTTCTTGGGTTTTGGTGTGATTTCTTGGCTCTGAATCTGTGAGGACTGGGGAAGGTCTGCCTTGTGGTTCATTAGTATTTGGTTATTTCTTAGTAAGTGAGGAGAGGTACGGAAACAGCCCCGGTCTCAGCGGCTCGATGAGAGAGGTCTCGAGCCTGTCGGTGTGCATTGGCTGGAAACGACTAGCCGCACAAGGGTGGTGGTGACCCAACAAAATGAGACATACAGACTTAAGGGGATTGGGCAAGAAGAATTTCTTTATTCATGTTGAAACCGGCGGTTCTTCGCCTTCTCGCGTCAACGAACCTATGAGCTACACCAGGGGCGCAGCCTACAGTTTACCCCTGGCCAATCACCCGCCACCAGTGGATACGTGCTTCAAGGGCATCATTATGATCATCATTAGAGCAAGTGGACCTAGTTGGGTTTGCCGCAAGGCGTTTCGGCGTACACCACCAACGACGGAGAAAATCAGCTAATACAAGTTTCGCTTGAAAAAAAAGTAACAGCCATCGCACCCGACCTTACGTCTTCTGGTCATGACTACCTGACAGTAATCACGGACTCGCAGGAAGCCTGTCGACATCTGAAACCAGGTCTACTTCGCGCTGCGTTACGAAAAACCGAACACCCGAATAACCTCACCAAAATCTACACATAATATCGACACCAGGCGACCATTCTCGTCCCACCTTGGCCGCCCATTTCCTACTCACCTACATTTATGATCTCCCACATTACAAGCTCTCTCGCCGCACCTTCCCTCCGCCCCACTCCGCTCTAACAAAGGCTGAGAAAATCACTCTCCGTCAACTTCAAACCCGTACCTTCAATCAGAATACACTTCGTCACTTGATCCTCCCTACCTTTCACTCACCATAATGCATGTCTTGCCCTACAAGAGATGCTCTTTACCACAGCTTATGGGAAAGCTCCCACATACGTGACCCCCCACCCAATGTCCACCCTTCCCGCTCACAGTGTACGGACCAGCTGTCTTGCTCTGAACGCGGCTCCCAGCTTAACCTGGTAGGATGGACCGGGACGACCAGCCAGAGCCAGGGGCTCATGGACTAAGGACTCCATCCACCGGTCTGCCTCCATACACGCAGTCACAATTGGCTTAAATAAAAACTTATTCAAGTCAAGTCAGCCCCGACCTAAATTTGCATAGCGAGATGCACCATGTTAACTGCTTTATACCACCAGACTACATACACAAACTGTATTACGAGGAAAATGTGAGATACATACAGCCGTAGGCTATCCTTTATCATGTACTGTTTTTTACAGAATTGCAGAATTTCAAGGTTCTCAGTTGAGTATTTCTTGTGTAACGCTTTTGAAGTAAGCTTCACGTCAGTCTGCACGAGCAGTTTATCAATTGCTTTCCTTACAGCAGGAAAAAACGTTCGCATATGTGTGCTCGTGTTGCAGACTGGTCTGTTAGTCCACCGTGCGCAAAAAAGTGCTTTTAAAAGCTGCGGTCGATTTTAATTCCTCATTATTTTTGTAACTCTTATCCTGCCCCTAATTTACATTATGCTTTCTAAAGCGCATCAGTCGCTCACGCATATGCAGCAAAGCGAATGTTAGCGAAGCGTTGTATAACGCCAATATATGAACAGCATATGCGCTTCTGCAAGATTATTTTGCCTGCATTGACTTGACTAAGCTTAATACGCTCTACAAACTAAATTGATCGAGCCATATTCTTCAGGGCGCAAACGTTCTCCGGGCTTAGTTATCACTTTCATGTCATGACCAGACTACACATGGACTGTTCAGAGAGGCGCGTAGTATGGAATCGTGCGCGTCATAGAAAACGGCACGAAAAATCGGCAAAAAAAAAATGCAGAAAGGAGAAGAGCCCTTTCGTATGCAACCTGCCCCCACGGCCTTGCTTCCGCTGAGGAAGCGACATTGGATCACCTGGAGAGATGTCCAGGTCTCCAACCATGCCCACACCCGGCACATGGTAGCCCCAGGACATCGCCCAGGCCGTCTGCCGGTGGAAGCATGGTCCTCTTTACAACCAGCTGTTGAACTTTCTTGCTGAGACTGAACCCTACAGCCTTCTGTTAAGCCTGAAGCCGCTTGGCTCCGGTCACATTCCTTTTTTTTTTTATCTTTCCATTCCTTTGATGCCCTGTTGTAAAAATAGCCCAATAAAAAAACTTTCGAACTGATTTTTCTACAAAGTAAATTCGCAGAAACACACTCATAGCGGTCAAAACATATCCAGAGGCTCCAGATATTAATCTGCCGAGGCAATATTACAAATCACTTCACTATCCTTTTAAGATAGGGCAGGATGCATTTTAGGTATGGCGCGCTGGTTTACCTGGTGTGGCAGGCTGCACAATTTGCGCAACTCATACAAACGGGTAATAAAATAGTACACTATTAAAAACTTAGCAGCTGCTCACCGCACGTTCAACGCTGCACAGGGCAAGGTATAGAGACAACTCCAAACCACCACTTATGCGAACCCGGTGGCCTCTGCTCACCTCCGCCCAGAACAATTCTCATTTAGATTCAAACATTGCGGCCATTGCACATACCACACGCACATAATCTGCAAACGCCAGAAAAAAAGCCACAGAACAAAGTCCCTCTATCATCCATAGACATCAATCACACAGAGCACTGGGAGATTCTTCTGCGCAGCTCCGATCCCTATACTGCAGCTTCGTCTTGTCCAAATGCCCGAAGAAGCCGCCAGGAACCAAAATCGTGTGTCCTCACTTGCGGAGCGTGGCGCGTTTCGATGGATGCGGAGAGCGCCGCGCAGCGGAGAGTTCTCGCCCTGTCTCGATATGTCTCGGGAGCACGCGAGAATACCCCGCGTTTCGGCTGCGCCTCTAGCCGTCCGCTAGGAATACGTTTGCCTCGTACTCAACGGAACGTTACATGCTTGATCCCTTGTAACATAAAATGACAGAATATGAAGATTTGCTTATCACATGGGCGACGAGAGTGGCCGTTCTCCCTGCTTTGGCGACGTTGCCGCGCGCAAAAAGACAAGGAAACGGTGTGCGCGGGCCCGCCAAATGCTGGCGCTACCAAATACTTCGCGGGCAAAGCGGGCGCTTCGCTGCCTCGGCGGCGGAATATCCCTGCAGTTCCTTTTGTAGTGCATGTCTCTAGATTCGTAGTGGGACTTAGTATAGGGAAGGAAAGTCTCGTACAGTATCGACAGACTGCTTTATTATATCGGCGAGGCTCGTGTTCGCAGTGCGCGACATGCCGCCCTGAAAACTCGGCTAGTTCAGCTTCAATGGCTTGCAGCTCGGGAGTTCGGGCGTGGAGCAGGCGAGAGTACCGACGTTGGCGCCCAAGTGACCCGCGGCGCCGTTGCCTGATTGGCTCGCTTGAGTTCGCGGAAAGCAGCGCACGCGACGCGCCGGCTTCGGGACTCATTCTTGAAATGTTGCCGCGAAAGCGCATTTTTCAGCGCGCGTGTTTGCGCTCGTGGCGTGGCGTGCGCGTAATTGCGTGATTGAGGACTTGGCCTATGTTCACACTACCGACGAAAAAGCCATATCGTGATCTATGGACGTAAAAAACGGCGTGTCACGCAGTTTCGCTGACTGAGACGTGGAATGACGTCATTATTTAAAGTTATTACGACAGTTACGGCAACACTCTGGACCCTGCCTTACTTTAACGCGGCACAGAGAGCCCAAAGCTCTTCAATAGTAGACGAATAAAGTTCTCTCTCTCTCTCTCTCTCTCTCTCTCTCTCTCTCTCGATGGCCTTTACCGCGTGCTGGCAGGGATCACAGTAGGACGCTTGGATGCCCAGGAAATAGCGACGGGACCCGCGCGCTGTGCACCTCCCGCCGTTCTCTATGTTCATGCATACCCGAATTCTGTACAACTGCCTCTTTTAGATAATTCGCATTGCTGAAATTACGCCTGCAATCTCAAAAAATGCGAGAGCATTTTCCCACTCCAATCAGCGAAAAATCATGCTAACATCGGCCTTACTCAAGGGCTATGTCACGGCGCCTAGGGCATGCGCCACCCCTCCTCCAAAATCTGCCACTGCCCCAAGAGACATTTTTCCGCCTACGAATCTCAGAATCTGTCCCATCCCAGGGGTTCCTTCTTTCTGAGGGTAAGGGGGAAATAGATCTTTTCTTTTGCTCCTTTATTTTGCGCTCATCGTCACCCCTTTGTCGAGTCGCCTCCACCTGTTTCGAACCGCTGCACATGCCTGAAACGAACGCCTTGCCACCACGTCCCAGTCTGTCGACGTAAAGCTCTCAATTTCTCCGCACCCGAGCAGCCAGTCAGAACGGCCAACATTTCAGTTACGCAGCTCTTCCCCGCTACCGTTAAACGCCACCGGTGGTCCCGAGCAAGCTGCGACGTCATCGTGACGTCAGAGGCCCCACTCTGCGTTCCGCTACAGCTGACAAGACGGTTGCAGGTCAACGCGATGTGATATACAAAGTTGCCAGACGATTTACAAGCGGCGGATGAATGCGGGGTGCAAACAAAAGCGTGCCATCGGTGGACGGTCTTGTGTGGAAGACAACACGAAGACAGCACTTTGGCGGTCGCTAGTGTTGTTTGGCGGGGGCGACGGCGACAGCGTTGTGACCGAGCGAACGAAGAGAGAATCAAAGCGGCGGAGGAAGGTGTGGCAAAAGTGTGAGGAGGAGGGAAGTGTGCTGAACCCGCATGAGATGCTCGTGGGATGCCTGGCGAAAGTATGAGGTGAGGTGCCTTCCCCTCACCCTTATGCCATGCGGCGCCACCGAGGAAGGCCCTCCTTGTCATACTTTCACCAGACGCTCTTCCTCTGCTCGTGTGTCGTGCGAAGCACGTGACCTTTGCGCGGGAGGTGAAAACACGATTTACACACAACATGGTCGGCAGTGGCGACATGCTGCGAAATAACGCCAGAGTAGCGCGCGCCGTCGTGCGTTCGCTGATCACGCGATCACTTCCTGAGAGGCAGCAAATATGCGTCGAGACCGAGATTGATTGATTGAAAATATCTTTATTCAAAAAAGCAAAAAATATGGAGGAGAGAAGGTGGCTATCTTAGTTCCAGGACTTCACTGGCCTCCAACGCCGCTATGGCTATCTCTACCAGCCATCGCTGGCAGGCAGTGTCATCGCTGCGCAGGGTGGCTTCCCACTGCTCCCATGACGAGTTTGTGAGTGGTTGTATAGTGACCGAGAAGACTGCAGTTCTCACTGCAGACAAATTTCTCATTAGATGGATAGTAATTTTCACTGCTTTTTTTTTTCTCTTCTCGTTTGTATTTCTGTCGAAAGCGCGTCATCCTTTATTGAAGCGCGGTGGTGGTGTCTTCCCGGGAGGCATTTCTCGCGGAGTGACAGGAGCAGTGCTACTTGGCATCGCCGTAGCCCTGCGAGTCTCTTTTCTGCCGTGATTGCCGTGAGACGAATGTGTCTTGCAGGGAGAAAGATGCGACGGAAATTTCATCGAGAGAAGGGTGAGTGAAGGAGTGATTTTCCATGTCTTTTTTTAAATGCTAGCGTTCGTCCCGTGTATTTCTATCCTGTGTCGCATGACGAATGCCTGCCTCTACTTGAGGGATTAAAGTATCCATTTGTGCGTTTTGGTACATGATTCAAAAATAGCAGCACCAAGAAACATACACACGGACGGAGACAATACGACAAGGACTTCGCTGACCCAGTACCGCCAAAAACAGAAAATGACCATCAGCACATATATACTGTACTTTATAAATGTGCGTCAGGAAAGGTCTCCTGGATATGCCGATTGTTAGTGTGGCCGAATATTTACCCATAGCCGGACTCAACAGACCAACTTATCCACCGCCGGACAAAAGCTCCTCAAAAGGAGAAGAATACACTCTCATGAGCCCACGGGCAGACCGACTACCCACGCTGGCTAAACTACACTCATGGTAACATAGTCCCCTTTTTGCCCACACTGCCGGGAGAGCCAGGGCTGGCTTTCACGACACAGTATGGGCATGCCAATACACATGAACTATACACCCACTCACAAACACGTCAAGGCAGGAGTGGGAAGCCACCCTGCGCAGCGATGGTCCTGCCCGCCAGAGGTGGCTGGTAGAGAGAGCCACGGTGGTGTTGGAGGCCAGTGTGGAATTAGAATAGCCGCCTACTTGCCACCCTCCCTTTTTGTTTAAATAAAGATATTTTCCCTCAATCAATCAAGAAAGGTCATGAAAAAAGGGAACGATCAGGCATCTGTACGTGTTAACGGGGCCAATCGCCAATCGGAGAACCATTCAAACAACATACAGTCAAGTTTGAGTTAGTCGTGGATCGTTTTATTCGCAGCTTTACATTTACCGAAATTTAATTTTACTGCCCATGTATCTTACCAGGCATGTACGTTGCAGATATCATTAAGAAGGATAAGAATGTCTCATGTGTTTGGGGTTTCACTTTAAATTAGACTTCTCAGGGGAGAGTCTGATGGGAGAAAGAACAGTATTAAACAGATCGTTAATGTAAATTAAATAATGATCAAAACACTCTTTTCTTAAGAGAAATGCGGGTAAATGTCGGTTAACCCATGCAATATGAGTCAAAGCCGAAGTCCAAAATCCAAACTGCTTCGATCGTGTCCGAATGGCGCAATTGAACAGACGTCGGATTCATAACGCGAGACCCAAGTTCCATTCCGGCTATAGCGAAGTCTTTTTTGGGGGGGTGGGGTGGGGGGGAGCGGGGGGAAAGCGAGGGGGGCGCGCTTGATGTGCTTTATGGAAACCCATTGCACAAGTTGGGTTTCTAAGAGCGCGTATTGGGCGTAACGATTTGAATTGTGTACTTCGACTTTGGACTTTGAAGACATTGGCATTCGGCCAGTGGCAAGGCCCCGCGTTTGAACCATCTTTCAGTTCAGCCACGACCATCATCACCATCGCCAAAGAAAGTTGACTTTCCCGCAGTGCGCTTTCGCACAACGTCCCCATGAGTGAGACATAGACAGCTTCACTTTAGAGAGAGCAGTTTGGGGAACAGCTGATGTTACAGGGCTAATATTAGATTAAATTAACACTCACGTACTGAGTGCAATCGCAAAATTACTCAATATATTTCGCCACATTTGAGTGAATGTCGACTTTATGGAGTTTTAAAACAATTGCGGGTACCATTGTCAAACGCTCTAGCGAGGTAAATAAAGACATGGTCAATAAGGAAGGAATTATCTGACTCTTAACGCATCGTAAATAAAAGCTAGCTACTTGGTTTCACACGGCTAATTTTCCCCCCAGAACAGTACTGATCAGCGGACAAAAATGAACTAGTCTTAAAGTACTCGACAAGGTGTGAATAAAACACGTGTTCCAGTAGTTCGCTAGCTATACAGGTTAAGGAAATAGGCAGCAATAGTTGAACGGGCAGTGAACACCAGCAGTTTTGTGTGCCGGAATAACGTTGTCAAACTGCCACTCATTGGCTAGATAATGGCTGCGCAGTTTGTAGTTGGTTCCATCAATTACTGATAAAAATGAAATGTTTGGTTCCGATATACTACACCGGCGGTTCGAAATAAGAAATTCCTGACAGTAACCACGGGTGTAGAAGAGCAAAACTATTTTATGTTTTTTTCCCGCGTTTGTCAGCCTTGAACTGACGCTTCCAAGCTCCAAAGATGGCTGATAACACGGACAGAACTATAATACCTGCGATGTGAATTCTAGGAACATGGGCTGGTCTGGAGCACCCAAGGTTCCTTGGCACATTTGTTGGAAGAAATGTCAAGAAAAGTGACTGTGGAGAGATAGAGGTCAAAAGGGCGCTCAAGTTGAAATCAGAAGAGGCGAGCCATTAAATCAAAGGCGGATTACAAGATGGGTTTGGGAGGTCTTCCACATTCCGGTTTCGTTCACGCCCACTCCCTGTATTGGCAGTGGAGTGCTCAAAAGCTGGTCCGAAGTGCGCAATGATTCATTCGAGGCGTACGTCTTTTTTTTTCAGTCGACAACACTTCGATACAACTGCGACGTGAGTTTGCCCCCTATCGCCTTTTTGTATGACCTAGCTGTGATGTGGCCGAAGGAGGAAAATGGCGTTACGGTTCTGCCTGGTCACTCGCTCCAAATACTCGAAAAAACTGAGAAAGGACTGTGTTTAAGACAAAAGAGGAAAGATAAAGTAAAAAAAAAAACATGTTACTCAACCGAAAAAAAGTTTAGCGTCTTGCGGAGCAGTGGAGACACCAAGCTGTCCCGGTGTTTTTCATTTTTGCCTCGTTTTGCCTCAGTAACCCCTAGGCTCATTTGCTTCGAACACTGACATCGCTACAACAGTGCTATGTTAGTTCTGAAAAAACCTGACTACAGTGCGCTGGATACGAAAGTAAACCGGGGCTGCCCGTTATTTTTTTATGCACAACACCCTCGTTGCCCGTTTTTTTTTTTTCGTCTTTTATCACCCGGTGACGAGGCGATCGAGTTCGCTTGAAGATCCCTTTAAAAACTTTCCAACCCTTGGGATACTGCGGCGAACCACGGCTCCTGCTTTGTTTGCTGATATGTTTCGTGCGCGTACCCGCCGCGGTGGCTCAATGGCTAAGGCGTTGCGCTGCTGAGTACGAGGTCACGGCTTCGGTTCCCGGCCGCGGCGGCCGCTTTTCTGATGGAGGCGAAAAGCAAAAACGCCCGTGTGTACGAGATTTCGGCGCACGTTAAAGATCCCCAGGTGGTCAAAATTAATCCGGAGCCCCCGACTACGACGCGCCTGATCGCCTGTGTTGCGTCGGCGCGTTAAACCCTACAATAAACGAAGGAATGTTTCGTGTGCGTGTTTGCGGCCCTTTGATTTGTATGCCGCAAAGCTTTTTTTATAGGGAGAACGTCTCGCCCTATCGTCACTACACTGGAAAATGATTGACACCCTTAAGGGTGTAAACCACTGTCTGTAACTAATACCAGATTCCTTCAACGCATTGAAGGACTTTGCTAACACCCTTACACGTTAGCGTAAAAATCAAAAGAAAACACCCTATAGGTTGTTTTGACGTTTATACCACCCTTACGTCATAGCAAAAACACGAACGCACCATTTGAAAGGGCGTTTTTTATACTGGCCAGCGTTAAGCCTCTTTTACAGGCGTTTCTTTTTGTTTTTTGATAGGGTGTAATGGTGTTAGTTACAGACAGAAAAATGTGGCCGGGTATCTGCTACTTTCGTTGCAAAGACGAACTTTTGTAGTCGTTCGCCAATTAAATGCTTCCCTCCTCTTTCCCGCTCACCTCTCATGCTGTTCCTCTCCCGTCTAGCTCCTCCCAAGATAAACAGGCTACAGGTTTGCTCAAGTCAATTTAAATTTACCGCGTTCCACTGCTCCAGGCTGGGTGCCTCGATGCCAGCGCTACGGCGGAGACACGCGTGAATCAAGGTGCCCTACTTCAACGCTTATAGAATTACGTTGCCCTGGTCCAGGTGCGTTCCTAGCAGAACGTAAAACCTAGCTAGTGGAACCTTTCGTTACTGCGGCCATTTGATTTCTTAAAATGCCACCAGAAGGTATAGTGGCGCGGGCGACAGCAGGAGACAGAGTGAATTTTTTTTCTGCAGTGAATGTAGAATTTGCTATTGCAAAAATCAAGCCTCCATGAAAGGAGCACGGGAAATATCATTTATGTATGGTTTTTTGCCTCATATTTGCATAATGTATTGTTCTCGTGTAATAATGTTGGCAAGTATGAACATTGACTCCGGACTTAGACGTTTAGATTTGCCTGTGGGTATATAAACTTATTCTGAAGGTTCCGGTTGACTTTGTCAGGCTGGCTGAATCGAGTCACAGACAGACAGACAGGCAGACAGACAGACAGACAGACAGACCAAAATTTCTATGTTTATGCAGCCCAAGAAAGACTATCGTCTTTAAAAGGGTTTAAATCATTTTAGAGTGTAGAGTATAATGATCTTTGATCGAGAGTGTTGTCAATCTAATTTTATGTTCAGGGAAAGAGTAGCGTGGAAAGATAAATGCCGGCAGACCAAACGCCGCGGCATTCCATTCGCCGCCAATAGCCTGTACACTTCACGCTGTTGAATACTTCTTCGACGATTGTGTAATCTTTAAGTCTTTTGCAGAGCGCAACTTTTAAGTACAAAGACTGCTCGCATAAGACAAGATAACGACAAAAGCATAGAGTTTCTTAGTAAGTATACTAGAAAGGAAACTGCGCCTGGGAATCGATGTCGTCATGGGAGAATATTGGAACACTACAGGTTCTCGCTTGGGCTTGGCATGACAGGCATTTGGATTCTGAAGCGTTCGTTTTTTTGTTTTTTTTTTGAGAAAGGGGGAGGAGGTGTTCGCTTTCTTCACTATGCATTGAAATGCAAAGGCAACCGTTCCGACAGACTACCATTAAACAGAATACGCTTCACTTCCTTTTTTCTTCGCTCTAAAACAGCGTGTTTTAGTTTCTACATATATAACAGCGCACTTTCTTTGGCGTTTTTGTGGCACTGCGTATGAATTCACTGCCACTAAAACGATTCTATTCAAGCCAACGACGAGAGTGCGGCAAGCGTACGGTATAATGGTGGCCCATGACGACATAGACGGCCTTGATGTGAGCCGCATAGACGCTAGCGCCAGCTTCCCCTCTAGTGTATATTGTAATAAACTCTATGAACAAAAGAGACAGGACAAGCGCAGACCAACGACTAACATTATGGGGAAAACGAACATGTATATATACTATTCGCAAGAGCCCGGAAAGCTGTATCAGCAAGCATACGCTTAATTTGGGCGGGAATGAGTTTGAATTTCTAAACAGAATGATGCATTGAAAATAAAGGAAAAGAAACTGGCTACTTTGTGCGCATGTCTACGAAATAGTCAAAATTCATATCGATTTTTCAAATAAATTTAGGTGAGAGTCGGCACCCGTCCGGTGTTTTTTGCCCTAGTCCTGTCTTTTTCGCGCCGTTTTTCTACTTATAAGCACCAACTAGCCCAACGACAAGCTGCACTGTGCGGAGCACCAGTTCGCTCGATAAAGCTTCTTTACTTAAAAAAACATTTATCGTCCTTGCTTCGTGACAGTATTATCTGCTTCTCTTATCTCCGCAGGTTCAAGATATCTTCAACGTATTTTCGTTTTCGTTCCCTCTATAACAGTTTCTGCGGACGTGATAAACGTAAGTTAAATTACTTCCGCACCAAAATTGAATGGAAAAAATCAGTCAGGTTTGTTCAGAATCGGTCACTCTGCCACGCTAAGGTAAGCATATATTTCACCGCGTTTCATAGCTCCCCTTCACAACGTAATAAGAAAAGTAACGGCATGACAACAAAAACAAGGAAGCAATTCCTGAACTAGGAAGAAGTAACGCTTGGAAGTTTTGGTAGAACTGTTTTTTTAACGCTACCATTTTTTCCTGTCTCGCTTTCGGGACCACTTTCTCCGTGGCTATTCTTTTCGGAAGCCTTTTTTTTTTCACCTGACCGTTCTGCTTGTTCTCAAGTCTACGTAATGTACTCAGTTGTTCAAAGAAACCAGTTTTCTGTCAGCTGTTGTTGAGGAAAATTTCAATAACCTGTCTAACGTTTCAAGAACAAATTCGCTGGTGCAAGATTTTTTTAACTTTTAGTCTCTTGCGAACACATTGTTTAAGTGTCTTCTGACGGCACCTGAAATTGTGTTTTCTCTTTTTCAAACCACGGAAGCTACGTATACTGCACTGAGTGACTCGCTTCGCTGTGAACGGCAGCCATTCGTGAAGCGTGGGACCGTGTGACCACTCTAGCGTGGTTGACGTGCGTCAACAGCCCGAGTTGTAAGAGGGCGCTGGTGCCGAAAGAACGGCTGGTATTTATACCTTCGTGAGAGCACCTTCGCTCCGTCTTCAAATACACGACACGTTATTCTTGAAGGGTATGAAGTTTTTTGTTTTCAATTTCGGTTACGATGAGGCGAAACGTACGAATCTCCACCGCTATTGTGCGAAAAAACGTCCTGTCATGCACCTTTATTAAAGATTTAATTTTGCGTAAAGCATTTTTGCGCCCCTCCTCACGCCCTAGTCTCCAGTACCCCCCTCCCTGCCACCCCCTCCCCCCAAAAAAGAAAGTTACAGTCACACATACAAAAGAGTGACTAGCAGCATATTGACTTCAAAAGGCACACGAAACAAACTGTAAGAAACGGGAACTTTGTTTATGAAATGAAGGTGTAATCAAGGTTTGATCAATTCAGATAAATTTGTATTCGATAAACGCTCTTTTGACTACTAAATGCATGTGCAAAGACGGTGAGGAGCAGTAGGCAATTTTTGTGGCTTTGTATATGCCCGGGTGAACGCACGCACTCACACGCGTACGCACACGCAGCGTGCGCGTACAAACGCATACACAACGCTAGATGGTTAGCCGCACTTCTGCCACAAAACTTTCTGCCATGCATTGTGTCAAACTTTTAATATGGCGTAATTGTTTTGGCGAAAAAAAAGGGGGGAGCAGGAGTGGAAGTTGCGATTGGGAATGCGTTGCCTATAAATAATGCATTGTGAAGGTTTTGTCAGAGCATCAGCCTTTTCGGTCCACTGCAGCGTGAACCGTCTAACATTGATCTCCAACCGTACCTCTCCTGCGCTTCTCGTGTTGATTCTTTGCGTAGGAATTTTCTTATTCAAGCGAAGCTTTGTATGCTTTACTGATGGCGCATGTCGCGTCCAAAACGCACTGCAGAAAAGCCAACTTTGACGACGTTAATGGTAGTGGGTGAACTGAAAGGAAAAAGCGCTTGCCGTCGTCGGAGTCGAACCTCGGTTCTTTGCGTTATGGAGCCGACGTCTGTCCGACTGCGCCATTTAGACACGTTCTGAGCAATTTGGATTTTAAGAGGGGTGCATGGACGGGCAAAATGAAATAAAACATGCACCTCTCCGTGTAACGGCTTCGATAGTTGAACGCGAAGCTTTCTTCTTGCGAAATGAAATGGCGAAGAGTCAAAGACAAAGCCGCTGCGATCAAAAGTCCAAATTGCTGTAATCGAAGTCTGAGTTCAGTGAGTCAAAGTCTAAACTATCTGAGAGTGAGTCGAAACTCAGACGACAACGAAGAGATCCCTCACGGGAAAGCGTCGCGTTCAAACATCGTCGTCGTTAGACGGAGGCGTGCATGATTTTTTTCGTCCGTCCATCGAGTTAATGGCCTTCCCCTTGTTATAATAAGAACCGACTCTCGCTAGCCACTCTGTGCCCCTAGTGATCCCGCGGTTGTCACTTCGGCTAAATTTATGGCCAGCCCAAGTCAATTTGTTTTTATTTATTTGGACTGCATCCTTTAACTTGTGCCGGAGAAGGCTAAGCTTACGAAAAGCTGATGCACATACGTTCGACACATGGTTATTCCAAGAGAGAGTATTTGACAGTGTGACCCCAAGATATTTATATTCATTTACTTAAATTAAAGGACGGGATGGAAGAGTATACGTGAAGGACAGGCTCTTGCGTTTGTTGGTTATCTTCATGAACACAGTTTTGTCGGCGTTTACATTCATATCCCACTTATCACACCATGACTGAATATTATGAAGGTTAAAATTAAGTTGCTCTTGGTCTTCTTTGCAAGTAATTTCACTAAACAACACGCAATCATCGGCAAACATTTTAATTTGAACTTTGTCTGTTACTACGGCAGCAATATCATTGATGTAAACTAGAAATAACAAAGGCCCCAACACAATTCCCTGCGGAACACCAGAAGTTACTGGTAGACGAGTAGAAGTTATCGAATCAATGCTAACAAACTGAGTGCCGTTAGTTAAATATGAAGAAACCCAGTTTATCAAAAATTCAGGAATACCAATTGATTCTAGCTTGTGAATTAGTTTGCCATGATTAACAAGATCAAATGCTTTGCTGAAGTCTAAAAAAATGGCGTCCACCTGGCCTGCTTTATCAAGAACACTTGCGAAGCTGTGGATGACTGTAGTTAGTTGCGTCACGGTAGAGAGGCCTTTCCGGAAACCATGCTGGCAGGGGTGAAGTAAACCGTTGATGTTCAGGAAATTGGTAATGTAAGTAGCTATAATATGCACAAGTAATTTACAGCAAGACGACGTTATCGAGACGGGACGATAGTTAGGCACTAGTGCAACATCACCTTTTTTAAACAGAGGCACAACACGTGCCGTAAGCCAGTCTGGAGGTAGTGTGGCCGAAGCAACGGATGCACGGAAAATAATAACAAGATACTGGGAAATCATTTCAGCATACCGGTGCAAAAAGGTATTTGGTATACCGTCAGGCCCAGCCGAGGATTTAGTTTTTAAGTTCAGAAGCATGGAAAGAACGCCATGCGGAGATATAAAATCAGATTCCGGGGACGAAGACAGCGACGTGATGGGGCGGAGTACGGAATTCGGTACATTGGAAAATACACTATGAAAATATACATTGAAATGATCCGCTATTTCTTGTTTATCAGTCAAAACCACGTCACCACGCTTTATTTGGTTGATCACTTTCTTTTTCTCCCTTAGGAAACCCCAAAATTTTTGTGGGGCATTACGAATAAAATTAGGCAAGGTTATTTGGAAATAGCGACGTTTTGACTGTTTCAGGGTTTCGTTTAGGGCAGTTTGGGCCACCTGTACGGCCTCACGGGGAGCGCGTCTTCTCCTCATTCGTTTAACCTTTCTTTTAAGGTGTATGACGTCACGCGTAACCCAGGGTGTTAATTTGACAGTTTTTTTTACTTTGTTTGGAATAAAGTTACGAAGGCAATAAGCACATATTTCCTTGAACCGGTTCCATAATTCTGTGGTGTTAGTACCATTGAAATCGCTAAGGCATCATAAGTCGAGGTAATCGAGCACGCTTTCGTCCCTTGCACGCGAGAAATCCTTTACACACACCTTTTTAGAATCGGAAGAAGGGCGCATAGCACCCAGATAACAAGAAAAAAACACCATTTTGTGGTCAGACAAACCAGGATCAACAGATGCAGCATAATGTTCAATAGAGCGACTAATAAAAACTAGATCAAGCACGGAAGACGACGTAACATCAACTCGGGTTAGATCAGTGACAATCTGTAGCATGTCATGACTAAACATAATGTCGAATAAATGCTGGGCAGGTGAACCACACGCAGGATTGGGATTATTCCAGTTAACGCTAGGGAGATTAAAATCACCAGCTATAATGATCTTACTGTTCCTGTTAAACGTGTTAATATGATCATGAAGGTCACTCAAAAATTTAGCAGGAGAGTCCGGTGCGCGATACACTGCACAAAGTAACAAAGACCGCTCCCAGCAGGAAAGCTTCAAAACGATGCTTTCGTGATCGTCGATCTGACGGACAAGCTCAGCTGATATATTACTTTTAACCAAAACCGCGACGCCACCACCTCTCGTGGGTCTATGCCGACGAAACACTTGGTAAGATGGTGGAAATACGTCATGGTCATCGATTTCAGCATGCAGCCAAGATTCTGTTATGACGACCACGTGGGGTTTGTAGCCCAGAATAATTGATTCTAGCTTATCTGCTTTATTTGCGATACTGCGAGCATTGATGTTTAACATGCGGAAACCTTTATCAAGAGTTGGCGCAAGTCAGTCATTCTTAGTACAGTTGGTTTGTGGTAACGAACCGTTTGATTGTTTCGAGTTTTTATAGCTACTCTGTGTGGCTGACTGTACGCGCGCGTTTTGTATCATCCCATGTGTAGACAATATCGTCAACGCGAAGCTTGTCGTTTGAGAGGGAAACTTTTTCCCTTGCAGTTTTTCAGTTTTCGCACTCTCCCACAACAGCTTTCGTTTTCGTACTGTGGTTTGGGTCTTTTACTGTGGTAAAAGACCCAAAAGACCGTACTGTGGTTTGGAAGTTTTTAGGTCTCCATATGTCAGACCCGGCAGCACGCATTGGTTGCATACTATCTTTTATGCCATCACTGAATGCGTCTTTACAAAAACCCCTTTGCTTAGAAAAGCAAGAGTCCATTTCTAACATTGAGAGCTTATGATCCTTTGTCCAACAAAATGTCGTTTGCACATAGAGAAAGGAGGTGTCTTTTTCTTAGGAGTTAGGTGCCAAAGACGCATAAAGTACACGGTAGTCTACATCATTTGGTAAGATAGATTTGTGGGGAGAGCTTATCGCATGCTGGTTTCACTAAAATTTATAGCCTAAATATCTTGCAAAGCTCACGTCGGGAACACATAAGAAATTAAAAGAACGCTTTGCAGCTCCGCAAAAGAAGCAAATGCAATATTCCCTCCGCAGCGCTAAGAGGTGGTGTCGACGGCTGCTTTATTAAAGGGACAAAGAACCCATTTTAGTCGACTACACGTTCTCTATCACAAATTAAAGGGTATCACTTAAAACACGTTCAACGGAGGCAATTTTCCTGATAGGATCCTGGGACGTTTGCAAGGAGAATTTTAAATCTACATGCCTGACGTATGCTACCAACCATGACAGTAAGCGGTGCAGCAACACCTTTAGCTGTACTTGAGAAGAAAATGAGTTTTCAAAAGCCCGCCCTCAGGTAAAAAAAAAAATATTAAAGCGCAGCCTTGCCTATTCCTTTGTGCGGTTTTTGAACCACGCATTGAAATCTGGTAGTGTCCCATTGCGACACTACGTGTATCCACCTTTCAAACTTCAGAACGTTTAATGCCAAATTAATAACATGTACGACATTTTATTTCGAAGAATTTTCGGTTACCCCCTTATATAAACGCTGGGTCTATGTCCTCTAGTCTGGGTCTAGTCTATGTCTGCGTCATAGACTGGGTCTAGTCTATGTCCTCTATATAAACTAGAGGACATAGATTCCACGAAAATGGGTTGTCTGTCCCTTTAAAGGGACAGACAAACGGCCATTGCATGAACCTCCAAGAAGCGGGGCCGCTGCCTTCCAGGTCTTCAACAGTGCCATCACTCCAAAACGTCAGTGGTTCTTTCCGCGGTAAGAGTGGCAACGCACCCTTTCCCTCTCACTCCTTTCTTTTCGTTAAGCCCGTTGTACCCGTCGTCACCCGTTGTAGGGCCCCTTCCACTCGTTTCGATCCGCTGCGTATGCGCGAAACGAAGACCGTGCCACTGGGTCTCATTGTGTCGCCGAGCAGCCCTCGAGTCGTCGTCCGCACTCGAGCAGCGAGTCAGAACGACCAACATTTCAGTTACGCAGCTCTCCCCCGTGCTACCGTTACACGCGCCCGGCGGTCCCAGGCGGGGTGTGACGTCACCGTGACGTCAGAGGCCGCTCCGCGTTCCGCTACAGCTGACAAGACGGGTGCAGGTCGACACCAGATGAGATACAAAGTGGCGTGATGGAGGACAGGTCGCCGTGTGTTGCTTGAGTGGCACACGAAAGCGGAGATGAAAGCAAAACCACGCCATCGGAGGAGGATCTTCTGAGGAATGCAGCGTGATGATTCTTTTCTTTTCGCTCGCATGGATGCCGAAGACGCGTGACCGTTTTTTGGGTGCGGGATGGTGTCTGCAGGGAATGGTGTCACCGTCAGAACGCTGGAAGGAAACCTGACTAACGCCATGACCCCACAGGGATGTCTGCTGCGGTGAACAGCGCGTCCCTTGTTTGCAGTGATAGTACGTGAGAATTCCAGCGTTAATTCGGTAAGTGGCCGAGTAATTTTGCATGTTTTAAGGCTAACGCCTGCAGAGTTCCATGATGAAAAAAAAACTTCGTTGTCGTTGTTCTACTTGTGCTGTTGCCCAGTACAGAAGATGGCTGCCACTGTAAACAGAAGACAAAAGCGTATTTGAGTTCACGTCGGAATTGAACACGGGTGAATGGGTGAATACGGGTGAATAGGTGAATGGGATAAATTGGTCGCAGTTAGCACAGGACCGGGATAATAGGAGATTCATGGGAGAGGCCCTTGCCCTGCAGTGGGCGGAGACAGGCTGATGATGATTATGGTGGTGATGATGATGAATATCAGCCCATCCGTGCACTTAATCACCCGTTTCTTGTTTCTTGTGTCCCCAGCCAGCCTGTTAAAGTATCTGTTAAAAAGACGAGGAAAAAAACAGATAGAATCAAGCCCGATGTAGCTGTAAAGGAGCTTGTCGAAGTTACTTGTGCGGAAAGTTGAAGAAACGGAAGCGAAGAAATAGACGAAAATACAATGTGGCAGTGAAGAAGCGTGTGCTGAGAGTTTTGGTGTTTTCTGAGATTGCTTGCGTTGTCACACATTGCAGTTGGGCTTCTCCTGCTGGACTGGGTGTGCTGGCCGTAAAATAATTTCATCGCGTAAAATAGGCACTGCCTTTTGTACTGGATCATCACGTTGCAATGCACACTCGTACATGCACATTGTTCTTTTTTACCTGTACAAACACGCGTTAACACATATTGGACAAGACATAGATAATTTGGTTTTAAAGACGGCAGTCTTTATTGGACTACTTAAAGCCTAAAATTTATGTCTGTCTGTCTGTCCGTCTGTCTGTCTGTCCGTCTGTCTGTCTGTGTGTCTGTCTGTCTGCCTGTCTGTCTGTCAGTCCCTCGATTCGCCCTTCGGGCAAAAGTTATAATAATACTTGAACGAGATGTTTATGTATGCAAAACGTTTGCAAACGACTAAATCTGGAAACGAACGTCACACTTGTCAACATTGTTCAACAGAAAGAAAACATGCGTATTTGAAGCAAAATATGAACACATAAGTGGTGCTTGCAAAATTTTTAAAATTAAAAATACCAGACTCCTGATTTCTGCGATACAAAATAAAAGAAATACGTGTCGAAATCAATCTTTTCACATAAAATACAAGGGGAGCACGGGAAGAGCCTGGACCACGTGAAGGCGTTCTAAGTTGAAGTTTAGCCACGGATCCAGTAGGTGGCGCTGGAGGAGTAGAACGCGCGAAATTTGAATTGTCTTTAGCAAACCACCTCCATGCTTATCATGGCAGGAGCGGAACGGTAGGTGGTGAGCGTGAGCAGTGGGCTGGCGACAATACAGGGTCGTTTACATGGCTGAGGCGGCAGGAGACTATTCTTTCGACGGCATTTGCAACGATGTAAGCAGATACGCGGCCAATTTCAAAAAAATAATAGCTGATGTTTTTTTTTTTCAGAAGTGCTCACGGTGGACTGCTTGTAACTCTTGAAGCATCTCAAGAAGAGGTCGTCCGACATAACTCCGGAAGGCGCACACACGGAGACTGCTTCAATCGTGCGCGACGTGTTCACGCATACGCCAGTCCGACATTCCCAAAGCCTGACCGATAAATTACCAGCGCATTGACTGGAAGATGCTTCAGGGATCGGCGTAGCCTTATGCAATACATGGGGCGGCCCTGCCAGCCAAGTTTAAAAATGGGAGGACTCTTGTGGAGACACTACCATCTCTAGCCAAGGAAATAAAGAAAAAAATCTATGACCCTACGAGGTGTGAAGTGACCCGAGTGAATACCAGGGCGAATGTGAGTTTGTTCGTTTCAAACAGGAATACATTCTCGTGCCGTTGCGAGTATTGACAGAAGTTGTTCCTTGGCCTGCGAAGCGACAAGTTCCCGAGGAGCGGCGTTGGGCGTTACCTCGTTTGAAGGAAAACTTTGAAGGCACCGCTGTGTTGACAGACTGAAGGTTTCATGCTGCCGGGTCACTTCGCAACGTAACTCGATACTGCCCTAACAAAAAAAAAAAACGTGACCGTCAAACAGTGGGAGCGTGACCTTTTCGCGGGAAAGAAGAACACATACAACGCCTCAGTGCCGCTAGAGAGCCGTCCTTTGGACGCTTGAGTGCCTGCCATGCAACGAGTCTACCAGAATCGTAACACATCGAAAAAACTAAACTTGAAGACTTTGTGACAAACCTGTGGTCGCCCTTCGAGGCGACGGACGAGATGCTGAAACTGTTACCCCTACTGCCAATGACCCTGGTGCCTCTCTACACCACGCTGTTGTTCAAGACCGTGCCGCACAAGGCACCGCTGGTGCGCTTCAGCTTCGAGGAGGAATACGACTACGTAGTAGGTAAGCTTTCCTGACGTTCTCACCTTTTTTTAAGCGAACTGTAGTCGTTTTGAAAATCAGGATAGCGTGGTATACTTTGATAATAACAGCGCAGTGCGGGCACGGCTAACAATACAAAAGACAGCTAGAGCGCTAGAGATGACGAAAAGGAAACTGAGCGAACAACCAAAGCGGTATCGTAATAGGCGTTCAGCTCCTGAAATATGCGGGAAATTCTGTCGGCTGGTCCTCGCATCCTTCTGATGGCCTCGCCAGCTTTCAGTGCTCCATTGTTGCCTTCCGCTACCTGGCAATAAACCCACGTTACAATATATGCATTGTAACGTGGCGGCAGATGACACGGACCATGTAGCGATGAAGCGATGTATTTACATAATGGTGAACTATTTACATCAGATCATAATGGAGCCCGGCCTGGCTGCGCCGTGCACACAGCTCTTCTTCGTCGTCATCATACTTGGTGGTGGGCCATGGCGCCACGGGGATTGTCCGCCACGTCCAGTGACAATATATATATAAAGTTCACAGATCAATGAAACTTTGAAGATGCTGGGGAACACGAGAAAACAAAAGCTTTGGTTAACGGCCTCAGTGCCAACATTTCGGCAGAGAAACTTGCCTTGGTCAGGGCCCTGACAAGGACAAGTTGTTCTTCTCGCTCAAGAACTCTTTTAACTTTTGACCGGATGGCTGAATCGACGGATGGACGGGTGAGCGGCCAGGCAGGCAGGCAGGCCAACATTTTCGGGTTCAAGTAGCCCAAGAATAATTATCGTCTTTAACAGGGATGGCAGGGTGGGCTCAGTTATGCTTTTCTTTCTTGACCTCTACCCCCTTGGTCACATTGGCTTGCTAACGATCTACTTCTAAAGCCTTAATAAAATCATTCAACTGCTTCTTTTCAGCAGACAGAACGTCATTATTACGTAAGTTGATATCGTTTTTCTTGCACGACCTAAGAGAATAAGGAGTTTATTGAAGTGCGTAAGAAATTTACGTAAGTAAAAACACTACAGACGAGGGTCTCAAGGTCAGGGACTGTACAGGAAACCTCGATCACTTAGTACAGAGGTGATAATTATAAAATACATTGGCAGTAACACTGGCACAACATTAGACACGAAAAAAAAATAAAAAAGCGTGAATTCATTTCAAGTAAAGAACCAAAACGAAGAATTTCACAAATGACAAAACAAGACAAAAGATCGGCATATCTAATTCCCATTAGAAATAAATGATCAAAGGAGTGACGAAAGATCACTTAACAGGACAAAAGGTGGCCTTCTAGGGACGATTTAAATGACGCCACGTACAGAAATAATTTCACAGGAGATGCTAGACTACTCTAAATTGAAATTCCAGAGAAAGTTGAAGTCATATTGGCGTAATTAATTTGTACACGTGGAAGTAAAAAAGTTTCTGTTTGATGCTAACCTTGTGCTGTTGTGCTTTGCTAAGAAAGTGAGGGTGACCAAATTTAAAGGCAATTGGAAACATACGGAATTGAAAAATATTAAGCTTACATTATAATGAAACAACGTTTCAGCCGATAACACAATGTAATGGCGCAGTGAGTCTTGGGTGTTAGATTGAGGACGGCTCCTGGTGATAATGCGAATGGCTTGATTTTGAATTTTTTATGTTGATGAAATTTGACAGTGATATGTGTTTTTCCAGGCTGCGATCCCGTAATTTAAATGGCTATGAATGAAAGAAGTATAAACTGATAAGAGAACAGCATGTCAAAAGTACGACGAGCTTTGATTACGGCCCGAATACTATATACAGTTTTTTTCTTGATATGACTGATGTGACAGCTATATTTTAAGTCAAGGTCGTGTAACACACCAAGAAAGGAAACAGAGTTGCAAACACCAGTGAGATTAGGACACCTACGTTAAAGACGAAACTGAGCGTATTTGTGCTTGGCCAGGTTTAAAGATCATAAATTTAGTTCTTTCAGGGTTAAAGTACAAACAGTTATTACGGCACCAGTTTCCGACATTCAGTAGTTCAGAGTTTAACTTAGATGTAAGGTCTGTGATGGACTTGCCTGAAGCTGTAATGCATCCGCATGGGGGGACGTCAAGATGATTGTGCTTGTTTCGAAAAAACAGGGCGAACCACACAAAAGGACATACACAACGGCTGACTAACAACTGGTTATTTGGTTAGAGAGAACGTAATATATAGGAAAGATTTTTTTTTGGAAGACTAGCCACGAGCATTAGCAGTGAACAAAACAAGTTGTTTGCAGACACAGGGAATGTGAAAATCAACAAGAAGGCGCTATTTCGACAGGTATTCTATTCTTTTTCCAAGACTCCTACTTAAATGGTGCTTATACGCGAGGTTTCTCTATTGTGTATTGCAAATGCTTTACAAAGCTCGCGCGGGCTGGCCTTTGTGTTTCTTCAAGATACTTCATTTTTCGAACTGCAGTGTGCACTGGCAAACCATGACGTGTTGAGCGAGACTGCTTCCGGTGTCAGTTGAGTGTGTTGGCGTGCACCCCTGACAAACTGCCCGCTTCCTCGCTCCAAATACTTCAACAAACGTTGAAAATAAGGCTTGTGATTGAGACAAAGAGGAAGGTGTGAAGGGGAAGAGAAAAAAGAAACTGGCCCACAAAAAATGAAATAAACAGGCTGTACTGCGGACTAATGGACGCCACAAGCTTTTGCTCGTTTTTTTCTTGTTCTGTTCGAGTAACTCGGCGGCCCATTTGCTTCGAACAATGCACATAATACAACAGCACTTTTTTCTGCAAACCATCGCTGCTGTTCGTATGTGCTGAAGACACCTCAATTAAAGTACCCTTGATGCGAAGCAAACCAGGCTTAGTCGGTATTTTTTGTGGTGCACGTTCCCGTGACCTGTTTTTTTTTCGCGTTTTTCTTTAACACTCGAATGAGGTTTGGTGCTGTTTGCTAGACGACCTCTTTCAAAGTTAAATAGCACGATGGTTTCAAACTTTCAGCCGTTGTACTGATATTAGATGCTCGGTGCGGTCCCACACCCAAACATTATTTTTTATTGTAGTGTGAATTGCTGAAGTGGCCTGACGCGTACTCGGAACGTGCGAAGTTTACTGAGGTGTAAAAGCACCCATTTTATGCTCTGAATTATAGAGAAATGTTTTATCGTACAGACCATCAATTAATATTCTCAGGAACCCTGTTTAATAAGGGCAGGTTCACCTAGTTCAGGATTGTGATTGGTTGTAGCAGCATGGTTCCAGTTAGTAGCGTAGCCAGAAATATTTTTCGGTGAATATTTTTCGGTGGATAAAAAGAGCTTACGCATAGAAAATATCTGAGTCATTAAACGGCTTCAACAAAGCCAGATTACTTATTTCGCTCACCAAAATATCTACATAAGAACAACAGTTAAGATCGGGCCCCGACGAATTTATTTCGTAAAGAACACACATTTTTTCACAAACACAGAACAAATGTCGTGAGAAAATAAAAAGTGGTCTGGTTTTTAGAGAAGCAGCTATTTTTTCTGTAAACCAGCCCACAATCTTCCTATTTTCGTTTTTACATTTTTAATATCCATGTGGTGTGCCAAAAGCATGAGCAGAAAAACAAAGGCCGAAAGGACGGGGAGGTGAGTTGCAGCCCTCAGAAAACTTCGTGGGTGTTTCGACACCGGAATAGCCCCCTGGCTGCGCCGCTCGTTTCAATGTAACTCGGACACACCGTATATGTTGGGCTCACCGACATCATTAATTATGGTTTGAGTATTGTTTCATGTTTATCATGTCGTGTTTATTTTTGAAAAAGGAACTGCAATAGCGGTAGTGAAATGTTGCACAGAAGAAACACACGGGACGAAAAGTTGCACACGTAAAAGTATAACGTAGCGGACCGTTTTTTTGGACTCCGAAAATTTGGGCTTGCTGGATATTTCGGACTTTCCCAAGAAACCGCCAGTTGTACCATAGGAGTAATGACTCGCGGATTTTTCGGACTGCTCTTTTATTCACACTATTTTTCGTTCCCCTCCAAGACCGAAAAATCAGTCGGCTACTGCAAACGATTCACGTGTGCATGCCAGCTGTCAGATACATTGTTCATCACGCCGACATCATCATAATCGTCATCATGAACAACAACACCTTATTTATGTCCACTTTAGTAAGGCCTTACTATTACTATACTATTACTATATTAGTTACTATATTGCGATGCCGAAATTCATTCTCTGGCCCTAAATCCTGAATCTCTTAAAATTTTTCTGCTTTCATTTCCTCCGGATAACTAAATCTGGGAACATATTTTATATTTCTCCCGATTGTTCAGCAAAAAGAAAAACAATGGGCATATTTGAAGTGACACATCAATGCATAACTGCTAGTAGCGGTGTTCTTTTATTTGAAAAATAATGTATGCTTGATATTTGCGATGGCAAATAAGAAATACCTATAGAAAACAACATTCTGACCCAAATATACGGAGAGAGCTCGACCGAGCCTGTACCCTATGGCTAGAACCACTACATCAAGTTTAAGAGTATCAGCACTCTTTTCTGTCATCGTTGTATGCCGCCGACAGCGGCCATTGGTCGAACTGCGTCACGTGACATTTGTTTATCCCATGGGCGCTGACATTTTGGTGCCTCTGTGTTGCCGCGCGCGTGCTCTTCGATAAGTCGTGATTTTCGGAGCGCAGTGTGGCTGTATGACACGTTGAGAGTGCGTTTTTAAGCCCCCGGACACAGTAGCGATGCTGTGCTGCTCTGCAGTGGGCTGTTTCCACCGGCGGGAAGGTGGAAAACGCCTGCATCGCTTCCCACTAGTAAATAACGACAGTGTCCTAGCATAGCGTACAGCCATTTAAAAAGCGTAGCTTAATTCGTGGCTTTAGCTTAACCTAGAACCACTAAATAAGCTACGCTAGCGTAACCAAGTCTGACCCCATCGCACCGGCGCGCTGTCTCTAAATCTTCGAAAACAGAGGCGTTTACGTGGCAGACAGAACAGAGGCGTTTACGTGGCAGACGTGTCATAAAACTACTTTATTTCAACGTCATTTGCCGCGAAGTGAGCAGATATGCGGCCAATTTTCTTTACGTGCTCGTCAGAAGCACGCGAATGCTACGTAACGTACCAGATATAATTAAGTTTATTCACTTTGCATTTTAGGGAACTTGTGGATGTACACAAAATGTTTATGCATTGGTACATCAGGCCTTGATTACCTTTCAATATACACAATTTATTCCAACATCTGGAAAATTTGTTTACAATTAATTAGAGAAAGAAATGATGTCAATTTGTACTCTTGTATCAAGCCGTTTCTCAAGTACAGAAGCTGAATTTGTGCAGATATATGCACAACCTAATGCCTCGTTTAGTAGAATAAATCGTGCAGTGCATGCCTCTTTGTGTAATGAGCTGTTTATTATTGTATTCCTGTAGGACGCTGCAATACTTGTGTGTTCACGCACGTTCCTCAGTAATGCCCCGAGGCCCTGAGGGTATGTGAATAAATAAATGCATAAATAAATGGACAATTCTATGTACAAAATATGTGACTTGTGTAATATTAGCTCGCATGAGGGCTCAGAGTGAAATATGTGAAATCGATGTCCCCAGCTGGTTTGACTACATTTCGTAAGACATTTGATGGTTCGAATAATTATTGCTTACACACCCGCAAACAATTAATAAATATGGCTTGTTCCTTCATTGGTTCACGGGGCAGTTGGCGGCGGTTCTGCGGGCGCCGTGGTTGCGAGTCGTCTCTCCGAGGACCCGGAGGTTACCGTCCTGCTACTGGAAGCCGGCCGGCTGCCAAACTTCTTCCTCGACGTGCCGCTGCTGGCGGCCGAGATTCAGCAGACAAAGTTCGACTGGGCCTACCGAACTGTGCCGCAGGAGGCCGCCTGCTTCGGACTCAAGAACAGGGTACGCATATATGCTAGAGTACAGGGTAGATCACTTAAAAGAGCAGGTTACGGACACACGCGAGCGTGCAGAATGGATGACCGCAAAGAGCTGAGTACGGATACATGCGAGATAGATGCATACATAGATACATAGATAGATGCAAAAAACACGGTGCGGATACAAGCGAAGGTAGAGAAGAATTTGAAAAAGCGTAGAAGGATTCGTACGCCCCCTATCTTAATCTCGCGTTTTTCTTTTCACCAATACTATAGGTGGTATTCAATGAAAAGTTTAGCGGGCGAATTCTCCGCCTGGCAACACTGAAAACCGCCATGTCGGTGGCTACCGTGCCAGCGCATGCGCTTTGCGCCCGTATCTTAAAGAAGGAAAAAACACCAGCGTACATCGTCTGCTGCGTTTCAGCCCGATTATCGGTAGTGGCTTCAACACATATAATAATCGCACTCACATTAAGTGATGGCGCTGTACCTACCCTCGAGCACTTCGAATCCACGGAGATGAAGCCGCGACTGCGAACGGCCCGTATAATCAGCATAAGTCCGATGCTGCAGTTAGCTGCCGCCGCGGATGTCGACGCAAGTGCACCCGCACCGCATCCACGACTTTATGTCCGGTAAGTGCCCTCTAATACGTGGTTGAGAACAAAAACCGAATAATTTCTTTAGATAAACGGTTCACGCGTACACCGATCTAGCGATGGCTTTCTCGTGCGCTAAATGTTTCAAACTCAGCAAAACAACTCACGTCTGACGTTAGAGCGCTGCGGCTGGCAATCAGCTGATCTGCGGTGGCTACTTCATACGCGTCTGGCGATAGGTAGATCGTACTGTGCTGCACTCAACAGCACTTGGCGTCGAGGTATTACTTTGCGTTCAGTGGGCAACAGTTTGGAGATGCAGTTCATGCTGTCAAACGGACCACTGCGCTCACGTTGCAACCTTTGTGCCACGACCGACTCACACTAGCTCGTAGGTGTGTGTGGAGGCTGGGGTTGAATTGCAGATAAGGTTGTCACACTCATGACCGGAATGATGACTTTTCGCGTAAGCAACGCAATCGCGGTACAATTGACTATCGAATCACTAGCACAGGCCTTGCACGGAAACACAAGGCCACGTCGCGGCCCGTGGCCTGCCTGGACGGAGGAGAAGAGGGGTGCCTGATCTGGGGGCCGTGCGCACAACGTCGCCTTGTCAACAGACGCCTGACCACAGATATGGCGGCGCACACACATGGTTGAATGCATGCATTCCACGCCAATGAATACCGGCTACACGTTTTGTGGTCCTCCCCACTACGGCATGCCAAGAAGTAAGGCACGTTGCGGTTCTGTGAAAACAACTCTTTACTTACATCGCTTAGGCGAGATGAAATCTCCCTGATGCCACTAACAAACCGTCCTCGACATCTCACCGATGCTTTCTGACTCGGAGTCCTAAACCATAGAGAATCCCCGCCCGCGTCCACATTCCACCACGTACCGCCAACCCGCGCACCTGGCGCCATCTCTCGGACGACGGCGACCCCACGTCATTTCGGCCGGTGAACGAAGAGAGGGTTGTGGGAGAGCGCCCGAGCGGGGCGCCGGGCAGACGAATCTCAGGGTTACCAGATCGTTCTAACCACAAACCGCCAAATCGGCCTCAGCAGTAGCCCAAAAGTAGCCCAATGCGAAAATTTCAAATAGCTCAAAAGTCATCGATGAGGATGACGGTCACCGATCACGATGCACACACGGACAAAAGCCGTGGTTACATTACGACATTAAATGCAACTCGTTTCATGGGCGCCGTTTTTATACTCGCGCTAAAGCGGAGGAACAAAGAACAATTCACAAAGCACCCCCCGCCGTCGAGCGCTTAGAGTCCCTCTGTCTCCCTTCTGGAATAGTCCGTCTTGGCTTAGTACTGGTTTAGCTACGGAGGTTTTGGAATAGCCTCGAATGTTCGCGTACGCGCCGTAGCTGTGAAGCAGCGGTCGTTTATTTTTGGGATTTGGGGGGGCTGTGGTTCGCGACGGGAAAATGAAAGGAAATTCACTTGGGATATTTTGAGCCCGGCAGGGAGCTCACCTGCATACAACCCAGTGCAGGGGAAGCGAAGTAGAGGGGGAGTGATAGGATAAAGTAGAAAGAGAGAGAGAGAGAGAGAGAGAGAAAGGTATAAATAGAGCTGTCAGTCCTAGAACGCTGTCAGTCCGGGCACACCAGTCAATCACTGCATTCCGGGCTACAGCCGCTGCGTGAGGCCGGTCGTCTTCAGGAAGTGAAGCAGATAAGTGAACACTTCCCGTTGGGTTGCCGCAGGTCCCTTCGGGAACAGAAGGTCCTCCATGTCGGCGCTAGGAAGGCCTCGACGCTGGAGCGCTCGGTGGAGCTCTGCTCTCGGGCCTGCGTGGTGCCGCCGAGCGTGCTGCGTCGGCGGCAACCCGGCCGTATACTAGAATGTTCCGGACGCTTCTCGGAAGGAGCAGAAATCAAAGCATGAACGAATCGACGACGTTGCGACAATATTACGGGCCTGTATAACATTGAGTTGCTATGTATTAATTATTAGGTGCTCGATACTATTATTGCGAAGTTTTAAAGGAATATGAGACGGTGGATGTTAGGTGGGCAACAGACTAAAGTTGTATCCACCATGCGGTAAGGAGGAAGGAGACACATTTTGTCTCCTTGTCGGCGTTTTGTCGGCGTTTACAATCGTCTTTTGCTGACACATTGGAAAGGCGCCAGGTTCGAATTCATTTCGTTAGGGTGGATATATTGACTCTTTTACTAAGTTCACATGCAATCTACATAATGCTTTAAACACTCTCGAACAGAAACGACACTGTTCTTACCAATCGTAATGTGGAGTTTTCCGTCAGGCCTAATTCTTGTTGGTCAAGAAGTCCAGCCCGCGTCAAAACTGCGCCAATCACCGTGTGCGCACCTGTGTTTTAATATAGTGTCCGACGGTCACCTCTCACTTTTACGCCATGCCCCCTATCACGTAAGTTGTTGGGTTCACGAGGTCTGGCGGTAACGTGTCAGGGGAACGCGGCGCATGAATCGAGCTCACGCTGTCAAAGCGATCCGGCAGTTAAAACGAACCGCTTGCCAATAAACAACACCACTGCCGTTGATTTAGGTTGTTTCAAGGAAACAGCGCGGCGTCTCTCCCGTCATGCATCCGGTGCACCGATGCCTAAGCTCTGGCAGTTCACTGCCACTGCCTCTGACACACCGCCTCTGCTGCGAGCTTCTCGAATGTCGAGCACAGCCCTGCCTACGGAAGCAGCCGTTAGAAGCGCTGGCCGGACGATGGAGTCGGGTGTCAAATGGTGCCGTTGTGGCTGTCCGATGCGACTTCAATGGCTTTGCCTAGAGCCCCTATATGAGGTTTCAGAGTATCGGCACTCTTTTCTGACATTGTTCTATGCCGCCGACAGCGGCCATTGGTCGAACTGCGCCACGTGACGTTTGTTTACCCAAGGAAGACCCATGGGCGCTGACATTTTGGTGCCTCGGTGTTGCCGCGCTCGCGCCTTCTTCGATACATCGTCATTTTCGGAGCCCAGTGCGGCTGTATGACACGCTGAAAGTGCATATTCAAGCCCCCAGACAGAGTAGCGATGCCGTGCTGCTCTGTAATAAGCTGTTTAAACCGGCGGAAAGGTGGAAAACGCCTGCATCGCTTTCCTCTGGGAAAGAACGACAGTGGCCTACTGTAACCTACAGCCACTTAAAAAGCGCAGCTTAATTAGTGGCTCACCGTAGCCTAGAACCACGAAATAAGCTACGTTAGCGTAACCAAGCCTGACCCTATCGCGCCGGCGAGCTGTCTCTAAATATTCGAAAAGTAAACACAGCTGTCATTGTTGCCAAGCGGCGCCCGGACCAATACCGCCCGTTAATGACAGCCGCAATAGGGCGCATAAAGCTGGCCATCCTGGCATCAGGCACCAAAATGGCTGCCGCCGTTCGTCAGTGTCGTTACTCCTAAGGGTACCTTATTTAGTGGTTCTAGCTTCGCCAAGCGGCTTTTCTGAACAACATGTCAAGGCAAGAGAAACGCAGCCTGCTGATGGCAGCCCAACGCGTAGCAAAAGGGGGGACGAGGCAAGTTGAGGGCCTGAAAACGACGCCGCTTTCGTGTGTTCACGCACCATGGGCAGCGGAAGGGAATAACACAGTAACGTGCGCCCTATACACGCAGACAGCCGAGTAGACACATAAATGGGCCGAAGCAAAGCAATCAGCTTTTGTAGCGGCGCTCGGCTGCTGCTTTTAGTCTCCGCAGCACTTCCCTTCAGCATGTGTTAAATTTCCTTACAGCAAACGCTTCGGCATCGGCGATGCCCCCACCATTTGAAACAAACAAACGGCACAAAGCACGCGTCGCTTTCTGGAACCTGAACTCTGGTTAGCAAAAAAAGGGGCCGCATAGAAGCTTCGGCGAAGAAGCCGCTACTCCCCGCTGGTTTTCTTTTTTGTTTTTTGAGAGTAGAGTTCTGTTGGTCCTGGGACTTCAGTGTTAGGCCGAGTTTGTGGAGCTAACCGAATGCTGATTGTTTGAACGAAGGTGCATCAAGCGGGAGCCTCGTCCCCTCGTTCCGGTTTTTCGACATCACGCGTGTCGCATGAAGTTCCATTATCTATGTTTCCTTACATTGGACAAATTAGAGTTAGAGTTAGGGGCTCCCTTCCCCTTCCCTATGAGACGGGGCCCTGGACTGCAGCCTCCCAGTTCGGGAACAAAGGAAGATCATTCGATCGCCGCTGCAAGACTCGTTTCACTGCGTCGGGCTTGCTTCGGCCAAAGGATACCCCCAGGAGGCTTGCTTCGGCCAAATGATACCCGCAGGGTAGTTCTCGATGTCATGTAGCCAAAAAATCGCCACACAGCCAAGAGAAATACTTCGACGCCAACTAAACCACCCAAATTTAGCTATTAGCCCAATCTGGTAACCCTGCAGACGATGTGCATGGCCTACTGTAAGCGGTCCCCACAGTTTACACTACTAAAACACTTAAAGGGGCCATGAAGATGCCATTCAAGTTTAGTTCGTTAGAAAAGATTACCTTATTAGTATACCAATGACCACTTTTAGCGTCAAATTAACAAAAATAGGCTATATAATGAGAGAAAACAAAGAATGTGCGTGCTACTCACCCGCTCCATCCCCGCACTGAAGTTGTGACGTATAATGGGCAGCTTATTGCGATTGGCTGAGGCAGGCAAAATACAACGCAAATTAAGCAGGCATTATAAGCTTTTAGGGCAAGCTATTCGCGCTAGAATTTAGTGCACATTCTTTTATAGCAGTAAGAATGGTGGAGCAAACGATAGAAGTTATGAACAAAGACGCAAACTCCGAGGCAGAATTGTAGTACACTCTAGCGCGGCCCTTCGCCGGCCGGCACTGCCCAACACAACCGTTGGGTGCGTTTGGCTTGTCTGACACGACACACTGGCTAACTGGCATTAGCGGCACGTGACCCGGTTTCTCGAATCATACCTAATGTTTCACAAAACGATTGCTATCAACCTCAGCAAGAATGCGGCACGAAAAGAACGATCACAGGCCAAGCGAGTGCAAACAGCGCTCATGGAGCGGTATCACTGCGCCATCTCGGAAGGCGGGCGATAACCAAGGCAATAAAAGGGGCGCATTGACGTACGTCCCTTACATAAGCGGCAGCCCGCGTCAACACACCAGCCTTTGTTTGAGATACCGGCCAACAATATGGCATTTCTGACGTCATGAAACATGCGATTTTGGGTAGAATTGAAGTTTCGGGTTAAGTTGTTCAATTTCTAAATGGATAACGCATGGTTTGCTACTGGAAAAGCGCTGAAACTGCAATAGAACACCAAATCTTTTGAGTAAAACAAATGTGTGTTTTTTCTTCATTTGCCTTTGCAAAGTGTCGTCTTTTTAAAGGAAAAAACAACAGGTGCCCCGTTGTGCCAAAAACCGGCATTGTTGCGGTTTTGTAGAAGTAGTAGTAGTAGTAGCAGCAGTTGTTGTTTCCCCGTTCAGAAAATGCCCCCCCCCCCCCCCTTCCCGCAGCAAAGCCTCTGGCCCCGTGGGAAAGTGCTGGGTGGCTCGAGCGTGCTCAACTACATGCTCTACATCCGGGGTAACCGGCGTGACTACGACCGCTGGGAACAGCAACTGGGCTGCAAGGGCTGGGGCTGGCACTCCGTTCTGCCGTACTTCATGAAGTCCGAAGACAACCGAGATCCCGCGGTCGCCTACAACGGTGAGCCGAAACAAGTGCGAGACGAAGGGTAATATGCACCTGCCACACGGTACATCTAACGACAAAATGGAGAGACGAGCTAGTTTGGGAACATCCATGAGTGAAACTTAAGCGCGAACAGACACAGGGACGAGAAATGGAAACGGCATCAGCTCTTCGACAACCGCCCCATTTCCTTCTCCTCTTTTTCTTCCCCTCATCTTCTACCCCTTTCCTAAAGAAGTTGCACTTCTTTATCTAGAATACTCAGCGACGGGTGGCTTATACAATCAGAACCCTTAATCCACATATGGAAGGCTTCAGCAGTTTCCCTGGTAGCACGGTCTCTGTGCTTAAAAAATTCCCCCGCACCTCCCCGAAGGGAATCGTGCAGAAATGCGAATGCATTGGGTTCACCGATGAGTGTGGTGCGAGTTATGGCGTAATTAATGACGAGAGTGTGAACGTCATCATTTATTCATCAGCACCTGTTTGTGTTATAGTTGTACCTGACGGCCACAATCACTGCCTTCTGACCGCTAAAGTGCACGGTCAAAGGGTCTTTGAGAAGCATACGCGCGTCACAGTTGCGCGTAAAGACCAGATCAATGCAACTCCCGTGAATGGTAGTGGGGCACGTGTCGAAGTCGTCAGAGAGACAATGCATAGAGTGCCTGGTCTGCATGTACTCGACCAGCCACTCGCCACTCTTCTTGCGCACGTCAACGTTGAAGTCGCCAACCAAGACTATGGGGTCAGAGGGTTTGGAGCGCACGCGCACACTTTCCATAGCCGCGTCCAGAAATGCATTCGCATTTACGACGGCGACGACGACGAAGGCAGGACTACGAGGCGCGAGCGCACGTGCGACGACGACGATGACGGCGAAAGAAATGCATTCGCATTTACGACGGCGACGACGACGAAGGCAGGACTACGAGGCGCGAGCGCACGTGCGACGACGACGACGACGGCGAAAGAAATGCATTCGCATTTACGACGGCGACGACGACGAAGGCAGGACTACGAGGCGCGAGCGCACGTGCGCGCGCTCACCTGCGCTCGCGCTGGAGGAATGCAGGCGCACGCCGGCAAACGGAGCAAGACAACCCCCGGCTAATAAATTCATTCGCATTTAAAACAACTTGCGCGTCTGTGAAGCATCGCTTACAACCGTAGTCTGAACAGTGCAGCGCCAGGTGTGTGTAGGGCCTTCCTTTCAAGGAGGAATGATGCGTTCGTTAAACGCTGGTGTCGTTTCCCTTTCTCGTCCCTGTGTCTGTTCGCGCTTAAGTTTCACTCATGGATCTAACGACAGTTACAGCGAGTGATATTATTGATTGATTGTTGGATTGATTGATTGATTGATTAATTGATTGATTGGTTGAATAAATGATTGATTGATCGAATAACTGACGGGTTGATGGATTAATTAATTAATTAATTAATTAATAATTATTGATTGGTTGATTGATTGATTGATTGGTTGATTGATTGATTGGTTGATTGATTGATTGATTGATTGATTGATTGATTGATTGATTGATTGATTGATTGATTGATTGATTGATTGATTGATTGATTGATTGTGGGGTTTAAAGTTCCGAAGCTACACCTGGTATATGAGCAACGCCATAGCGGAGGGCTCCCGATTAATTTTGACCACCTGGGAATCTTCAGCATGCGCCGATATCGCGTACACACGGGCGTCTTCGCTTTTCGCCTCCATCCGAAAAGCAGCCGCGGCGGTTGGGAGCGAATGACATTAGGTGTTAAAGCCATTTGTTTGGTGCTACACGGGAATACCAAAGTACATTCGGTGCCAATGGCATTTGGTGAGGGAAATAGTGCGGAGAACACATTTGCATTGGCATACGAAGCGAATTTGTAGCCTCAGCAGCGGTAGCCTGTCCCTTAAACAAAGAGGTTTAATGACCAAACTGAAAAGCATTGTCTCAAAAAAAAGTATCGGCGGAATATGCTCCCCTGAATGTTGAATTACAAAGGCGAGAAGGCAAACAACACTTTCTGAAATCCGCCATGTTGCTGCTACTCAACTAAAAATGAATTGCTGCCCTCGGCCTTGTGATGTGTACTTGTCACCGTAGAGCACTGTAATTGTTATGCGCTCCTTTTCGTTCCAAAAAAGTTGATTTGCTTTGTTTTCAAAGTATGAAAGGGTATACAAAGACTATGCAAGCATTTACATTACAATCATGCATTCCCGCGACTTTACTAGTCGTCGCTGCAGTCGTGCAGACGCGCACGGCCAAAGCAAATGTCCTTAACAGCTGATGTCATTCGCTTTGAATGACATTACATTTGCCGTGTGACCGCGGCATTACTTGGCAATGTGGGCAACTGCTTTTTCATTTTCGAGCGCAGGCTACCATGGTCGGGGTGGTTACCTGACCGTGACGTCACCTCCGTACGCATCTCCTTTGGCGCACGCTTTCGTCGCAGCGGGGACGACACTTGGATACCCGAACATCGACCTCAACGGACCCTTTCAAACAGGTTAGTCGTCCAAACAGGTCGTGCAATCCGGACCTGTTCAATCAGGACCTGTTCAAACAGGACCTGTTCAAACAGGTTTTCAAAAAAGCAATAACTGGAAATATTCAGTGCCCTTCCACTCGGTAAAGAAGGATGGCCAACGAAGCTGTGTCGCATAATGTGCGAGTCGTCTTCGCGGCTCATTGTAATATAAATTTCTTTCCGGATAGTTCCGGTAAAGCAACAGCTAAAGCCGTTTTTTTAGGCATTGTCCCTCCGTAGATTGCCATTTATTCACAGCAGACTAATTCTGTAACATTTGAACTTCACTGTGAACTAATTATGACAAGTATATGAAACTCCGTGTAATCGTAGTGGAGGCTTTTGTAATTTGATTCGGGATACTTTCAATAACAGAAGATTAGATGCGTTTTGTGTAACCACGGGCCCTCATTGAATGGCCGTGCTTCACTGTGCACAACACTGTGGAAAAGCCGGCTTACAACGGCCAAACTGACACCGATCTCCTTATAGTCGGCCTAACCTCTAAATACAAATGCGTTGCTGAGAAGACATTTTTCTGAGAGTAATATAAGCCGTCTTATACTGAAATACGAAGGCCCTAGACCTGTCTTATTTTTTATGTCGTCAGAGCCAGCCCTCGAACAGCTCTCCTTTTAAAATTGAAGAGGTTGCCGCATTCTATTCCTTGCTCAGCGCTTTTGATGAGAGTAACTCCTCCTTCATAGAGGGCGTTGCATAATGCACAGAGTAACAGTTAAAATATGAAGGTGTGATCGGTCGGCCGATGTTCGATAATCAAAGCGATGATCCGATGAAACGACGGCTCGTGGTCGAAGGCACGTGGCGAACAAAACGATGAGCTACTCCAAGCAAGGTGTACACTTTATTTACACTACGTATTTACAACTCTCGTGGCTCGTGATCGCAAACAAGAGGTCGGGCAAGACCCGCGTCGAGCAGGGCTTGCCGCGCTTTCCTCGCCTCCTGTTGCTCTCTCTGTCCCGCAAAACATCAATCTCCTCGGTTCTACCAACAAAACCTCGCCAGCAAAAGGGACGTCACAACTTGAGAGTGAGGATGGCTCATTGATTAGCCCACACTAGGCCACTGATTGGCTACCGTGACAAACAAAGCTAGGTGGGTTCAAAATATTCATGTGACCCACTTTTCTCACTCTCATACAGAAACCCAACGGTATTCCGCAAAACACAAATATGAAAGAAATGAAAACTAACAAACTAAATGCAGGCCTAACGACGGGAAACGGAATCGGGCGGCACGTCTTAAAGTATTGTCATACCGTGCATGCCTATGTTTGTGCCCCGCGCCGCCGCAATTCCTTTCCTTTGTAAGCACGTGGAGCGCCTAACAAAGCCTGGTCTCCTACCCATTGACGCATCCCAGACGCCGAGTCGCCAAGTTCAAACGTCTGACGAACTGTAAACTTCGCCAGTATTTTTGACCAGTGCAACTGCCACAGACATAACGTCTCGTGGCCTCTTCCTGCATGTGTTTGACCCAAGGTTTGACCCCTTGACTGACCTTCAGCGCCCGTCCGCTTCGGGATTTCTCATGGCAGTAATCGCGTTCGTTAAAATGTCAACGGTCCTCCTCCGCTGGCTTCTCAAACGAACGTAAGGAAATCCTCCTTCCAAAGCTTGCATCGCTTTCAGCTATTATGGGGTGACGGACGCGTTTGTATGCGTCGTCTCCGGGCCCGCTCGCCGGGTGGACACAAAAGCGCGGCGAATAACAAAGAAGCCTCCGCGGTTTCTCTTTCAGCCCCTCACGCCCAACTCAGCTCGGCCGGCCGACGGACATAAAAACCATCGTGCACCAGTAAGAAATGCTTTACAAATATATATTAATGTTCACAACGGCACCGTTTGCTTATTTTATCGATATGTCACTTCTTTCCTGAAAAAAAGAAATAAGACTCTTGCTAGCTAGACAGCTATCGCCATCTAAATATTACTGAATAAACTAAATTGAGTTTCTTGATTGTTTTTAAGTTCAGTAAATAAGTGGTATATTTCTAAGATTGGCAAAATAGGCCGTTATGAACATAGCTATGAATATGTAAAACTTATTTTACCGGTACACGATGCCTTTTAAACCTGCGGGTGATGAATTAATATGTCCAATAGGAATGTGATCAGGTGCCGCAACACCAGGGCCCTGAGGTGCACCGCAGAGGGGGACACCGGATTAATTTTGACTACCTGGGGATTTTTAACGAGCGCTGAAATCTCGACACAGGGAAGTTTCAGCACTTCGCCTCCATCAAAAAAAAAAAAAGCCTTGGCACTGGCTTAGCTCGGCTATGCCAGGACATACTGAGCAAAGGTTCAGCTGGTTATTCCTAGCTTTCCTGGTTGTCTAGGATTGGCTTGATTATCATGCTTACTTCTGCTTCAATGACACACACATGGTATACGCATTATGTGACACATGTATATTGTCACGGGACCGGTGGCCAATGGCCTATGGCGCCATAGCCCGGCGTAGAAGACGAAGAGGAAAAACTGGGCCTGCAGACAAAGCGGACTCTGCCATGGCGGATTGTAAATAGTGTAAATAGATCATTATAGTTCATTGTTCGTGTCCTGCCGCCACGTAACAATATTTATCGAGCGGCTCCGGCGCAGCGTGACCAATCGCCCCATAGTTAAGCTGGTTCCACAGGCGCACGCCGGTGTTGCTGCGACACACGAGCATCGGTTCCACACCATGCCACCCCTCGCATGATCATCAAGCGGACCGGGCCGCCACGTGCGGAACGTGCGGAGGTCGGCGAAGACGCTGGACGCGTGGGGTGTGTGAGAGACGCCGGGCAGCGAGCAATGTTATGTGCGCTGTATGACTTCACTGCTGTTCGCGCATGCGCAGCACGGGTGTCCAGGAGCCACGCAAAACTGCTCAACCTCGGCCAGTGTAGCTCACGCTACAAAAAGCGGCCGCCGCGGGCGGGATTGAACCCGCGTCTCTGGACTCAGCAGGCCAATGCCTTAGCCACTGAGCCACTGCGGCGGTTTACAATTAGTAATCGCGCTCAAGCCTAAATTTCTGGTACCGGTAAGGATTACTACGGCGACGTCGAAGCCGATTGATATTTTCCTCCTTCCGCCCCTCTTGCAGGTTTCTCAATTCCGCAAAGCACTTTGAGGCGCGGTGCCCGCTGTAGCACGGCCAAAGCGTTCCTGGAGCCGTGCAGGGGACGACGGAACCTGCACATCCTCGTGCGAGCACAGGCCACCAAGGCGAGTGACAATAAGAACCCGAGCCAGCTTTGAATTCGGGGCCATTTTCAGAAACGCACTGTAGAGAGTTACGTCCGATAGAACCTAAAATTGAAAACTAGAGTTACGTCCGAAGGAAATTTAGGCCACACTTTTGAGTTACGTACGACGTAACGTAAGCACACAAAAAATGTTACAGCTAACGGCACCAAATACCGTGATGCTCTATATGTGTAATCTACACGCAACATTATTGAAATGGTCGCTTGTACGATACATGATGTCAAATTCTAAAACACAAATTAATAGGTCTTGGCGTCGGTTAAATATTGTAACCCGATTAATCAGCTGGCTTTATGCGCCCAGCCCTATAATTACATTTGTAAAAAGATCATGACCCATGTAAATTCGTTCTCGCACAAACTGTACAAACTGGCACTGTGCCCACTGCAGGAGGTTCTATTTTGATAATTTCCGGCTTCTCTTTTGCTTGCATGTGTTGGACATGGAAAGAAGTGTACGTCGACAAGTACAGAAAAGTCTTAATCCCGTAATTAAAAAAAACAAACTCCATCAACCCAGGCGAGATTAGAACCCACACCGCTGCAGTAGTGTGGACGCCTATATCACGCTCCTGACCACTTGACCGACGGGGAACCGGCGCTGTCGAGCATGTTACCTGTGATTTACTCATTCCGAACCAGTTTGGCCGTAAAGCAGCAACGTTTGTGTTTTCGAATTCGATGTCATGTATCGTACAAGCGACCATTTCAATAATGTTAATTGCGTGTAGATTACACATATAGAGCATCACGGTATTTGGTGCCGTTAGCTGTAAACTTTTTTGTGTGCTTTACGTTACGCCGTACGTAACTGAAAACATTAGCCTAAAGTTCCCTCGGACGTAACTCTAGTTTTAAATTCTCGATTCCGTTGGACGTAGCCTAGGCACTCGCTTAAAGTTCCGTCGGACGTAACCCCAGTTTTAAATTCTGAGTTCCGTCAGACGTAGCTCTAGAAACTAGCTTAAAGTTCCGTCGGACGTAACGCCAGTTTTAAATTCTGAGTTCAGTCAGACGTAGCTCTAGAAACTGGCTTAAAGTTCCGTCGGACGTAACCCTAGTATGAAATTCTGAGTTCCGTCAGACGTAGCTCTAGAAACTGGCTTAAAGTTCCGCGGCACCTAACGCTAGTTTTCAATTTTGGGTTCCGTCGGACGGAACCCAAAATTGAACCCAATTTTGCGGCTTCTGCAAACGGACGCTTTCCCAAGCAGGGCCAGCCTCCATCACATCCATCCAACAGAATTCCGTTCCGCAGCATGCCCCGTTCGTGGGTCGCACGCCTCACTAAGTCAGTCCACGTAGAAATGCTCCCAAATACCCCTTCCCTCTAATCACCAGCAGCTAGCGGGGGAGGGAGGCGTCTGGCAGCTCTCACCTGACTATATAAGATGGCCTGGTCAAAATAGCCACGAAGTCGCCACCAGCCTTCGGCCGGTGGCCACCGCGCTTATGTGACCCCTTACTTAATCAAAGTTGTTTCCTACTTCTCTCTTTCTCTCTCTTTCAGCGACAGGAGGCCTATTATAAGCTGCTCTATCAGACACCGGAGTATGACAATTTCAACCAATTTCCCTTCCTTCCTGGAAACATAAACAATCATTAATATCTTTGGAACTGAAAGAAGGCAGTAAACGCGACGATGAAACGCGGGTTTCATTCCCGGCCACGGCGGCCGCTTCTGATGGAGGCGAAAAGCGAAAACGCCCGCGTGTTCGAGCTTTCGGCGCACGTTAAAGATCTCAGATGATCAGAATTAATCCGGAGCTCTCCACTACGGCACGCCTCATCGTCTGTGTAGCACCGGCACGTTAAACCGCACAATCAATCAATCAATCAATCAATCAATCAATCAATCAATCAATCAATCAATCAATCAATCAATCAATCAATCGATCAATCGATCAATCGATCAATCCATCGATCAATCAATCAATCAATCAATCAATCGATCAATCAATCAAGAAGACACATGTTATAATGGGCCTCCTCGATTATCAGTCCCGGGTCGTCCGCGGACTGCCCGAGACGCAATCCGGCGCTCGATTTTCCCATGTATTCCTACGAGACTCCCGGTCCGAACGTAGTCCTCGGACTGCCCGCGGACCGTCCAGGACTGGTAAATCAAGGAGGTCCACTATCTGTTTTGTCCTTCATATTATGACATCAGCCCAAATCATTCACCGGGGCGTGATGTACGTCAGTTTATAACGGGTGTTTTGTGAGTGATTGACTGAATCGTGGAGTAACGAAAAACCCTGTCGAAATATTGAAACCGCACATGTGTCGCGGTTAGAAGCTTGTTGCAGATGTGATCAGGAGCGCAGAAGCGCTCCCGTAATATAGTGTGCCACGCAGTTTAAGCTACGGAAGTAGCTCCCAGCAAAAAATGAACATATTCTAACACTCCGTGTCGCTTCGATTAATAGATTGTAGGGTTTAACGCGCCGACGCAACGCAGGCGATGAGGCGCGCCGCAGTGGAGGGCTACGGATTAATTTGACCACCTGGGTGGTCAAAATTAATCCGTATTTTTAACGTGCGCTGAAATCTCGTACGCACGGGCGTTTTTGCTTGAAAAAGCGCGGGAAAAATATGCTTGAACTGAAGGAGAAGGCAGAAGTGAAGTACCGAAACTGGACACGTCGTCCGCCCAAATTTTATAAGCGCTTGTATCCGGACTCCGCTTACACATGTAGCGCCATCTCGAAGTACCTCTTGTAACAAATACCGAATAGAAAATGTTGCAGCAGTAAACGTATGCAAGCTTAGTTCTGTTCACGTAACCCTAACGAAATTCTAATTATAATAATTTTGTTCCCAAGATTGGCAAATATATTGCTTTTATCAGCCTTGTGCACTGCTTTCCTTTTCGTAGGAGCGCCCTATTACGCATTCTAGCCCTGAAAGCATTGCACGCTAATTCAGTGAAGTAGTTCACTGTAACTCTACACTCTTCGGCAAAAAGGACTAAAATAGGGACTAAAATACAGCCGTTAGTCTTCGCGGGTGACCGTTCATCTTCAAGGGGAGTATCTGCGGCAGAGTACGTGCCGTGTGCATAAATACGGACTAACTGTTCGTCCCCGCCGATCTATAAGGAGTAACGGGAAGACGAAACGCATGCAGTTAGTCTCTTTGCTGCGTCGTTAATCCCCTAATGGCGTCGTCGTTGCACTTTCGCGCATATGTCTGCGAACAGTTTTATATTTCCAAAACAGAAGCCACTGCAGTCACTGGGTGCTTTAGATGGTGCCACCGGAGAAAATATTGATGTTAGTTATAAGAAAATCGCCTAGGGTTAGTAGAGCGGCGGGTAATGGCAAGGAGCGGCGAAGCGCGATTGCCATACGCTTCTCGGAGAGGTTTTGTTGATACGCTGTGTTGCATACGATTCGTGCGAGGTAAAAACGGCCAATGAAAGCTTTCAAGCGCCTTAACAGTAACGCAAAAATTAGTGACAATAGCAAAAGTTGATTCCTGAGCCTAATGAATATGCATATGTTTAACAGACGAGAAAAAACGCATGTTGCTGATCACAACTGCAAAACAAAAATGCTCGCTACAGGTAAGCGTCTCGAAGTTATCTTTTACACTCGGTACATAATTGCCTTGGGCACCAAAGCTATGACAATGCTGCAACTGCTGTAAAACCCGCTTGGATTTCCCAGTCGCAATCGTCTAGCGACGCAAATTTGAAGAATTCAGGCAAGCAACACCGAATTCGCTTTCGCCGATGCAGGAAGATATGGCATGTTTCCTTATTCTGACACTCACACAGACGACACCTTTCACATACGTTACATAGAGCACTTAACATATGTATCGAACACTAAGAAAGCACTTACCTTGCGCTAATTTGTGCGGAAACAAATGAGTCGTCCGATCGCCCAGCTATCTCAACTAGGCGACGACGAGTTGATTGTTATTTACGAAAAAAACTATGGTTGTGAGGCTCTACTTCGAATCGAACTGAGCAATAGTCCCTAAACCTAGCAAAGCGCTAAGCGCAAGGCGCAAAACGAGGTCACGTTCGCTTGCACAGATAGAAATTCGGGCACCAGTTCCAATTGATCTGTTGCGTTATGCACAGAACTACACGCTATACACTGGAGTATTATCTCCCGCGGTACCACCCGGCGGCGTGGTTGAGCGGGTAGCGCGTCGGGTTCCTTGTCTGTATTTCCGGGCGTCAGGGGTTCTATCCCTGCCGGTGCTGGAGTTTTTTTCTTTTTTGTGCACTCTACGCAGTTCGTCCTTGGGGAGTATCGGAACGGACCATCCGGGTGGGGACTAACCGTTCGTCCCCTCGCAGTTGGTCCCCAAAGGGACTAATGATTGTGGCAGAGGCCGTTAGTCCCCGAAAGGACGAACGTTTAGTCCTTTTTGCCTAAGAGTGTATGTGATGGCCATAAGAGGGAACTGCCGCGATCCGCTTCACTCCAGCTGTGGTACAGTAAAACACAATAAAAGAACCATTGTAAAGCTATTTCCGCGCGTTGGCGGAATTATTAGTTATTACAGGAACGCTATACCAAACAGCAATCGCTCCAGGCTGAAGCATACAGCATAAGCTTCAGGCAAGGCCTGCAGACTGTGTCATGGGCTGCTCTACGAAAACAAAAATCTCTTTGCAAAAAATCTGTAGGATTAAGTAGGATGCATTGTACTCTTGCAGGTGCTATTCGATGAAAAGAGAAGGGCCCACAGTGTAGTGTTTTGGTACAGAAGGCTGCAGCGAATTGTTCGAGCAAGGAGGGAGATCATCTTGTCAGCTGGGTCCATCGGCAGTGCTCAGCTCCTTATGCTGTCCGGCGTCGGTCCTCGACTTCACCTGGAATCACTTGGTGTAAGCCGAAATCCTGTGTCTCCTTCTCTCGTTAATATCTTACTATGCGCAAAAGCGTTGTTTACCACCGCTTACAGAATGCGAAATAAACGCAGTTGAAGTGATAACAGCATTCGCTTAACGCTGAGCAAACATTGCCCTGAACTGCGAAGGTATGTGGCAAGCACTGACCATAACCTCCAGCTATTCTACAAAGCAACACAAAGGTTCGTCACCAGGCGGTTGTAAAAACGTCACTGTGCACGCATGCCCGCACTAAGCAGTGCACAAGCCACCGGCCTCGACAAATGCGAAACAAACCTCGCTTTCAAGCTGCGATTACAAAGGCATTTCTAACTTGCCCAGTGATGTGAAATCCTGCGTAATGTTAGCTTAATCATAGCCGACAATACTGGCGAGAACCTTTTCACAAAAATAACTGTTCTATGAAAATGTCTTCTCTGTGGTCTATCTTCTGAATCTTCTACAGTAGGGGAAGGTGCTGCTAGATTTTTTAAGCTAACCTCACTGCCTGAGGGCCGTTAGTCGCGAGAAGAATGCATTACAAACTTATGTGGCCATAACGGCTGCGGATTTCTCGGGGCATTTCTTGAATTATAGTTAGAACCGCGTCTTCTCAGATTCCAGTGGTCAGCGACCTCCCCGTTGGCGATAACCTCCAGGACCACATTGGTGGCGCTGGCATCAGCTTCATGATCAACGACTCCGTTTCCGTGGTGAGGAAGCGCTTCAACCCCAAGACTGCCTTCGACTACTTCATCAAAGGACAAGGTAGGGTTCCGAACATGCACAGAAATTTTATGACAAATCATTCCGTGAGTTGTGTGGCAGGTCAGGAGTTCGGCTTTCAGTTGCGGTGGCTACCCTCGAGATGTAAGTGAAAAACAAGAACAACAGTGTGCACGAGACTGGGGTTGATATTCTCCAAGTCTAAATAAAACACGTCACGGGATCACGCGCTACAGATCAGCGAGCCGCCGGAAGCCTGCACAATACTCTAGAAGACTGGTTGATTGATTCATTAATGGTTTAACGCGCCGACGCAAGCAGGCGATGAGGCGCGCCGTAGTGGAGGGCTCGGGATTAATTTGGACCACCTGGGGATCTTTACGTGCGCCGAAATCTCGTACACACGGGCGTTTTTGCTTTTCGGCTCCATCAGAAAAGCAGCTGCCGCGGCCGGGAATCGATCCCGCCTCCTCGTGCTCAGCAGCACAACGCCTTAGCCACTGAGCCACCGCGGCGGGTCTACAAGAGTGGGGCTTACTGATGCTTACTGAGCGTGTTAGTAAAAACAGTGATTTACAGCTTTCAGGGTGTAAATCTTTTTACAATGCAGAAGCGCATCCAGCGAACGAATTGCGTACTTCCGCTCTCTGCACCATTCGCACATTCTAAAACACTCTTTGGCTATAACAGTTAACACCCTATCAAAAAACGAAGGCAAACACCTTTTGAAAGGGTGTAATACAACACACCCTCATCTAAAATGACGTATTCCTTTGTTCTTGCTAAGGTGCACGGGGGGTAGAAGCTACACAACACTCTTAATTTTTCCTTTTTTTTTTTGCTCCGATGTAATGGTGTTAGTAATATGAGGGATTTCCACTCTTAAGGGTGTAAATCAATTTAGAGTGCAGACTTCACCCAACATGCCAGTGTTCGTACACAGGTCCTCTAACGATTCCCGGTGGCGTGGAAGGTGTCGGCTTCATCCGAACCAAGTTCAACGCAGCGCACGAGGACTGGCCCGACGTGGAGATACACTTCGTGTCCAGCAGCCCTGCGGCCGACGGAGGCAGCACGATACGCCGCGTAATGGGCATGACGGACGAGGTACGTGTACAGCTCGTGCTACCGTATCAGAGACCATATGATTGATTGATTGTGTGGTTTAACGCACCGACGCAACGCGGGTGATGAGGCGCGCCGTAGTGGAGGGCTTCGGGTTAAAGGCCAACTGCACTCAAATTTCACCTCGGCCAACTTTGTTTTTAATGCGTAGTAAGTACCCCCAAATAAGCTGAGACACAAGTGGTAGCCCCGTGAAACGCCTCGTTAATCAGTCAGAAGCGTTTAAAAAGGCTCCGCCGCAGACCACTCTGCACCTGCCGGCGGATCGCGTAAACAGCCATGACGCGCCTGTGACGTTCCAGCCTACGGTGGCTTTTTCCTCTGGCCAGCCACGCAGCGGGAGAACCGGTCGAGCTCTGTTGCCCCGTGCGCGCGTAGAGCTTGCGCGCAGACATTCTCCCGAACTGGTGACCGTCCGGCCGCTCGCTGGACGGCTGCAACGTCACTGCAATGGCCGCGCTCTCCTCGGTTTAAGTTTCAAAATCGTCGATTTTTGCTGGCCGCTTGCGGCGTCCACGTGCGTGTTTCAGCTGTTGTATTTTGCATGTTGCTTTCTTTTTAAGCAGACTATACGGAAATAGGGTTTTCAAGAAGTCGAAATTTTGAGTGCAGTTGGCCTTTAATTTCGACCACCTGGGGATATTACCCTGCGCCGAAATCTGGTACACACGTGCGTTTTTGCTTTTCGCCTACAACCGTAGAGCGGCCGGCGCGGCCGGGTATCGCACCCAGAGACCGTGCGTCAATGAACAGTTCCGTTCCCCATCAGTGAACGTCCTGACCTATTGTTCATACCACAAGCTGCATGCAGCACTGTGGAGGCTATATTGTTGTCAATAAAACGTCAACTCAGGGGGCCTAACTCACCGCGAAGGGAAGCAAGAATAGGTGCCGGGTCTTCTCGAGTCTTGGTTGAACCTGCCGGAAGGGGAGACTGAAAGGTCCTTTCAAAATCCCCTTCACGGTGAGTTCCTTAGTGGACGCTCCATTGACAACATTGTAGCCTCGACAGTGCTACATGCAGCTTGTGGTATGAACTATAGGTGCAGCCCTGTGGCTGGGACAACTTGGCCTAATATTTTTGCGTGGACAATAAATGAGGCATGAAGGCGAAACTTTAGCGTCGCTTCGCAGCGCCGCTTCTCTGCGTCAACAGTACAAGCTATACAAAAGCACAGAACGAGATAGTGGAGAGAACGCGTCGAGAGGGCGGCGTTCAAGGGCGGAGACGGATGCCTTTGTAAAGCTGGTGACATTGCCAGGTAGACCACAAGTAGAAACGCGGCGTACCAACTGCCTCTGACTCGACGGTGCCCGTGACTTCTACCATAGCTTGCACAAATGGTACAATGAAGTCTGCGGCCAACGCTGCGGCAAACGCAGGAGAGGGAATGGCGGATGGAAGCCGATACTGGTGGGAAACGAAAGGAGCGACAAGCACCTATTTGCTATTGTTAAAGCAAGCAAACGTGGCAACTGAAACGGTTAGGCCGCTAAGCACAGTTAATACTGTTTATGAAATATATATGCGAAGCGCCGCGTTGCAAGCTTCTGAAATCAGAGCAGAGCGTGTACATAGAGCCCAGTCCCACGTTCGCGAGGGAGAGGGGCTAGATGCTGACGCGTACTTTTAAATGGCACTGCATGTATATCGTTAGTTAGCTCACCATGTATCTTGATATATGATTCTGAGCACGACGTTTGGGCTGTGTACGTCAGTGCTGCATTCCGTTACGTGTGGGAATTTCGTTACGACGAATGAGTTTACAGCACTTGCATAATCGTTTGCTCCTCAAGAGCTGCGCTGAATGTCCAAGCAGTGAATTTCACTGATTCATTAATTCATTTATTTCATGCTGCAAACCTTCGCTGTTTGAACGAGAGTATCTTAAAATACGGTGTGGTTTTATTCGACTCAGAAGTAGCTGGAAATAATCGCGCGGACGTTACATCTGGGAAGGTGCAACATATCAACCTGCCTGTGATGCGAATCGGTGTGCGTGATACAAAAGGGGAGACTTCAATGCAAATTAGCAGAGCCACAGAAAATATCTCAAAATTTCATTTGAATGTAAACAACGTGAAGCCGTTCCCCGTAAGGTGATAAAAATTCCGAACTGGAAACAAGGAAACAAGAAGACCTGTATCTACGCGAACTTCTAGAAAAAGAAACTCGCCGCGTGTCGGCTCACTTCGCTGCAAATGCCGTCGAAAGACTTTTGCCGCCTCTGTAAGGTAAATGCCTCTCTTTCTTACCTGCCCACCTTTTACGCTCGTCCATCAAGTCTCGCTCCTCCTACGATAACCACGCTGGAGGTTTACTCCGGTCAATTCAATTTTGCCGCGTTCCATTGCTCGCGGGCAATCAAGTGGTACCTTTCGTTACTGTGCGACTGCCGCCACGAGGGCTATGGTTGCGGGCGAGCATTTTTTGTGTTTTTGGTTGAAAAAATTATTTTGAACGGGTACTTTGTTTTATTTGCGAGGACAAAAATCAAGCAGCCCGTATTTTCCATAACAAGAAAACCGCAGATGCCTAAAGTGCGTTTGCAGATTTAACCCTTCGGAAGGGTTTTTCCAAAGAAAACTTCGTGTTAAGAAATTCAATTAAAATTTTGTCGAGTGACGGACAGACACACGGACGTACAGACAGACGAAAATTTTCGCATTTAAGTATCTTTTCGCGTTAAAGTCGTCCTTCCTGTCCTTCCCTCTCCCTGGATTGGACGCAGCTCTTCGACCGCGTGTACAGGCCGTACCTGAACATGGACTCGTTCACCATGTACCCGGTGCTGCTGCGACCGAAGTCTCGAGGGTGGATCCGGCTACGCTCGACCAGCCCGTTCGACTACCCGCTCATCGACCCTCGGTACCTCACGCGCATAGAAGACGTGCTCGTTCTCGTCGAAGGTGAGCGGTGTAGTGTTTTTTATTAAAAACAACAATGGTCATTTTTAATGGCGAAAGCCGTTTCACAAATCAACACACGACTCCCAAGGCATTTGTTTCTAGGCTTTGATGCCACAGAGGAGGTAGGCGAGTACTCGTCGAAGAACGCCACGCATGGCGCGGTGGGAGAAGGGAATGACCCCATCCGCTGAACGCACCGCCCACTAAGTGCTCGTGTAGCGAACTTTTGTTGTTTGCGAAGCAGCACAGAAGGGTGTGAGGCTAAAATGACTGACACCCTTATTGTCTATAAATAGCACCCCTGCGCCTCATTAAAAATAAGGAAAACGCCCTTTCACGGGGTGTAATGAACGGCAAAACGCCCTTTAAAAAGGTGCATTCTTGTGTGTTTGCTAGAGTGCGAGGATATTATAAACGACAAACACCCTTAAACGGTGTCTTTTTTGTTTTTCGCTAGGGTGTAGAACTGTTATAAATAGTGATTTACGCCCTTGTAAATGATTTTACAGTGCACCGAGAACAAAAGGACCACAAATGTGTCCTGCGTCCATCTTTGTTTGTCCTTTTCTTGTCCTCGCTGGTGAAATGCATTCAATCACTTCGCTATTCCTGTAAAAAGCAAAGTTGCCCTAGTGAAAGCGCCGGGTCGGACCTCTCTACGAATCGCTGAAGAGGTTTTTCTGACTGTAAAGTAGCTTGCACCATTAAAGACGATTTTCGCTGTTCATAACTAACGCCCTTACACTCAATAACGAAACAAAACAAAGTATAGCACCCTTTAAATGGCTGTGAATACAAAACACTTTCTTTAATTAGAAAGAACTAGGGCTCAGTACCTCAGCCAGCTCCATTCTGGACACAGGAGATCTTTTTTAACCGAAAAGTCGCAAGAAGTCTTGAAAAACTTTCAAATTGCGCGCATCAGGGACGTGTCATCGGCACGAGTGACGTCATACGAGCCAGAACTGAAAACGTAATTTTCAATGTGTTAACTGTGCGTTATCATTTAAGAGATGCGACTATAGTCGTGCAGTCATGTTCCGTAGCAATGGTCTAGGTCGTCGTCCGCCAATCGCGCGAACAAGCTTATGTGACGGCATAGAAAAGTTGCCGGAAGGTGGCAAGGGAGTCGTCACTGCTCCACATCTTTTCTTAAATATCTCCATTATTTGTTCGAAGTTCGCGTTAACGTTGGTATCTTTGTATAGGAAGAAAGCATTTTTTTAGTGAACCAACCTTCTATTTTTTCATGGCCCCTTTAAGGGTGTTTTGTCGTTTCGTTACATCCTCGTACAAACTACAGAATACACCCGTTTAAGGGGGACACACCTGTCAACATTCCTATGGACTTACTACTTTCTTACCATTGTGCATCCGTAGGGAAAACATTTCAGATTCATGAAAACACACCAAACGGCCTAGATAGCCTATTTTGAATACATGTCACTTCATTACTGGAATAAATAAACAACACTCTCGCTTGCTAGACAGATAGTGCCATCTAATGAAAGCTTGATAAACTAAAATGTGTTCCTGGTTTTATTTTCATTTCAGTAAAGAAATTATGTATTTCTAAAAGAAGCAAACTAGGACGGTGGGAACATTTTCGTGTATTCGTAAAAAAGAATTTCCCTGTGCGCGATGCTTTGTAACCCTGTGGGTGACGAATTAGTTATGTGATGAGGCGAGTTCCCCTTAAAGGGAATATTATGGTTAATTACACCCTTTCAAAGGCCTGTTTTCTTTGTTTTTTGGTAGGGTGTAAGGGTCTTAGTTATAGACAAAACCGGTGTTAATCTTTTGGCAGTGTGATGAGAACACTGTAAAAAACTGTGGTTGATAATCAGTAAAACACGAAAGTGAAATGTGCAGTGAAATCCGCAGCTTAGCATGATTTGCGGGTCGGCGGCTGTATTGTGGGTGTGCTTGGAGAGCGACGTCCTCATGGCGGGTCGCTTAGGCAAAGGTGTCCTGGCGTCATTTCCGTGACGGATATGACGGCAGGGAAATCTGGGGGTATCGCGGCATAGAACACTTTCGTGTTAAAATATAAAACCCGAAAACGAACAACCTTTGAGTATAACGCCACTAAAGATTGCCTCCCCGCAAGGCGACCCAGTGTGCAGGGGTGCACCTTTTACAGGCCGCTTGGTTCATTGTGCTAGCGTCACTTCCGTGAGGGATATTACGTCACCGAAATATTCGTGTATCTGGGAATAAAACACTTTTGTGTTAAAAGTGCCTTGTCGTTTCTGAATTGAATCCTTGTAAAAGGCAAGTAATTATGAAGGATAAGCCAACTTCAAAAGGTCGGAAATTAGACTCTCAATTAAGCGTTGACGGTGGGGCAATGAAATGACAGCAATGAAAAGGCGCAGTGTTTATCGCCAAAGTTGTGGGACCATGCTAATAGACCTAAGTGGATACCTACCAGCTTTTAATTTGTTGGAAAAGGCCAGCTCGTTTGCTTGCAAAAAAGCTTCAATTAAGGAAGGAAGGCTGAATTTTCTGAACAAGCATGCGTCGTCTCGTTGGAACAGATATGACGCTAAAGTGGGTTTTATACCCGGTTTTGTAAGTCCAGTTTACAACATTTGAAACTTCGGTCAAATCCGGGTTGAAGCTTCTCAGTTCCTGCTCTAGCTGTCAATATGACATTGCGTGCTGCAAAGGTATGGAAAGAAATGGTAAATATGTCAGCTGATTATTTATTCGAAACTTAGCGTGTGTCAGGATCAAGGTATGGTTGTTCCACAATTACAGTTTCACGCACGGAAGCTGAGGTGTGGTAAACAACAAGCAAGCTTTCACAACGTATGAGGTTCAACAAACAGCGGTAGCAAGACCTAGGCAAGCGACACGACAAAAGACAGTGTTCGCAAAATCAGCTTTAAAGCCGATACTCTTTCTTGGGCCACTTAAATCAGAAAATGTCTGTCTGCCTGTCCCTTGATTTACCAATCCGGCCGAAGGTTAAAGGAATGCTTCCACGACATGTTTACATAGGCAAAACTGCTCCAAACCACTAAATCTAAAAACACCCTTACCATGCATTGGTAAGGGTACCGCTCATGCATTGATGTTTTCCTTCAAATATGCCTGAAGTTCACATTGTTCAGTAAAAAGAAACCATCAGGTATATTTGAAGGAAAACATCAATGCATGAGTGGTATCCGTATTGTTCTTTTAACTGCATATTGAGAGAGCACTTGCGAATCAATTTTTTGCCATAGGAAATAGAAGAAATGCGGGTTGAACACAATGTTTTGACCAGCATTTATAAAAAGCGTTTTCCCGAGCCAGTGCCTCGGGGCAGGGTTCCAAGTTGAACAGCATCAAAATGTTCCAGTAGATGGCGCGAGCAGTTGACCACAAGAAAATTGAATTCACTTGTGCATACCTCCTCTATGTTTATTTCGGTAGGAGCGATACGGGGGAGCGTAGGAGGCGGGCGTAGTAGGAAGGTGAAGGGTTTACGTGGCAGGGATGGCAGAAGACTCGTCTTTGTGCGACCTTCGCGCGAATGGAGCGGCAAATTTTTTGCATGTGTAAGAAGACAGTTTTCACCTCAAGAAATATGTGCGTGCTCAAAAACCACTCATCTTTAATTCGCCTGATTTATTTCTGTGAACATTATATACTATTTCTTGTTTCGTAACTTTACGACCGCTTGAAGGGTGTTTTAGCACAGGATATAAGCTTTGGTAAACTACTTTTTCTACAGTCCCGGCTATTCCACGTTGGGGCCCCCCCGGAAAGTGGGTTGATTTCATCCTGCTCGCATAAATAATCTTTTTCAATTGAAGGAATATAAGAATAAATAAATAAATAATTAAGTAAATAAATGTGTAAAAAATCCGAGACCCTCTGGCCGGTTCACGTGGAACAGCCAGTGCCGCAATCCACCTCTGGTTTCTGCAGCTCAGTTAAGACTAAACATCATTTATAGGGGGGAGGGGGTACATGAACGAGGCTAACCGGTGAGGGTGTCTGTGCTCCTCTCACAAGGGCACCCAGCGGTGGTGACAGCTGGATATTTCTGGTGCGTACCCACGCAGAGATTAAACGACCGAGCTCAATTCACTTCTCTTCATTGCGCTTTTTATATCAGTTGCTAGGTTGGGGGGCGATTTTTAAGTCCTCCAGTGGGCTGAATGCTACCCTGTGAAACCATTTACACCCTTAATGGTGCTTTAAGCTTCCAATAACTATCACTCTTACACCGTAGCAAAAAATAAAAAAAAAACAATTAAGGGTGTTTTGCCGTTCATAATGTACACCCTAGCAATAGACATAGTTTTACGTACGCAGAAGCTTCATGCACGTAGAGCTTTCCCGGGTGACATTAGACAGTTTTAGTTGAGCGCACGCAGCAACTCTGCGCACGCAAGGAACTTGCGGGGGCGCGAGAGCACATGCGCAGTACCCAAGCGGGAGCTGCGCGCTTTGCGTGCGCCCGGCTTCTTGCGTTACGGGTTTTGCGGGATTTGCGGGCCGTGCGCGAGGCCCTTCCCGTCCTCTTTCCGGTCTCTCGCCCGCGAAACGAAAGGAACAAAAGAACGGCGTCTCCCCACAAACTGGATTACGGCTTCTTCTGGCTAGGTTTACGCCTGGCTCCGGCCGACAGCCGCATGTTTCGTTCGTCAATCTGTCGTTTAGTGGCGCTGCGTGACACACAAAGCGTGACGTTAATTGTACAGTGCTCAGCGATTGAAACGCGATACTCGGAGCGCGTGGCTGCCGGTGCTTGTTGCGCCACAGGTGAGCGCTTGCGAAGCGAGCTGACGCATTGTGGTATACGGTGAGGGTGAGAGCGTTTGTGACGCATGCTGACTGCATCCGGGAGACAGCCTTTCAATGTGTGGTTCTTTTCGGCGCCATAGGGGTGCTACATGCAATGGCTTCAAAACACTGCGCCTGCGTGCCGTGCCGCAGAGTCAGGCCTCTCAAGCTTGGACGTTCCCTGGTTTCCCTATAGGCGGCGTAAAAATCGACGCCCCACGTGACCAACCTACAGCGCAGTTTTCAATTATCAAGTCCACCAGACGGCGCAACCGAGAGGTTACTTTTGGTAGAGATTACAAAACATTCATTCCGTCACTCAGAGAGCCAACAAAGTTCGCTTACAATGTGTTGTTTAAACAGATTATTAGCAAGTTCCGCATCAAATATCTGTTGAGCAAAATGTACGCAACTTTTTACGAACAGCCGACTGGTGCACCACCTCGCTTCTGAATTCGCAACCACCAAGCCGCCAATTCGCAACCACAAAGCCAAGCCAAGCCAAGCTGGATTGCGGTTAACTTATGGTAAATTATTCTCTGTGGTCTTGTCAAATCTAGTTTTCTTGAGTATTTCTGCGCTGTGAACATGCAGGAAGTGTGATACGTGCCACCGGGAAAGCTCAGCGACCCGCGTGAGCCTGTTGGAGCCCGTGTTAGCGGGGCCGCTGTACCGCCGCATCGACTTGTTGTGATGGCGCATCTAGGCCTATAGCCAGGCTGCGACTCCTCTTGCTATTGGCATCACTCTTCGTTTTACGGAATCGCCTCGGTCCAGACCTCGCCAAACGTACGTGTTGCTCCTCACGACGGATGCGCCCGTCCGAGCGTGCTCGCCACAACAAGTCTGTCTCACGCGCTGTGCACGGAGTTGGTTCCCACCACCTCGCTGAAGCATCGCCCCAAGGTATGCCGCCACATGTGCGCACCCCTTCCTGGCCGCCCGACAGTCACGTTGTGCCTCTTGCTCGCTGGGGACATTGCGATCAATCCCGGCCCCAAGCGCACGTCGTCACGTCCTACTTGCAGCCGCTGCGAAAAGGTAGTGTATGATAACGTCGCTGCTCTCCACTGTGATGGATGCGGAAGGTGGGCACATCGCACGTGCGAACTGATGACGCTCGCTGTATACCGCCGCCTTTCATCGTCGACTGAGTGCTGGTTGTGTGCTCTTCGTTCGAAATCTTAGCGCAAGTGAACGAGTTGTTATGGCAAAAAAAAAATGTCACGAAAGCGACGTACAATTGCAGCGATCGAAATGAAATGATGTCCTGGCCTCTGTAAACTTGCGGATGTCAATAAACGATTTGTTCTCGCTTGCTGCTCACTGTGGTATGTGCCAGTCGAGGCCATCTGGTCACCTGGCGTAACATCTCTTCGCTAGCGAGGCGCAATTAACTCTTTCGCTACCGCGCCTATCAAAATCGATCAATTTGATCGATACTTTTGGGAGCGCCTTTTCATAGCGTTCCAGGCGTTTCTCGAACAAGTAAAGTTGTTCGGAGTTAGATCAGAAAATGGCCTTTCAAAATCAGTTTTGTTTTCATTTTTGCAACGGAAACGTGATTTTTGACACGCTTTTGAATCACCTGGTTGTGGAAAAGGGGCGTGGTCATCGCGCCTCAAGGCTACCAACGAAGAATGCGTGCAACTCGTAATTACTCTGCACCAGCGCTTGTTTTTTGCTATCAGGGCGTGAATGGGGAACTAGCAAACGATTTTCAATCGTCAGGTTCACGCTCTGACAGTAATAATCCCAGAAATCGGCTGAAAATGTCAAGCAGTGCCTGGTTGCAAAGCTACTTTATGATTTTAGGCAGTTTTATTGCCTTTGCGCAAGTTGTCCTAAGTACTCTGGTAGTTCTACTTACCCCAGGACCATTCCCAAACAGTTTACAACAGTTTTGGTTTCGTTTCTGCATCGCGAAATTCATCTTTAGCGCAACTACGCAGTTACCCAACTTCAAGGCTAACTGCCATGGCGCCTGAAGCGTCCGCGACTGATCCTCGAACAAAGCACGGCGCTCCTCATTTCCCCCCACTCTAACCCGATTTCTGTGATAAGAACTTCAGATGCAAGTCAAAAGGTCACACCCAGTCGCCAGATATCTCTTCCGCCGAGGACAGCGCTTCAAACCGGCCTTACACTGCCAGCTGTTCGCCTTCCAGTTTCGTTTTCATGCGAGGGTATATCCGGGTGTCTAATGTTGCTGCTTAGTTGAACTGTCTATTCGGACGGAGTCTCTGATAAGTTTTTGTACTGTTTCATTTGAAAAATGTTAGGTGGCGCTGCAATAGAGGATGCTCGTTGTGCTGATCTTTTTTAGCGCGCGACTGCTACTCGGCCAAAGATCGCAGGGGACGATTCTAGCTCATCGTACCTCATTTTTGCGAGCAAGGCTACAATTGCGAGTAAGAAGATGATAATAAAGCTCAGCTTTATGTTTTGAGAGATAACTGACCGTGAACGACAACAAACATCAGCCACGGCGTTCCGTTTTCAACTTCATGCATGTTTTCTTCTGCATCGCGTGCTTGTCCCAAATATTGTGCTCGCTGTAAATGCAAAGTCAGCCATTGACAAGATGTTTTTACGTTATGTGGGGGCAAATTGGTGCCTCTGATAACGTCAAACCGCCAGATTTATTCCAAGGAACCACCCAAAATTGCACAGTTCGAATTAGAGGTTGGGCTTCACCGCATGACACGAGCACCGTGCGTGCTAACATTTTTTTTTTATATCTGAAAAACTGTTCCGCGCAAGTCGACATTTTTTTAGGGTGTGTTTTTGAAATGTTTCCCTGCAAAATGTATATTCTAATTTTTTTCTACTACCGGTGGTTTGATATACACAACTCGTTTTTTATGATTTTTTTCGACAACTTGACAAAACTTTTGATTTTGATATTTTTTTTCACAACTATGATATATGAAAACCTTTAAAAAACTGGTGTTATTGGAAAGGCCGTTAAATAATCTGCATTTTGTGCTCCTGCAATTAGTGCCTAAATAATTTTTTAGCAGAAAAAAAAAATGTTTTCTTGGACACCCCAAAATTGGTCAATTTTCTGCGGTAGCGAAAGAGTAATAAACACGCGGCCAGCGTGCCAGCCAGGAACCAGCAGGAGCAGCGAGCCGGCGGCCGCCGTGCGAGGGCAGCCATGTTATTAAGGAGCTCAAGCGGCCTGTGCAAAAAGCATCCGCCATGTTTACAAAGTTTTATTTACAGCGCCACCAAGCGGGCGTCCTCGGTACTTCACGACGCCGCCACTACGCTTTTTCTGGCAGTACAGGAAAAGCTAGACCTTTGCTTCTCTAAAATCCTCCCTGTTCTGTGGCAGAGTGCGAAGCTGTGCGAGCTGGCGCCGCGTGCGTTATGAAGAATCTGAAGGCGCATTTATCGCGATGTGTTATCGTGGCGCGCACGGCACGCAAGCGCAGCCGTTTGAAGCCATTGCATGTAGCACCCCTATGCCACCGTCAAGAACCGCACATTGAAGGGCTGTCTCCCGGATGCAGTCAGCATCCGTTACGAACGCTCTCACCCTCACCGTATACCACAATGCGTCAGCTCGCTTCGCAAGCGCTCACCTGTGGCGCAACAAGCACCGGCAGCCACGTGCTCCGAGTATCGCGTTTCAATCGATGAGCACTGTACAGTCTCAGAATATGCGTTTTGTTATGCTGTTTCTAAATGCAGAGCATTTCTTTAACTCACGATGTCACCCGTTCTTGGCGTCCGTAGTTGTCCGCATCGCTCGCCTCGACATGCCCGGCTCAGACGTTTCGCTATCGGCGCGCCCAGGCACGTTTCAAGGACACTCTCTCACCTCTCTGGGACTCAACGTGCGCCGAGGCTGCCAATTTTACTGCTGACGAGCGCTCTCTCGTCAGCAGTTGCCACAAGTGCAACAACATTAACGTAACGCAAACTACTTAACGTCGTGCGCCCCCGGAAATGCTCTGCATTTGATCGTGCCCCTCGCGAGGGGGATGTTTCACTGCGCCGCCATGCGAACAGTTTGCCACGCTTTAGTTTCAGTTCCGTATCTCCACAGAACAGGGAGGATTTTAGAGAAGCAAAGGTCTAGCTTTGCCTGTACTGCCAGAAAAAGCGTAGTGGCGGCGTCATGAACTACCGAGTACGCCCGCTTGGTGGCGCTGTAAACAAGGCTTTGTAAACATGGCGGATGCTTTTTGTACAGGCCGCTTGAGCTCCTTAATAACATGGCTGCCCTCGCACGGCGGCCGCCGGCTCGCTGCTCCTGCTGGTTCCTGGGTGGCACGCTGGCCGCGTGTTTACTTGCGCCGCGCTAGTGAAGTGATGTTACGCCAGGTGACGAAATGGCCTCGACTGGCACAGACCACAGTGAGCAGCAAGTGAGAACAAATCGTTTATTGACATCCGCAAGTTTACAGAGGCCAGGACATCATTTCATTTCGATCGCTGCAATTGTACGTCGCTTTCGTGACATTTTTTTTGCCATAACAACTCGTTCACTTGCGCTAAGATTTCGAACGAAGGGCACACCACCAGCACTCAGTCGACGATGAAAGGCGGCGGTATACAGCGAGCGTCATAAGTTCGCACGTGCGATGTGCCCACCTTCCGCATCCATCACATTGGAGAGCGGCGACGTTGTCATACACAACCTTTTCGCAGCGGCTGCAAGTAGGACGTGACGACGTGCGCTTGGGGCCGGAATTGATCGCAATGTCTCCAGCGAGCAAGAGGCACAACGTGACTGTCGGGCGGCCAGGAAGGGGTGCGCACATGTGGCGGCATACCTTGGGGCGATGCTTCAGCGAGGTGGTGGGAACCAACTCCGTGCACAGCGCGCGAGACAGACTTGTAGTGGCGAGCACGCTCAGACGGGCGCATCCGTCGTGAGGAGCAACACGTACGTTTGGCGAGGTCTGGACCGAGGCGAGTCCGTAAAACGAAGAGTGATGCCAATAGCAAGAAGAGTCGCAGCCTGGCTATAGGCCTAGATGCGCCATCACAACAAGTCGATGCGGCGGTACAGCGGCCCCGCTAACACGGGCTCCAACAGGCTCACGCGGGTCGCTGAGCTTTCCCGGTGTTACGTATCACACTTCCTGCATGTTCACAGCGCAGAAATACTCAAGAAAACTAGATTTGACAAGACCACAGAGAATAATTTACCATAAGTTAACCGAAATCCAGCTTGGCTTGGCTTGGCTTTGTGGTTGCGAATTCAGAAGCAAGGTGGTGCACCAGTCGGCTGTTCGTAAAAAGTTGCGTACATTTTGCTCAACAGATGTTTGATGCGGAACTTGTTAATAGTCTGTTTAAACAACACATTGTAAGCGAACTTTGTTGGCTCTCTGAGTGACGGAATGAATGTTTTGTAATCTCTACCAAAAGTAACCTCTCGGTTGCGCCGTCTGGTGGACTTGATTATTGAAAACTGCGCTGTAGGTTGGTCACGTGGGGCGTCGATTTTTACGCCGCCTATAGGGAAACCAGGGAACGTCCAAGCTTGAGAGGCCTGGTATCTCCCCGCCGCGGCCGTCATAGAGATAATATACTGACTCTAGAGGGAAAGCGCGCCGCTGAGCCAATGCATTGGAACCGTACGACACATGGTGGCAGACATGATACAACGATTTGAAGGTTGCCAGCTGATATTTTGCTTACTAAAAACGACGAAAGCGGTGGGTTGTAATCTGGCAACGTGCTACTGTGGCGTTTCCGCGTCCGGCTAGCGAAGCTTGCCGGGAGAAATTGTAACATGGCGGACCGCTGGCCAGGCGGATTTTGTGTAGGCGGCGTCGAAAGCATTGCGTAGTTTATCTCCTGTGGGTAGGTAACCGACGTGTTTTTGGTTTAGCGTACGTGCGACTTGTATGTACTGAGACTATTTGAGTAAGATGTGGCAACGCTCACGCAACACTTGCGCGCAAGCTCGAATGCGACTGATCGCATGCGCGAGGGCGCCAAGGAGTCAGCTGATCCGTACTGGGTGCACAGAAATGAATCTCCGTATGATCTCCGTGCATTTTGCGCTGTGCCGCTTTATTTGCCATTCTGTGACATTTTGCGAGTCGCTCAATGCTTTTCAAACGAAGTGTAGTGAACTGACTGTGGCTTTAGCTCAATGTAAAACCTTTATTGACACACGAAAAAGACATCGCATGGGCCAACGCTGATATTGCCGGTGAGTCGCGGCGCTTTGAAGCACAGGAACGAAAGAGAGCGGTCGATCGCAGGCCAACGGAGTGGAAGAATGCATGCCAAGGGAATATGCGAAATACAGTCCGCGGCGTGTCCCGTTTTCTTTTCTGTCTGTATTCGTCAAATTCTAGCTGCTTTTCACCACTTCAAAGGGGAAGTTTGCGGGGCTGAATGCGCAGTCTTGAATGGGCATTAATTTACCGCACAGAGCGCGTGAGGAGAGAACATTGACTGATTAAAAAAGAAACCGCATTTCGTTACCTATTTTTTCGTTCTACCTTCACGAACGTTTGCGCGAAAGTTCGAAGCACGAAGAGCTGTAAGAAGTTCCATGAATAAAACAACTGGAACTGAACGATTATAAAAGCTCCTTTTATTTCTCTTCCAACGGGAACGATCGCCGGCTGCCACTCCGTAGCCTGTAGTGAACTTGCGGTAGTCAAGGTCCGATCAGAATCGCTGTTCCGGCGTCGATAGATAGGGTGCTTAAGGTGAAGAAAGAATGACAGCCTCGCAAGCGCCCGGGGAGGCACTTGCTCAGCGCGTGCATCCAAGTTGTACCAGTTGTACACGTTTTGCACGCATGCAGATCTGAGCTGAAGACTGCACACACACTACGCAAGTCAGGCGCAAGGGCCTCGCCATTTCCTAGCACACTTAAAGAAAATCGAAACCAAAACTGAACTACACACTTACTCTTTCTCCGCTAACAAGAGATTAATTACACTAGAAGTTTTTTTATAAAGCTAGTTTTAATTACTGAAGCGATTATTTGTAACTATTTTGCTTCAGTTTTTTGTTTTAGTCAAATAATTACGGAACAACTTTTTAAAAGACTGAATACAATTGATCTGGCAACCATGAAAATTGTATCATGTCAGCGCCCACGATTGGTACGGTCTCGGAGCTCGCTTTACCCCTCTGGCGGCCGTGGAGAGAAGGCGGCCGGCCGCGACTCTCGCCACCGCGGCGCTGCGGTTGCGAGTTGCGCTAGGAAAGCGAGCGTCGTCTGCTAGCGGGGAGGGGAACGCGTTCCGCTCGGCATCTCCGGTGTTCGCCACTTCTGGCTGCGCACTGCAAAAGAAATAATTTTTTTTTGTTTGTTTCTCGTATGTGGCTGAGTGTTGTCAAGTGTTTCCGTTTGGTGTGCCATATGTTTGTGCCTCGTTCGTGCCGCGTTATTGTCGTTATGTTTGTCATGCATTTCTCTTTCTGTTTATCCTGGCTAGTGTGTGCGCGGCACACCCACTCGATTCAAAGGGTACAGCCCAAATATCATCATCAGCAGCAGAAGCAGCATCGCGCATTTCGGCGGTGCTGGTTTATCCATGCATCAACTTCGGCGTGCGGTCAACTAAAACTGGTTCTTCGCGATAACTTAGCTGCGCGCGCTGCGCTACCGCTACGTCCGTGCTGAACTGTCTGCGTACGCTCAACTAAAACTCTATTGCGCATGTTCAGAACGCAAATGGTATGCGTGATTCCTGCGGACGTACGTTAGAGTCGAATTTTTACGTTGAGGTCCTTACATTGCTTCCGTACGTGGAGTGGAACAACATGGCAGCGCCCTGTTCCCCCGCTTCGCAGCGATAACAGCTTCGTCGCTAATCCTTCGCTGGAATATGGGGTTGTAAAGTTGTTCATTTCGTCTGCAAGCTGCCCGCTCTTACCCTTCCATAACGTTTCAAGCGACAAATAGGTTTTGTTTTTTAGATAGAAGGGCGATTTTGCAGCTGTTAAGCCTGACGAAGTAGCGTTTGTCGTCGTCGAAGCAACGGCCTCGCGACATCACGAGTGCCTACAGCAGTGTCTGTGTCTGTTATTAGATGGCGCTAGGCATCCAGGCATCCTAAGCAGCGTTAGTATTAAACCAAGAGTATAAAACATAGGTATATTAGTCCTTTTTGGTAAAATGACACGTCAACACCCCGCTACAAAAGAGAAACCAAAAGCAATCATCATCATCATCACCACCACCAATCTAAAGTTATTTTATATAGCTCCCGCAGGGAGCTATACAGCGGAACTCTAGAGCTGACTACACGCGGCGTTCTTCGCGTACGCGTAGCTATAAGAGTTCCAAACTACTTGCGCGTTGGCTACATATACTTTCCACGTTTGCGTGTGTTAACTCTGTACGCACGTGAAACTAAATCTGTCTAGTAACACAATACACACCTTTAAAAGTGGTATTATTGTTAAATACACCCTTGCCAACAGTGTTCTTTCTATGTATTATCATACGGTGTAACGGAGCTGCTTCCAGAAAAAAAAGGCGTAAATCATTTTAAAGTGTGTGTTAAGTCTATGCCTCTCGTCTCCTACCCTATGCAGCCATGAAGCAGCTGATAGCGCTTGGCCAGTCGGAGCCTTTTGAGAAGTACGACGCCCGCATATTCGAGGCCAACTTCCCCGGGTGCGAGGTGTACGCGCCGTACTCGGACGAACACTTGGCCTGCCTCGCCCGCACGTACACGGCCACCATCTACCACCCCAGCGGAACGTGTCGCATGGGGCCACCTGACAGCTCCACCACGGTCGTCGACTTCCAGCTCAGGTAGGGGGCACCTTAGAGAACAGTGGCTAAGGAGTAAAGTGAAATTTCGTTGATACATTTTTCAGGGGGACCGGGAATTAAAACGTATTATGCGAACGAGAATTGTATTATCACAACAGGTCAAATAAGGAGGCAAATGTGCATACTCGGTCAGGAACTAAGTTTTGTTGACCAACATTGAAGTAGCTGGTCAATTTGCGCTGCACTTTCCTCTTTTAAACGCGCAAGAGTAAATTCTTCTGAAACGTAAAAAAAAAGAAGGTGTGGTACTTTCTGTTTTTTTGTACGACAATCCGTGTCGTGCCTTATATACGTGAAACCAGCCGTGAACGCTTGGAAGTATTGAAAGTGCGATGTGTCAACTTTTTCGCGTAACGACAACCCGTCCACGTTCACTCCTGCCGCTAATTCATAGTTCATGGCAGGTTCGGGGTTCATGGTTCCAGGAACCATGAAAGCAGGATGTTTGCTATTTGCTCATGCTTCCCACCTCGCGTTTGTTTCACACTGGGGCCGGAAACTTGCAGCTTCTTTCGAAGTTCCTCTTGCTGACCGACAATAGTGTTGGGCGTTGACACAGATAAACCGAGCTCGTGGGCCATGTCCACGCCCTTCCACTTCGGGTTCTCTTCGAATTTGCGCACTTTTTATTTTTCTTCTAAACTGAGTGCCTTGCCTCTCCTCGACATTGTTAAACGCCTGGCAGCGCCGCCGCGCACAGCAACGTGACAGCCGTAGAAGAAGAAAGAAATATATTCAGAGCCACAGCAGCACCACCAAACACAGCAAGAAGGCAGGAAGAGAATAAAGAACAGTGGGGGAAGCACGGAGCATGGCGATAGGTCGGGAAGGGATTTCGCGCCTGCCGAGAGCATTGCCGACCTTCTTTCTTGTTTATGATACGCTTCGCTAGACCGCGAGGTGCATCGGATGTTGTGTCATAATCACTGCCTCGCCTGTCAGCGGTGTTTTCGCCGCCAAACCGGCGCTGCCGCGGCCTCAGCGCCTCTGCAACGCGTAGACAGTGGCTTTTTGTAATGCGGTTTAAGCTGGTATACCGAACAATAAAGGTAAGGTTTGCAGAAATGTCGATCAAGATCCACTTTCGAGGTCGTATTGTCCAATTCTCGGCCAAAATTTGGTCGTAGTAAACGCACCAAAATGCAATATTTCTAAGTGATGCTGGCCGGAAGCTAAACGAAAAAACGTATCAGCCAGAATCATATCAACGAGATTCAACTTTGTACGTTTGGTCGTTGTTACATATTGGGCTGGTTCGTGTGCCTGCTAGGAAATCACGGAAATAAATTGAGACCACTCCCCTACCGGGAACAAGGATGCACGCGAAGCTTGTGTAACCATGGGAAACCGCAAACCAATTCTTTTTGAAATCCCTGTCACACCAAATGCCCGACCTCTACGTGCCGAACCCCTGCGCCCCGCCGTTGTAATTTCGCTTGTCTAACGCGCTAACGCGCGCATGCCCGAATAACCGTCTGCTCTTGGGACGAAGGAATCACCCATGGCTTGCCCATACACCTGGGGACGTGAATTCAGGTCAGCATCGTCATCAGGGCTTTTTAAGGTGGGCTTTACTGTATGTAATTTAGCATGTAGCTCTTCGGCCGAAAGAATCCCCCTTGGCCTACCGGTAGGCCTGCCAACCTGAATTCACGCCATCATTACCATCATCATTAGAGTTCCTGAAGGCGGGCTTTACTGCATGGCTTTGAGCAAAACCATATCGACGTTCAGGCCAGCTATTTCTAGCTTCGCTTAAAAAAAAAATGCAGTGGTAAGCAATGGTGGAACGCAGTCGATACTCTACAGCGATCGTCGACGGTATCCATCTCTTCAAATTCCGGCAACGCCCATGCGTCCTTCACAGAAGCTGTTGAATAACAGCTACTGTTAATATTTTCTGGCGTGCAGACGAAAAATCTTTGTTCCTGCGGCTGTCGAGTTCTCTACAGCGAAGATGGAAACTTAGAGGGTGGTTCGACGAAGCGAACTCATGGAACGTTTATACTGCTTATAATTATAATTTATAATTATAATTTATAATTATAAACGTTTATAATTTATACTATACATTTTTAAGTTATAAATTATAAACGTTTATAATTTATACTGCCATTGTTCACTTGATTATTCTGTAGTTGCTCATCTAACTGTGCATCGGAGTGTTGGACAATGATTTTTCTTGTTTTCTAGCCTTCCTTAGGACTTCCCAATTACGTGCAGTACATCCACCGCGACTGTGGCGCCAAGCTTTTGTTGCCAAGCTTCGTAAGCACGCGATGTCAAAATCAAATGCTATGTACGATAACGTGTAAAATTGAAAGTCGCTCGCTTCACCAAATAGAGGACGGGCGGCCGCGCTCGGCAGTGGGGAGAGCTTGCTTCGAATGCCCTAGAGTTCCTGTACATAACTCCCCTTGGGGAGCAGAGTTGCGCGTCCATCCGCCATCTTGAGCTCCAGGTCGTGCGGGACAGCCACCCGTCCCACACGTAGGAGCGGCCGCCGGGGCGTCGCGCCAGCGGCAGTGACGAGGAGTGGCGAGGAGCGGCCGGGCAAAAACTGGCGCACGATATTCGGCCGCTTATCAGATGAGCGGCCGCAGCTGCCGCCGCTTCCACAACCACCGATGCACAGTTGAGCAGAACTGACTGAATACGGGGTCTTGTGCGCAGCACTGAAAGCGGGCTTTCTGTCGAACTGGAACCCGCGGCATGTGGCGATCAGACGCGCAACTCTTGCGCTACGCGATATACAGGAACTACGAGATATACAGGAACTCTAGAATGCCCTCGCCTGCAGCGCCACACACCGGCGGTTTTGTGTCGCCTTTATCTTTTTGTGTTTGCTGACGCATCATTTTCTCCCTCTGCAACCTTGAAAGAAAGGCTTCACACTCCGACAAAATGACGTTTTTGCAGCGAATATGTCTATAGCTAGGATCTCCGACAACAGAGCGATGTAGACAAGAATCACACGCGCGTGTTGGACCACCTTGCGGCGCCCTGTTATGTCCCCGAGATCATGAAACTGTGCGGAACGCGTGCAGCGTATGAAAAACAAAAAGTCACTGAAAATGCAGAAAGGTCCGAAGGTCTTCGTATTTTGATATAAGACGACTTATCCCCAGGAAAAGTGTGTTCCCAGCTGTGAATTTGTGTTAATAGGCACAGCCAACTTTAAGGGTGATCAGTGCAACTTTGCTCTTAGCAAGCTGGCTTTTTCGCATTGTATGTTGCACAGTGAAGTAAGGCCATTTACGTAGGGAGTATGATTACAGAAACCGGCTCTACCTCTTGTATTATCCAAAGTGTCGCGGAACAAGTAACGTGAAAATTAGACGGTAAGGCCACTAACCATTACTGAGCGCAGCTTCGGAGGCAATTCTTTTTCGCAGAGTGGAAGGGCACTGGCTTTTTTTTTTTGCTTTTATTCACGATCTCCATGCATCCCCGAACAGAATCTTGTGAACAACTTGTGTCTTGGCCTCCAGGGAAGCCGCTGACGGCTGAAATGCGGAAATTAACCATCCAACTAAGTTTTCCAACAATAAATGATTGTGTGGTTCACGGCGTGCCCAACTCTTGATCCATGTGGGCATGTATCATTTGTTTGTCGGAGTATTTGCAGTCTTCACACTTGATTGCCTGCAGTAATTTTGTCTTGAGCGGGGAATTCTCCAAACCTATGATGACTTTTCGCTATGCTTGAGCGATCCCCTTTTTTGGCATTGATCAGGGACACATTTTTACTCCACATGAACCGCGAACCCAATCAGAAATTGCCGGCATTTCTGCAAGTTTCGGTTCCAGGTGGGGCAAATTATCGAACATTCAGGTGTTCTCCCCCCTCTTCCGCTTTATTAACGCTGTGAAGTACTTCAATAATGCTGACCTAAACCGGAAGAGGCAACGTTTTGATCAATGCCAATTATTTTCGCGGACAGACGAACTCTTGTCTTCCGTGGGCAAATACTGGGCTTTGGAGGCTTTGAGTGTACCGACAGGTTATTTAAAGCACTGTGACGTGGCGGAACCGGTGTTTAACTGGTGAATGTTGAGTTATTTAGATTCTAATTCTTAAAGGGCTAAGGGCTCCGAGTTAATGGTATTTCTTCCTACACAGCGACATGTGTCACGCTGGTTCAAAAGATTTCAGTAAGAATAAAAATGTGTGTTAAAGGTCAGTGTCGTGTGTCTTTTTACAGTCCTTTATTGAAAAGCTAGCATTCCCAAGAAGGAAGTGTCGGACCCAAAATATGAAGAAACTTAATATTCCGCGAAATTCAAAACATGAAAAAGCTGACCTTAAACGGCTGGTCTAAAGTGTGGACTTACAATGAAAGCGCAGCTAAAGACGCAGGGCTATCATGCGTTGTCTGAGTTTTAGAGTTTTTTTCTTTTTTTTTTTGGAAGAGGGGGGGGGGGGCGGGGGAAGCCTGAGTGTTCAAAAAAATTGGCCCAAATAATGAATAAGTGCAAAAAGAATTGAAAGTGCTGTCCTCGGACGAGGACGAAAACCAACGGGAAAATAGGTCGCCTTTTTCCTTCCGTAAACGTTGAAAGCAGCCTAATTTTCTTCATCTCTTTCTCTTTTTCAATATGTACCTGGGGCATTTCTTTTCCTTTCAATTCCTGTATCTTCATCCCCATGTGTCGGGTGGGCAACCGGAAAGTTCCCTGGTTTACCTCTCTGCCCTTCCTGTACTGTTAATTTCCAGCTTACATTGACTAGATTCACGTATTGTTCAAGTTGCAGAGAAATGGCGGTTCGCGGGCATTGTGGACGATGACCTGAAATAATTGCGTGCATGAAAGAGCACTACCAAACGCTAGCAATGGAACCTTGTATTTTGTGTGTTATTTCTTGCAGGGTTAAAGGAGTGCACGGGCTGCGCGTCGTGGATGCTTCCATTTTCCCAGAGATTCCCTCCGGAAACACCAACGCCCCCGTGATCATGGTGGCCGAGAAGGCGTCGGACATGATCCGCGCAACCCATCGGACTCTGTGGAGCGGTGCACTTGATCCGAGGTGGTGGCTTTGGAATCGGAGAAGATGACGACTCTACTGCATACAACTTGCGACGCTTGCAGACTCAGCCTTTTCTGTCTGCACTCAGGTGCCATGGTTCCACCTCGTACCCAACATCTGGACAAGGACTCACTGAACTCCGGTATAACTTGGACACTCTAAAAAAGTAAAGAATTGCATGTTGTGACTGATAAGTGCAGAATCGCGCAGAAAGAAATAGCCCGAAAGTGTTTACTTCAGTTATAAGCGTTACAGGAGCTTGTATATTGCTTGCGGACTTCGGTGGCCTAAGGTAAAAAGAAATTGTAGTTGTCCAATTACTCTGCTGACGCAAGCTGGCAACAGTTACTTGGCCTAGTGAGCTTGCGACATAAATAACGAAAAATATTTCTCCCGACAATGTTGGCCTTCTTGGTGTGATGTGAAAAATATCTGAATTTATGTTAATTCATTTATGTCCTTGCAGTAACGGCCTTCTACAAATTTGCCGTGTTCACAGGTGCGTACAGGTGCCCTACAGGGCAACTTGTAAGTGCGATTGAATGCAACCGTATGGCAATGTTCAGCGTACTTCCCATTTTCTTCTATGCGTATAAGGCATCATATGAGTATTTCAAAACACACCAGTGTGCCTCGGCGCCTGGTGCTTTTGTTGTAGCTCTCCTCATTTTTATGTAATCGTGACTTGTGTCGTTCCATACTGCCTGGCAATGGAATCCACAAACCACGAAAACTGGCCTAGTGTCAAGTTCCTGTTACACAGAAAGCGATATACATAGATTTACGATGGTCGTAAGCAATTTTCTCGATCAATTCTGTTCTGAGGAGACGACAGTGACGAAGGGTCACCCTTAATCCCATTTTATGTTCAGGGTGTTACCAACAAAAATTGGAACCGGGTAATTGTGAGGTTTCAGTGGTTGCTTGTTGCTATGAAACTTGCTCAAACAGTTCAGCTGCGCGTAAGCTAGCCACCTGTTTATAGCTAGGAGTTTATTCTATCCACTGCATAGAAATGTTTTTGTGTTAATGTGGCAACCGTTTTGCGCAGGAATCAAGACTAGTGCGTTGTCAATGCCTACATCCCTGCTCACGTCGATAGGCTCTTAAGTGCCAGGATTACCTGCGCCTATATATTTTTTGATGGAGTGAGTACACACAGATGCGACCCGCTGCATGTACTGTGTGGTCAGTTTGTTTGGTGTTGTAATGAGCTAGATGTATTATAATGGAAGCGCATCAGTAATCACAGAAACTACCTCCGGGTGATCAAACTACAACTTTTCGTGTGTTGTGTCGTCCACAGAGTGCCAAAATAAAGCGTGGGCAGTTTTATTTCGATCTCATTGTTGTGCGGGTCTGTTTATTGTGTTTTTACAAAAAACACCAAGGGTGCAAAAGGGGCTTCGTATCGACGGCACTACACAGCCTCCTACTATATGCTATTTTTGTAGGTGCAATACGTCCCTCGCGAGAAAAGACAACATGAGTGAGACAAGACATGTAACAGCGTGAAAGGGAAAGACTAAAGTTTTATGCTAACGCGCATGCACCGTAACTGACAGATGCAGAGAGCATAATTATGTGAATTTCAGCACCGCGCCGGTAGGGGTACTCCAATCTAGGGAAAGAACATAGTTTTAAAAAAGATCACAGTACCCGTACACGCGATATTTGCCATTGCCGTTAAATTGGCGGTGATATGGTGTTGAATCTCTGTTTCGTATAGCTAAGGGGAAAGGTTCACATATATTTGTTTAGGAACAAGCGTTGTGAGGAACAGAAAATCGGCGGCACCAACAAAAATCACACCATCTTCATGCCTTGAACGATGCCGATGGTGAGAAGTACAAAAGTTATTTACATACAAAAAAATCAACAAACAGCCACGCGCTTCTCCGGAGCGCAACGCCAAGGTCAACTCCAGGCTGTCTTCGTGAAGAAAAAAATTACGCCCACCTCCCCTCGCGGGAACCCTGGTGTCATGCGACGCTGAGGGGGGTTCAAGCGCAAACGGAGAGCAACCGTCGATTGAAAGGCCGCCGGAGAGCGGCTCACCGGTTATATGCGCAGCGCGCCAGAAGGAGAGGAGACCGCGGAGAGAGAGAGAGTACTGCACATGCGCTGCACCGCGCGCAGCGCCGCCCACCGGCGGAGTGAGAACACGCTGGGCCGCACACCCGCAGATGGTTAGAGAGAGTGCCGTGGCTATGACTCAACACAATCCACTTTAATCCAATCCAATCCAAGCCAAGCCAAACCAATCCAATCCAATCCAATGCCCCTCGCGAGAGAGTGTTCGCTATCGGAGAGGAGAGGGGGTTAGCGGAGGAGAGTGCGGACGCCGACGACGACGAGGGACGCACGCAGGAAGGACAGGGCCGCCGACAAGAGATGCTCTCAGCGTCGCATCTAAAACTCGGCTCTCTGTGCAGCCCGCGCCAAACGGACTCGTGGGAACGTCGTCGACACGCTGCAGATAAGAGCCGGATCTGTTTACAACAGCGCGCGCTCGCGATAGAGTGACTGGAGGAGAAAGCCAAACTCACCGGCGCACGCCTGATGATGGTCCAGGGCGACTTGACGTTGTCTCACCATCCGTACTGAAGTCTGACGAATCAAAGTCTTCTTCCATGTCTGTGCTGCTGCCATCATGGAGAGATTCGAGCTTAGATACATCGGAATCCGTCGAAATTCGGCGTTCACACGTAGCATCCGCGAGAGGCGGCGACGCCATAACTGAAACTGCTGAAACCACGTGAGCTCGTCACCCTGCCGGCGAAGGACAATAACCCCCCCCCCCCCCCCCGCTGCGGAAAAATGAAACTCGAAAGCAAAACTGATAAAATACTTGCTCTTTTATCGTTTAGATGGCGTTAGCGGTCCAGAAGCACTCGGAGAGCGCCAAAATTTAAATTTGTATTCATCCATACCATACTATCGATGGGAATAGGTGCGGTCACGAAAGTGTTTTAAGGCTGTGCGCCCTGTGTATTCGTTTTGTTTTGAATGCTTTATTTTATTCTATCTATCTTCTGAACAGTATTCCTTCATAAAATAAAAGGTCTGGTATTTGCATTCTTCGCTCCAATGCCGTTGTAAAACAGCAGCCTTTCTGCTACTGCCACTGCCAGGTAATATTCGTAATTTTTTGATTTAGCTTGTAGCGGAATATCTAAGGCATCATATATGTTTCCAACTTGTTGCTGGGGTGGAAACCGCTGCACCGCAATGCTTACATGCTTAATTTGCACGAATAGCACAACTAGGTTTTAAAAGAAGCAAGTGAAGCGATTCGTGTATTTGTTTATTGCGTGACATGATATTTAATGCTTCTGCACATTTAATGGCGCATGGTACTTCACTTAGTACACAGGCAGAGGTGCCTATACCCGTGCCACCTAAGTACACCCAAAGGAGGCGAAAAAAGAATGCAAAAAAGTAAATAAAAGACGTGAGTGATTTGTCCAAATTACGAAAGAAATGATCAAAACAAGGCAAAGGAGGAAACGACAAACCAAAAGAAAAAACAACAAACAACAAACAACACAAGAAAAAAAACATGGCTTGTGATTACGATACTCCCTAATACAATATTTGGGCGCAGTGTCTAGCTGTTTTGAATGAGCAAAATTTGTTGAGGCAAATAATTTTCGACGGACATATTTGTATGGTTAAAGAAAACTTGTATTTGTAGTGGCTGACGAAGCTGACGAAGCACCGGTTGCCTCGCTCATTGTTCAGCACTCAGGCGGGGTTCTGGCGTCGGCGATGCTGGGCCTCCACTCTGGCAGGTCGTTCAGCTGCAGAGGCTGACGAAGCGCCCGACCAGTTGCCTCACTCGCAGTTCAGCATTCACTCCTGATGGCTGCACTGCGCTGATGCAGCACTCACTCGTGGGTTCTCTCGACGGCACTGCGGTGAGCCTCTGCGTCGGCGGCGCAAAGTTCTTATCAGGAAGGGGCCCTGAGCTGCGTCTTAAAAAAGTACTGACACCGATTCGGCGTTAACATTATTGCACAGTTCGCTTCCTAAGTTCCTTTACTCAACAGAATACCCTAGCTGAAATATGAGCGGCCTGCGACGCGAAGAACATACTTTAATTTGATCTGATTAATAGCACCGACGGAGCAGCACGCGGAGCGGCACTCAGCAAATGGACATCAGCGTGACATCATCCCGTGGTAGCAAGAGAAGTGACGCGGACAACGCTCGTCAAAACTTGTACAGTCAATTCACGCGCGCGGCCCGCCTGCCCCGCGGGCGGCGAGCGGGCGCCGGCGCATTCACAAACGGATGCACGTAGCCAGAGCTAGAGGCATAACCACTGCCCAGAAAGGCACTGTTGGCAAAAATAAAGTTCCACACACGGGAAAGGAAGCGATTATATAGCCCGGAGTTGCAACAGAAGACGCCATCAAGACTTTTATTGAAAGCGATCATCGGATTTCCGCCGCAATGGTAGGCCTAGCCCCTTCAGGAAGCTCAGTCGTTCAGCCAGTTCAGCTCCGGCGGCGGCGCGGTCGAAACAATGCCCTCTACAACCTCCGCAGTGTTTTGACGTCCGCACAAAGCGGTGAGGTCATGCTGCGATTCTGCCATATGCGCCTTTCAGGATTAAAGCGCTGGAATTTGAAACAAACAATGTATAGGACGTTCAATGCAATTAATTATCGCGCTCTGAAGTATTTAAAGTGCGGTGTCGGCTTCTACAGACCATTAAGCATCGATAAACGCAATAAAAGTGGAACGTAAAATTTTCGGGTCAGTACTCCTTTAAGCGAACGCACATCACCGTCACGCGCACTGCTCCCCTCATGGTGGTGCAACAAGTGGAATGTCGTAGCGACAGACTACATGACGGGCTACGCAGAGACCGCCGCTCTTCAGAGAGGGAGGGGGGGGGGACTGCACTAGAAGTCGCAAAGTTCTTAATAAGCCAAGTTGTGCTGCCACACGGAGCCCGGAAGTCCTAATCACGGACCTCGGAACGGCCTTCACTGCGAAGCTGATGCAAGGAATATTACGCTACAGCAACACGTATCACCGAAGTATGACGGCGTACCACCCCCAAACGAACGGGCTAACAGAACTTCTGAACAAGAAAATCGCAGATATGCTGTCAATTTACGTCGACGTTGAACATAAGACTTGGGACGAAGTGCTCCCGTATGTCACCTTTGCGTACAACACGGTGATCCAGGAAACTACGCAGATGACGCCGTTCGAGCTTGTCTATGGAAGACGGCCGACTGTGATGCTTGACGCCATGCTTCCGCATGTAGAAGACGACGACCTCAACCCCGACGTCCATGGATACCTTCAGCGTGCGGTGGAGGCACGCAAGCTCGCTCGAGTTCGTACAACGGACCGGCAGCTGGTGGATGCCGGGCGCTACAACCTCCGACGCCGAGACGCCGAGTACCACCCAGGGGATCGTGTTTGGGTTTGGACGCCCACCCGACGACGCGCAGTCAGTGAGAAGCTTTTGCGACGGTATGTCAGATCCTACCACATTCTACGACGTGTTGACCAACTTACCTACGAGGCGATCCCCGATGGTTATTCCGGCACATCAGTATGACGCACGCGGCCCGAAGTCGTCGACGTGGTTCGCTTGAATCCTTACTATGCAAGATGACGGATGTTTTTTCTTTGTTCGGCTTGTCTTTTGTTTTAGCAACACGTTGATGCAGTCTTAGAGGGGGGGGGGGGGGTAATGCCGCGAACCATGTACGGGTTTGTTTATTTATTGTTTTTTTTACTGCCCGGCAACGCCCGGCTCTGTTATCTGTGTCCCAAGCGAAGCGGCTGTTCGATTCTTTATTTTTATGCCGCACGGGCTATCTCATTCAGAAAAGCAGACTGTTCCACCCTAACGTCACTATCCCAGAATAATCTTCTCTGGTCTACAATGTTCTGGATGTAAATCGACGGTTCCAGAAACACTCGCGCCGAAAGATAAAAGCCTGCAGAGCAGACGCCGCGGCATTCGAATCCCGACGCTCGCTTGAGCACGTCACTTCGTTGACTGCTGTTTTGCTGCCTGTGTATTATTTGAGTAGTTAGAGGAGCACAAGTTCGCTCCAATAAACTTGTTTTCCTTGAAGACAAATGCGTCGTCTTTGACTTCATGATAATATCATTGTATGCGAGAAAGTTTCCAGATTTGTACCTAAGTCCTCAAGTAAGAAAGTGTTGATATCTTAATAAAACGCCTTCAGGCGGGTTCATTATTTGTGCCTAGTTTTTTTCTATCTTAATTGTGTCAGGAGACGTGTAGCGCTTTTGCAAATCAATATTCCCAGCACTCAAGCATATCTTTTCACGCCTGTTTCACAATATGCGATGCTGTAGCAAGCGGCAGAGGCCATTGAACACGAATGTTAGAAGTGCCCTTGTTGATTATGCCAATAAATCGCCAATCGTCCAACAGTTCTCTCTGAAAATAGAACGGCTATGTTCAACTCTTGGTGCCTTTGTGCCATCATAAACAATAGCATTTTTGATTTTCCTGTCGTAGGTACAGGTGGCGCACGTCGTTGTGTGAAATATGGTGCATATATTTACGACGTCGGGGGCCTAAAACCTTGTTTTGCCTGCCTATTCTTGGCGCCCAAAACGCACTTTATAACGCCTAAAAGTGCGGCCTCTACTCATCATCGTGTTTAAAAACGAACTTTGCCCTTCCCTAAGCCCAATGTAGTCAAGAATCAGGAAACACTGCTTTGGAAAATTCAGACCTTTGCCACGGAGCGTCACAACATTGGATTTACCTCTACCAGTTCTGCCTAACATGTAAATTATACCGATCTCCTTGCACCGTATCGGAGTGCTCTGACACACTAAATTTGTATTCTGTCCCAACAGCTTACTAACAACTGTGGCCGGCCCAGCTGCGCAGTCCAACCCGCCGCGGTGGCTCAGTGGCTAAGGCGTTGCGCTGCTGAGCACGAGGTCGCGGGTTCGATTCCCGGCCGCGGCGGCCGCTTTTCTGGTGGAGGCGAAAAGCAAAAACGCCCGTGTGTACGAGATTTCGGCGCACGATAAAGATCCCCAGGTGGTCAAAATTAATCCGGAGCCCTCCACTACGGCGCGCCTCATCGCCTGCGTTACGTCGGCGCGTTAAACCCTACCATCAATCAATCAGCTGCGCAGTTGTCACCTATAGGATCCACTACGCCATCTCACGGGCGCAGATGGTAACACATTGCCAGGACATGCTAGGCCGAGCGCGTCCCCCGCGCGAGGGAATGTCTTCAATATATTTTATTCTGCTCGAAATGAACGTTCCTTCCTTGTGCCATCCCCATGGAAGTAACCACAAGGACACAACGAAAAAATGGACGCCATCCCGCCTTGCGAATTCGGATGCCCAGCGCAGCTTTGTAAGCCACTACACATTCTGGTGGGGGTGGGTATGAAATGTTCTGCGTTGTCTCGGCGGGCTTCTCGCTTGCACTCGGCTTCTCTGGCGGCAAATTCTGGGTGCCGACGCATGCGCTCAGCTTCTTGGGCGAGAACTGCTGGTTACTGCCTAGCCTGGCGCATGTGCTAGCACTCGAATTACGCCAACCCCATTCCAATTTTGATAGCAGCTGGAAACCTCATCTTTACCAGAACACATAGGGTGTGGGTTTCCATTGTTCACCGGCGTGCAAGCATGCGGCTTCGACGCTTGTTTTGTGGTATTTTCTGTACACGAATACTGATCTCTGCTGCACGCAGGATTAGCCTGACGCATGCGCTCTGCGTCTAGGGCGAGAATTGCTGGGTTATGCCTGGGTTGTTTGTTTGGCTGGGTTGTACTGCCTGGGTTGTTTGTCGGACGACCGCACTGCTAACAGCTTCGCTGCAAAAGCAAAACCGCGTTGACATACAGCTTTAACTGACTTTGCTGTATTCTGACTAATTTTTTGCGATTTTGTTTTTTAGTCTCATTTACTACAAAAATACTCGCCAAGATAACGCGGAGTAAATGTTTGAAGGGAAGGTTGGGGCAGTGTAAATATTTTATGCAGGCGAGGGCCATGCAAATACTTTCAAACTGCAGTTATTTGTTGGATCTGTGCTACCACTGGATTTCAGTTTTGTAAGTTTACAGAGTAACGAAAATTCGCCAATTGTGGCAAAACACCCTCAGGTGGAATGGTAGAAATAACTAATGCACTCGTCAGCGGATGCGCTTGGGTCGATTCGATGACAAGGGGAAATAAATCTATGCACTGTTCATACATGAAGGCGCAGAGGGTGCAATTAGGAAACCTGAAGCTAATGAAGCAGTGATGTTAGGGAGCAACTGAAAATGGGATCGATTTTCTTCCAATATCTAGCGTCCAAAATGCTCCAAAATATTTACTTTGCGTGCACGTTCACGTGTAAAGAACCATCATTCTTTGCTATAGAAGTTTGAAACGCCAATATTTTAGTTGGTATAAAAAAGCATCTCTCTGTGTGACGAACGATGGCTCCTTTCAATCCTGCACTATTCTCTATTCACCATTGCCCTGTATCAGCTGTGTAAGTACATATATCATTGCATATGACTTCTGCATCAATGTCCTGAGCGCTCAAGGCGTAATTAACGTGATTTCGTGTTTTCAATTAGCTGCTTCTAATATATTTTTGTGAACGTTGCAAACTGGAGGCCTCCTAGTCTGCCATAAAATTATGCTGAGCTTAGTGCCCGCGTGTTTCTGCTTTACATAGTCGGCAGACAGATGTTCCTGCTCAATAAAATAGTACGAATGGCTATGTTTACGCCCACTTGTACCGAGAACATACGCGTTTTTGCTTCGAATCGTTTAAAGCTGAGGAACAAAAGAACTTAGTAGCTATTGTTCAATCGCACGATGCAGCTGTTTTCTACTTTTCACCGTGTGCAAACGTGAAGATTAACATTTCGTGACGCTTGCCAATTTGATTGCTTCAAGCCCGAGCAATTACCGAAGACATTCTTGACGTTGTGCCACCGATTGTTCAACTTCACCTTCAACTTAATCTCCCAATTTGAAACGAATATATGGAGGGATAATCGTCTTAACGTGTTTCTGATGATGTGAGAGAGGTGCTTTGTAGTTACTCTTCGCACCTCCTTAGTGTGCTCGCCAGCCAGGAGACAAAGTTCCAAATGCGGCTTAGTTTCGGGGAAGAAGGTCATGGCGTAGATGGGCCTATGCTCCTGAGCTGTTGGTAGGTTTTGGAGTTCTTTCAGAAACAGCATTAGCCTTCAAAGAAAAGTGCTAAGATTTTTTTCTGAGAACAAGTACCGACACGGCATCAACATGAGATTGAAAAATGTTTACCAATGTGGTTCACCTCATTCTCGGACGGCTACTGTTATCTATGTTCTGATGTCTGTCATGATCCTCAGTGTGAGAAAGGTAAGTCTTCCCTTTTGGAGATGGTTACCCTTTAAAATAACTTAATGGGGTAATCTAGCAACTGACCCACATGAAAACCCTCCTTCTAAAATGTACTCGTAAATTTGTGTCTTAGTCCTCGACGCACGGTACGAGAGCCTGCGGTAGGGCATATTCGAGGATACCGACGTTTTCACCAGTGATGGTCCGTTTGACTGTAGTTAAAACAGAAGATGTCTTGATTACCTAGGAGGGAGAAAACACACATTGTGGCGATGTACAACAACATGCGGAAATGTAATACGTTTGCGAGAAATGTAACAGGTTGTACCAAGACTACAAGCTGGGCTCGTTGTTTGTGTGTACTTACACCAAAAAAATTGGCCGCGTATCTGCTCCTTTCGTTGCAAATGCCGTCAAAAGACGATAGTCTTTATCGGCTTTTGCGAAGTAAATGCCTCCCTTCTCTTTCCTGCTCACCTCTCATGTTGTTCCTCTTGCGTAGCGCTCCTCCCAAGGTAAAGACGCCAAAGGTTTGCTTAAATCACTTTAAAGGGACACTGAAGTGATTTGTAAACATTGCGGGATTACTAGCGCAAATTGTAGTTCGGAGTCCGTAGGCATTGTTTCGACCACTCTGGCCGCGTTTACGCGAATTTATTTAGTAGAAAAATCAATTCGAAAATGCTGTCCTCCTCTCTTTACGCTCGCCCATTTTCTGTGGCGTTTTCGTGTGACGTCAGCAGGAGATGAGCTGGAAAATGGCTGCGCTACTGCACGGTTCGCCGACCAGCCGACCTACCGATCGAGTCAGTCGGCCCAGCGTTTCGTCCGCCGGCCGCCGACGGGTCGTCGCTATTCGCTCGCTCAATTGAAACTAAGCCACAACACCTTTGTGAAAGAATGTGCCTTTCCTTACTTTGTTAGTTTGTACACTGTGTCAAACTCAGAGTCCGGGTCGCTCCACACAAGCGCTGCACAAGTGCACATGCGACGCTTCGCTGACTTTACGCTAGTAGGAAAATCTAAGGCCAATTGAAGGCGGGAGAAGAGTCAGCGAAGTCAATATAGGTACTAAGAAAATAAAATCACCTGAAACTTTTACCGTACAGCGCAAAACTAGGGAGCAGGAAGCACTTTTTGCGCTGGGTAAACAAGCACAGCGGTCAGCAGCACGACCGCACATCTGCGAACGCTTTTCCGTCAAAGAAATGCAATTGCTAGACGTGAGATATTGTGGAAGTTTGGAGGACACTTACTGCAGAAGTGATATACAACAAATAGTCACATAAAGTACTTAAAATGCTTATAATAAATAAAAGTGTAAACTGGTCATACATTATAAACCTTATATATCCAAACCGGCCAACGCCTGCTCTTGGCCTAGCGGTCTGAGGCGCTGGAGTTTGTTTTGAAAGTCGCAAGTTCGAATCCCCGAGGGTACGTGTATTTTTTTTTTTGTACGTTGATTTTTTCGTATGCGGCCGATGTTTTCTGAACTGAGTTCACCATTTTTGTGCCGTAACGTTCACTGATCCACGAGCGAGATCGCAGAACGCGCGCATACTGACAATGACGCGCTAGCGAGTTCTCGTTGGCGTGCTGTTGCCACAAGCACCGACTGCTTGCGGGCAGTGGGCCCAGGCCTGAATCAGCACACCCTTGGCCTGGTGCGAACTAGCTTTTTACGAACAGACGTGAGTGAGGCAAGCTCCGCTAAGGCGGGAAAAGCGCATGGCATTTGAGAGTCTGCGGTGACGCGGAAGGCGTTCATCCACTGCGTAGGCCTCGTCTAGTGATTTCTACGATTCCAAGCTGCCCTGGGAGGTTTATCTTAAACATTTGACAGCCGACAACATGGCAGAAGCGCGGTACGGCGATAATTGAGAAATCGAGAATGCCCATCCAACAACGCCATCAGATGTCAAGCATGTTGTTTTACAGAACCGAAACCGAAACCGAAACTTTTGATTGCTAACCTTGGGCATTGTCCAATCACGGTGCCCCCCCCCCCTCCTGACGTCACAGCCTTTAGTTGTTGCGGCCGCCGCAATCCGCGCATAGTAGTTTTTCTTCTTTCGCTCTTTGTAAAATAATTACAGATTTGTCAACCGGATAAACGATGAATAGTGTGTTAATTTGAGCCAGTCTACACAGTGCAAGCAAAAACGGGAGCTTGACAAATTCACTTCAGTGTCCCTTTAAATTTCCCGCGTTCCACTGCTCCAAACCGGGTGTCTCAATGCGAACGCTGCAGTACGGCGAAGACGCGCGTTAATCGAGGCGCTCTACTTCAGCGTTTATAGAACCGCGTTTCCCTACTCCACGTGCGTTGCAAGCAGAACGTGGAACCTATCTAGTGGAACCTTGCGTAACTCTTGCCACTTGATTTCTTCAAATGCCGCCAGAAGCTATATGGCGCGGGCGACAGCAGGCGACGGCGGAGTGATATTTTCTTCCTCAGTTGATGAAGTATTTAATCTCGCCAATATCAAACATGTACGATTTTTTATAAAGGAACGCTGCAAATATCACTTCTGTATCAATTTGTTGTCTTATATATGCGTAATGTGTTGTTGTTCTTCAACAATATTGACAAGTATGAACATTACACCGGACTTAGACGGGCGCATTTAGCTGTGACTATATAAGACTATTGCGCAGGCATTGAATTACTTTGGCCGGGTGGCTCAATCGAGTCCCAGACAGACAGACGGACAAACATACAGACAGACCAAAATTTCTGGGTTTTAGTAGCCCAAGAAAGACTATCGTCTTTAAAAATAAAACAGCGGCCGCACCCAAGAGCCACATGACGGTGAAAGACGGAAGCAGCGCTGGATTAGTGCCTCGCCATTGATGGATTTTGTTGAAATCTTTCAAACTGTAACGCATAAACAACGATTTCAATCACTAAACGCCTTTCAACAGTAGCCTATAAAGCGGAAACACTACAAAATATATTTGGATGCAATCCGAACAGTTTTAGTCGACGGCCAAATGAAAAATGTGGATAAAAGAGAAAGATGGTCACGCTGCCTCTAGCATACGTAGTCCTCTTTATCCCGCATACAATAACACCTGAAGGCATTACATAAACAACGTACCCAGTACAAGGATACCTTAACACCGAAGTTCGGCACTGTTACTTTTAATAAAAGGCGTATGCTTGCTTTTTTAGAATTGAGGCAATCTAGAATTGCGTTTGGCCCGTATTTGAAGCGTCGCACTTACTAGAAGTTATTTATTGAATGTATTTGCGCAGTGCCATTTTTGTTGTTATGTTTCCTCTATATAGGAGATTGTATATTTTTTTGTGGCGTAATCTTTTATGATAGCCCGTTCATCGCCTGTGTGTAACCGATGCACTACTTCGCTTTGCTTTTTGCGCTGCTGAGCACGAGGTCGTGGGTTCGATTCCAGGCCGTGTGTACGAAAAGGTGAAAATCGAAAACGCCCGTGTGCGCGAGATTTCGGCGCATGATAAAGATCCACAGGTGGCCACAATTAATCCGAAGTCTTCCACTACGGCGCACCTCATCGCCTGCGTTGCGCCGGCGCGTTGAACCCTCCAATCAATCCATCCAGTTTTCTTTGCTTTGATGCTTTACGAGCATACAGATGTGATCTTTTCTGTGTGTAATGCAAGGAAGATTGTGATTGAATTGTTGTCGATGCATGCTGCCGGACTCTGTATGGCTCGGAAACGCTGTCACGCTCTGTGGTGCCTTTATTTCCGAAGCCCACTGCTACTTAGTGGCGAGACAAACAAATTGAATCATAAATTCATAACTGGCGAAGTAGGTAACGTAAGGAATCGGGGTAGTTTTTATTGCATTACTATGCCCCATTTTCCTTGCTGGAGGTGGGCGCCGCCGTTTGCTTTTTCTGAGAAGACGCTGACGCTGTCTATGAAGCGACCACCGAAACCGCCGCGCTGGGCTGTTAAGTGCTGGGTTGTTTCCGTGCGTCTGCTCGATACCCGTGCATTACAGAGTAAACCATAGTGGTTTGCCGTTAAGTTAGCGGTTGCAGTGCTTGTGTGTGCGTGTTCTGTTTTGTTTTCACCATATGCGGACGGATTTTGGCTTCTAATTTGCTGCCAGAGCGGAAGATGCCGACCCCGGCTGTGGCGAGCAGCAGTAGCACTGGTAGTGGTGGTGCCGGTGGTGCTCTGCAGTTCCGCGATGCAAACGTACCGGTATATCACCGACTGACATAGAAATCGATATCGGGGAGTAAATACGTGTTTGAAATGCCACCATGCCTGTTATGTTCACCGATTGGTCATTTTTATGGAAGCGCGGACGTCGAATGCGGAGCGCGCACAGCATATGCCAGTCACGCTGATCCGCGCTCGCGATGGACTTTCGACGAAGCGATTGCTACGCAGTTGACATTGCAATGCAATATAATCTTATTTAACTAGACTTATGACGGTTACTCAAGAAACGAAATTACCTGGACTGAAAAATAACACGACCGCACAACCAGTCAAATAACTATTTCAAGGTTGAGCAGAAGGATTGACATTTCGGCGAATTAATATTGGTTCATCTTTATCGTGATCATGATTGGCCTAACTCTGCGCAGCGCATGTGGCCTGTCGCTCGAAGCCTACCTTTGTGGAACCGCTGCTTGCAACACAAATTTTTTACGCGACCAGCAGTAACTGTTTTGACCACCTGGGGCGCACGTTAAAGATCCCCAGTTGGTCAAAATTAATCCGGAGCCCTCCGCTACGGCGCGCCTCATCGCCTGCGTTGCGTCGGCGCGTTATACCCTACAATCAATCAAACAGTAACTGTTTTGTAATTGTAGTACTTTAAATTCCGTGACAACGCAAAAAGATTACAACATTTTCCTTTGACCGCGTTGTGAACAGATTGAGCTATTTTCCAAATGAAGCGTTCACGTATCTCGAGCTGCGTTTCCGCATTGGACTGCCTGCTTATCCTGCTATCGACCAGCAGTGTGCGATGGAGAAAGTTATCCTTTCAAATCGTTTGGCAATGTAATGCGTTCGCGTGAAAAAAAGTAAAGAAAACGCCGTGATTTTAAAGGTTAGCTTAGATGAAAAGGGGATTGTTAATGCCAATCGGCGATAATGAGCAAACAATATATGGTATTTTAAATTGACTACAAGGAACCAGAAGTTATTGTAGTGTTGTATTGTATCGGCGCTCGTGAAAGATCCCCAGGCGGTCAAAATTAATCCGGAGCCCTCCACTTCAGCGCGACTCATCTTCTATAAAGCGTCGGCGCGTTAAACCTCATAATCAATCAATTAATCAATCAACAAATCAATCAATGCTGTATTGTAAAGGATAAAGTCACTTCTAATATTTAAGGAGGCTTCGTTCCCTGCCGCAGCTTTTCTTGTGATAAATGGATTTTGCTCCGTCTGCTTGCCGTCCAAGTGCACCGAACAAACCCTAGAGTTGGTCGTTGGTACAAAGTCGCTGCGCTTTATCAACGGCGTCCACCGATATCTCAACTCGGTGTCCATTGGGAAGCGATGGAGCAAAAACACGTCGCAATCGCACTGCATTTTGGTTGGTTGGTTGGTTGGATCCGGAATTTTCTCCAGGCAGTGTCGTGCAGACACGTGCTGTCGGCGACTTTTTCTCCCTTTCTATGGTTCGATAACCAACCACCGCACAGGTGCTGACTAAGCGACGTTTCCGCCTTGAACGGCATCGCAGTATTGGCTAAAAACAGTTGAAAGTTCCGCAAAAACTAAGCACACAGTGCGAAACACTCCTGAAGCACGCAGCGGAGCACACCGCGCCGAGCGATGTTAGCAGCCCAGCGCGTACAGGCAACGCTGGTCCGCCGGAAGCGGAAGGCGCGTGGGCCGCCGAGACAACTGGTTTGCGAGTATTTTACTCCTTCCCCGGCTGCTTATGAAAAATGGTGTATAGACTGCGCTTGGGATTACACGGTACACAATTAGACATGAAAAAATTCACGAAGTGGACAGATCAAGCGAAGCGCTCCTGCTGTCATCTTCATTCCTCTCTAATTGTGTGTATCGTGTGACCGAAAGAGCACTCTAAAGTGATTGCGAAGTTAAGTAATTTAGTCTGTGCGTTAGTATAAATACCCATCATTGACGAAAAGAAACATCAACTACCGAACAATATCATAACCCAATGTGTTTTGCTAATCGTACCCAAATCTGGCTATAAAATACTCACAACGAAGATAAGCGGTGTGAGAATCATCACTCATTAGTAGGCGATTGTATGAATTTGCGCATATTTTTTTTTTCTTTCTGATACAGGCTGGTTGTACCAAGTGCACCATAAATTCCGATAGTAAGTACCCAATTCTGTGACATAAGGAGGGGGGGGGTCATAAAAGTTGAATTCTTCGTTTACGGACCTCGGCAGTTACAAATGGTCCGTTTGAACCAGCCTGAATGGAATCCAACGCCGAAAAATCTGTGACAGGGCACTTTGACAGTTGCGTTTCAGCGAGGTTAATTTTAGTACGGCCCTCGAATCAGTTGTAACAAATTTACCCGCTACATATTAGTGGTAAAAATTGAGTAAAGTTACTAAATGTTCACGTCGGAAAGTTTAACAGGTAACACTTAGGGGTCTGCGCGAATTCTTTGTGAACTTGGAGGAATCCATTCGTTGAGACCTGTGCTATCCTGTTCGTACAAATACATCATGTGTATGTTTACTCGTGTAAAATTGCTATTGCTGTCAACATGTGTCGTATTGTTGCAATGTACGTGTTTGGTTCAACTGCACTGTCAGTATTAATTGCGGTGTTCCATGATTTATCATTGTTCAGTGTCGCCTACATGTCTTGTAATGGTCTATGGGGCCCCGTCAAGCGGCGTAACGCAGCTTTTAGCCCTGGCAGCCTTTGCAGATTGTTTCTAGAATAAAGATTGCTTGATTGATTTGATTGATTGATTGATTGTTTGCTCTAAAGACGCGCACTCAGCATCGATTATTAGCTCTGTGCAACCGGTTAAGCTTAAATTTATTCAAAAAATTTCATCCGAGCGTTTTCTTAATGCGTTTTCTGACATGCAAAAAGGAATGCAAAAAAAAAGTAGCCTGCGTAGTTTTGGGCTTCCAAAAATAAATGATCTACTGTAAAATCTTCTTAATTCACATCTAAACAGAGTAGAAAAATGTCCGAATTATCGGAATGCCGAATTATCGAATGAATAACACAAAACGCTCATTTTCAATTATTTTATTCTATACATTTACTTTGAGGAGAAGTCCGTGATGCTCGCTTCTTTTTTTCGTTTTTCTTTATGCGGACAGCTGAGCGGAAAGGACCAGTTTGCGGACATGCGACAATCCCTCTAGCGCAAGCGTATTACCTGTAACATTTTAGCAAAACTCCTCTAGAACGGCGAGAGCATCCGCGGCTTCTTTTGCGGTACGACGCACCGGGCGTACACATCGCACGGGTCTTCTTCGTCGGACGCTTCATCCGCCACACCGACGGCAGGTGGTGGTCAAAACATTTATTTAACTAATTTGGTTGTGGAAGAGCAGCCTTAATGAGTGGGGTCTCAGTCCAGGACTCCAATTACGAACGCTATCCGGTGGGCCCGCTCGATCAGCCATTGCTGGTCTTGTGGGGCAGTACTGGACAGAGCAGCCTCCCAAGAGGAGAGTGTGGGGATGCGTATAGGGGTTAGCCCGTCTGGTGGAGGCGGACACTCCCACACAGAGTGGTAGAGGGTGGGAGTGGGGCTCTGGCAAGCCGGGCAGTTGTTAGAGTCTTGGGTGGAAAGAAGAGGTGTTTGTGGTGTAAGTTTGGCAACGTGTGTGTCTGCCGCCATGAAGTGGCGTCGGTGCGGGATAGGGAGTGGTGGGGTGGAGGTAGTGTTTTTCTTTGTGTGCAGTAGTAGGCGAGTGTGAGTATATAGCTGAGATGTTCGTGTGATGGGATGGTCGAAGCTGATGTCTTGGAGTCACCCTGGATCTGTCTGTCCACTTCATCTGACGCCAGGTGGGTCATTTCTCGGGCGAGCGCGTGTGCGTGCTCATTTCCAGGAAGGGAGGCATGCACCCTCATGATATCGTCATCGGTCGACTGGCCGGCGACGACAACGCCGTCATCAATTGCAACGTTGTCGGCAAGCTGCCTTTCTGAGGGAAGCAGGCCAATGAAGGTCATATCGTCCCCCTCCTCTTCTGGCACCGCGGGCTCCAGGGCTGCTTTCCGAGCGTTGACGACCTCGTGCCGCACTAATCCACTGTGTCGAAAGCAGTTCGCCGCCCCTCGGGCCGGCGTATTGAACCACACGCGCGCCAAAGTATGTATCAAACTCCGAAAATTCGTTTCAGTTCCGCCGTCCTTGACTTGCCTCCAGTCCGAATTAACCGGTGCGCGTGCAATTTTGCGTTGCATTAGCGAATGTTTGTTGCCATAAGGATATGTACATTTTTAAGGGGTGGGTGTAAAGATGGCGAATTATCCAAATTTCCCAAGTAGTGGGGGCCGAATCAACGAGATTCTACTCTACAATGGCGCAACGGCTGCAATTAGTCGCACATATATTGGCCGTGTTCCTGTACCATTTATTATCAATTTTCCCCTAAAATTCTTATTACACTGCGTATATTTACGAAATAATTTGCAACGCTAAACAGGACCATTAAGTTAGTGGTGTTTTAAAATATCTTAAGTAAACTCTTTAACATAATAAAGATTCTTCGATATTTGATGCTAACGTGTAATTGGGCATCAATATGCACTAATCTGTGTTGTCCCATTTGTAATTTTCAGTTTGTGGAAAAGGCTTCCCAGTGGCGAGGGTACTGAACGGAAAGTTTGTTCAGAGAGACCAGGAACCATGGATGGTAAGAAGCTGCCACTACAACATTTCCAAAACGCCGCCTTCTAGGCATAAACATATCTTCTCTGCCAAAACTAAATTCGAATTTCAAGGAAATCTTTAAGGTATGCTTTAGACAAAACCTGAACCAATCCGCATAAGCCAACTGCTTCTGCTTTCTCACAATGAGGCACTGATAACACGAAGCCATTCTCAACACACAATGGTAACCCTGAGGAATATAAATAAGTCTGTCACCCGTTTCCTTAAATTAGGGTGCACTGTCAGAAGATATGAGGAGTCGACTCAAGAGAGCCAACAAACCCCACCGATTCCACAGGGCGCAGGTGACAAAGGGGGTGGCCGTCTGATGTGCGGCTTTCGCCGACCAGAGCGGCAAGAATGCGCAAGCGCCTTGAACGAAAACAGCACAAAGACTTATATTTAGACAGGCAATTTACATACACAAGCACGAGGTAACGAATCGATAATGATAGACAACTTAGATGGAATTCAAATACAAGAAACAGTCCAAAATTAGACAGAATGATACAAACAGGAGCGTTAACAAATGAATATTACGAAGCGGAACAGTTAACTAAAAAGAAAACAACAGTTCGATGCATATGAGAGACAGAGTCCCACAATATTCACCCACCGGGTCGGACGATGCACCGCTGTGGGAGGCGATTCGGCTACCTGGGAAGCGTGGCTTCGTTGTAGGCCAAGCCGTCCGAGACGATCACGGTGATTCGAGGCCCGGGAGTACGTTGGAGTCCTCCAGGGCCCGGGTCGCCGATGCTGTGATGCACAAACTGGCAGGTGCCGTTGTTACATCACGACGACGTCCAAACGTAGCTGGTTTGCTTAGGCGCGGCTTCTCTTTTTATAACCGTGTCAGGGCGGAGAGAGAGAGCACAACACACAACGCGCCCGCTGCCGTCAGCGAATAACTTCCCTCTTCTCCCCTCTGGAATCATCGACACTCTTTAGCACTGGCAAGGCCACGCGCACCTCCTCGAAAGTACTGGAAGCTTCGACGAAACCGGGGCAGCGGAGGTTTTATTTTTGTTGTTTTCTTGCCGGCGAGCCGGCGAGTGATCGTGTTACCGCCTCTTCGTTCAAGAAAGCTCCACATTGTCTCGGGGCGAATGGAACGGAACTGAATGAATCGGACGACTGCAAGAAGAATTAGGCGCTGTACAATAAACTGAAAAATTTATAAGGTACTTTTAGACGTCGTACGCTCGAGTTTGTGACAAAGTCGAAAACTTGCCGCACAACCGGAGCGGGCGTCACGTGCTCAGACATCTTGCGAACCACACCAACCGTACAACCAGGGTGCCCTGGTGTTCGGCCAGAAGGTAGAAATAAGCGTTACAAAATACCGCATAGACTTAGCCCCTCGAGTTACGAGCTCCATTTGGAGCTGGGGGTCCGAGCGGCCAACGCCTCCATCCACTGGTCAGGGGAATTAATTGGAGGGAATGGGTCCTCTGCACAAGCCCACATTCGCTGTTGGACCATGGCCCTTTCACCGCAGAGGGGGCAGAGGGGGGATGGGTACAGGGAAGGGTGGATGTGATGCAGGACGGCTGTGCAGGGTAGGAATTCCGTTTGTAGTTGACGCCAGAGGCATTCTTCCTCTAGAGTGAGGGATGAGGGGGTGGAGGGAAGCTTGCGGCAGGAGAAGCGGTAATGCTGCGTGGCCTCTCTGAAGGTCAGGAGACTATCCCTGGTTGATCTGGCTCCATGGAAGGTAGATTCCACATCGTACGCCCGGGTGCCAAGGGCTCGGGCTGCCGTGTTGGCCGTCTCTATCCCTCCAATGCCCGTGTGATCCAGGAACCATTGGAGTGCGACCGTGTGGGATGGTGAATTTAGACCGAGAGTCTTGTGTGCCTGTGCCGAAACGAGACCTTTGGTGAGCTTTAGGACGGCCGTTCTCGAATCGGAGAATATAATTTCCTAGGTGGGCCCTTGTGTTAACGCCAGCGCGATTGCCGTCTCTTCTGCTACATTTGGGTGTCGGTTACGAAGGGTGACGGTAGCAAGAAGAGGAGATGACGAGGAGTGAGTAACGGCGATAGCGAACGCCTCTTTATGTCGGTATTCTGCAACGTCCACATAAATGGTAGCTCTGGAACGGGTAAATTTTCGAGCTAGTGACTAGGCTCGATGTGTCCCTCTTTCGGTACGGAATAGTGGGTGCATATTTTTTTGGTATCGGTTGAAGGAAGATATGATTTCTGATTTATGATATAATGCTGCGCACTAACGCATGCCCTTGAGCTGGGCTAATTCCAAGTCTTTCTAGAGGATTCTGCCCATGTAGGAGCGTGCCAGGTGGTTGACCTGGCCAGTGCGGTGGCCTTCTATCACTTCTGCGGACGAACGGAATCTCTGTGAGGGACAACACTATGTAGTTGAACATTTCGCCAGCAGGTTTCGACAGTAGGGGCGATGTGTCACGTATTAGAACAGTAGAGTGGTCGTCCAGAGTTAGACACCAATTCAAGTTACGGACTTGATAACGGGAAGGACCACAACTGCTCTGACACGCAATGCTTTAGGGCCAAACTTGGCTATCTCTTCGCAGACAGCCCTTAATGCTTTGCCGATTATGTCATCTACTTTTATTATCTCGTTGTCTATCTTTCCCTTACCGACAACCAGATAAGGAAAGTAGATGGCCTAGTCCACAAAGCATTCCGAGATGTCCGCGAAGAGATAGCCAACTTTGGCCCTCAAATCATTGCGCGTCAGAACAGCTTCCCATTATCAAGTCAATAACTTGAATCAGCGTCTAACTGTGGACGACAAGTCTGTTAGTTTTAACTGTTGTAATACATGACGCATCGCCGAAACCTGCCGGCGCAACGATTAACTACGTAGCATTGTCCGTCACACAATTTCCGTTCGTCAGAAGACAGCCTTCGTAAGTTCGTCAATCCTCTTCAGGCGCGAAATAACCCAGTCTTATCTTGCAGATCCAGACGCTCATCACAGCATCAAATACACCAGTACCGCCCGACGCAAGTGCGTCGCCTTCCTCCATCTCTGAATAAATACATACCTGGTTCAGAAAACCGGGTCAGACAGTTCCCGAAGTTCGCACTTCTTATGCCCTCCCCAGAAAATCTTCTAGTGGCAATTAATGAAGTACCAGAAATGAGCGTACGTTTTGCACCGCCAATACTGGCACACACGCATCAGTTGTAAGCTTCAACCTCCGCTATTGCTTTAGAAAGTTATGATACCTGCTACCGAACGCAGCATACAAGTCTCAGATGACCGGATGACCGTGGTGATCGGCATAAGCGCCACCTGCTGAGCCATCACAGCCCACAAGCCCTTGTTATGTTTAGTTGGACTGAAAACTATCCCCGTGCCGTTATTATAATACTGCGCAGTGATTTCCCTACACCCCCCCTAGGGGGTGTGTAGACCCCCCCTAGTTTTTCTGGACACCCCCCCTTGAATCCCCAAATTTCACTCTTGTCAGTCGTTGTATGGACCTTTTTCAGTATCGATCTGCGCATGCGCGGGCTGCCCGTCTGCTATTCTTGGCAGTAGCCTCGGGCAAAATAAACAAAAGTGCGCCCCCCGAGCTTGCTGTTCCCCAGCCTGCGAGACGTCTTCTGCCATCTCCTGATGCTGCCGATCACAACAGCCACTGTTGAGCGCTCGTTTTCGGCCCTCAACAGGGTTTTGTCATCAGAAAGAAGCCGTCTTCTTCCCAACCATGTGAATGAGCTGATGAGCATAACTATCGAAGGTCCGGAGGTACCCGATGCGCGAGATGCTATTGACGTTGGCCGACATGTTTTTAATCATTTCATCGCAAAAGCGGTGCAGTGCTACAGCAAGAAGCCTAGACGGTTGTAAATAAGGTGCGGCGTTATGAAGTTCTAGTCTTCAAAAATGCGTACTTCTCCAATTTTTATTTTGGAATTTATTGCTTGGTTCTTTCATTCGCAATAAAAACGCTTTGTGTTTTTGTAAATGTATAAATAAAATTTCACGCTTTCGATATTCGAAGATTTTTTTCAGCGTCTTTATTTGGCCTAGTACCATGTGCCCGGTCTTCAATTGCTTTTGTTTTTATGGACCCTGGATGATTTAGCGCTGCTTTCACGCTGCGTCAAGTAAGACGTGTGCAAGTTTAATTATAAGAACTGCAAATAAATAACATATCGATTCGTCACGGGGATGAGCGTTTGGTTAACAGACGTCTATTATTTAACTAGTGGGATAAAAAACAGCTTTTCTAGTTTATGAACCCCCCTCCAGAGCCATTGAGACACCCCCCCTTGATTCCATGCCTGGGGAAACCCCTGATACTGCGCGACCGTCCAATTTTCTACTGGTAGCCTCTCCATCGAACTGCCCGCCGATGCAACTCTTTACAACGACATGGAGAACATGTTTTGTCCCAAGGAACACAATTGCTTGCACCTACAGCCGTGACTTACATCACATTATCATCTAGTACACCTGTTTACAATAGTAATTAAGTCGTATCAGCCTTCACAACCCTGTTCCCTAAACAAAGATACTGATCAGATGACCCCGTCATCGACCCTTTCCCTTACCAATAGAATCGCACCTGACCTTTCAGCCTGAGAGCTGACGAGCTCCTCCTCCTCCTCCTCACGTCGTACGGGGACACCTTCGATCTCCACAGCCGCTCTTTAGGACAAGCGCCTGTTTAGATTGTTTTACAACCCCTAGCCCCGGCTACGAGATGCTACGCTGAAAATGAGGTGTATGTGCAACAACTAAACTGCATTAAAATATGTACAACTGAAGACAACGGCATTAGCACAGGCGCCCGCACTTGGCACTCTCCATCTAGCTCGACGTCTTTATTGTCGACCTGAGGGCTATGCCACACACAATGCATCTTCACCACTTCATTTATTATTTAAGAACGGAAAAAGGGAACGATCGTGGTAGGCTCACAACCTCCTGTTACACATACCAGCTGCACCATGCCCCGTCGCGTTGCTCACTACGTAGGAATACCATGAAAAAAAGTCGTATTTTTACGTGCGAGACACGCGGGCAATTTCTGTAGGCTGGAGTGCTCGCAGCGCTGGCGTGGGTAGAAGGGAAGGGGGTGAATTTCGTACGGTTGGCAGACAGCTGCCGTCCGATTTCGTAAGGCCTAATATTATGGAGCATATGTTTAGAGGAGCGACGCAGGACGCGAGAATGCGGCAACAAAAGGAGAAAGATCAAGGCTGAATGACACAGTGTCGTACTCCAGGTCGTAGCGAGACTTCGGCTATATTCCATTTCGCAAGTCGGGCGCCAGAAACTCGGCGTGCTGTCTTGGCCTCGGACGGAATTTACATTCAACAACGTATTGACAATGACGTTAGCTTTACCGTGGAATTTAAACGGGGGACCAGGAAATGTTTCTTGATTTTTAAGTGCCGCGGATTTGCATTCTGATCCCAGCCAGTTCTGCGATGTATCTACAAAAGTTTAAACTCTCACAAGTACTGATTTTGGGGGGAGAAAGAGAGGTCGATGGCATGATTGTAGCTGTCGATGAAGGCACAGGCCGCACGGAGAATCACTAACCTAATCTGCTGCTAAACCAGGGTGGATGCAAACAGATAAAGAATCATAAAAATAGGGTTTCAGGTAAAGCATATTGCACATCGTTGAAAAGCATCCGAGAAAGAACCGAGCCTTCAGGTATGCCCATGTGAGGGGGGCGTGTATTTCGCAATGCGGATTCGAAAACCGCGTCGCGCTATCGGTTTAACAGACATATTGGCTTTCTTAATTTTCTCGTTGTTTGGATTTGTGTTACTCAGAGATTTTATCTAGAAAGACCTTCCGAGATTTTACACAGGATGATTACTTTGAGTTCACTCGTAAGCAGAGATTGCTCCAATGAAGAAATATCACAGCAGTTCAGCATGGCGGGGACAGCATGAAGTTTCACCATTACAATCATCTGAGGTGGTAAGATTGCAGTAGGGATTTTTTCCCGACTGCGCGGTACTCCTTACTTCCATCGTGCAGACGCGGCATTCGAGAGCCCTCACCTTTTCGCTTCTCCGCAGGCTGGCCCCGTTGCGTGGTGCAGTTCAATTCACAGCGCGTAGCGTGCCAGTCACGGTTGTTCTTGCACTTGAAAACCGATGAGACGTTTGCGTGTGTGGCTGAATGCGATGTGTCAATGCTGTGAGTGTGAATGCGTAGGCGTACACAGCACACCACGTAGACACGCCATACCGAAAGGGGACGATAAATCTACACTTTGGTTGCTAACCTTGGACTTCCCGTGTCTTTCATCACGCTAGGGCAATCCATCGCTCTAAGGCAATCCAGGACAATGCACGGGAAAGACGAATCCACGCCGTCAACAAATCCATTTAGGCTAGTAACGGCAGCGTGCACACAATGTGACCCGAAAGGGTATCGGTGCTGTGGATCTACGCACTGCCGAATGTCATGCTCGCGTTGCGTGATTCTGGATCATAAAAGGAACGCTTTTAATCGGGTGGTATGCTCGACGCAACCATTCGTCTAAATATCATTGTTGGCTGCATGGAAATGCCATTCGAGCGCATGGAGGCGAATCTTTGCCAGAAGAGTGTATTAGTGTCTAAGGTTCTTTAATTATATAATATGGAAATGCAGTGCGCAGAGACACCCCATTTTTTAAAAGGTTAATATTAAGTGTTTTGTAGTGCCCTCAGCACTTCTCCGGCAGCAAGCGATGCTTTATTCACTGGGAAATCGAACATTGTAAGCCAAAATTTTCATTCTCCCTCTAAATCGTCTGTTTTAATGACGCCGACGAAGACGCATCCAGAGCACGGCCTTAAAACTAAGGATAGCCTGCTGACCACGGCTGCTACAATCTCACAGACAGCCGTTTGGTTATATTGTTTTACGCCCCTTTCATAGATAGCGCAGCAATACTGCTGAAGTGCCAGTGTTTGCACTGTGCTTCTTGCGGACCTCTACACCTGCCGAATTTTATTTGGGGTTCATACTAATCGTTTCCTGAAACGTAAGCTATGGCTCGGCAAACATGGTCGTGTAACTGACCGTGCCGCTTACGTAAGTTGGTCAGTGTTGTGTCAGACAAGTCCAACACGTACGATGCCTGTATTAGGCAGTGTCAGACGGCAAACTGCCGCAGTCTCTGCTTCGGCGTTTACGTGCTCGTTTGGAATTGTAAGTGTTCACCCCACATTTATTACTGCCATAAAAAGAATGTGCACTAACTTTAACCGTGAATAGCTAGCTCGGGAAGCTTATAAGCCTTGCCTAATTTGCGTTATCTTTTTCCGGCCTCATCCAATCGCACAGCTGGGCTTACAACGTCATAGGTTCTGTTGCGGGAAATGAGCTAGTGCGTAGCATGCCTGTTCCCTTTTTTCCTTAGTATACGGCTTATTTGAGCGAAGTTTGCGTTAAAAGTGGTGTCAGTATGATTCTAACTATACAATCTTTCGAATGAACCAAACTTGTGTTTTGTCTGCATGTCCACTTTGTCCCCCTTGACGGCACCTCCCTTCCATTTAGTGCGGAAGGGACCGCCGCGGTGGCTCAGTGGCCAAGGCGTTGTGATGCTGAGCCCAAGAACGAGGGATAGATTCCCGGCCGCGGCGACCGTTTTCCGATGGAGGCTAAAAGCGAAAACGCCGGTGTGCCCGATATTTAGGCGCGGTTTAAAGGTACCCTCATGGTCGAAATTAATCCGGAGCCCTCCACTACGGCGCGCCTCGTCGTCAGTGCAGCGTCGCCGCGTTAAACCTCATAATCACGCAATTAACGCGAAGCATGAATTTACGACAAAACGAAAACTCCACCGCCAGTCATCTGTAGCCGCAAAGCGGTTCCTCTGAGGGCACTCTGAGAGCGTGAAATACCCCGTTACTTGTGCCCTACTTCTCTCAATGCACCTATATATGTATGGGCATCTCCTGAGCTTCAGTTCCTCTAATGCAGAAAGAAGTGCTGACGATTCTCCGACTGGAAACGCGGCCTTCAGCATGAATTAGTCAGTAGGCAACGCCCTTCCAGTCCTGGCAGGCATACAAGCTAAAAATGCACGAGCAAGGACAGCCAGGACGGTTCCCAAAGCAGATGGCGGCGTAGGCCAGCGTATTACGATGGTGGTTAGCTGTATTTTGTTCGAGCGTGGGGACTACATGTTAGGTGCATTTAAGAATTTTGACCTATGCAGGCGAAAGCTCGGGTGCGAGGGATGTTGAGTTCGCGCGTGCTGTGATATCAATTTGCAGTTTGGTCCCACAAATAATTGAAAGTGAGCAATATTGATGCTTTTTGACAGTACTTATTTGAAAACACAATTCCTAAGAACACCGCTGGAAACTCCCCACTTTGCAAGCTAAGCGTGCTCTAAGGGAAGGTTTTGGTAAAATGGCGTTTTGGAACGGAGGCTGATGATCGCAGCAGGTGTGCTAGTCACCAAGAAACAAGACAAGGTCCAGGACCGTCAGCTTCTAATTGAGCTTAGGTTGCGTGTAATAGCAGTTTGGTAAGAAGGCTTATGACGACGAAGGCCATTGTTGGGATACCGAAGCAAAAAAAATTGCGGTATATCTGCCACTCGATGACTCCGGCGGTACAAAAGCTAAATGGATATTAAAGAAGAGTATATGTAGCCAAAATTGTTCAGAACTAGTGAAGGTGGTGGCGTTCATTGTACATGTCGACACTCTTAAGCAAAAAGGAAACATTGAGAACATTTCAAGCAAAACATATATACATAACTGACAGCAGCGACGTTTTGTAATTATAAATAAACGTTGGAATTATTTGGTTGCATACGTGGTCAAAAAGTGTCGAATACAGGCGAGACAAAACTGAATACAAAAAACTGGCCGCGTGTCTGTTCGTTTCTTTGCAAATGTCGACAAAATACGATAGTCTTTCATCGACATTTGCCAAGTACGTGCATCCGTTCGCTATCCGGCCCACCTCTCATGTTGCGATTCTCACGATCCGTCGCGATCCTCACAAAGTAAACACTCTAGAGGTTTGCTTAAGTCAATTGAAATTTACTGCCTTCCCCTGATACAGGCAGGGTGTCTCGATGCCAGCGCTGCCGTATGGAAGAGACGCGCGTGAATCGAAGCACCCTACTTATATGTTTATAGAACCACGTTGCCCCACTTCATGTACGCTCCAAGGGGAACGGGGAACCTACCTAGTAGAACCTTTCGTAACTGTTGCCTTTTGATTTCTTAAAATGCCGCCACGGGCGACAGCAGGTGACAGAGTAAACGCACTGGATATAGTATTTCGTTTCCTATATCAAGAACCAAGCATGCAGAATTTTTTTGTTAAAATTGTTAAAGGCACACTGCAAATATTACTTATGTATTGATTTTCTATCTTGTCGGGCGCTTCGACGCACGAACTGGCGCGGGCCATGGGACGAGCAGCGCACAAATGAAGCGCACGTGTCGCGCGCCCCCTTGAAACACCGTGCATTCCGAGGAAGGTCGCGCCTGCTCACACCGGATGCGCTAACGGCCACCACATGGGGTTGGACCCCCACGAAGGACTCGCTTTTCCCTCTTCCCTGGCCCCCAGCGGCAAGAGGAGGGGGACGATGAACAGAGAGACGCGGTCCGGGCGCAGGAGAGCTCGGCCCGTCGTCTTCGGGCTCCGCCTGAGCACTGTTTTTTAGCCGCCCGCCCGGCTGTAAATAAATGTACAGTTTTTGTATCGGAGGCTGAGTTTGTCAGTGGAGGATACCCGGGGTGAGATCCTCAGCGCTACTGCGGCTTGGAGGAGAAGCCCCGGGGAAAAGAACATCCACGAAGATAACTTACCTCATATTTGCGTAATGTCTTGTTCTTGTTCAACATTCATGACAAGTATGGACATTGCCACCGGGCTTAGACGTTTAGATTTGGCTGTGGGTCAATAAATCTATTGTTAAGATTCTGTTTAACTTTCGCCGGGTGACTGAATCGAGTTACATTCGGGCAGCGCTGTTAGCACTAGTCGCTGCGCCCTGATATGTGGGTTATAATAAACCATCTTTTCAGACAGACAGACAGAACAAAATTTATGCGTTCAAGTAGCCAAGTAAAGACTATCGTCTTTAAAAGATGTCTTCGGGCTATTCTAAAAAGCATGGAGCGAAGGCCCCAACCGATGCCATGCGAGCAATGCTAAGGCGGTAAAACTGAATTGAATTGAGCAAACACAAATTGCATCCTTCGTGGAGGTAGGGAAGGAGACGTGACAAAAGCATGAGGCGTAGTGCAGGCGAAAAAGAGAGTGTTACATGGTTCGGGAAGCAGAAGAATGTCGTCTTTCGACATTTGCAGTAAAGCAAGCAGACATTCTGAAATTTTTTTAGTCACGTTTGACGAACGTTTAGTGGAAACTTAATGAGTTTTCTAGTCTCGTTAATACGAGAACTAGTGAACAGCAGGTTCTACTGGCTGTTGTAACAGCTTCACTCGCAAGGAACAACGTTGGCCGATTCACCAATGCATATGTTGTGTATTTCTTGAGGAAGCCCTTTTGCGGACCCCTTCTGATTTTAGGCGACCCCCATTACTCCAAATAACTCGCCCCCCCCCCGCCCCTAGCAAAACAAAGACGGGTCGATCATCATAGCGTCCATCTGACCTTCAGCATCAGCCAAGGTCAAGTCAGCCTCTAGTGCAGTGGCTCAGTGCAACCGTCTCATCGTTCGTTCGTCCCAATGCGAGGGGTTTCGAGAAGGGGATATGGGGAAAGAGTAACGGATAATGACACCAGAAAACGATAAAAGGAGGCTCTGGGCGCACCCACGTTCAGTGCACAAGCGTTTTTAGATCAGTGACTACGCCGGCCAGCGTCTGTATTTCGTCTTGCGGGGCAATTTGTTTGCGCGTTCACTGCGGGCCAAGCATAAAAACCGAGATTTGGCTTACAAAGTTGGGTTAAGCGCCTGTAACCAAGGTACAATTTATGGTTACGTTGTGTCATGTCCATGTCTGTATCGTCGCCGACACGCTAAAATCTTTCTTTGGTATTACCACCGTCAGTGCTCGAGAGAAATGTAACTTCCTCGTACCTTTCGCCTGAATTCTTTAACCTCTAAGTCACGTGCTGAAAAGATTCGCTGGTCATCCACTGACGCAGGGCGGAATTACTCATATTTGTTTCCTTTTTCTGCTTTGTTTTGTTTGTTGTCAGGTGTTTTTGGCAGTCGACTTCTCCAAGACTACTTATTACTGCTCAGCAGTCATCCTCACCGAGGTACACCTTCTGACTACAGCAAGTTGCGTCTACCGGTAAGAAAACCCGTACGTCTCCTAACTCTTCATCGAAAAATGAGGTAGGAGGAACAGAAGCGATGTGGTATTTGGTCCGAACGTAATTGGTTCGAACGTACCTAACGTTCGAACCAATTATGGAAAACACACAATTCAATTTTGGGCTATATCATTTTAAAATTCCTTGCCTACCAATATAAAAACAAAGTCGCCCAACAAGTTTAATACTTTACATAGAACTACCTGCTTGAAGTCTAACCTTTCCCTTCAGTGTAATATTGCTGCTTACTTTTTCTTCTGCTTCTATCTTGTTCGTTATATTTCTGGTGACTTTAATCTGTCGCATATTGTTACAGTTGTATCTATGGTTTGTTTAGTTTATGATTATCCATATAGTTGTATTTAGTGCTATAGTTATGTACATGTTTTTCTTTTGCTATGTCGCTCGTATTCTCTCTTTTGTGTATTTTAATGGTGGTCCCGTGGACGGCTTCGGCCTTGGGCCTTCCTCTGCACTACAACTGAACTGTAAACATCTGAAAATTACTGCAATAAACTTGAACTTGAACTAGAACTTCATGAGTGATAGATATATGCCATGAAGATACTGCATGCCGATGAAGGCATACCCGTGAGTTTCCCGTTTGCCTTAAATAGTATACGGCGTTCCAAATATCCTGTGTGGTTATGTTTTATAGCAAGGCTAGTAAGTCATTACTGATAAATGTAAGCAGATATGAAGGGGGGACGGTACTTTTTACAGAACACGATCTGCTATACAGCCACAAACAACATGCACAATTTAGGTAGTTGTAAGCGTCCGTATTCCGTTTCACGGTGTACGAAAAATATGATGTCGGACAGTTTATTTGAACATATGGCAATATATTGTCACGTATGAAATAACACCGGCCATGCCATCGCCAACTTCCCACCGTTCAACAACGGACGTTGTTCACGTAGCCCACCTCAAACCGTACCACGGTCCGCGACCCGCGTCGCTGTAATTAGCACCGAGACGGCGCTTTCCGCCGCGGGGGTTATGCTACGGTACGTGCATAGCCTATGCACCACATTGGGACATGTGCCAGATACTAGCCGAAAGAAGATGACGGTAGCGCACGCGGACTCGAAAAACGAGCTAGATGACGAAGTAGAAGAGGATCTTGCGCCTGGCCTGCGGGGTGCTCTCGCGATTGCAAATACACTGTGCGGATACCTCTTGTACCGCATCGAGGGTACACATCGAGGGTACACGGGTCGTGTCGGGCAGCCCCAGCCCCGCCGCGATCAGCACATGACGATGCCCCTGCCCCGTGTCCCCAGCCCATGAGAAGCCGATCAAGAACCGAGACCTGACGAGACGTGACCAGCCAAGACGTGTCGCCCATGCCGTGTCCCCAGCCTTCTCGTCCGGCGCGGTCCCAGCACCCTCATCGGTTCGCCGTGGCCTTCTCGGCGTCGATTTTCGGGGACCAGTCGACATCGGAGACCGCCATCGTCATTGGCCGTGGAAAGGACTTCAGTGTTTATACGCATCGCATCTCATCGTCACTGCACCCATCCATTCACGGGGACCGAGCACGACCGGGACGGTTTTCTTTCGCCGGGGGGTGATGTTGCGAACTAGTGGGCAATTCCCGATGTACCACCATCGGCGACGACGAGGAGGTGGCTGACGCGCAGCCGGTGCAAGCTCGGCGATAGCCGCCATGTAAATAGTGTAGAATACATCGTCCCCATGTCATTGTTCATGTCCTGCGCCACGTAACAATATTTTCCCAATAGAGAAGTGCAGTTGAGCGAAGCAAAAAATGTATTAATGCGCAGTGAAAAAAATTGTGTTTGATTAAACTGAAAAAAATTGTGTTTGATTCATCTGTCCTAGGAATTGGCAAAACACGAATGTGAAATGTGCAGCGAAATCTGCAGCTGAGCATGATTTGCGGGTCGGCGGCTGTCTTGTGGGTGTGCTTGGCGAGCGACGTCCTGCTGGCGGGTCGTTTCGGCAAAGGTGTACTGGCATCATTTCAGTGACGGATATGACGTCAGTGAAATCTGGGGGTATCACGGCATAAATTACTTTCGTGTTAAAATATAAAACCCCCAAAACGAACAACCCTAAGTATAACGTAGTCTTTAGTACTAAAGGTTGCTTCCCCACAAGAAGCCCTGTGTGCGGGGGTGCACCCTTTACGGGTCGCTTGCTTCGTTGTGCTGGAGTCAATTCAGTAACGGATATGAAGTCAGCCAAATCTTCGTTTGTCCGGGTATAAAACGCTTTCGTGTGAAAAAAAAACGGCTGACGATTACGATACTCCCAAGTGCGAAATTTGCGCGGATCGCGAACTGCAGTTTTCTCGGTGACGGCGCATTCCAGCTGCGTCTCAGAAAGTGATCGCAGCATCAGCAAATTCACGGGGGGGTGGGGTGGGGGGGGGGGGGGAGCTCTCTCGTGCTATCCTCTGTGTGCTGTCTCCCCCTCACACCTTCTCCATACTTTCATCCTCCGCTTTCCTGCACGCTCGTCTTCGGTGGCCCGTCGGTTATCGCGTACCGCGTCGCCGCCGGGAAGCGTCTCTCGTGGCCTTGGCCAAGGAGGTTAAAAAAAATTGCATTTTTTTAACCTCCTTGGCCTCGGCATGCCGCCCTCCCCCTCACACTCTCGCCGCATTTCCTCCTCCGTTTTTCTTCCGTCTTCATTGTCAACTTGGTTCTCTCAGTTACGAGGTTAAAAAAATGTTAAAAAACTCGTTAAAGAAGGTTAAAAAAAACCCCAAAAACTCGCGCACACCCTACATAACCGTTGTGGGGTTAAATCATCGCTAGAGATAAGTCCAACACAGGATGCACAGTTCCACCGGCAGGAACACGCCTTTGCATTTCATCGTGAAGCGAATGCGACCACAACACGCACACAGCTTCTGCCGCTGCCGGCCTTGCTGCAAAACTTCCTTTGGGCAGACAACGCTTCGTGAGGGAGCCAAAAACGTGTTTTATCAGGCGCAAATTACTGTTCCCAGAAGAGCAGAGCCGTGGAAGGCCGACGCGGTATTCGCCGCCATGATGTAAACAAGGAGATAACAGACAAGTGATACCATCTCACCCTTCACGGGCGCCGCGGCTTGGCAGCTGCGCATGTCGGCACGGCTTAAATTATAGCTGCGCATTTATATTCGTATATGACCTATGAAATTAACATTGCAAGAAAAAGTTAAGGGTTTGTTTGAGGGCTTGTGTGCGCGGTTCTCGTTTTGTTGTTCGCCACGTGACTCTTGGCACACCCGCTCAGTCGCCGTTTACGTCATCTCTGCGCGGTAGCTCATAGCTTGATTTTTTTATTCTTTACGCGATTATTTCCACGATACCGAGCGAGAGACTCGTATATTCATTTTCTGCGGATTCTAATCCATGTGTTCAAACCAACTTCGCTTTTGTCTTCACTGTCCCTGTACGTGTTAGTAGTAGTAGTGAGCCCATGCAATAGGGTTTCAAGCGTTTTAGTGTGTAGTGCACTCTAATCCTGGTAACCCATAATGTAACTTCTAAACGAAAGTAACCTATAAAATAAAGGTTACAATGGATCTATTTTGATGTTTTCTTTATCCCAGTCCATTCTAAGGGTTACAAGCGTGAAGGTAAAAGCGGTTTATAGGTTACATTAACGGTTTATAGGTTACATCAACAAAATCTGACATGTAACCTTTACGTTGTAACCTATAAAACGCCCTGTAACCTATAAGAGATGCTCGTCGCGCCTTCTCTCCAGGCGGCCGTTGATTTCTCCGTTGCATGACGGGATATAGAGAAATGGCGGCGCCCGCAGGCCCGGTGGCCGCGTTTGCGCGCCACTCGAGCCTTTTTACCGCTGTGATACCCCTACGACGAAGCGAGGATTGCTGTTACAAGACTTATTCGTCGGCGTGAGTCGCGGAGGCTGCGCCGAGCCCATTTGTGACTGGCAGCGCTACGCGGCCCGTTATTCCACGGCCAGCATCAAGTTCGCATGTTGGACCAATGCCCCGGCGCCGTAACGGTTTCCGTGTTTTCATTGGATGTATCTTTTCGCTGGGGGCTTTTCAATTTGAAATTGCAGCATTCGAGAGGGATTTTCGTTAGCTGACTAGTTGCTTCGCTGGACGTTTTCTGTTTTCCGCGACGGCAATTGAATGAAATCGCGGGCTTGCGTTCGTTGCGTGAGACTAGAGCGGACGATCGGGAAAGCCCGTACATTATAACAGATAACGGCGCTCAGGACCTGCTTTCTGCTCTGTTTGCGCGCCTTGGTCATGTGTTGAGCGTTTTGTTTACGCTGTTGGCTGCATCGGGCGCACTTCACGAGTTGTTAACCCATGTAATTGTCAGGTAGCTCGGTTTGAATTATTGAATTTTTTCTCATTAAAGTCTTATATTATCGCGCTATTCTCTGGGTATTATCATTTTGTTTCGGCCGTCGGGAAATGTTCATTTTTCTCGCTGCATATATTCGGAATGGTGTTTAGTTTATTGGTCTTGTAGTAATATATCCGGGTAAACACAAGGTCTGTGCTGCACAAAAGTAGTCTTCTAAATGCTGCCCGAAATTTCTAAACTCACTTTTGTCCAGCACAAGCCTCTTTTTTTGTGAAAGTTTGCCCTACCGCACAATAACAAGTTTTTATATGTATAACACTCTTCATTTTAAGTGCGAATGCACTTCTTAAGCGAGCCTGAAGCGTCCGCCGCCGTCCGCATAGCAACAGCTGCGGGTGCGCGCGCTCCTCGTCTTCCTTGGCAACGGGGGGAGATGGGCGCGCGCTGCCTGGCCGCTGACATGGCACATACCCACGTGGGGGATTGGCCAGGAATCTCCTCGTCTTCCTTGGCAACGGGGGAAGATGGGCGCGCGCTGCCTGGCCGCTGACATGGCACATACCCACGTGGGGGATTGGCAAGGAATCTCCTCGTCTTCCTTGGCAACGGGGGGAGATGGGCGCGCGCTGCCTGGCCGCTGACATGGCACATACCCACGTGGGGGATTGGCCAGGAATCGGGCGTGAGAAGGGCTAATGCACCCGCTTAAAGGAGTACTCACGCGAAATTTCAAAGCTGAGATCCGCTCTAGCAATCAAGTACAACGACAACACAAATAGGTGTCTGTGAATAAATGCATCTTTCTTTCTTTGTAGTTGTGTGTGTGTGTGTGTGATCTCTCTTTCGCGAACATTACCGAACCGCGCAAATTGAACTCGTGCATTCGCACTTTCACATTCTTCCCCTCGGGGAAATGCGGGGAATTTTTTTGTTATTCTTTTCCTTGAGTGGGTAAATTTGGTGTTAGTCATTTTGAGATAGCGGGCCATTTTCACCATGTTAAGTGGGTTTATAATTCTTATTCGCACAAATGAGAGAGAGAGAGAGAGAGAGAAGTAAACTTTATTTAGAATGTCCGGCGGAGGTAGCGGGGAGGACCACGCAGGGTCGCCCGCCACCCGACGTAGTTAAGGCGTCTTCGGGGTGTTGCCTCCCCGACTCCCGCTAGGCCGGCCCGCTGTCGACCTGTGGGGTTTATACCCCCGGTCTCCAGCCGGCTCAGCCCCACGCGTTTGTCGGGCAAGAGCCACCTCGAGCCGCTGCACGGCCTGCAATTGTTCTGTCAAGTCCTGCGATACCACTGCACGAGCTATGTCTTCCGGCAGTCGCCCGGGAGAGGCGACCGCTTCTTCCGGATGTAGGTCACAGTCCCAAAGGATGTGGGTCAAAGTTGCTTTAGCCCTTTTGCACACACTGCACACTTCACTTTCGAACACCTCCGGGCACACGTAACGCGCAAGCGCCGGCGTGAGCACGGATCTAGTTTGAAGTTGTCTGTATAACACCGCCTGTTCGCGTGTCAGTCCCGGGTGGGGCGGGGGCATGGTTCGGCGACCGTACCGGTACCAGCCCAGCACCTCCGCATACCCGAGTAGTGGGTCCGTTTCGTCGTCGTCATCACTGCACATATCACAGTCTTCACAGTCCGCTCCTTCCGCCGAGGCGAGGGCGGTGGGGGCGGCCGCGCGGTTGGTAAGTACTCGCGCGGCGGCGTCCGCCGTCTCGTTGCGGTTGGGATGGCTGCTGCTGCCGCTGCCTGTAGTTATTGTATGCGCCGGGAACCACCTCAGATGGGTGGCAGGCACCGAGTCGTTCACTGCACTGCAATGTACCACGCGCACTGCACTGGCACATACTCAGTTGCGGGCGTAGTTCTTGATTGCCGAGCGGGAGTCGCTCAGTATCGTCGAGCACCGACGGTCCGTGAGGGCAAGCGCAATGGCCACTTCCTCTGCTTGGCATGCCGACGGTGCCCGGATGCTGCAGGCACTGTACACTTCACCGGTCGTGGCTTTGACCACCACTGCCACGTAAGTGTCTTTTCTGTCTGCGTACTTGGCCGCGTCCACGAAGAGGGCGCCGGTGTCGTTCGCGTACGTGTCTGTAAGGGCTTTGGCTCTTGCGGCACGTCTCCCCGGGTTGTTGTCGGGATTGACATTCCGTGGGAGCGGTGTTACCTTGAGCCTTTGTAGGGTTTCCGCCGGTAAGACTCCGGTTTCTTGCTGCTGGGGTGGTGTTGTTGCCCCTGCGAAGCCCAGCCGGGTGAGGATGCTCCTGCCCGTTCTGGTCGTCGAGAGGCGTTCTAGTTGCGCGGTTCGTTGAGCTTCTGCAATCTCTTCGAGGGTGTTGTTGACCCCCAGCTCGAGAAGCCTGGCCGTGCTGGTGCAGTTCAGAAGCCCCAGTGCGGCCTTGTGGGTTTTGCGAATCGCTGCGTTGATTTTGTCTCGTTCTTGCACTTTCCAGTAGTGGAACGCACCGATGTACGCCACGTGACTGGTGGCGAAGGACTGGACCAGTCGGAGGAGGCTTGCTTCCTTCATTCCGTGGTGTCTCCTGGCTACCCTCTTTATGAGACGGGTGGCCGTCCCGAGTTTGGTGATGAGTCGGTCTACTGTGGTGCCGTTGCTTCTGTTGGACTCCAGGAACATGCCGAGGACCCGGAGCGTCTTGACGTTTGGGATGACGGTGCCGTCTTTCGTGTGAAGAGTGATCTTCGCAGAGTCTTCCGTTGCCTGTTTGCGGTACCTTCCCGATGGAGGGATGATCAGCAGTTCGGATTTTTGCGGCGAACACTTGAGGCCCGTACCATCCAGGTGGTCTTCGATGGCGTTCACTGCTGACTGCAGCGTCTCCTCGATGTGGCCGTCACTGCCCCCGGGGACCCACAGCGTGATGTCGTCCGCGTAGATGGTATAGCGGACTTGTGGGACCTCCGAGAGCAGTCGGTTGGCCACGCCGATCATGACGAGGTTGAAAAGGAGTGGTGATATGACGGAGCCCTGGGGAGTACCGACGCTCCCCAGTGCCCTTTCTGACAGTTGTAAATTTCCCGCTTGGATCTTCACGGTTCGATCAGACAGGAAGTCCCGGATGTAGTTGTACGAACGTCGTCCCATGCCCAGCCTGGAGACCTGCGCCAAGATGGCCGAGTGGCGCACCTTGTCGAAGGCACTCTGGAGGTCGAGGCCCAGCACCGCCCTGTTGTCGCGGGTGGGGACGGACGAGTCGAGGATCTCGTGTTGCAGCAACAGCATTGCATCTTGGGTGCTGAGCTTCTCCCTGAACCCTAGCATGGTGTCGGGGTAGAGGCCTTCGGTTTCTAGGTAGCGTTGCCATCTGTTCCTGAGAACGTGCTGTTACGAATCGGCCAGCAACACGTGTTTTTCCGCATCAGCGACCACGTGGGAATCGACCATGTGCGCCCACGTGTCGGTGAATCGTACTTCGTGTCTCGCCATGCCGGGTATCACCTCGCTTTGCAACGTGCTTCCGGCAGCTGCCAGCGCCACACCCTTCAGGCACCTGCCTTGACCTACCCGGCTTAGACGTTTCGCTATCAGCGCGATCAGAGTTGATAGCGCGACCCCGGCACCTTTCAAGGACACTCTCCCCCCTCTCTCGGACGCCACAAGGGGCGAAGATGACTCGCGATCTTGGAAAGACTGTGCGTGTGTGTGTCTATGATTTCGTGGCGTGTTACTCTTGGGGGCGTTTTTGGGGTATAAAAGAAACAGCACAAACGCTGATAATCATTCCTGTCTGAGCAGCGAATCCATGCGGTCGCTCTGCTCCTGTCCTGTATTGTAACCTCGCCCGTCGGGGCATTGTATGTTTTTTGGCTTCGGCTCACCTCTCGCTATGAAGTAAACAGTTACGTTCGCCTATCAGCTCTGGACGTCTTCCCGGCTGCAGTCGCTCTTCACGGTTGCAACAACTGGTTGGCAGCGGTCAGATGACAACTTCGTGACACCTGGAGCCAGCGGTGCGAGACCCAACACCACGGACGTCAAGGCGGCTTCGGACTTCGCGGAATTCACGGCGGTCAAGGGTGAGTGCGGGACTTTTCTTCACTGAGTTTTACCAGGCTTCTGAGGATAGCTGGTAGGGCGTCTGTTTTTGTTGCGTGGGTTATTCGCGCAAAACATTCTTTTGGAGCAGTGGGAAAGCAGTACTCTAGACCGGCCATGAATTTGAAAGCGTTGAAAAAACCGCAGTTGTTGGAGCTTGCAAAAGAGTTGCGCTTGGATGTTACGGACGCGCTGAGAAAGCCAGAGCTGATAGAGGCTATAATCGCTGTTGGGGCTGACGATGACGAGCTGTCCGAGTGCATTGAGACGATCAATGACACGGAGACCGCTAAACGTCAGGCTGCAGAGGCTGTGCGCCAGCGTGAGGAACGCGAGGAAAGAAAGCGCGAAGAGGAACGCGAAGAAAGAAAGCGAGAACAGGAGCAAGAGAGGCAGAAACAGGAACGCGAGGAAAGAAGGCGAGAACAGGAACGCGAGGAGAAGGAACGGGAGCGACAGCATGAGCTAGAAATGAAACGTCTTGACATCGAGGCATCTCGATCTAGACGTCAGAGTGGCAGCAGCGTGCAGTCTGCGGCGACTGAGCGACCTACGTTGCGAATGTGTGACCTAATGCGACCCTACAAGGTAGGAGAAGACATCGGTCTTTTTTTGGTCAACTTCGAGCGTACGTGTGAGAGGGCCCAGTTTAGCCGAGACTCATGGCCGCAAAAGCTGCTTACACTTTTGCCAGGTGAGGCATCCGACGTGATGGCCCGCTTGTCAAAGGAGGAGGCGGAGGACTACCAAAAAGTCAAGTCGAGCCTCCTGCGTAAGTACAGGCTGTCAGCAGAGGCGTTTAGGCAGAAGTTCCGGGAAGCCGAGAAAGCTAGAGGCGAGTCGTACTCGGAGTTCGCCTACAAGCTGAAGGCAAATATGGAAGAGTGGCTCAAAGAGGCAGAAGCTTTCGGAGAGCATGACAAGGTAGTTGAGTGCTTCGGTCTTGAGCAGTTTTACCGCCGTCTACCCGAGAACCTGAGACTCTGGGTGCAAGATAGGCCAGGGGTAAGTACTGTGGATCAGGCAGCTCAGCTAGCCGACGAGTTCGTCGCACGTCGAGGTGCGCAGGGGCCGAAAGACGGCCAAAAAGAGTTCAGGCCGAGGCCTGATAAGCCAGGGCCGAAAGGCAGAGCTCCCCGGGAAGACGGTGGGGCAAGCGAAGTCGTTCTCGTGGATAGAGAAACTGGCCACGATAACGAAGATAGAGCAGCAGACGCTGCGGAGCAGCGCAGAAAGAAAGCTTTCGAAGCGCGCAGACAGGCTGCATGTTACAACTGCGGCGAGACGGGACATTTTGCTGCCAGTTGTAAGAAGGGAAAACTAGTCTTTCACGTACTAGATCAGAGTGAGGACAGCAGGCAGTTTCTAGAGCCGTACGTACGGGAGCTAGTCGTCAACGGTAAACCGTGCCGAGTTCTTCGTGACTCCGCGGCGACGGTCGACATGGTCCACCCTTCGTACGTTGAACCGGATCAGCTAACTGGGCAGTGTGTTTGGGTGAAGCCAGCCGTGGGTGCACGAAACGTTCGTCTGCCGATTGCTAAGGTCAGCATCGGAGGTCCGTTTGGTGAACTTGTGACGCACGCAGCAGTATCCCCACAACTACTTCCGGAGTACAAGTACCTATTCTCGAACAGGTCGGATCAGCTGTTAAGGGAAAAGGGGTACAATTTTGAGAAACTGCCGAGGAAAGAACCAGCTGAGCTCGCTGCGAAGAGCTCGAGTAACGATAGGGTCGCCACCTCTGTGAGGAATGGCGAAACTCAGACGGAAAGCGATGATGCGGCATTTCTGGAGGCTCAAGACGGAGGGCAGGGTAAGTACACTGTGTGTAAGGCCCCTACGATGAGCGGAGATGTTTCATCGCCATGTTCGAAGTGCGCTAGTTCACGGGAATCCTTGAAAACGGCTGTCGACCCGAACGCGCGCAGTTCGCGGACAACTGAGCCGTCTTTTGAAACAGGGCAGCCTAGGTGTAGTGTGGTTCTGGCAGGAAGGAAGGAAAACGGAAACACGCTTCGGTCTTCGCGTGCCGAGGTTCTCGCTGAAAGCGCGAGGGACGACGAGGTAGTGACTGTTGGGAACTGCAAGGTGACTAATGGGCTCGTCGTGCCCGTTTCCCTCCCAGCTGATGCTCCCGTCGTTAGGACAACATCAGCTGAGCTAGTTAAGGTTCCGGTGTCGCCTGTGGCTGAACCGAAGTCTGGAACCGACCAACCTAGAGGAGTGAACGTAAACGCGTTCCGAGGTTCGTTTGCCAAACGCGTTCGTAAAAAGGCGAGCAACAAGGAGGTAGCAAAAACTTCAGCGCGTAATTGTGGCGCGTGTTTCAGTGCGAGCAAAGCTGTGAGCTCGCATCGCGCCGAGGGAACGCCGCCTAGAAGCCATGCGCGCCTAACGTATGAACGGGGGAAAATCCCGCTCGCTCCTCCGCGCGCTCGACCTTTGCCGAACAAGACGACCGGTGTCATTTCACGCGGACACAGCAGCGTTGAGAGAACGGCTGCAACTAAAGTGCGATACAGAAAGGGAAAAGCTCAAGGCATTGACGAGAGCTCAAATCGCAGCTCTCGGCGCGAGAAGTGGCCTGTTGACGCCTGACTTTCTCAAATTTCTTTGTTTTTCCTGAAGCAGGTTTCGCCCTTTACGATTACGTCTTTTTTTGTGTGTATGGGACATTTCCAATCACGCGAAATGTCTCCTTTCAAGTTTGTGCACTTGTCTAAAGTACTGCTGGGCTAAAATATAACTAGTGTAGTTAGTTATTAGCGTATTTTTTCGCAACTAAAAGCCTGGTAGATCTTCAGTGTGGATTTGTCTTCGCACTTGCCGGCGATGCGGTTGTGTTTTACTGTGTTGTTCTGTTGCTTGCCTGACCAATCCAGAGACGTTCTTGGGGGAGCCACTACTCGTCCAGTGATCGGCCATGTGAAGCTCCAGCACGGTGTCGTACAGCCCAGGCCTGGAGTCGAGCGTCTGCTGAGCACTTCACTGCGAAAGCATCCCTCCGGACAACGGTTGAAGACCCTTATCCATCGGGATCTCGGACCCCCGGCGGAGAAGCTGTTACGAATCGGCCAGCAACACGTGTTTTTCCGCATCAGCGACCACGTGGGAATCGACCATGTGCGCCCACGTGTCGGTGAATCGTACTTCGTGTCTCGCCATGCCGGGTATCACCTCGCTTTGCAACGTGCTTCCGGCAGCTGCCAGCGCCACACCCTTCAGGCACCTGCCTTGACCTACCCGGCTTAGACGTTTCGCTATCAGCGCGATCAGAGTTGATAGCGCGACCCCGGCACCTTTCAAGGACACTCTCCCCCCTCTCTCGGACGCCACAAGTGGCGAAGATGACTCGCGATCTTGGAAAGACTGTGCGTGTGTGTGTCTATGATTTCGTGGCGTGTTACTCTTGGGGGCGTTTTTTGGGTATAAAAGAAGCAGCACAAACGCTGATAATCATTCCTGTCTGAGCAGCGAATCCATGCGGTCGCTCTGCTCCTGTCCTGTATTGTAACCTCGCCCGTCGGGGCATTGTATGTTTTTTGGCTTCGGCTCACCTCTCGCTATGAAGTAAACAGTTACGTTATCCTACTGCTCTGGACTTCTCTTCACGGCTGCAACACCGGCTGGCCGCTCGCTTCATACACGCTACCCATCGTATGTTGGAGGCCACGGAGAACGGATCGGGTGCCCCCGCCCGGTCGCAACAACTGGTGTCAGCGCTGGGATGACACGGTTGCAACAGTGCTCAAGGACCTTTCCCACGCACGATGTAAGAGAGATCGGGCGCAGGTTCTCAATGCTGGGTGGTTTGCCGGGCTTGGGTATTAGGACCGTCCGGGCCGTCTTCCATTGTGGGGGTAGTTTTCCCGCTTGCCAGCATCGGTTGAAGTACTTTGTGAGGGCGGTGACCGCCCCGTCGTTGAGGTTTCGCAGGGCCTTGTTGGGGACCTGGTCCGGGCCGGCAGCAGATTTGCAGTTGAGTTCCTGCAGCACTGCGTGTACCTCCCATTCTTCGATGTCTTGATCGAGGGTCGGGTTGGCCGCGCCTTGGTATTCTTCGTGTGGTTCGGCTGCTGTGCTGGGCAGGTACTTAGCGTTTATCCGCTTGCCCGTTTCTTCCTCTCCCAGCTCTCCTCTCCCAGCTCTCTCCCAGCTCTCTCAGGAGATGTCGAAGGATTTTCCAGGTTTGACCCTTGTGGAGTTGGCCGTCTGCAGCACTGCATGCCGCGTACCACCTCTGGGTACACAGGTCTTGACTGTACTTCTGGATGGCTCGTCCAAGCTCCGCCACCCGTTTTCGGAGCCTGCGGTTGTGCCGTTGGCGCTTCCACCGACGCTGCATCGACTGTCGCGCTTCTATCATGTGGGCCAGCTTGCTGTCAACTTGCTGTATGTCATCATCAGTGTCCAGCTCTATGGTCGCTTGGGACGCCGCCTGTTTGATGGCTGAGGTCCATTCGTCGATGTCTGCGATGTCCTGTTGCGTGCCTTCCATCACCGAGCGGAAACGGGCCCAGTCCGTAAGCCTGTGCTTGCGCCTTTGTTCTGCTGTGTGGGGCCTGGCGGTCGGTAGCACCAACTCGAGAATATAGTGGTCGCTGCACAGGTTATGTCCTGTATTGCTCCACCTGACATCACCCTTGGTCCTGTCTGACACTCGGACGAAGGACAGGTCCGGGTTGGTATCCCTCGTGGTGGATGTGCCGATTCGGGTAGGGGTTGCCGGGTTCGTGTAGAGGATGAAGCCGGCGTTCGTGGCTTCGTCGAGCAGGTCCCGCCCTTTGACTGTTGTGCGACTGTATCCCAGCTCTTTGTGGGGGGCGTTGAAGTCTCCGCAGATAGCAATTGTTTCGCTCGGAGCCGTCCGTGTCGCTTTGTGCAGGAGAGCCTTGAACTTCTGTTGTCTGTGCGTGGGGTTGCTGTAGACGTTCACGGCCAAATTACTCTGTGTAACGATTACTGAAATGATGCGACAGTATTTGAAAGGCCGTAAATCGCCCCATCTCTGGTGCGGCCTTTCATTTTATTCTCTGGTGTCCGTCTTCATTTTCTTGCAATATATTTTTCGTACTTCACATGCCTGTGGTTTGGTGGAGGGGCTTATGGTTTCACTGGATTTTGTTCTTTTTTTGAAATTTTCTATAGATGGCTCTTCAAGGTGGGGAAATCCAAGTGACGGCCCCTCACATATATACCTCCATCTACGGCAGCAGGGAACAAGTTATTCAGAGGACCTCGGGAAATATCAGCGTGCCCTCATTTTGTGCCTTGTGTACTACATAAATTACGAAGCTTATCTCTGAATTTTTCCAAGTGCCTTTTTTCATGCAGGAAATTATAGATCCCATTTAAAGTGTGTCCAAAAGACAGATTGCAATCGGCCTAGAAACTTGTTAGTGCTGCATAAAAAACGATAACTTGGCGTGGGAATCCTAACTCAGGTGGAACTGTAAACAGGAAGCCAAGAGGCAACTGTAAAGATGGATTCGTAAAGACGAGTGAATTCCAAGTGTAATATTAGACTCTGAGTGAAATGGAAAATGTAGGAAACATAGCCATAAATACTGCTTTGTATGAAACAGTGAATTTGTAATAAATGTTCTTTCTACTTCCCACATTCTGTGTTTTTTCTATGGGGAACCATGACAATAACGCTGTACAGGGAAAGTGCACCTCTGAGAACCATCTTATAAATGTAGCTCAAACTCTAATTCGTCGGAAATTGTTCAATGGCAGTATCCGAACAATTCGAAATACTTTGCATACATCCGTGCAATATTGAGGTAAATAATCTGTATAGTTGGCCATGTTTGTGAAGATGTTCACGCAACATTTATTAAATAGGTTTAATAAGGAAATATGAATAAACCGAATTTAACCTGGAAGACTAAAGCAATTAGGAAACGTCAATTCGCCCAGGAATCCGCACTCATCTAATACTCATTAAGGAATGATAATAACATTGGGGTAGTTCGCAGCTGTGCTTTTTAATAATAGCCCACAGGTGCTTCATAATAATAAATTTGAATGTTCAAAACTACTGATGCCAAACTTCTGGGAATGTGCTCTTGTTAAATGCGAAAACATGTGTGCATGTACTGCAATTCTCTTTTGATAATCATAGCCTAAGTTGTCAGACAAGAATGTTTGGCTTAAGGCTATGTTATCACAGCTTTGGCGTCCTTTTTGAATTATGCTATCAAGTGCATGCTTCCACTAAAGCTTGGTTTCACTAAAGCCTAATGTTGTTTTACTAAAGCTCAAAGTCATGCCCGCAATTTACCAAAAGGCCCATCATGCATGTTTGATACTGGTTTCTTAAACGGCACAAAGCTGATGCAAATATCAAATTTAGTTATGCCTGTTTATAACACTTAAGTGTTGCCAATACTCGCGAAGATTTTTGGGTGACAACTTGGGTAACGATTATCGAACAGGTAATGCAATGCATATATATTAAGACAACATTTTCAATCTTTCTGGCACCGCAATTTTAGGAATTATAAAAGTAACTTTTTTAGCCACAGCCGTGTGGCCGGCAGTTTATTCAAGGGACGAACAAAAGACACCCGACGCAAAAGTTTAGGCGGCGCATTGGACAGCATGGTCGCACATATCGTCTTCCAGTAACGCGATGTTTGTTTACCACGCGGGAAAGGCGCCTTCGGAGTGTCGCCACAGCGGCGCCGGCGAAAGCGCACCTGGCGCGCAACATGACACCTTCCAGGTGTTTGGCCTTGGATGGCGGTAGATGTAACTGATATAAAGGTATCCATGCTGAAAGCTGCAAAGTAACCCATAACTGCGTAACCCTTACGTGTATACGTATATAAAGGTTACGAAGATATAGGTTACATTTGTACCTTATAAATTACAGGTTACAAAAATTCGAAAATGTATACCTCTATTAAGGGTTACACAGCTTAGAGTGTACTACTACTACTACTAGATGATTCGGGCGAAAAGGAAAGGAAGTGCACTGTGGATATTATAGTTCACTGGCAAGTGCACTGGGGGAAGCCCATCGAGGGGCTCACTTGCATACAACCCAGTGCGGGGGGGGGGGGAGGGCAAGCAGGAGGGGTGAAAGATTAGAGAGGAGAAACGGTGGTAAGCGAGATGGGTAATCTACAGAAGGAAAGCGTGGAACCTCTGCGCAAAACTAGGCGTCTTTTCTCGGCGGTGGCCTGGCGACAAGCGATTGCTTCATCAGACAGACAGACAGACAGACAGACAGACAGACAGACAGACAGACAGACAGACAGACAGACAGACAGACAAACCAAAACGTTGAGGTTTAGGTAGCCTAAAAAATTAACAGTGGCTTAACTCGAGTGTGCCAGGATATACGTACGTGCACATGAGCTAAGGACCAGCTGGCTATTCTTAGCTTTCCTGGTTGTCTGGGATTAGCTTGATCATCATGCTCACTGCTGCTTGAATGGCACACACACGGTAACCGCATTATGCGACACATGTATATTTATCAAGCGGCTCCGGCGCAGCGTCACCAATCGCCCCGGAGCTAAGCTGGTTCCACAGGCACGCACTGGTGTTGCTGCAACGCACGAGACATCGGTTCCACACCTTGCCACCCCTCGCATGATCATCATATCGACCGGGCCGCCACGTGCGGAACGGAGATCGGCAAAGACGCTGGGCGCGTAAGGTGTGTCAGAGACGCCGGACAGCGAGCAACGTTCCGTGTGCCGTGTGACGTCCCTGCTCCTCGCGCATGCACAGCACGACTCTCCAGAAGCCACGCGAAACTGCTCAACCTCGGCCAGTGTAGCTCATCAGTTCGTGTAGCGCCAACACGAAGTCATGGATTACCGCTACCAACCAGCCCAAACCCTAACTCAGTGTAGCTCACGTTACAAAATAATATCACCTTTAGGAAACGCAACTCAGAAGTAGCAATAATACGTAAGTCATGCGGCACTTACTGGGCGCGCAGAATCACTAAATTGCTGTAACTGAATCCCTCACCTCTACTCGTTATGGGAGTAGCAAGAGCGGAGGTGCAGAAAGTGAGGGTGGGAGCTCTGCCACAGGCGAAAGGGAGTTGTATGGCGGGACGGCAGTAACATGTTATCTCTCCCCGCCATTTGCAGCGGAGGAAGCAGAGACGGGGCCAATTTTTTTATCTCAGTACGTTCGTGCACGTCTCAAGCATATTCGGAGTCAGAAGTGATTTTATTTTTCCATTAACTGGGTTACAAAATGTGTGTTTACAGATGTCGGTTCCATAGTCAGGGACAGAGTCAGGACGTCTTATAGTAGTGAAGGTAGAAAAATTATATAAAGCAGCAAACAGTCGTAGCGAGAGCAAGCAGTGAAATACTACACGGGGAACACAAAGAATGCGACCAAAGAAGAGTAATCAAAAAGAAACAAAGGCGAAAATTCCAGAGACAATGTAGTATTAGTAAAGCTTGAGAACTCTCCTTTAACTCTACCTTTTTTCACACTCGGATATAGGGGTATAAACGATTGTGATCTAGGAGATCTTTATTAAGATCTTAATTCGAGAGCACTTCGGGAAATGAATGATACCTGTGCCAGAAGTATCAAAACATACAAAAAACATACAAAAACAAAACTTTTTGCAGAAACGGAACGTACCCCACATGGGCAAAGGCATACTACGAGAGCACGGTGCGACTCACGGGTGACTACGTATACGTGGACAAGATACGGATCCACACGGACTACGCCAGCAGGACCTTCAGGAATGACATCGCCCTGATGACCGTAAGAGCATGTGCAGCATGGTGTAGCAGTAGACTGATCGTGTTGCTGCTTTAACTAGATTTAGTATTTCATACTCAAGTGCAAACTAAACAAGTTGACGCATTGTGCCATAAGCTTCTCTGGTGATTCTAGCTGCTTCCTCACGGCGGTAGTAAACTGAATTTTAAATACAGAGCATTTCTTTAACTCACGATGTCACCCGGCGTTGTCGGCGTGCCTCGGCGTCCGCAACAGCCGTTCCAGGTGCGCCCTCTCCCCCACTCCTCCTCTCCCGCATCACGCTACCCTCCTCGCTCTCAACAATAGGTCCAAACCCCTCCCCCTACACTATATAAAAAAAAATAATACTTACCGGCGCCTGGTTTCGATCCCACGACCCTGCGGGCGGAACGCAAGGTACATGGTGCTCTACCCACTGCGCCACAAAGCCGACACAGAATGGAAGGCTACGAACGCGCCTTATATCCTTGACTCATTCAAACTACGTCAAGAAGCTGCTGATACAACGCATTCACTACCTATGGGCGGAACGCGAGGTACATGGTGCTGTTCTCACTGCGCCACAAAATCGACACAGAATCAAAGGCTACGAACGCGCCTTATATCCTTGACTCATTCAAACTATGTCAAGAAGCTGCTGGTACAACGCATTCACTACCACCAACTCCCCAAACACAAAACGTTAACGCAATACACCCACCCCCTATGCGACGCATTTACTCGAGTCCCCCTCGCGGGGAGATGGGCCCTTTTTTGCATTGTTTTATTTTGCCACACGGAACAGATGACGGTGTATGGTGAGATGATGATGAGGAAGGTGATCAGATACACACGAAAAGGTTTTATTTGCGGATTAAGCACACTATAGAACGATGTTGGGACCTGTTTGTCTGAGTAATGTGAGGGGCTGCCTTAAGCGTTGTGCTAGACGTAGCCGAAGCTACTTGCACACGAGCTAAAATAATGCGGAAATATAATACTATGTGCATTTGTAAGAATGTTTTCATGAAAACGGTTCATCACGTAAAAGTCTTTAAAGTATTATGTGCCTCAAAGACAAGCTCACCCTTTACATGGGTAAACTGCAACAAGACCACCAAGTTAGGGCTTACTGGTTTCACAGAAGTTATTTCAATTTTTTAAGTGCAATGCACTTCTTAAGCGACCCTGAACCTGCGTCCACCGGCGATGTCCGCGCACGTGGAGATGGGCGCGCGCAGCCTGGCCGCTGACATGGCACATACCCACATGGGGGATTGGCCAGGAATCTCCTCGTCTTCCTTGGCAACGGGGGGAGATGGGCGCGCGCTGCCTGGCCGCTGACATGGCACATACCCACGTGGGGGATTGGCCAAGAATCGGGCGTGAGAAGGGCTAATGCACCTGCTTAAAGGAGTACTGACACGAAATTTCAAAGCTGAGATCCGCTATAGCAATCAAGTACAACGACAACACAAATAGGTGTCTGTGAATAAATGCATCTTTCTTTCTTAATAGTTGTGTGTGTGTGTGTGTGTGTGTGATCTCTCTTTCGCGAACATTACCGAACCGCGCAAATTCAACTCGTGCATTCACACTTTCACATTCTTCCCCTCGGGGAAATGCGGGGAATTTTTATGTTTTTAATGCCGCAAATATTTTTAAAAATGCTAGTACCACGTTAAAAATTCCCCGCATTTCCCCGAGGGGAAGAATGTGAAAGTGCGAATGCAGGAGTTGAATTTGCGCGGTTCGGTAATGTTCGCGAAAGAGAGATCACACACACACACAACTACAAAGAAAGAAAGATGCATTTATTCACAGACACCTATTTGTGTTGTCGTTGTACTTGATTGCTAGAGCGGATCTCAGCTTTGAAATTTCGTGTCAGTACTCCTTTAAGCGGGTGCATTAGCCCTTCTCACGCCTGATTCCTGGCCAATCCCCCACGTGGGTATGTGCCATGCACAGACACCTATTTGTGTTGTCGTTGTACTTGATTGCTAGAGCGGATCTCAGCTTTGAAATTTCGTGTCAGTACTCCTTTAAGCGGGTGCATTAACCCTTCTCACGCGCGATTCCTGGCCAATCCCCCACGTGAATATGTGCCATGTCAGCGGCCAGGCAGCGCGCGCCCGTCTCCCCCCGTTGCCAAGGAAGACGAGGAGCGCGCGCACCCGCAGTTGTTGCTATGTGGACGGACGGCGGTCACCGGAATTCAGGGTCGCTTATAAAGTGCATTCGCACTTAATAACAAAGCTCCAACGGCATATCTATATGAATTGCACTACTCGTGTTATTTCCATGTAGTAACCGATGGATATTTTTCGATGTTTTTGGGTCAGCTACACAAGTTGTCATACGACGGAGTGAATCAATTGTTTAATTCGGAATTACCGCATACAACCAGCTTTAGCTTTCCTTCCTAGAGAAAGTTGAGAGAAGAGGGAAAGCGTTCTGGCATCAAAACTGCGTCAAACGTGCGTCATAACCTTCGGCAAAAGTGCGTCCAACCTTCGCTAAAACTGCGTTTTATCGGCCATCACACCTTCAAAGACCGAAATCGCAACCGAACAACGAACCAATGCGACCATTTTTCGCGCACTATGTAAACGAATCCACGTACGATCGAAATGTATCCCGATATGTAATTTCTGCGATAAAGGTATGCTATCGTATTCCTTTTTTATGATCGGTGCGGGAATTATCTTTTCTAGAACCATATTTTTTTTTCGCGATTTTCGAGTAACTGCTTTGACACAAAGAGATCGCAGTTTCACACAATCACCGTGTGTCCAGAGAACTTATCAGAGCTTCTCGGACGACCAATCGGTCTATGAGGAAATGTATTAATTCTTTGGCACGACGCTGTCGGCCCCACTAAGAAAGTTTTCGCTTTAACAAAGGCATATCGACGACTGACACTGCAGCTTTCTCTCGACTACATTAGAGTTTTGTTTTACTTTTTATGAAAAAATGTTAGGATTCATTCAATGTTATCGCATAGCATTCAATGGAACTGATTTACTCATTTATGAATGCACCGAGATTGAACAGCACTCTACGGAAGCTAATGTTTGCAAAACTGCCTAAATGGGTTACTCCTACAGTGTAGAGACGTGGTGCTTACGACTTTGAGCTTGTTCGCACAATTATGCCCTGGCAATATATACATGAGAGTAGGTTCTGAGACGGTGTTTGTGTATAGAATATCCACCTGTTCTAAAGGAAACATTTGTCTCAGTCGTGTCCAAAATAGGAACGGGAATGTTCATGCCAGCTTCCTGGTACGCTGGCTCCCATTAGAATGTCGGTAGGTGCGAACTTTGTTACTTTTGTGTAATTGTTTCTGTCTGTGCAAGAGCGGTACACGCCGCTCACCGAACGTAACTGTACGATTTGTGGTATAAATGAAGTATTTTTCAGGTGAATACACTTGCTAAGCATTTCAATTGTTGATCGTGGCGTTCAACGCTTCCAAGCTGCATTCCGGCTATCAGGCCAACCGTAATTGAGAGCTCCTAAATAATTTCGAACAGCTCCTAATCTTTAAGGTGCGCCGAAATTTGGAGGCACGTACGTTTTCGTTTTCCGCCTTCATCAGAAAAGCAGCCACCGCGGTCGCGATCAAGCCCGCGTCCTTAGGGTCAACAGCGCAAACGCTAAAATGTTTAAAGGCATATCGAAACGTTTTCTTGAACATCTGACTTCATTTTCGAGAATTATAAATGGAGGATTTCAGTAGCTCGGTTCTGCGTCCACCAGGCAAGAGTTACGTTAAAAACCCGAGCAGATATCTGATATCGGGCTTGCCAAAAGTGTTCCGTCTGTCCGACTCTCCCAAGGGTAAATTAACAAAGGTCAACGCTAATATTAGACATTGTGAATAAAACACCTTCTACGCTGAGCCAACCACGGAATTCCATTCCGCGCTGGCGGCAGCCTGCAGCTTTCAAGGTGCTTCTAATCACTTGGTTCCAACCGCGCTATCAGAGAAGGGGTGAGTTTGGCACTTACCCCGGTATTCTGAGTCGTTTTTCCACTCAAGCCTCCAGTGGAGGAGTTCTTGGAAATCGGTTTCGTCATGCATAATCATTGCGGAATCTGCATAATCCGCTCAGCGAGTGGAGGGAGCAAATGGAGGGGGGGAGGTGCAAAGAAAACAGCCGTTAGAATATGTTGGACAAGTGGAAAAAGGCGGGTTATGGAAGAAAAAACCGTCGCTGTACGAATCTCCTCACTTTTAATCACTGCAGGAATCGCAGCTGTGTCAGTTGCAGGCAGTCTAAACTCGCGCTTTCCTATCATCATCATCGTCATCATTGTCTTTCTCTCAACTAAGCTTTATATTAACTGCTCTACCTCGCTTTCTATTCGCTTGCGATTTTCATGAGCAAGCGTGAACGTAATGCCGAACTCCGGAGTGACACCCGGTTCTTCTGTGTACTTTTCGAATCTTAAAGGGGCACTGACACAAAAATTTTGCATCTTGTTTTTTTTTTTTTTTTTTGTTGCGATAAGTAGCTAGTGACCTACTTATAACCTGTAGAAACCTCATTTGCTTCAGCGTGCGACGGTTGTTTAATTAGAGGCATTTTCAATGCGGCCAGTCGTAGTTTCGGTTTCAGCGAGTGCCGCGAAACGATGGATTTTGAGGATTTTGTGTGAACAAACCTGACCACGTGACCGTCGGAGGGATATCACAGAGCAGAGCCGCCGTAGCACTGTCGAATCCGCATCGACGGCAGTTTCTGCGAATGCCCCCACGTACTGATCTCGTGAGGCGCTTAATTAAAAAGCGACCGTGGGTGTGACGCAGGCGCTGCGAGTGCAAATGCTACCGCGGCTAAAGAACGACGCGCGACGCTCGAGACGGTGGGTGGCAAGACGCGCGCTGGGAGCAGCCGGCCGGTCTGCCTACAGGTCCGCCTACAGATGTGTTCGGCTTAGCACTGCGGCGGATATTCGAGTGCCGCTCTCGTAAGCGGTGCAGATGAGAATTTTTAATGCAACCCGCCATCGCATCATTAACTCCTTTCTCATGTAAGCCACCATGGTCGGGACTTGGCGACAATTTCGTGCAGAGGTAACAAGCTATCACTCGAGCTACCTGCGCCGGCCTGGGCCACTTCGCGGCCGTGGCCGCCGCCTGCACAGCGACCGTGCGGCTAGCTCAGTTGGCTTTTCGTGCCTCCGGCGCATTTTCGCATCCAATGGTAATAAACAGTAATAGAAACAGAGTGCCTGGAATCGCTGTAGAACTTTGGTCGCGGCCAGCTGCCCGATGAGCTGACGAAATCACGGCGCCTCCGCCACCGCCGCCAACGATCGGGTCGTTCGTTCTCGAAAGCAGAAGCTCCGTCCTCCGGCCCTCCGATTGGAGCGGCGAGCCGGGCGAGCCGGCGAAAGACGCCGGCAGTGCGTAAGCGGCAAACACAAACTCGTTACGTGTTTGGATGTTGTTTATTTACCCAATATCCTCGGGATGTCGATTGCGCGTGGTCCTCTGCTGGCTGCTCGGTTGCGTTTCGCACACTTTAAAATTGATTTTAAATATGTTCTAGGCTGTATTCGCCGCTGATATTTTGCAGATGATGTATATGTGTTCCCACCAATCTATCTCCGAAGTTATCTCGCCTTCAAAATTTTGTGTCAGTGCCCCTTTAACATGGTTTCTGCCGTTATCTGCGGTCGACTCTTCCTTGATGCTCAAGGCTGCAAAATTTCGAGAAATAAGTGCCATGCGTAATTCGACGAACACCTATTTCAGAGCCACTCTGGCACTCTATGCATGTCAGATGACTGGTAATTGCCCTCCCTGCGTTCGCATCTCGGCGGCACAGCCCGGAAACTTGTCTCCTTCCTTATGCAGGTTGAAAAACCACTGGAGTTTACGCGCTATACGAAGCCCGTCTGCGTCCCGACAAGCTCTGTCAACGTCACAGACACCCGTGTCACGGTGCCCGGCTGGGGGAGACTCAACACAAGTAAGTCGGTTTTTGATGGCGCAGAAAGCCTCAACGCATGTTTTTCATCTGGGGTAGCAATGTGCGGAAATTTGTATCAGGTGGTTTTGGCAGGCGGGTATGCTTTCATTACCTACATCCATCTTACACTCTGCATTTCCGTCAGAATAAGTCTGCCTTCATGTTTATTTCTTTATTTATTTATTTATTTATTTATTTATTTAATACTGCGCTCGGACTTGGGGATATCAGATGGCGGGCCCAAATGTTGAGCAGACATTAAAAGCAAACAAATAATGCACAGGTACACAAAAGTGAAGCAATGTATCAGAATAGCAATTAGGACAGACAAGATGTAAAAAAATGTATTGTTCGGGGCAAAAATACGGGAGTAGAGCTGTTGTTATGCGTGGGAGAGTAAGTAATTAACAATTGGTTTTTCTCATCTAGTGACATGCCTTGATAAAAAAGGTTAATGAGTCCGAAATGACAAACTTATAGTTACATTCTGGAATTTTGTTGATGAATGAACATTTTCTTTGAGTTATTTGAGTTATACAGTCGCTATGTTTAAAAATGCAGGCGCAGAGAGGCTCCCAATGGTTTAATATATAAATTTAGGCCCCTTGGTTGTGAATGCTCTGAAGTTTTTTGTTATTATTTCTTGGGAAAGGGACCGAAATTAAGGGTGCATTGGCAAATAATGGCAAAATCTGTGCTTTATGTACCGTCACCGGAGCATTGGATGCATTAAATATTGAAGGCAATCACAAAACCAGGAGCTTACGGTTACAAATATCACGACATAATGGATATGTTTAGTTCAAACTAATAATTGATGATCTGTAGGTCAAGGTAATTGTAACAGGTTGGTGCATGGAATAATTGAAGGCCACTATATTTTCCCTCTCTGTAACCTTCATGAACACTTTTTTCCGAAGTAATATCCATTTGTCATGAATAACAACAGGGAACAATCTCGCTGAGGTGTCATTTAAACTAGTTTGGTTAGGAGTTCAGTATAGTTACGTTTAAAAAATGCCATAGTCAAGGTGGAATGCCTTTACAGGAATGTGTCACAGACTGAACCTAAAAACCGAAAAAAAATATAGACGGTGTACTTAAACACTGTTACGTGCTTTGAATGCCACAGCCCTGTGGCTCTCCCAGTATATATCAAAGACGTCTCCGTTGTGACCTCGCGTGAGTGTCTTGCCGTTTGCATAAAGCTACATTCTACGGATGTGCAGCTTCTCATTACGCCATTCCGAATAGTCTGAGGTATGATAAACAATGCAGACGAAAAAATTCAAGCGAAAAAGCAGACACGAGGATAATTTAAGAGTTTGTGAAGCACTTCAGAGGAGCCATGACGGGTGCCTGATCGTTCCGCCTTCGTTCCATGGTTTACTTTACGGCGGAGGTGTTTCTGGCTGGACATTTCTGTTCTGGGAATTTTTGTTCTACGCCCATAAAAAGTGCCACGTGGCCAATTGAACTTTACTTACGTGCCGCTGAAGCACAAAGCGATCCATTGCGCGAGATTTTCGTGTGTGTGCGTAGTTTTGCTTGTTTACGGGCCTGCTTGTTTTACGACAGCTGCATAGAGGCGAGCGGGCAAATTCCGTTGTTCCTACCGCGTCTTCTGGAGCAGACACTTTAACTTCGCCAGTTGAGCGTGTGACAGAGGAACAGAAAGACGCAGTTTTCAATTTTGAATTTCAATTTTGTCTCGCGGTCATAGGGCGGCGGGACTCCTTTACGCCGCGGACGTCACAGATTAGCAAACGTGAGGTGCGTTGAGCTTCTTTACTTCAAGGTGCCGTGTCCCGATTCTCCGCCATGAACGTATTAGTAAGCACCCCAAGTCCAGATCATTAATAGATAGAATAATGTCCAGGAATTGCCAGTCGCAGCACGACTATTGTAAGAACTTGAAGCTTTGCTCAGATTTCGTGTCACCTCAGATTCTTTGGTCATCAAGCTTCACAAAGCGGAATAGTCCGTTTTTTTTAGATACCTAAACACCAAAATATCTGTCTGTCTGTCTGTCTGTCTGTCTGTCTGTCTGTCTGTCTGTCTGTCTGTCTGTCTGTCTGCCTGTTGAGAAAGAAGTATTTATTAAAAATTGTATCATGGCGCACAGACTAGTTTTAATAACGCTTCCCTAACAGCATGAAATTGCCCAATTGGCTTCTCACTATTGCGGACAATCAACCAACTACAATCCAAATGTCTTCAGCCGCGAACAAGCTTTACAAGAAAAAATTCACAGGGAGTTTATGTTCACAAGATGTTCAAAGAAAGGGCCCAGAAACTATACTTAATCTCATAAAGAACGCCTCTGTAACATGCTCAAGGTCTTGCCCTTGACCGAGCGCACCAACGTAAAAAAGGTTTCTTCGCCTAGCGTTACCAGCTTGGTCTCCGAATGACTCATAAGGATCGATTGTACCGGCCACAGCATTGGGAGCATCGCCCGTCGCGGTATGGCTTGAAAACACGCAACACCACGACTACACCGGTATGCATTGCCCCTGTGCCCGTAAGAAAGTTAACCAACCCATCGTTTAAACGCGTTTTCATCTGAAATAAAAGCGAAAAAAACCTAATTAATACAGCCAGAAAAGTTGCAATCACACGAAATCGAAGTAAGACATGGTCAAAGATTTCAGTTTGAGAGCAGGGACGGCACCGTACGGAATGCACAACGTCAAATTTCCCCAGACCGTCACATGCAGGGAGAACTTACCAGCCCCTCAACCATGCGAAATCCGGAACGCCAGTCCGACGTGCCACTCAGCTCAGCCGACCGACGGACGCGGCGTGATCTTTCTGTTTGTTGATTGCCTTATATTGCAATTTTTAAATGCAGAGCATTTCTTTAACTCACATGAAGCGTCCGCCGTGCGTCCGCAACAGCTCAGCGCGCAGGTGCGCCCTCTTCCTCACTCCTCCTCTCCCGCATCACGCTACCCTCCTCGCTCTCAACAACAGGTCCGCACCCCTCCCCCTACACTATATAAAAAAATAATACTTACCGGCGCCTGGTTTCGATCCCACGACCCTGCGGGCGGAACGCAAGGTACATGGTGCTCTTCCCACTGCGCCACAACGCCGACACAGAATCTAAGGCTACGAACGCGCCTTCTTTCCTTGACTCATTCAAACTACGTCAAGAAGCTGCTGATACAACGCATTCACTACCTGTGGGCGGAACGCGAGGTACATGGTGCTCTTCCCACTGCGCCACAAAACCGACACAGAATCAAAGGCTACGAACGCGCCTTATATCCTTGACTCATTCAAACTATGTCAAGAAGCTGCTGATACAACGCATTCACTACCACCAACTCCCCAAACACTAAACGTTAACGGAATACACCCACCCCCTATGCGACGCATTTACTCGAGTCCCCCTCGCGGGGAGATGGGCCCTTTTTTAACATACAGTAATCGTTAACTCGAAGCCGTAAAATCTGCTAATAATTTCGAAATAGGCGGAGTGGCAAGTTAAGCGAAATGCCCAAAATGTGTGTCCGGAACACAGAAATAAGAGCTAGTGATAGAAGTCCCACTGCGCAGGGGAGCTTTTGTGATAAAGGCAAAATTCTTTCGCAGAAAAAACAAATGTTCATTATTGCGGAAGGAAGGACTGTGTGATTCTCGCCTGTTTGACGTTCGCATCTGGTCCCAGAAAAGCGGTCTCGAGCTGCTCAATGCATCGAGTTAATTGTAGACCGCCACCGCTGCATTCTACCTTGCTGCGAAGGAGCCGCTGCACGTTTCTTGTTTCTGCCATTGTAGCCACTTCTCGAGGCTCCTCGATGTCCGCGTGAATAGCTGCGTCGCCCAACGATGTAGGCGTCGGACAACATTCCGGTAATGGGGCACAGGCCTCGTACAGCGCGTAATCCGCGTGAATTTTCGTTCACAACCGCTTTCGGTGCGTAGTGGGAGCTACACGTTCCAACTGAGACCTTATCAGTTGCCTGTTGCGAAATTTGCATTGTGTACTCTCGCTCAACATTTCGAGATATCTGTGGTCTTCCAAAAATATGTTTCCAGATAAAAGCAGACAAATACAGTGCGCCCGTTGGAGGTAAATGTCCGACGACGAAATGTTTCCACTTAACTGATATTTCGAGATATCCGAGTTTGGGTTAACGACGAATTACTGTAATTTGCTTGCCGTACATTCTCTTGAAGTTACGCTTGGAAATGCAGACTGCAGATCCCTAATTGTTCTGGTAACGTGCGCATAAAACGGCGGCTTCTGCTTCGCAAGCAGAGTCCAATGTGTTCGCCACAATGCATCGAGTGGGTAGTCGCCAAAAAGTACTGCAGCAGCGCCCTCACCGGGAATACCAGATCCGAAGCAGGGCCTACCAAGTCGAATGCGAGTGCACTACTACCGGCTGCTGCACATGGTTTGCAGGCAAGGCAGACTGAAACCACCCGTACAGCTAGGGAGTATCAACAGCGCATTGGACACTGTTTCTGTTTTCTCTCCAAAAAAACTAGCAAAACTTCGCGATGGGCGGTCGTGTGAAATGGTGCAGCGGTTTTGCTACTCATGGTATATCTAAAAGCGACGCCAACACAGACGGCTTAAATATTTAGGTGAATAGAGCTCTTAAACGAGGACAGAAAATTAAGTACACAAACACGAGCGCTAACAGCTAACACGTTTCTAAAGCGAAACGTTTTACCTCTACCCCGCATGGGTTCTGTCGTGATCGTTGGTGCGAACAGAAAACTCGCGCGAACAAACACAAGAAGTTACTGGCACCGCCAGGAGTGAAACCTGGAACGAATGGCGAAACGGAGCGAGAGCCCGTTGTCTTAGGAATTGAGCTACGATATTACGTGGAGATGGGAGAGACAAACGGTGCACTCACTGAGCACATCTGCGCCTTTACCCCTTGCGTTCTCGCGAATGCCACGTGATAACTTCACCATCACTCGCGCCGCTGCGCGATCCGCCCACGGCACGTGTAGCGGCCGTGTGCGCGCCTTGCGCATGCACTAGGAGTTAAAAAAGAAGCTCACACCAACCCATGGCAGCTCCGCACTATGCGCATGCCCATGCTATGCTATACTTAACTAGCTAAGAATAGCTGCTTAAGAACAGCTGTATGACTAGTTAAGAATAGCATACCATTGGCATGCTTACGGTCACCACTTGATGGCCACTAGTTTTGATTTCCAAGTGAAGACTCAAGGAGGCGGGGTTCCTGGATGGCGCCATTGCAGCCGAATGCGAAGAAATCAGACGTGAGACAATAACACGGTTGTTTCGTAGCCTGCTTCAGAAGAAAGAAAAAGAGTGGAAAAAAATTCCGGGTGTTCATTGGCTCATGCATGGCATCAGGACAGTGATCCGTTCATTTCCAAGGAAGGCTAACAGGGCAGTTTTGAAATGAAGACGTGTCGGGTAAGTGGGATGCTTGTCATGGCAACGAATTTCATTCGGCGATACTGGGCAAGAGCGGGGAATTTGGATAAATATTTGTCCTGGCGAATTTCGGGTTAACTTTATGCGCATGATCAAGGCGCAAAAAAAAGCATTAGGGGCGGTGGGAAATGTAAGGGCGTGCAAACGAGTTGGTGCTTTGATATCACAGCACCAACTCATTTGCACGGGTCATACCTCCACTGCTTCTACTTCCACTACCTCTTTGCATACTTCCACTCCTTGTACATACAAGGAATGAAAGTATGACAAACTTTCTCCGCATGGCGACGGGCGGAACATAAGCGTATTTTAAGGCAAAGCCTTTTGCCTCTACCCCCCAAGGGTTCTTCCGCGACAGTTGGTGTCAACAGAAAACTCCCGTGAACAAATAAAAGAATTTACTGGCACCGCCAGGAATCGAACCTGGCACTGATAAACTAACAAAACGGTGAGAGCCCGTTCTCTACCGATTTAGATACGAGCCCACGCGGAAGCAGAGAATACAGGGGGTGCACTCACCGAACACATCTACAGATTCACCCCCTTGCATTGTCGCTGAATGCCACGTGATAGCGTCACGCGACCTCTCGCGCCGCTGAGCGGTCCGCCCACGGCACGTCTAGCGGCTCTGTGCGCGCCTTGCGTATGTGCTAAGAGTTACAAACATTAAAGGAAGCTCATACCAACGCATAGCATCTGAATTCTAGTACGCCAATGAGCTAAAGCCTGTGGCCTCCAATGTTCACGTAAAACATCACAGCTCCTTGTCGTCCGCCCTCCCTCCAAACGACACATCAAGGAATACAATCAAATACTCCTTGATGGCCAGGCCATCACTCCAAGCCCCTGCATCAAGATCCTGGGCCTACATTTCCATGCCAACACCAAGAGTGACGTATCCTTGCAGCGCCTCAAACGCACAATCAAATCAAATCATACACATGACCAGGAGAGTTGCCATCAAGAAGCGAGGGATCAAAGAATCCGATACGGTTCGGATATTTGAAGGTTTTGCTCTTTCGAGAATCCCTTACGTCAACCCCCTGTCTTCTTCTCGGCAAGAAGGACATAAAGATGTTGTAAATGATTAGAAAGGCGGTTGAGTACGCCATTGGTCTTCGAATGAGTGCGTCCTCCCAGAGGCTGCTTAGCACGGGGCTCCGCAACACGGTGGAAGAGCTGATAGAGGGCCATCTTTCTAATCAGAAGCTCCGATTGAGCAGAACTTCAGCGGGTCGCCGCATCCTTCGTCAGATTGTCTGGGCAGCACAGAGTGTCACTCCGCTTGATGTACTCCCGGACTCTTGGCGACAAGAAGTAAAGATGATCCCTTTGCTTAGAAATATGAACCCCTCACACGACGAGGGTCGCGGCAATCACGGAATCAAGCGCTCAGCACCGCCCTCTGTGGGGATCATGCAGTTATCTACACAGATACCTCCCAACACCGAGGGAAGCAATACGCCATCATCGTGGCTACCTCCAGAACCAACCTCCTTGCGCGTACCTCACTCAAGACCAAAGACATGACGGCCGCAGAAGAGGCAGCCATCGCCTTGGCTCTCGCTCAACCAGGGGTTCGGAAGGTGGTCACCGATTCTCAACAAGCCTACCGGAATTACCAGTAGGGTTTCGTGTCTGGACCTGCACTGCATGGGGTAAAAAACCACTCCCCAAACGGTTCCATTCAGGTCATCTGGACACCCGCTCACTCTTCCATTCAGGGCAACTAATACGCCCACCAACAAGCCTGCGCTTTACCCCCCGTGTTACAGAGCTGCACCAGGACAGTCACCCGCTTGTCTCGTTCAGGGACATAAGCCAGCATTATCGCCTTCAGAGACAGACCCTACCTTCGCCTTACCCCAACCATTCCAGAGAACAACAAACTACCCTACGGCTCATAAAATCCGGCTCCTTCCCACCTGACACGTCTTCACTTACTGCACCCGAATTGCTACGACGCAGAATGTAAATTTTGCTCAGAAGTAAGAGCAGTCCTCCACATAATCGGGGTGTGGTACTTTAGCCTTGAGCACCCTCCTATCTTTCCGTCAACTACCCAACAAGAGCAACTGGAGATGCTGCTGTCCAGCCCCGGTCTGCCTACCCAGCTTCAACTGATGGACAGAGGACAGGCGGCGCGGACTGCATATGGGCTCCAGGGAAGAAGGAACCACTTCCCTGCGCCGCACTCTGGGCTGTTCGGAAATCTGAATAGAAGTATTTCCTCCCCCTCCTGCCGCCGATCTCGTCGTCTCCGTCCGCGGCCGCAGAGACGGAGAAGTAAGATCACCTAACACCGGGTTTGATTTTCCTTTAATTTTATAAAAAAAGAGTTTCCACTTGTGTGCTACACCAATACAACTCAACCAACCGCCGTTCATGCATCATGCATGATTTAACCTTAGCAAGAATATCTCTTTCAAGTAATAGAGGGTGTGGTTAAGTGCATTTCACTTCTCTCTGGTTTCACTATTTGTAGAGCGACGTGAGTGAATTTAGTAACGTCGCATGGGTAATCGTTGTGGGTGCCGTTTACCGCTTTGCTTTCCAACCACATTCACAGGGTGGATTGGCACGATTTTTTTTTTGTAAAGGCACACAGTGCTCCCGATAGTAGGACGAAAAAATGAACCTTGAAGCTTTATTTTGAAGAGGCTCTAAATAGGTTCGTTAGATTAACATATGGGGGTGCCATACAATCGACGCATGATCGAATGAATGTCTAATAAATGAGACATTAGCATGAAACCTGGTAGTGGAGTTAGCTTGCCGTAAGCGGTGCTTTAGGAGTCCACGTTTTTTCAGTGCTTTGGTAGTTATAAGTTCGACGTGAGAGTTCCAAGGTACGGACAAGAATACGCACAACAGACACACAGCCTGGACCTTTTCAGCACAACACAGGACGCAATCGAAGACCAGCCCAAGCAGCAGATGCCGGTTGCCAATGTTTGAAAGCCCCAAGGGTCGACAGCTTCCGAGCCGTCGACCACTCACTGGTGGTAACTCGGCTGGAAGATTGATTGAGCGCCAAGCAAACGGCTACCAAAGTAGTGTCACAGGGAGAGACTGCTCTCTCCCACGTAGTCACAAACCCGTCACCGTGGTTAGTCCCTACGTGGACCGTACCGGCGCGTCGACATGATGAAATTTACCATCAGACATTTGAACGCATGAGTACCACTAAAGGGAATGTCTCGTCTACATCCCTGAAAATCAAGATGACGGTCAACTACTCGATTAAAATCCCACACCCAAAACGTTGGGCACGGTTCTACGCTTCAGTTGTATGGGACCCGCATTGAAAAAAGATATTGGCCCGCTCGAACGAATTCAAAGGCAAGCCCTACGGATTATTTAGAACCGCTATCAAAGACACGATTCACCTACCACACCCATGCAGAACAACGGAATTTCAACGCTGGCATCCCGAAGAAGCAACCGATTAAAAGTTCTTCTCGATCTTTGGTACCACAAACTTCGTATTGACTTATTGACCTCCCTTTCCTCTCGGCCTACCAGGCACTACCTACCCTTTAAATTTACGCCCTTGTTCGCCCGCTCAAACACTCATAAATATTAATTTTTCCCGCGAACAATAGCTGACTCGAACAGTACCCCTTCCACCTTGTTTAACTTCGCCAAATCGGCATGCATCAGTTGATCAGCTTTTGCACATGTAGAATTTTTTGTCTCTCATTTTTGTCGATGTTTCTAAGATGGAGCTTTTACAGGTAAATTTCCCTGATATACTATGTATTCATCTTCCCACTTCTGTTTGGCCCTAATTCTGGCTTGACGTATCACCTAAATAAAAAATAAAAATAAATGCATTAAAAATTATCATTGCAAGAAAACATGGTCAACCTGTTGCATTCGAATATATGCATCACCTACCTCTGTTTGCCAAAGTCCCAAAAACATTGACTATCCAAAAGAAGAAACCTCAATACGGCCTCAAACAATACTACTTCAAACAAACACTGGCTTTATTCACAAAAGATAAGTCGGGTAGATTCTGAACCATCTCCTACGCCCAAGAACCGACCCCCTCCCACTTTTTTTCGTCGGAAGAAAAAAGAGATGAAGCTAATCCCTACAACAATTTTCTGCACACAGTTTTCACAAAAGAATACATGCTCATGCTTGACTCATTCATTGTACGTTTTAACGCGCCAACGCAACGCAGGTGATGAGGCGCGCCGTAGTGGAGGGCTCCGGGTTAATTTTGACCACCTGGGGATCTTTAAAGTGCACCGAAATCTCGTACATACGGGCGTTTTTGCTTTTCGCCTCCATCAGAAAAGCGGCCGCCGCGGCCGGTAACGGCAAAACTCCTGACATCCCATAAGCTTACAGTGTTGCAACTGACCCACTGATTATCACTGGTGAGGGAATTCTTAACTTCTTGTTGAACGGTGACCATAAATACGCTTGCGGGCCAGACGCTATTACAAACAATTTTCCCAGGCGATATGCAGAATGGTGTAGCAGGTATCTATACGACTGGTTTGCCGTAAATTAATTTCTGCATCCCTGCTTACGGATTACTGGAAAAAGTCAGAAATAACACTGGTACCTGTAACAGGCGACTGCACAGACCCTTCCAACTACACACCGATCTCCCTGACAAGTACATCTTGCAAAATACTCTACATGATTGTAAAGCATCCAACATCATTCCTAGATGCTAAAGGCACGTTATAACCTAGCCAACACTGACTTAAAAGTGGACTGTCAACAAATACGCAGCTTACAGAAGTTTTACACGACCTCGATTTTTCCATCAATAACCCCAGACAAAAAGGCCAAATAGTGCTCCATTGTTCAAAAGTGTTTGACTCGATATGCCGTAAGCAAACTAATCTAAACACAAATGGTATAATCGTAACCGGCAATTTACCAGGCTGGATTGAAGACTTCCCGTGTATGCCCGTTCACAGTTCGTAATATTTGAGGACACGCTATCGGAGAGCAAACGTCTCACGTCCGGGGTCCCCCGGGGCCCCGTTCTTGGGCCACTCCTTTTCCCCATGTCTATTAATGACATCACGGAAGGCTTTCCATGTAACGGGAATAACGATTTTATTATCTTCCAGAAAATCAACAATCCTAGAGACCATCTCGCGCTTACTCGTTCTTGCCGAACTAATATTGCTGTGCCGAACTAATATTAATCTGTAGCTAACAGTGTTTATCGCAGTGTCAAGAAATGAATTTCTCTTACCGCATATTTGGCATGCCACGGGTCAAAGTAGACTAACACAAATCTTAAGGGGTGATTACAACATCTGATCTCAAATGGGACCCTCACGTTTGAAGCATTGCGCCCGCAGCCTTGCGGAACTTGTTTTATATCCGAGGATGTTTGTGCCTTGCGCCGAAATCAACTAAACTATCAGCTTACACCACGTACATAAGACCATTACTGGACTATGCCAACGCCATATGGTTCCCGTATACTGCCACTAATATTAAAAAAGACTGGACATGGTTCAGACAGAAGCATTCATATTTACAGTTAAACCTGGGTGTAACGAACGTCCATACAAGGAATTCCTCCATTTAACGAAGTTTTTTAATTCCCCATTGCCACCTCTATTGAAGCCCACGTGTTCGCGACCTCGGTGTAACGAAGGCACTGCGGCAATGGACCTTGATGTAACGAACCCGCTAAGAGGATCAGTCATTGTGTTTTGCACTTTTACTAAAAAATCGGCCGGAGAAATGCACTATTTTACCGAATACTAACACGAAGGCAGGAGTTATGGAAATGTGTAGGATCACTAAAAACAAAATTCGTCGTGGTGATGATGATGATGATGATGAACGAAGAGGCTAGTGTCGTCATCTCATGGCTAATGCAGCCCTCAGTTTAGGTTTTGCTTCTGTAGCGTGACACCAGGCGACAAGAGTAATGACACTTTACCCTACTACACTTCACCGCAAGGTACCGTGTGTTTTCACGTGTAAGTGTGGTGTCGGTTGGAGACTTCAGTTTTGAGGTGCTAAGCCTGCCTGTCGGCATGTCGTCCCGTCTCTTCACTGGTATGTGGGGTGTCGGTTCTTCGGTGATGGGTTCTGCTGCCAAAAAAATAAAAAGTTTTCTATTTTCAACACCAGCTCGCAATTTAAAATGCCGTCTCCATCCGGCACAGTATCCCGTCTAGCCCCGTTCAACAATCTTGAGTGTGGAAAAGAGCATCAAGTTCACGAAAAGGTGCCCTTTCAGCATAATTTTGTTTCTTAAATGCGTTTGGAACCAAAAAGTGCCAAAGGCAAAAGTGATAATTACTTTAGGTTTGTGGATACGGGGGTAAGCGACCCTGCTTAATTGGAGCGCCTCGTAGTGCCTGAGTAGGTGCCAAAAGCCTTAGGCGGAAATTACGCAGTTTTCCACTGTGAAATAAATAATTTAAGGTTGAGTTCACCTTCAGTGATATCTAGAATTTTAGATGCGAACGCATCTCATTCACTCGCCTTATGCCTGCATCCGGCGTCGTCGTTGGCGTCCACCCCTCCCCCATTCTCCTCGCCGCACCAGCTGCGCTCTCCGCCGCTCACCCCCTCTCCTCTCCGATAGCGAACACTCTCTCGTGAGGGGCATTGGATTGGATTCGATTGGCTTGGCTTGGCTTGGCTTGGCTTGGCTTGGATTGGATTGGACTGGATTGGATTGGATTGGCTTGGCTTGGATTTGGATTTGATTGGATTAAAGTGGATTGTGTTGCGTCATAGCCGCGGTAGACGCACTGGCGCCGGCGCATGTGCAGTACTCTCTCTTCCGCGGTCTCCTCTCCTTCAGACGCGCTGCGCATATAACCGGTGTACCGCTATCCGGCGGCGTTTCGGTCGACGGTTGCTCTCCGCTTGCGCTTGAACCCCCTCAGCGTCGCATTTACACCAGGGTTCCCGCGAGGGGATGTGGGCGTAATTTTTAAATGCGAATGCATTTATTAGCCGGGGGTTGTCTTGCTCCGTTGGCCGGCGTGCGCCTGCATTCCTCCAGCGCGAGCGCACGTGAGCGCGCGCCTCGTAGTTCTGCCTTCGTCGTCGTCATCGTCGTAAATGCGAATGCATTTCTTAGTCGGGGGTTCACACAATGCAACGTGAGCATTACGCCTCTCCCTGGCGGTGACGTCACTGCAGTTGCTTCCACGTCATCATCATCGGTTGGAGAAGAAGAAGAAGACAAGTCTGCGAAGCGAAGAGCGCGTAATGCCGAACGCGTTACGCGCTCGGGAACATCAAGAAGGAGTCTAGTCGTTTGAACGCGCTTCGGGTTCTTTGGAACGAGTTTGGAAGAGGAGGTGATGAGAACGGTGACGCCATCATCGCGGTCTGTGACGACAACCCTCGTCTGGCGCCGTTCAGGTCATACCTGGTGTGTGCCTCGTGCCGCGAGTCTCTGGTCAACGGGCGCGTTCCTTCGATGAGCGTGAGTTTCGGCTACCGGTACCCTCCTCGTCCGGCGCACCTTCCCATTACTGCTTTACGCGAAACTGTGACGCGCGTATGCTTCTCAAAGACCCTTTGACCGTGCACTTTAGCGATCACAAGGCAGTGATTGTGGCCGTCAGGTACAACGATAACACAAACAGGTGCTGATGAATAAATGATTACGTTCACACTCTCGTCATTAATTACGCCATTACTCGCAACACACTCATCGGTGCACCCAATGCATTCGCATTTCTGCACGATTCCCTTCTTGGAGGTGCGGGGAAATTTTTTTTTTGTGTTCTTTCTGCTTCATTTACGCGAGCTTTAATTCGAAACTGGCATGTAACGAAAACCTGAATGTAACGAAAAATTGCGAACTTTTGTAAACTTCGTTTTATCCAGGTTTAACTGTATCCGCGATAAGCATATGCGTGCCGACTCACCAACTATGTCATATGATTGTGGGCTTCCTACACTAGACCTTAGAGCCCAACAAGGGCGTCTAAGGCACCTCTTTCAACTCCTGCGAAATCATAAAACCGAAGCATATAAGTACATCCGCCTTCTTGAAACCAGGCAAAAAAGGCAATTCAGCCGCGCACTTTATTAGAATATTCCTTTCATAACGATGATTTTAAGTACTTATTTTTTGTCTTCACAATTCGGGATAGGAACTACCTCAGCCCGTCCGCCACTAACACATATTCACTGCCTAAAATTTTATCAGCAATTGTGAATAATAGCCCTATAAGAGGATAAAAACATACACTTCGAACGTTTTTCAAGCCCGCATTGGAAGTTACGCTGCAGAGTGCATAGCACCCTATCTTGTCATATGCCTGTATTGCGTGCTCCAAAATTTGCTTGTGCAACTACACTTGACTGTGTATTACGGCGCTCCGTAACAGTATATTTTGCTGCTAACTATTGATTTTGCATCACATGCTCTGTACGCGTCATCAGTCTTTTCTTGGACTAAGTTGTAACGCTACATCCACACATGTACACTTCCTAGTTCTGCCCCGGCATATATTTGTTGAAATACGAGTTGTGCACTTTCGTTTTCTTGTTGAAACTTAACGGTGTAAACAAAACCAGCATGTCTCCTCTTTACGAGCTTAATAATTTTTAATCGCTATTGTTATGTTTTCTAACAAATTATTCGTACTGTCCTTGTAGTATCTTTTCATGTATACCTAGCTGATTTGTTCTAAAAATAGAGACTGACATTATTTCAAAATAAATCAACAAATATTAAATAAATAGATAAATAGATAAATAAATAAATAAATAAATAAATAGTAAATAAATAAATAAAAACTTGAACGAGCCATGGTAATCCTCTCAATTCGAAGAGTTACTATCACCGGAAGGCACTTGAACTCCGACGCACAGTTCCCTGCTGCAGTCGACGTCGTTTGTGCCCGCCGACAAAGGAGGCAGCGTCCCCTTTGACGCGTCTGGAGGTCCAGTGGAGAGGAGTAACAAGCAGCATGTCCTGCACCCAGTTCAAGGGTTGATTAGGCCAAGGTCGTGTAGAACAAAGATGGGTCCATTAATGCCGTAGCCAACAGCTGAAAGGCAGAGGACACTGTGAACCTGGTTGAGAGCCCTGATGTGACGGCTGTGCCAGGCTTGGCGGATGCTCTCCTCAACGCAGTGCCGGGTCGCGATTTCGCGGCCCGCGCTGGCGGGCAGTATGACCGGGGGTGACATTTTTGCGAACTGGCGATGCTTTGAAGGCAGCCTTTTCGACGCTAGAGTCGGGGCTGGTCTCGTGTTGTAGTTGAGATCGCTAAACAGAGGGGTTGCACGGGAAGACAACCTTTCACAAGGAAATCAGCAAGGTCACTGGAGGGCACCATGTCTCCTCAATGATGATGTCCGATTCATCTTCAGGCGCAGATTCCGACTCCATAGTCTTGTCCATTCTCGCTCGGTTAGACTGTTGATTCAGCGACTCGCCGCTTGGAGGGGCTGGCAGGGTTGCAGGGGAAGGTCAGCGACGCGTTGGAAAATCGCCACATGCTGCCGCATAAGTCTTCGCCGCAGACTATCTGTGATTTGGCGGCCGCCACCGCATCGGTGTATGGGACGGTGCAGTCCGCGACGTCCTGAAAATATGTCCTGAAAAGCAACGGCCAGATCATGGTGCGTTGTGGTCGCTGCCATTGTGGTCCGGCTGATCACAGTGCGAACGAACCCACCGCACGCCTTTGCACTTCAACTGGACCCGGAACTTTCTGATTAATGAGGAATTCAGGACAGGCTATGTCATTTCTACATAAATCAGACAGTTCCAGTTCGCACATGGTGTTGCCCATTGCAGGAGGAGTGTTGAACGCCAAAGCCATTCTCTCATGACGACTAGGCGGCCGTGGGCTCCACATCACCAAAGACAGGGTTTATTGATAATAATCTACTCATAATGAATGTCAAAGCGATGAGACGTACAGGTGTGACGCTTTAAATGGCGTGCTGCTGTGATGGTGACCGTGTGCCGATAGCTCACCCACTGGGACGATCCCTTTTTCTGTGAATGGATCCCGGAACTATCCCTGAAGTGACGCATGGCACGTGACTGGGGCTGAGTTTTCGCCTATGCACAAGAAGAATTTAAGGAAATATGCCCATAAACAGCTTCATCGTGATAGATGAGTATATTATTGGGATCGTGCCACGCAACGTCGACGAACCACGGTTACATCGAGTGTGCTTGAGACTCAGCCTCGGTTGAAGGCGGGCCCACCGGTGTTAACTACAGCCAAGCCACTGCGACAAACAGCGTAGCGAGGTTGTCTATGACTTACTGTTATATTCAGTGTTCCAAAAAGAATAGTACCACTACACTCACTATGTATCACGGGTGCTGCCAGGCTAGTCCGTAAAATGTCCTGGACAGAGGTCGGCCGACTCAATCATGAGTCCACTCACTCAGACTCACTTGGACTCAAACTCACAGGTGAGTTTGAGTTTGAGTGAGCGCTGACGTACTGCTTAGCATTAAATCTGAGCTTGAGTGAGAGTGATTCGAAAATAAATTTGTGAGCGAGTTTGAGTTGGCCGCGATAACTTTGCCGAGGTATGGTCCTGGAGACTACCTCTATCGATTGCAGCAAGAGGCGGTATACAGGCGGCGATTAGGGTAAATAGCTGCGCAGAATGTTTTAGCAAACTTGTGACATAGTCTTTTATTTTGTCTGATAGCGTGGTCAAGTCATTTTGGGCAGCGAGAACAAGTCTTGAATGTGCCATACCTTTTGAAGACTGCCGAACAGTGTAACCAGAGAGGGGAATGCGCGTGTGCCGGAAGTCTGATAAGGTAATGATTAGAAAGCGGTGTGGTTACATGAAGTGCTGTACATCTTTAAGGCAACTCTAAAGAGCCCTGGCGTCTGATTAAGAAACACGCGCGTTATTGCGAATTTAACGGGTTTCCGGCCCATAGTTAGTGCTCACAGCCTCTACCGCAAATTAATAACGAGAGGGAGATAAGGTCAATCGTCGTGACAACGACCTTGCCCACCGCAGTTAACAATAGGGCGAGAAAAACTCGAAGGTTTTTTAGTATTCAACTGCTAAGTGAAAAACGTTTTTGAAGTTTTGGTGAACGCTGCATTCACTGTAGTTACTGCCTGCCTGCCGACGTGGTGACTTTGCAGGGGCTGACAAAAATCATGGCAGATTTGGACGTGCAAGCAACGACACCGGCGTTACTCCGATTGCCATCCAGGGAGGGGGCGTGACCGTCGTTGGGAAAGACGCCAAAAACTCCACTGCTTCACTGACAGGTAGGGGCGGCAAGCCTTCATCAACGGGGACATCAAAATAGTTAAAACCTGAGGCCTGCTGGATGGCGATCATCTTGCCCTTATGAGGTGCCTGCGTACAGGCAGCATGGGTCCCATGCGTTTATATATCTATACACTTAACCCCTTCCCAGCAGCCCTGTATATGATGCTAGCAGTGTGTTTGATAATAGATAGGCAGAAAATATAAAAAGTGGTAGAAAACCTATTGATAGACAAGCGACTGCTGATGCTGACGGCAGCCATAGCTGAGTTACCCCTTATGCGCATGGTGTTGGTGTGTTCTTTCTGCGCCGCTTTCCGTTTGTCTGACTTTGGAATTACTTCCACCCTGTTCGCCAAACCAACCACGCTTGGCGCATTCTGCGGCTCACAGTTTTACGGCATACACGGTTTTCTACATTTCGATCATATCAGTCAACGTTTACCATGTCGACGGTTCGGCGCATCCTCTGACTTCGCCGGTGGTCTGAGGGAGCACCACTGGACAGTTAGTGACAACACGTCACACTGCAATGCATCGCTCTCGCGCTGAGGCTTACTCTGAGAACAACAGTCCAACTGCGAAGCAGCCAATGTCCTCGCATTTGGGTAAACTAATTTTGGTAAAGTAGAGTCTGCTGAACTAACTCACACGTGTACGTCTGCTAAACACATAGTGGTCTCGAACGAAAACCGTAAATGACCAAGTGAACTTCTATTTGAATTAGTGAATTATTTATGCGCAGAATCGAGGAGTGAAACGTGTGGGACATTTACGCCAGTGTACAAGGTAAACGCAGTTTTTCCACTTTAGGACCCCTGTCTGTATAACTGTGTTCCTTCAACTCCGTTTGCTGGAAAACAAAAAAAACAAATTTCTCATGTTGTGTTTATGCTGGTTACGGCTTATGAATAGCACCGCATGGCATGGTAAATCAACGATCTCCGACGTTGTAAACACTAAACAAAACGTAGCTGTTCATCACCCCGGGGAACCTGCCATAGATATGCTCTCCTTGCCCCAGCAAACGGAGCGATATCAAGCGAAACACAGATTTCGCCTTAGGGCTATTTTATAGGGCGGGTAACTAAAAGTGAAATACACAAATATCTTGAGGAGAAACCAAGTAGATGAATACACGGGAAAAAGAAGAATGAACGACGCTGAACTCAAGACTAATTCTATTGAAAACGCAACAAACACACGAGTACTAAGACCAAACTCATGCACTCAGACATCATGACGCCATAGTTAGATTACTAGCGCATCCGAAACTGCACCTTGAGTGCAAAACTAGGAGTTCGAAATGAAACCGCTTCAACTACTTCTAGTTTTAGTTATATAGTAGCATGCTTCTCTATCTTAAGTGCACGCTGTTTTCTATGATGCAAAGGTGTTTTTGAGCCCGCTGCAGAACGGGTAGCCAAAAAGGCGATGTTGTCCTTTCCTGGCAGTCGATAAGGCGTTCTATCTCGTGCACGTCACTGCTGAAATAAACAAAGGGGGAAGCACCGTGTCCACGGCAACCCGCCCTGTCGAGTATGCGCGAAAAGAGTGCATCGATTTGGCAAAGTGGCTGTGCTGCCTAAGTGCTTGTCGCGACACGCCAGAAAATCATTTAGGTCCGGTGACAAGGCCGCACTGTGACGGCAGCGTTCTTTCCCATGAGACTGAATCTGCGTCGCTTGTCACCCCACTGTAACAGTGATGTGTGAAGAGGTGTCTGGTGACTCCCAAGTGTGTTGAAAATTATTCGTTGTGCATACGAGATCGGTCTGCACCTTTGAATTCTGGGCTCAGTGCTTCATTGCAGAAGAGTTCCTTCCACCATTGATAACCTCTTCATTGCCTGGATTCAACAGCAACATGGATTCAAAGACAAACCTGCAGTGAACCAAGTAGTTTGCAAGCACACGGAAGCGAGCCCAAAAGACAACTTAGAAACCTAATAGGCATGACTACTACTTTCAACAGCGTCTCAGCTATCTTCGTGCGGAACTTGTGCTGCCGAGTACTCTGTGATGTTCGTCGTCTGGCACTGAAATGCAGTATTTGGTGGGCGCGCGAGTTATTGCGTGCGGGAGGCATTGAACATTAGAAATCCTGATACCGCAATGTATCGTAAATCTACATATCAATGGTAGAAAGCATTGAACGTTGGCCATTAGAGACTTTTCGCTGTTTTAGAAAGGCTTTTAGGTGTTACGTATTTTATTGGTTTGTGGTTGCAGTTAGCTTGTTCAGTGATCTATCTTTAGATTGATTGTAGAGCACGTGGAGGCAGTAGTCAACAGTAATGGTTTTAGAAAACCTTATGTATAGGCACCTTTTGAGTGTGAACCAGACTATATCAAGACATTATGCTCTTCCCTGCATAGGTTTCATCTCTCTGACACAGGGAAAAAATATTCGGCAGCAGTAGCAATAGTGTGCCGTCTTCTATATGGTACTAGCCCGTCTGCTTCGTTTGCTTTGAAGGGAACTTTTTGTTCAAGAGGAAGGCATGCTTATTAGAGTAGTGTTAAGAAACTTTGTAACGTTGCGACTCACAAAGAAAGCTCGACACCCAGTGTTACTTCGGTGCGACACAGCAGATTTCCGGTTAGGATTGAACTTGGAGGAGTGCTCGGCGATACAATAACCGACGCTTGTGCGTAGGATGGTATTTGAGCTTTAGAGTTCGGAAGCCACCCTGGAACAAGCTAGTTATTTTGAACGACTCACAGTTGCGACGGACACTGACCAAACGTTCGCTGGTTGCCAGGCCAGGTTTCCACTACATTTTTCTCTTAATTCGGGAATCAATATTGCTGTGAAATACGAACAGAACTGTTGGCAACGACATGGGAAAAAGCATGTCGTGTCTGCCGAGTTGCCGTCAACGAGCCAAGGTACACTCCAGCGCATCCTGGTGTTCCCTTCCGAGGCGCCACGGGCCCCGACAACTGCCTGCAAGAAATCGGTTTTCGTTTTTCACGGTCTCCAGGATTCCACTACTCGTGGACCTGCGAGGACCCATTCGCCTGGTGTCGAGAGTCTCAACTGGTCATGGCAAGAGCAGCCGGAACGAGGGTGCCATTCCGACTGAAGATGCCTCCGACAATCCTCCAAAGTCTCCCAGTGATGAAGATCAGTGTGACGAGGAAAAAAATGATTCGCAAGGGAATGAGGCTCCCATTCCAAATGTCGTTCCGTACGTTAATGGTTCAATCTAAATATGCCACAAGTTTGTTCTTACAATGGAAGAAACCAGCAGGGTCATGAAAGGAAACTTTGGACGTCGTCTTGCAAAGCAACAGCCAGAAAATGCGGAATACTGCTGACAACGTGCTGCGGGATGGACCTTTGTCATGATAAATTTACCCGTGAACTGGTCGAGTCGGGAAACGGGGACACAGCAAGTCGGGCGGATCGCAATCGTGCATTGGTGATTTCGGCATGGACAAGTGAAACTGCGGATTTTCAAGTGGATAATTTTGTTGATCATGCAGATTTGACAACTTTCTCTACCACTGAATGTTCGTGTTTTCTGAATTCATTTTGTGATGTACTGGTATTTTAAAAGCCGCGGTTATTCGTAAAGGGATACTGCGTGGGCAAGCGAAGGCCGCTTTTTTGCCGTCACAGTGTGTTACCCTTAGGCGTGCTCATCAGGAGTGAAGCTTTAGAAAATTGTAGCCAATCCTTACCAAATTGAATAAATATTTTTACTGGGCATGAAGCATGCCTTCAGGCTGCCTTCGCCTCAATGAACTACCCACAAAATTGGGAAATATATTAGCAACACGTGCGGACATGTTCGTCAGTAAAATCATTTTTGATGTTCTTTCGAGTTTTAAATGCAGAGCATTTCAGTAACTCACGATGTCACCCGCGTTGACGTCCGTAGTCCGCACCGTCGTTGTCCCTACTATATAAAAAAAATACTATCCTGCGCCCGGTTTCGATCCCTCGACCCTGCGGGCGGTGCTCTACCCACTGCGCCACAAGCCGACACAGAATGGGACGCTACGAACGCGCCTTATATCGTTGACTCATTCAAATTACTGCTGATGAGCGCTCTCTCGTCAGCAGTTGCCACAAGTGCAACAACATTAACGTAACGCAAACTACTTAACGTCGTGCGCCCCCGGAAATGCTCTGCATTTGATCGTGCCCCTCGCGAGGGGGATGTTTCACTGCGTCTTCTCTCGGTCGCGGGACCCGTGGCGCCATCTGGCGGAGCCGCGGCACAACTCATAGCACTTTGAAAAGATGCGGCGCCAGCCAGCTGTGTGTGTGCGTGCCGCACTTGTACAATTTTTTTTTCCTTTTTCGATGCTTGCATGCACCTGTCGCCAGGGTATTATTCAAGCGGTTGTAGCATTTTAATCTAGAGAGATCAATTTACCTTCTCTGTCGGTTTGATTGATATGGGGTTTAACGCGCCGATACAAATCAAGTGATGAGGGACGCCGTAGTGGAGGGCTCCCTAATAATTTTGGCCACCTGGGGATCTTTAACGTGCGCCCAAATCTCGTACACACGGGCATATTCGCCTCCATTAAAAAAGCGGCCGCCGCGGCCGGGAAACGAACCCGTGACCTCGTTCTCAGCAGCGCAACCCCATAGCCACTGAGCCACCGCGGCGTGTTTTACCTTCTATGTCACTCTTTACATGTTTAGGAGATATATCTGAGGAGTGCAACAGTTGTTAAATGAAGTCATGCAATTTGCCACTGACAATCTGGACGAGCCTCGCGAAGGGAAGCGTTTTGTGTTTCATATTTAAGTTCACTGATCGGTGGAATTGCAGTAACCCCCTAGGCACCGCCTCCCCTAATTTATAGATAGTTGTCGCAGAAAATCAGAAAGATTGGTTATTTTGAAAGTTTCTCGGCCCACGGGCGTTTCCGTGTGTAACTTTTGTAAGCACAGAAATACACCAGCGGAATATACGTTGGCGTAGGTTTCAACGGTGTTACTTTCTCGGATTCTAGGCCAGCATCAACGACTCATCTTTGGTAACGAAAATTTCTCTTGGTTTCCTACGAGACTGAGGACTAGGAAAAATTCTATGATTGTTAACTATACGCATCAGTAGGTCAATACCCGTTGGCGTAGTCATGTACATATTTTCTTTTTGTTGCTTTGGCAGTCTCTCAGTTCCTGGGCACCATTTTCTTTTAGGAGTTTTCACGTCTAAGTTTGCTTCCAACATTTCACTGCGTCTCGTTTTTTGATATTTTTAAAGCAAAGCTTTCTACCACTACTAGCCAACGGTTCCATCGTGGCGTGCGCGACAAAACTCCCAATGCGGCTCGGAAGGGGAGGGAACTTTTCACTCACCGAGTACAGTGTAGATGGCGGGGCGAATACCCGCGCGAGATCTCCCCGGCGGATGCGTCGGCGGGACCATTCCGTCGGCTTTGTCGTCTGCTTTAGCGACGATTGTTTTGAAATTGTTTTGGCGCAGTTTCGCGTCCATAACGCGCTTCCTTCGCACGGCTTGATTAACTTGCTCGACAGCTCCTCCTGCGTAACCCGGACTCGACGGAATTAAGTGGTCGTACGGCAAATATACGCTAAGGATTGGTTTGCAGGGCGGGAAAATGTAAAGACCACATACTGACATCTGGCTGCTAGAGAAACGCTACCTTTTGCTCACTGCTTGCCACGAATGGGACTCCGCTTTCTAAATCGGTGAATATCAATTCGGTAGAGTTTTAACAGGTTTTACAATCTGCGAAAGGAGCAACTGGTCCTGATAAATAGCGATTATAAAAGTTCCCTAAGCTTTCTCGCAATTCTCAAACTTACTACACTTACTAGTTTAAATCAGCGTAAATGGGAATAACTAAGCGCACATGCCGAATTGTTTAGGTGTCTGCGCTTGTGTCGCGTGGTTGTGTAGCACCGAGATAGCGCATCAGGATGGCTTGGTTCCGCTGACTCACCCTTCGAAAGACGACCCTCTCCGTTTTCTTTCTGCCGACGCTGCTGCGTTCGGAAATGAACCCCCACGAATCCCAGGTAACGGCTGGAAGAATATCTGGTTTCACTTTTTGTATAGCTACGTGTTACGTCGCATGGGAAATGTTGTGGGTTTCGTTTACAGCTTTGCTTTCCAATCCCCTTCACAGCGTGGATTGGAGCAATTGTTTTTCTGTCTCTCTCACTGTTGCCTCCACATTTACCCCGCATCACCGTAGTCATCTCCATATGGCGTAGCATACCCTGCCGCTAGCAGGGCTTACTACCGCAGCGCAAATTGAAAGGTTCTTTCCTACCTCTCTTTTAAAATTACGAAACAGCTTTAGCACGATGGCATTTACGAACCCGGCAGAGTGTCCGATTCGGCTTTTGACAAAGATGCGATAAAAGACGGAAAACAGCACCCTGATGAGCCGTGAAGTTCGCTGTCATTTATGCAAATTAACTGGCACGAACACCGCATTCGAATGGAACGCTAAGTACGTGTTCCCGTAAAGTTTCATTCTAGCCACTTCAAAAGTGTGTTTGCACGGGTTATACGCAATTTGACTTTAAAATCTGAGTAAAAAACACCGCCGGGATGAGACTCGAAAATACAAAATGAGAAGAATACGCGTTTAATGTCGCTCGACATCCACCATCTCTTCTCTAATCAAGTGCTATTTCTTCTTGGGGGAGGGCCATAATAATTTAACAGTTCCCTAGAAGTGAAGGTTGGTGGAACGGAAAGCTGTGTAAGAAGTGTAACTTTGCTTCACTCCATCCTTGCTTCCCGAGACTCTAGTAAGCTTGTTGGCTGTTGTGGAAGGGTATGATACTGTCAGAGAATACGGGAACTGAGTAGCGTGCAGAAGAATGGAAAGGTCACTACTCATTGCCCACAGTCGATAAAGAAATTATAGCCCTTCCATTCCGTGAAGATGGATGACCTGCGAAGCTCGACGCAGTAGGCGGAGTGCACGAAGCAAACCAGATCTGTTTGTTAGCATACTTCCTAGCCAATTAGCTGAATGAAACTTGGAAGGACTTGAGATTTATTTTAGCGAACAAATTAGGGGCTGTCTGTTTCCTTCCCGCGTCGCTGGCATCTTACTCTCTGTGTAACACACAACCCAAAGTGGTGGACCAATGAAAACACCAGACAGGTCGCATTCGGCCGTTTGACGTTCACGTGTAAACCTCTCGCCAACACAAGGGACACGTCATCAGTGAGGGCATGAAATCGATAGCTTCGCGTTCACGCCCCTCCCCTTTCTTCTCTCCCTCCACTCCCCGCACGTACACACACAAACCGGCAACAGCATTTGTGCGCTTGCTTAAACTCGAAAGGCGCCGGCAAAAAGAGGGGTCGGCGGTGGCGAAGAGAAACGCCCCAGTGGCGCTAAGTAAACCGCCTACACAGGAATGAAAAGTGGGGCAGTTAGACATGTATACTGCTTCCCAGTAATAATCTGTACTTTAATTACGGGAGCTGGCAATGAAGCGCCATTGCAAACAAAATCTGCGGCGCATTTAGCAAGCTCCTGCGCGAATCTGTCTTCGCCGAATCAGCGCACGAACAGTTTGAACCTTCTGTACAAGAAGAATAGCTTGGCGATCCCATTCAGGGCTTTCGGTGTCGACGTTCTCAAGTCCATATTATCTCATTCTTTGCGATGGAGGAGGCGTATTGTCGCTGTTCGCACTGCGGGGACAGGACCAGCAACTTCAATTGAGGGAGCAATAACCGGGTAATGTCGCCAAATTTTCACGTAAATCCACATAGGTCTGTCAACAGACAGAGGGACAGAACGATAGAGTTGGGAGAGCACATGGAGAGGGATACCTTCAGAAGAGAAGAGGGCTGTCCTCGTAACGCTGGCGACGTTGCTAGGGGGACGTCAGGCCGATGCGCGGCTTGCTACCTGCATTTGCGCAGAGCAACAAAACTGCACTCTTAGGCAAAAAGGACTAAAATAGGGACTAAAATGCGGCTGTTAGTCTTCGCGGGCAACAGTTCATCTTCAAGGGGGGTATCTGTAGCAGAGTGTGTGCCGTGTGCACATATGCGGACTAACTGTTCGTCGGCGCCGATCTATAAGGACCAAAGGGAAGACGAAATGCATGCATTAAGTCTCTTTCCTGCGTCGTTAATCCCCTGTAATGGCGTCGTCGTTGCCATTTCGCGCATATGTCTGTGGCCAGTTTGAGATTTCCAAAACACAAGTCACTGCAGTCGGTGGGTCCTTTACATGGTGCCAAGGGAGACAATATTGTTGTTAAGTATGGGAAAAGCGCCTAGCCTCAATCTAGCGGCGGGTAATGGCAAGGGAGCGGCGAAGCGCGATCGACAGACGCTTCTCGGTGAGGTTATGTTGATACGCTATGTTGCATGCGATTCGGGCAAGGTAATAACGGCCAATGAAAGATTTCAAGCGCGTCAACAATAACACAAATATTAGTGACAATAGCAAACGTTGATCCCCAAGTGTAATGAATACGGACATATTTAACAGGCGAGAAAAAACGCATTAGTTGCTGAAGACAACTGCAAAGTAAAAATGCTCGCTACAGGTAAGCGTCTTGAAGTTATCTTTTACACTCGGTACATAATTGTATTGTGCAGCAAAGCTATGACAATGCTGCCACTGCTGTAAAACCCAGTTGCATTTCCCAATTCCGATCGTCTAGTGACGCCAACTTGAAGAATTCAGGCTAAGCAACACCTAATTTGATTTCGCCGATGCAGGGAAATGTGTTCTGTTTCCCCTATTTTGACATTCCCACAGACGACTGCTTTCACACGCGATACCTAAAGCAGTTAACACATGTATCGAACACTGAGAATACACTTCGTTGGCGCTAATTTGTGGGCGAACAAATGAGCCGTCCGATCACCCAGCCATCTATCTCAACTAGGCGACGAGTTGATTGCTAATTACGAGAACAAACTATGATTGTGAGGCTGTACTTAGAATCGAACTGAGCAATAGTCCCTGAAGTTAGCAAAGCGCTAAGCGGAAATCGCGGTGACGGTCGAGCATCTACTCGAGCATCCGTCCGGCGGTGTGGTGTACTGGTGGCGCGTCGGGTTCCTTGTGTATAATTGCGAGCGTCGGTGGTTCAATCGCTGCTGATGCCATCTTTTTTTTTTCAGCGACTCTTAGCAGTTCGTCCTTGAGGAGTATCGGAACGGACCAACGGGGAGGCGGACTAACCGTTCGTCCCCTCACATGTAGTCCCGAAAGGGAGTAATAATTGTGGCAAAGGCCGTTGGTCCCCCAAAGGACGAACGTTTAGTCCTTTTTGCCTAAGAGTGTGGATGCCTACGAATGTCTTGAGCGACAGGACGAGCATCAACTTCATGGGGGTCGGCGACCAGATTCTCATGCATTCCTAAATCTCTACTAAAGGATTCCGTTGTTTATAGTGTGCTGCTACTACTTTAAAGGAGCCATGATGACAAAACAGAAGTTTGTGTTATTCGAAAGATTTCCTGAATTATAGTGCCCGCAACGCTTGTCCAAATGAAAACGATGCTTTATTCATTAGGAAATTCACTAATTTAAGTTAAAATTTTGATTTTCCCGCTAAATCGGGCGTTTTCGCCGTCTGAAATGACATCACAGGGCCTTGTTTACCGTTAGTGAAACTTGCGCCACCACACCACGGCAAGCCGTTTTCTGCTTTTGGTTTGTTTGTGAACGTATTTGTACCTGGCTTGTTTTGTTAATGGGGACAGTCGTTTCGTGAAACATAGTGCTCGCCCGACAAATAGGTCACGTAAGACATCGTCGCTTGCGTCAGTCGGCCAGTGTCGTCTGAAACAACCCCAAAGCCGCGCAGTCCTGTGCAGCTAAACCAAGCATAGTGCGCACAGTACCAACAGCAGCATACGCATAGGTACTTCTATGTTTACGTGTGCTTTCGTAACTTCCACTGTTCGTCCCACCATTCTTAGGGCTTGTAAAAGAATGTACGTGCCCTACATTTAAGCGCAAATAACTCGTTCGGCAAGCCTATAAGATCTGCCTAATTTGCGTTTGCTTTTGCCGCCCTCCGCCAATCGCAGAGCTGTCTGGTATGACATCATAGGCTCTGTTGCGGGAAATGAGCTAGTGGGTCGCATGGCCAATCCTTTTTTTTTCCTAATTCTGTACTTACTTCAGCGAAGTTTACCTTAAATACATGTGGTGTCAGTATGATTCTAAGGAGGCAATCTTTTGAATGAACCAAACTAGTGTTTTCTCTATATGGCTCCTTTAAAACACTCGCACCAATGCCGGAGCTTAAAACATAAAAAAAGATAATTTTAAAATTCCAAACTATGTTCATGAATAACTTCTGGGTGGACTTTCATGGGTCGCTTGAAACCGACTTCCCCTTCACAATGACCAACTAAGCGTTTCCCAAGACCAATGTGCTTTCCCACAATCGCTCATATATAACAGTATCATGAAGCGCGCCGTATAAAAAATAACGCCTGACTGGGTATACCGTGTTGTACTACGTGAAACGAAGCAAGTGAATGATTGATCATGGCGAGTACACCTGCGGGCGATTGCGCCAGTATACGCGGCGCTCTCCTTAACCAATCAATCTTGGCAAGTATGTTCTGACCCACGCTGAATAACTCTTTTTTGCAGCGGAGCCAGAACAAAGTACGTTATACCGCGGCTTCTTGCGAGGCATGGACGGAGAAGACTGTTACCGGAGATTTAAGGCCTATGGATACGACGACCTCATCATGTTCTGCGCCGAAAGGGACCGGTCAGCACTGTGCGAGGTAAGACACTGAAACGAATAAGAGAAAAATGGTTTGCACGTGTAACCTCATAGGAGAAGTACACGAAACTAGGATATCTTAATATGGCTAGCCGAAGTAAAACTCCCTGCTAGGAGATTTTACGGTGAATAGACCGTTTTTTCCAGCCTTCACACAAGACATAAAAAAACTCGTTATTACGTAGTCTATTCTCAATGATTTATTCTCAAGGCACAACGCAGAACCTCGGGCACAACCAGCGGTATGAGGAGCTAGTCACTCTTCAGTGCTCTTTCTGAAACAGTGGCGCAAACCACTTTCAAGAGGGTGGCGCATTGAGTACGTGTATAAGCAGCATAAGGCCTTCGCGTTACTTGAGTCCGGCAGCGCCATCGGTTCGCCGCCGCCATTTTGGCGCACGCCTACACGCGAGCGGTGCACTGATAACCAATTTTTGCAATTACGGCCCCGCTTAGGTGGTTCAAGAGCGCATGAACCACCTCATCGGGGTGGGCGGTGAAGCAGAAGTTGGGATTTTGTACTCTACATGGCCTCCACTAACTCGCTAACTTGGAACTTGCTGTTAAAAACTGCGACAGACAACTATTCGAAGCGGTTTTTTTTCTGAATTGGTGTACACAGAACAAACAGCGAATCTTGAGCTGTCTGCAAAAAAACTGCGGTTCATATGAGGCATCGTCTTGCAGCACCTTTTCGTCATCGGCCCACAACCAAGCAGCACTGAACAGTCCTTGTTGTAGTGCCGTATATTATGTATGTAGTAGTACCCCCATATTATTTAGTACCCACATATTTTGTAGTATCCGTATTATGTAGTATCATATTATGTAGTAGTATGTAGTATTATATAGTATATGATATTGTGTAGTACCGTATTATGTAGTACCCGCATGTTATGCCACTTTCCATGGACGTGCAGTGTATGTTTCGTAAGCAACCAGGAGCTGTGAGGCACGTTATACGGGAGTGCGACAACAATGCAGGCGTGCCACCCCTATACCCTACCCATATGCAGTGGGAGATACTGCTATCCAGCTCCCACGTCAAGATAAACTTCTGCTGTTCGAAAGGGCCAGTCGGGCTATGAAGGCACACGGTTACCTTAAAGGAGGATCCACCTACCATCTCCAATCTGAAAATATAATTAAACTATAAGTACTTTTGCGGAAATTAACAAAAGTGATAGGTAGATCGATACAAGGGAATAAATGCGTGACCGTTTGTGTGCGTGCCTATGCGAGGTTGCGCGTCGATAATCACAAAAGCACCGGCAGCAGACAGTTTTGTCTGAGACAACTACATAAACAACAGCGACAGGTAAACAACAAAAGCAAAGCCCCTTTCTTAAAAGAAACATTGTTAAGACATGAAGCTTCCTCCCTGCAACCTGAGTCAAAGTCACTGTCCAAAATCCAAATTGCTTCGGCCATGTCGAAATGCGGCAATCGGATGGACGTCGGCTGCATAACGCGAGGGACATAAGTTGATGGATGATTCATTGTAGGGTTTAACGCACCGACGCAACGCAGGCGATGAGGGGCGCCGTAGTGGAGGGCTCCGGATTAACTTTGACCACCTGGGGATAAGTTAACGTGCGGCGAAATCTCGAACACATGGGCGTTTTTGCTTTTCGCCTCCATCAGAAAAGCGGCCACCGCGGCCGGATGTGAAGTGAAGAGCCATTTAAGTGAAGAGCCATTTGAGTGTTCCCCTTGTCGTCGTAGCTCGTTCGCAGGATTCAAGCTTAGCCACAGGGCTTTCCGTCGTACTCGTAGCCGCTGTCGTCGCGGCGTGACCCAAAGGCTTCGAAAGCCAAGCGATATATACAGTCATACGCGTTCGAAACTGGTGAACCGCTGGCGCTTGTCATAAATCTCTCGGTTGTTTAGCGCAAAGAAAACTGTACGTACATTTCAGGCAAAATATACGTAATTAACCGGCAGCGCCCGCATTTATTCAGTTAGGAGTGCTCGTTGGGTTGGTTTTTATGATAGTAAGCGAAAAAAAGGGGCAGTGCAACGCCTGCACGTGCGGTAGGAAAAGCAAGCACAAAAAGAACACAACTCCCGCTGGCGCAGTTTTAGGCATGGGGCGTGCGAGCACTGCGTAGGCGGGCAATTTGAGATGCGTTCGGTGGTAGCAGTGATCGGATAACGGCGCTACAGCGCATTATGGCGAATCGCCGCTCTGCACTTCCGACAGCTTTCACATTGAGTGGAACGGCTTTCATTTTTTCTTGGGGCAATTGATGTGCCTTTGTGGAAACTCATTGTGTAAAATGGTTTTCCTGCAGTGCGATTTGGAAGTAGCGGTTTGAATTTTGGACTTTGACTTATGCTAAAAGTGTTGGCTTTCGATCAGAAAAAGCTTCGCATCTCAATCATCTTTCATTTCACCCACGATCATCGCCATCGTCACAAAATTTGGCTTTTAGCATCGCATTTAGGCGCAACGTCGCCATCAGTGACGCATAGAAAGCTTCGTTTTAAAAATATAAATCCTACAGCAAACGCAATCCTATGCCTTAGGATGAGCTTGCTTAGATGACTAACCCTTCTGTCCTATCTATTTCCAGGGAGATACAGCGGCTCCAGCTTTGGTCAATGGCAAAGACGGACTGACGTACTTGCTGGGCTTGGCACTGTACGGATATAACTGCGGAAGCGGCGATGCGCCCAGCGTTTTCTTGCGGGTTGATGCGTACGCGCCTTGGATCCACCACAAGCTGAACCGGCTTTCTGAATACCATTCCATACCTGTGCCGTGAAGGAGAATAAGAGAATTGCTGAAACACGCAATAGAATGGTTCATAAAAGAGGTTCAAGAACAAAGAATATCGAGTGTACCTAATGACATCTGACGTTCAAAACAGCTTCGGGCAGCGAAAGATCTCTGCCTTTAAAATTTTCACTTGGCTCTTTACGCGCTCAGGTGCCCAGGTTTTGGATCGGAGTCCGGGACTACGCATGTTCTGTAGCGTGATTTGTCTTCGAGGGTAGCATGGCTTGCGGTGCCACTCACTTTGACAGTTGTGGCTCGTGCCAAAGTGATATTGGGGGACTCTCATGACGGAATGTATTAAAAGAGTAGTGACACGAAACTTTAAAGGAGCCATGAAGAGAAACTACAAGTTCGTTTAATTTGAAAGAACTAGGATTCAGTATCTCACTCAGCTCCATTACAGCCACAAAAGATGTTTTTTAACGAAAAAAAAAGCAAGAAGTATTTAAAAACTTTCAAATTTTGCGCCACAGTGACGTGTTATGAGCAAGAATGACGTCATACGGGCCAACAATAAAACATAATTTTCAGGGCGTTAACTGCACGTGAGCATCCAAGTGATGCGGTCAGACGGAACTAGAGGCCCCCTTACAGACGTCCAGTCATGTGTCGTCGCGACAGGTCAGTTAGGCGGCCGCCAATCGCACAAACAAGGTTCCGTGACGTCATAGAAAAGTTGCGGGAAATTGGCTAGGGGGTCGCGACTGCTTCACACGTTTTCTTTAATATCTCCGTTATTTACTCGAAGATTGCGATGATATTGGTATCATTGTTATTGGGACTAAGCACTCTTTCTAATAAACCCAACTTGTATTTTGTCTTCATGGCTCCTTTAAAGTTGAGAAACCTTTGTAAAATGCCTCCTTTTTATCAGGAGATACCGCCCAGCTAGTTTCAGCAGTAACCGTTTAGTACAACTTTTCTTTTAGTCCATATTAATCTTTGCCCGCAAGAGAAAGCCCAGAGCGGGCCAGCATGACATCTTCTGCTCTTTGCCCCAAAATGCCGATGACGGGGCTCCCGTGACGTTTCCGACGCGCTGGCTGCTGTTGGCGCGTGCTGCTACGCCCTGTGTACACGTAATGGTTTTGGGACTGACGTCATGCTGCCCCGGAACGTGGGGATGTTGAAGACCTTGGCCGGTCTGGGCGGGCGTGCGCGTCCAGATCGGCAACGGTGCGACAAGAATGGTGACGTCACGGGCGCCCTCCTGTCATGGTGGCCGCTCGGCGTTCATTTTGTCGAAACTTACACAAATAAACGACGCCGCAAATGATTGTTCCCGCTACGATCGACCGTCTCATGTGCCATTCTATGATTAGTGGGCTGGTAGGCACGCATAGCAGCTAAAAAAACGTAACACGAAAATATCGTGTTAGTATTCTCTTAACAGAAACACATCTCAAAGCCGATATCACCTTTGAGTTGGGAGAAACACCTGACACACGCACCACATTAGTAGTCGAGAGTTGGACAGACCACCATCTAGTCAGGTAAAGGCATTTGTATAAAAGGCAGGACACGGACCAATGTTGCAACAAAATTGACGTTTCGGGATCCGTACGGATCCCTTGTTCACAGTAAAGTGATTACCAGCAGGCTCCTAAGTAGCGTTGAGCGCATGACGTAATGTTCGGTAGTACACGTTGTTTTGAGCGCCAGATGATCTGTTGATTGTGTTGCTTGTCTGAATTACTAGTGATTCGAGATTGAGCCTCGTTGCGGAATTTTTTTCCGTGGCTATGATGCACGCGCGGTTCCAGTTTACTTTTACTTGTGGTCCATCTTCTCGGCATGCTCTGCAAGTGCATTCGTCACGGTGTGCCCCTTGGCGACATCGTTGTTGTGCTGTTTAAGACGCCTGCAAAAATTTCCTCTTTCACCAATGTATACCGATTCGCAGTCGGCGGAAGGGGGTTTTGTAGACCACACCAGGGAAACGTGGGCGAGGGAGAGGATCGTTCACATTATGCAAGTCACCCCTAAGCTTGTTTGCTAACACATGCGCAATCTGCACATCACGTTTTCTGAAGACACGAGCAAGGGCTTCACTTACACCTCGAATGTACGGATCCGCAGCGCGCTTGCATTTAGGCACTGTGTTATCCACGGCTTGACTGTTTGGCTGCTGGTTATGCATGATGAAATTAGTTGTCTTCCTAATAAAATGTTTGGGGTACCCATTCCTGATGAGGTCGTGTTCAATGGTCTGGAGCTCCTCCGTCAGGCTGCTTGCATCGGAACAGGTGCGAATGGCTCGTTGGACGAAAGACCGAACCACTGAGCGCTTGTGAGCTACGGGACGAGCTGACTCGTAGTGAAGGTATCTACCGGAGTGGGTTGGTTTTCGGTACACACTGAAGGCGAGGCCTGTAGGAGCACCCTTCACAACTGCGTCCAAGAAAGGAAAGCAACCGCCTTTCTCTTCTTCCAAAGTGAACTTGATGGAAGGCTCGACCTCGTTCAGGCAGTCAAGGAAAGGTTGCACGTCTTTCTTCTTGACAACGCAGAAGCAGTAATTGACGTATCTCAGGAGCACCTGGGGTCTCGGCTGAAATAATTCCAATGCCTTGTTTTCAATTACTTTCAATGTAATATTTGCAGTCGTGACTGAAATGTTTGCTCCCATAGCGGTACCGAAAACTTGCTCGTAGTATTCGCCCTTGTACGAGAAGTGTTGGACAGGCAAAACGGTAGCCGGGTGCAAAGCTCAGTGACATCAAACAGGCTGCGATTCACTAATGTCATGTCCTTGTGGAGCAACTGCCTGGAATTTTCTACCGCAAGATCGACGGGAATACTTGTGAAAAGGGAGAATACGTCTTGCTTATGAAGTGATTCGGGTTCTGGAGGTGAGTTTCAGTCTTGCCTGCCAAGGGAGCCAGGATGCCATAAAGTACCTTGAGAGGTTGCATAGAGGTGACCTTGTGAAATATTAGTGGAGGGCGCAACGAGCACCTTGTTAAAAGGGCCATGAAGGCAAAATGCAGATTTGCTTAATTTGAAAAGACTAGGCTTCAGTAGCTCACTAGGTCCATTCTAGCCACGAAGGCGTGTTTTGTCCAAATCAGGCAAAAAAGTAATTCAAAGCTTTCGAATTTCGCAGTCCGCTTACGTTTCAAGGGCAGGAATGACATCATATGGGCCAACACTAAGAACATACTTTTGAGTCTTTTAACCGCACATAAACATTCAAGTTGTGCCATCAAACATAACTTGAAGCCCCATAACATGAGTCCAGTCATGTGTCTTAGCGATAGATTAGTTTGGCGGCCACCAATCCCTCAAACGAGATTCTGTGACGTCATGCAAAGTTGCAGTAAAGTGATTAGAGAGCCTGCATGGCTTCAGATGCTATAGTTAAAATCTCCAATAACTGTTCTAAGTTTTGCGATAATATGGGAGCCATTGTTATCGGTACATGCGCTCTTTCTAGCGGCCCAACTTTTATTTTGTCTTCGTTGTTTTTTTTAAACTATCGCGGCGTATTTTTCTCACTAGGCTTTAGCAGTAGCATCAAAACCTAGGAAATGGGGCTTCGGTATGTCTTGTAATGTTTTCTGTTCACACGAAGATGGATGGATCGAGGAAGCGGTACTGAAAAGGCAAACATGCGTACTGGAGCAGACAGAAACGACATAGGCTCTATTATGGAGCGCTAATAACAGCTGTAGCTGGATATGTCGGCCAAATCAAACCGAGACACTCCACTAAATGCGCTACCACTTTTTTTTTGCACTCCCGCCGTTGATGGGCTTTGGCGTGGTACCACAAAAACCAAACAATACTCACGACGGGATGGAAGAAGAGGCTACAGACACATGCGCAGACTACCAAAAAAAGCGTTTATTTGCCGCACGGCAATATTAAAAGAAAAGGCTGCTCCACGTTGAATGGAAAGCGAAACGCCACACAAATATCGAAACGTATACTCAAAAACGCATTTGCGTCATCGTGACATCCCTTTGATCATTTCGCTAGGCCAAGTTAAATATTTAGACAGCAATAAGCTCTATCTTTTTTGTGCTCACAACATCAGCGCCACTCTGGTGTATCGTGTATGTCCCGCCGCGGTGTCTCAGTGGTTAAAGCGTTGCACTGGTGAGACCAAGCATGCGAATTCGACCTCGACCATGGTGACTGTTTTTCGTGTTGAAAGTAAAAGCAAAAATACCCGTGTGTGGACATTTGGACGCGCGGTAAAGGTTCCCAGGTGGCCAAAATTAATCCAGAGCCCTCAGATGGAGTCAGGGTACAGGTGTAGGTTCGATGTGCGGAGCCCTAATAGGCTGGTTCCAAGGGAGATCGAACGCGCGTGACCACCCAGATTTCTTGTTTGAACAGCGAATCATTTTAAGAAATTGTTATTTTTCGTGTCCACAGTTAAACATACCAAGAAAAGGCCGAGAAAAACCCACTTAAGCAGATCGGCCTAGAACGCGAGCATAGCCACTAAGGGATTTTGGCCAAGACTGGCCAAAACGACCATACCCACTAAAGAGGTTGTCCAAGGTTGGCCAAAAAATAAAAAAATGCCTTTGAAAACACCGTGTAGCAGCTCAAAAGTGGCATTTGAGTCAACTGGCATTACGTCCAAAGCCCTTCCAAACGCTCGCGTAGCCTGGTTATTACACCATCTGCAGTTCACGTAACATCGGCGTAATAATAGCTCGTATTCTTACACAGAGACACCACTACCCTCGATGACCAGATTCTTGACAACTTCAGGTGGTTGTCTCGGCCAGAAGTCGGTATGGCGGAAATATTTTGCTCCGCGTTTGAATCCGCGAGTATGTACCTACATTAAAATACTTTACCTGCAGTGCTTGCTTAGCGGTGGTGTTTCTCAAGCACGCGAATTTGATTCCCGGCCACGGCAGCCCTATGTCGATGGATGGGACATCTAAAAGGCACGTGTACATAGACATAGGTGCAGCAGGTTTTCTGAATTAATCCCTTCCCCGCCAAGGCATTCCTTGTACTCGTGGGGCAAGCTATACCCTAAAAATATAATATCTTGATGCAGTACATGAAACAAAATTCAAATCACAGCATAGTGAGCAGCACACCTAGCAAAACACGTTTTTAAAACAATTCAAACAGCGAGCATGAAGAAGCGCGTGAAAAATTGGCCTTGCATCTGCTCCTTTCGTTCCAAATGTCGACAAAAGACGATAGTCTTTGTACACATTTGCCAAGTAAATGTCTCCCTTCGCTTTCCCGCTCACCTGTCATGTTGTTCCTCTTCCGTCGCGCTCTTCCCAAGGTAAACACGCAAAAGGTTTGCTCAAGTCAACTGAAATTTACCTCGTTCCACTGCTCCAGGCCGGGTGCCTCGATGCCAGCGCTGCCGTAGGGCGGAGACACGAGTGAATCGAGGCGCCCTACTTCAACCTTTATAGAACCGCGTTGCCCTAATCTACGTGCGTTCCAAGCAGAACGTGGAACCTGTCTATGGAACCTTTTGTAACTGTTGCCGCTTGATTTCTCAAAATGCCGCCAGAAGCTATAGTGGCGCGGGCGACAGCAGGCGACAGTGTGAATTTTTTTTCTGCTTTGGATGTGGTGTTTCATTTCGCAAAAAACAAGCATCTATTAATTGATTTAAGAAAGAGCCCTGTAAATATCCCTTGTGTATTAGTTTTCTGTCTTATATTTGCGTAATGTCTTGTTGTTGTTCAACAATGTTGACAAGTTTGAACATATAAACACGACTTAGACGTTTAAATTTGGCTGTGAGTATATAAGACTGTTGCGCAGACTTCGTTTCACTTCGGCCGGGTGGCTGAATCTAGTCACAGACAGACAGACAGACAGACAGACAGACAGACAGACAGACAGACAGACAGACAGACAGACAGACAGACAGACGTACAGACAGACAGACAGACAGACGTACAGACAGACCAAAATTTCTGGGTTTAAGTAACCCAAGGAAGACTGTCGTTTTTAATAAACTCAGAACATTATTGAAAAAAATAAAACGGGCGCTAAGCAGACGAAGACGAATTAGAAAAACGCACCACATACAGGCGCCAACTTCCAAACGCAGGCTTGCCTCAAGGATCCGTTCTGTCTCCTGTTTTTTTTAACGTGTTACTCAGCGAGGTTCCCGTCATTGCGGGCGTACAGTCGTACATGCATGCTGACGATCTGGCATTTTTAGCTCTTCAAGCAATATACATGTCTTGTTTCAGTTACTGCAGCTTCAGTCACAGAAGCCATCGCACAAATCATCCTTCAGTGACTTGTTTACCCCCTCATGTAACGCCCTTAACGAGGCCTTTGAGGTATAATAAATAAATAAATAAATATGTGTGCCTAAGAATCATCGCTGGATGGCCTCTGCCTATCCTTAAATGTCGACAATGCCTCTTGGCATTCCCAGTGAAAGACCAAGTTTCGATTGATCTGACATACAGACAGAAAAGAATTCCGCAGATTATCTCTCTGAAATATCTAGGAGTGTTGTATGGCAGCACTTTGAATTGGCGTCCTCATACTGACTTCATTGCGGTGAAAGGGGGGAGAGCGGTTTCCCTGTTTCCAGATTCACTTTAGTCGCTATCCCGGTGGCCTCACAATCAAATGCGTCAAACATTTCTCATTCTAGCTTCTCAATGTCGACGGTATTTTCTACTTCTCGGTTAATCTCCGTCAAGCATTCGTTTTGTTCAGTCAGAGTTTTTAGTATATCAATCAACTCACCAATAGGTGGTTGCTCCAGGCGAAGAAAGTCTTCAGCCTGTCATCACACCTGTCATCACACCTGTCAGTTGCTTCCGGACCATCCGCCTCCTTTCGTATAGAGCCTCCATGGTCCAGTCCAGAGTTAAAGACGTCGATAGGGATGGGGATCGGACTCACGAGGCAACGGTCGACGCGATCATTCCGGCAGGTACAGAGCCGCTAAGGCGCATCTTATGTGTGTCGGCAAAGGCGCAGCAGTATGGAGTCTGGCTAATTTCGTCTTCTTCTTGAGATGTCCCCAAGCTTTCTCAACGGATTCGCTGAAACGGCGGCTTCTTTCGTGTTCCCCAGAGGAGAGAAGGCGGTCGAAGATGAGGCAAATTCGCTCGGAGTGGCTCACCTTTGGATTTTGTAATAATAAATCGGGTATGCGCAGAGACGTCCTCCTAACGCTCTATCGCCTGTACGTGCGCCATATTATGAAATTCGGCTGTATCCTTTTTTCTAGTCATCCGTTCTACAAGCTCCAACCATTGATTACTTTAGAAAGGCAAGCTTTGAGATTGCGTTTCGGATTGCCAAGGTATGTCCCCATTCGGGTATTGTGGTGGGAGGCTTGAATCCTTCCTCTGATATCTCGTTTCAAGGTGTTGACAGTAAAAGCATACCTTCGTGCAATGGAATTGCCTGTCTCATGCTCACAAAATAGCATCCTTTTTTGCCCAGCCATGGCCCACGTACAAGCGTCCACAGTTGGTGTTCGTCCAGCCCTTGCTCGCCCCTTTAAATATCAACATATTATCTCTACCTACGTTTCACTATCGCACTGCGATGGTGGACATTGATTTCGACAACATTTTTTCCCTCCGATGCCAAATGCTTACCGTGAAGAACGATATGTGGCCTTTTAGCAAACTACCTAGAAGAGTTCCCTACGCATGTGGTTATAGCCACTGATGGTTCTGTTCGAGACGAAAAACTGGTGTAGGTATCTTTTCACCTGCGCTTTACTGGTCATTTCCTCTTCGTCTTCCAAATTTCACGTCACTATATTTGGCAGAATATTTGGGAATCGCGCTCGCTCTTCGAAAGCTCAGCGCATTCCCGGATGATCATTGTGACGGATTCTTTTTAGGTCTGCTTGGCTTTATCTTCGCCAACCGTTACTCCACTTCTCCGATCGCTATCGATGCTTATACCGGCACATGTCAGGGAAATCCGTCTGGTCTGGGTGCCAGGGCAGAGAGTTGTTGAACTTAACGAAACCGCTGATAAGCTGGCAGAAGTAGCACTGAATGGTCCTCTGGTTGATACTGTACCCCCGATAGCCTACGTTGTTGCAACTAGATTTCGAAAGTACAGTTCGCTGGACAGCTTCCCACCAGACCGTATCGCTGGCTGCCCTGACATTGAGCATCTCCTGTACTCTTGGAAGTGTGACTTTGCGCAGTATCGACTGCGCGAGGTCACGCTGACTTGCTTTCGCTGTCGAACAACTAATTTAAATTTTTATCTACACCGCGCACGCATAGCGCCATCGGCCATGTGCGGCTTCTGTCAAGAGAAGGAAACAATTGACCACTTCCTGTTGTCTTGCCGGCGGTTCTCCGCCCTCCGAAATCGTTACCTGGAGGTTCCCCTCCGGCGCCTGGGTCTCGCCTTGTCGGTGCCTGATTTATTGTCATTTGGGGCAGTCGGGCTTGGTTGTTGCCACGGACATGTTTGTCGTGCTTATGTTTGTCGTGTTTATTGCCGAATCAGGTCGCTTGCTTCGTTAATGAATCGCATCAACCAGTTTTTAATCGTTTATTGAAAAACCTGTTGGTACAGCAGTATTGAATTTTTTTTTCCAAAATTGTTAGCATCACTGTACCCTATTTTCCCTTAGCTTGAAACTAATTCATAAGCTTCTTCAGCAGTGAAAGCACAATCAGACTTGGCCAACCCTCCAGAGTGGGTACGCGCCATTCTTGTTCTGGCTCCAACCAACCAGCCAACTGTTTATTCATGAAAACCACGCCTACTTATACACGGGCCAATATTTGCTTGGCTTCGTCTGCTTAGCGCCCCTTTTATTCTTTCCAATAAGCATGTACAAACTAGATCAACAAGTTTCGTTAAGTCAGAACAACACTTTTAATGCTCCATTCTACACTTCACGTTGGAACTATTGACGGCCATGGCAATGAATTCAAGCCGAAGCCGGGACGGGGCCGACGGCGTCCAGCCCGATCCCGGCCCTGGCTCGCGGCATTGAGCCCGGGCCTGGCCCGGGATAAATTGGCTTTGGCCGGGCACAAGTTATCGGGCCAGCCCGGGCCCGTGCACGGCTATAGTCGGAATTTAGGCAAATACTATTCTGTTCTTTGCGCTCCTATCGCCCAATTTTGATAAAATGAGAACGGATTTGAGGTGAAGAAGGGCTTTCATGGTGTTTTTATAATGCCTATAAATTCCTATTTTGGCGTTTGTGCCCAAACACCTATAAACATCTATAAAGGCTTATTTTCAAAATCGGCGCCTATATGGACACAATTTAGCTTCAAGTTTCGGTTTCGAGTCCCTCTGGAGGTCGTGATACATGTTATAGGGCAACCTTGACTTTGCGGAACTACCGTCAAGTTCCGGAAAAACGCCCACCCAAATTTCATACATATCACGGGAACAATACGGGATGGGCGATCTTTGTGGTCAGGGGCGAAAAACTACAAAAAATGGCCGCACCGCCAACCAAAACTGTGGAGATATAAAAAAAAATACCAGATGGGCTCGCTTTCCGCTCAAGTGCGGAAAGGACTATTAAATGACTGCATCAACACATGAATAGGTGATGCGCGTTTCTTTTGGTCACTCATCGGCGCTGAAGCCATAGATTTTAGGGGGTGGGCGATCTCTGAGGACTTTTAGTAAATGGAATATTTCACCCTTAAGGGGAGATAGGGTGGGGGGCGATGTTTCGGGGGTGGATGGTAGCTCGGATCTTTACGGTATATGGGGTATGGCGTTCAACCTAGTCCTCCAGTTCAACCAACTCCCTGAAAAGAACAACTCGCACCAGCGACAAGAAACGCTCATTCTTAGTGACAAGAGAAACAATTTTGAATCCTAAATTCTGGAGACAGCGGTACTTATCCATCGTTTCCACAATTTTCACGGTGATTCTTAGACAAGGTTCGGCGTACTGTCCAACGATATTTCCTCAAGTATTTGCCCTCGCATCCTCTTTTCTAGAAGCATACTTAAATGCGACTCTATATTCAACACCGCCTCTGAGCATCGAACCCCTTTTTGTTTGCAGGTCACGCTTAGATTGAAAAGCCAAAAGCGAAGCAGCGCTGCGCAGCTGCAATTCCTTACGCCTTAAAACTCAGAGGGCCGGTGGACTCTAAAGCACGCTTTTCCATCAACAATATGTTGGGCTGGTAAAGACATTTCGCACAAGGCTGTTTCAATCGATGGGAGCGTATTTTGCAGTGTTGAGAGGCTTTGACCGTGCGTTTCGGATATCATTGCATATAAAAAAATTGCCAGAAAACCTTAGCTTTTTGATAAATCGTTGTCGCTCTTGAGTTTGTTATTTGGTCTGGTTTTGTGGTATCGTAAATTAATTGCGGCAGGCAGACATGCAGCAGCGCTTTTATTCATCAGTACTCCGAATTCTCATGTACCCGTTTTCAGGCGTGTTTCACTCTGTTCGACGCTCTATCAAGCGACAAGGGCAAATGACCAGGAATGTGAGCAGTTCCGCCTTCAAATAAGCCAATGGCGCGTTAACGAAGAGGGGAACAGCGGGAAAACGGACGAAACGCGCGATAACGAAAACATGAAAACGGTTTTGCGCTGTTCCCCTGTTTGTTAATTATGCACCAATGCGCCCAAGCGTCAACAATACCAATGGATCGCCATTAGTTTACAGTTTTATGGGACAACTGCATGGCTATGCTCAGCTGTTAGCGCCTCTGCGCCATCGTTTACGATCATATATTTTGTTTTTCTGCCGCCGATACAGGTCGTACAAGGCTTCGTTTGAAATTGTTTGCATTTATACATATATCTTTATGTTTCTGTATGTACGACTTTGGACGCCTAATAAATTGCTTTGCCTGCCTATTTCTGGCCCCTAAAACACGCTTTTTTATTGCTAAAAATGCGGCCTCTAATGGTCACGCATTAAAATCTGACTGTTCGCTGAGAAGGGCCGCCGGTGGTTCTCACACGTGATTTATGCAGCAGATGCAGCTCTGCACGTTCAGCTGCTCCTGTTCACTGTTACTACCATCGGAATGGCGAGATCATTTCACAGTGGTGGATGTATTTCCGGTGAAGACGAAAACTACAGGCATCATGTCAGGTATGAACCTGGGCAGCCGTATCCAGTTAATCGGGTAACGATATACCGCACTAAAGCTATTCGAAGGGTACCGATAGCGACACCATCTGCAGGAGTGCCCCGGAAGGGTGCACTACTAAACGCTATAAAAAGAAAATTGTTTCAAACACCATTTACGCATTAGTTGGCTTAGTTTTCCGGGAAATAGGTTTACTTAAATCACCTTGGCCAGAATCAGTGTACAAAATTCCCATTCTCTGCGTGTAGCTGGCACCTCCGAATAAAAACAGATCCCGAAGGACCTTCACTAACGTGAAACCTGGGGAGGGGCGAAACATGCAGTGTATAAGTGTACCCTCGGCGCCTTTGCGTTTTGTTCCACGGAGATGAAACCATTGGTGGGTAGAAGTATACATCTTGGCTGTTAGTCTCGTGTCTGGAGCACGAGGCGTTTTAGCGCAAGGCGTTCCAAAACAAGTGTCCCGGTGTGTTATTTTAGATAACATACGTTCTAGCGTGAGGCATTGGAAAGCGAGTGTCCCGGTGTTTTAGTACAATGCCTACATGATACTACGACTACATGAGAGGACTAAAACATGAGACGCCGACTGCCCGAGCCACCAAGGGACTGCGCCCCTAAAATTTCCAACGCAGCCAAACCGGGTATGTGCCAGCCTCACCTTGCGAGGGGCTGAGTAAGGCGGTGTACACAGGTCTGTGATTCCTTTTGGGTTAGTGACAACTCAACGTTAGTCTCATTTCAGGTCTGGCGTTGCCCAATGGTACCCGCATGTTCACGTAAATTCAATTTGACGTTGTTTGGTACGTCATAGGGCTCACACTTGATGTTACCTGGGGTAGACACCATTACAGGCTTAACAACATACCCACATGTATCGATCGACCTGTGACAATTGTAGCAGCCATGAAGCAAATGCGGACTCGGTGAATTGTTTTTTCATGTGTGTATATATGTTTTTCCTGTAGATTAACATTTGAGTATCTAGACAGCGCGTGTCCTGTCTCCTACCTTTTCGTAGCCTGTTGTCTTTGCGTTGTTTCCATTTCCAGTCACCAAAAGCTCACGGGCGACTTGTCAATTCTTATTAGGCTGTGCCGATCGACCATTCTTTTGTAACGAGAAAACGAAGATGTTCGTGTAGCCGGCAATTTCCACACGACGTTCATACTTACTAAGATGAATTTCTGCAGCACTTGTCCAGAAACTGCGTTAGAAATGCACCAAAGTGGAAACCTTCTTTCTAACCTTTTTTTATTTTGTCTAAAATTAGTTATCTACTGGGGAATTTAAATTTTGAAGAACACCTATTTTAATCTGTTTCGCTGATTCACATAATCAGCGCAGGCGAACGCAGGGTGTGCGGTCGAGTTTATAACAGCTCAAGCGCAGAACCTGAATAGTTCCCTCCAACGATGGGCCATACTTTTAAAGCCCCTGCCGTACACTGAAGGCAGCGGCGGGTACATAACATCGAGTGCGCCTAAACCTTCAACGGGCAATTTCGTGCGCTGCTAAGAAAATAGGAAAAAAATTCTGGGTTGAAGCTCGGACACCCAAACCCCAAAGAGAGCCTGATAAAAGAGGGGGCCGGTGGGTGGGATTAACTAGAAGGAGCGCGTGAACAGCTAGCTGCGGTCCTTGGCGGGCGAGCAGAGCTCGCGCATAGGTAGGTGCTTCTGCAGCGGGTCTCTGAGGCGGCGCAAGTCTTCTTCGATCTCAGCGAGCTCATTGCACAGGTCGTTGTACAGCGACACATCCATGCCCCGACGCCGAGCGAATTTGTAGAAGGCAATCAGAAATAGGCGGTTGCGCACGTCAGGAAGCACATAGTCCTGTCGAGTGACCACGAAGTACGCGTACATGGCCATGGTAGTGGCGTAGCCCACAAAGTAGCTGACGGGCTCCATGATGTCCCACGAGTACTCCCACCAGGTGAGCCGAGCCAAGACGCCGAACTGGACGCTCATGAGGCCCAGGCCCAGCCATGACAGGAACGTCGTGCGGCGCCGGGACAGCGTCATCAGCTCCTGCTTCTTCTGCTCCAGCGGTACGAGCTGCTCCTTGACGGCGTACAGGCGGTCCAGGAGCTTGCGCTCCTGCTCTAGCTGGTGTTCGCTCACAGTCAGGCTCTCGTACAATCGGGCCACCATCATCTTTAGGTCTGTGAGCGTCTGCGTCTCTTCGCTAGCCAGAGGCTCTACCGGTGGGGGTTGAACGAGGTAGACCTGGTTGTTTATGGTGAGGACGAAGTTTTCTCGCAGGAGAGACACAATTGGCGATATCGACGCAATGCGAACGCCGTCGGCGGAGGTGGCGTGGACTTCATCCACGGCCTGGTCTTCGGCGCAGATGCTCCGGACAAGGTCGCCCACCGTGCTGCCCAGGGGCTGAAGAGTGAAGCGACAGCGGTCGTGGCGCGATGGCAGCGGCACCATGATCTCCAGGAGGCCGTCCCTGTACGCCATCGTTACTTCTCCGCTGATGGGCATGTCGCTCGAAGTGTGGACGCCGCGCGTCGGTAGGCAGCGCAAGGACTGTAAGCTCCATTCCGTATTGAGGGCCTTGTGGTTCGAAGACGCATTCGAAAATTTGCCCATGCAGAACTTGGAAGACTTACTAGATTTGACCTCATTACGGCAATGCAAATGCGAAAGCAACAGTCCACAGTTCTGCACCTTCACCTTCCGAAACGCCATCCTTCTTCGTTCTCTCCGCACCAGCCCATCCACTCTGCCATCGGCTGGGAGGATAGCCTTCGACGGGGACATGGCCATATCAAAAAGAGAAGACAAAAACGAAGCTGTTTGCGAATGGGGGGATCGGTTGGACGCTGTGATTTTCGATACCATCTAAATATAGCACGTAGTGCATTCACTCGTGAATTTTGTCACTTGTACTCCCGCCACCTGGCACTCATCCACTCAGAGACATTAGCCCATGACGATGATGGTTGCCTTGTGCATGTTTGAGACACGTTGGACACTTCCCGTGTGACTTTGCGGACAACAGACCAATCCAAATTTCGCCCATGCCCACTGAGGGGATTGTTTATTAAATATATCACCAGGCATCTCGGTTCGATGTCCAATACATTAACTCCTTTCACCATTGAAGTCAGCATAGCCTTTCACCATTCAACATAGCCTTTCACGTCAACATAGCCTTTCACGTCAACATAGCCTTTCGTCAACATAGCCTTTCACCAATTCCTTTCCCCATTGACGTCAATTCAAGCAGCCCCATGCGCTTAATCAGCTCCTCCTGTCTCGTTTCTCCAGTACAGTCCTTCACACCCCGTTATGTGTCGTCCTGCCTAGCTTCTGAGAAGCCGCGGAGAAGAAAACTGTTCGACTAATTCCGGAACCTGGCACCGTATACATGGGTCAGTAGCAGAAAGCCCTGAAATAAAACAACTCAAAGCAGTGTCACTCAACTTCAAATTTGTCGAAGTGCGGAGAAATGATTCACAAGAGGGGCTGCGGCGCCCTCTCTTGAGAAGTTTCAGTATTAGCTCGGCGTGATAGCGAGAGTAGACAGGAGAGGGCGCTGCAGCCCCTGTAAGCGCCTATAAAGAAACACAAGATTGTGGTAAATAATAATTTGTGGTAAATAAAGCATTACCTTCTTACATTTCCTTATTTTGTATTATTGTATCGTTATTTGCGGTTCAACAATAGCAGCCTCTGTGGCAACGGCGCAGCGCAAAGCTAACCCCCAAAACTTTGCATACGAGGAACATGTGCCTCTCTCAATGTTTCTGACATTTGCTTCGTAACGCGGAACCCAGGTTCGATCCAGACCAGGGGAAGCGGTGATCTTTTCGAAGCTTCTGTTTGGGCGCGTAAAGCAACGTGACTGCGATTGCTAGATTTCATGACCCCGGACAAGCTACGACGACAAGCCGGACACCTAAAGTCCTCTGCAGCTAAAGGTATAACACGTAAATGTATTTAAAGGTACTTTACTTTTACCTAGAAGTAAAGATATAACAGAAATTATTTACACCTAAAGGTATAAATTCAGCCTCGTAATCCGGCAGCGCAGCTGAGTGAAGGGTTACATCGTATTGCCGTGATGCACAAATGAGAACATTCTACCCGCAGTTTACAAGCGTGCGCTATTCGTTAAAGAAGAGAGCGTCTGTGCGAGTAGAGTCTAGATACCCAAATCTTTTTAATCTGGTCGTTCCCAACAGAAACACGTTGGGGATGCCGAATTGAACGGGAGCTCTGGTAGCCAGGTTACAGACTGTCCACTTGACTATGAATTGGAAACCAAAAGTTGTGGAAGAGGGCGTGCCGCGTGACATTTGTGCGTGCTGGGACGTGGCTCGAACTCGTGCACACCACCCGCGAAGAACCCTGGCTCTAGGGAAGCTCTTGCGGGTGCGAGTATGCTTGCTCAAGAAACTCCCACCATAGAAAGAAGACACCAAAGCTCCGAAAGGAACGCAAACACAAAACATGGTGTAGCAGTAAAAAAAAACCCATCCAAGTAATCCAAGACGAAACACCATCGCCTTTCGTCGACATTTGCAACAACAAGAGCAGATACGGGGGCAATTTTTTTGTGCAGTGAATTTATTTCATTTTCTGTCGCAAAAATCAAGCATACATGAATTTTTTCATACAGGAACACTGGTAATATTATTTATGCATTGATTTTCTGCCTGATATTTGGTTAATGTTTTGTTCTTGTTCAACAGTGTTGACAAGAATGAACATTTTCATCGGACTTAGACGTTTAGATTTGGCTGGGGGTATATGAACCTATTGTGCAGCTTCTGTTTCACTTTGGCAGGCTGGCTGAATCGAGTCACAGACAGACAGACAGACAGACAGACAGACAGACAGACAGACAGACAGACAGACAGACAGACAGACAGACAGACAGACAGACAGACAGACAGACAGACAGACAGACAGACCAAAATTTTCCCGTTCAAGTAGCCCAAGAAAGATTGTCGTCTATAAAATTGTTGATAAGTATCATCAGGCTTTCTACTTCAAATCACGTAAGCAGAGTTAAGTGCGTCGATATTTTTTTCTTCATGAATGGCTGGTGCTTAATGACAATAGAAAAATTGCACTGGGTAATCCCACAGCCTCTGAGCTGTTCTTCCCCACAAATTTTTATAAATGAATTGACCGTTTTTTTCCTCGGCTGCATTACGGTAGAGAGAAGGACGAGGGGACTTTTTTGCAGTTGCTAATACCCTCCTACGTTACACTCGTCTGCAGCTTCCATGTATGTTTCGGAAGGCCACATTCACTATCTTCGTGCAAAACGGCAAACAAAACCAATGGTGTATAGAGTTTTGAGCCAGCGGTAACTGATTCCACTTAATCCAGACAGCGAGGCACTATACGCTGCATTATTAAATCCGTAGGCCCCTCGATGTTAAATGCAGATGGCCACCTGGGATTCCTAGAATGTACAAATGCGAGGTTGAAAAACGGTTTCCTGAAAAACGTGTAAGGCCAGAGGCTCTCGCAAAACGAATGGGTTCACGTTTGTTCAGAGCGTTTTCTATGTTACTCTGCATGCTCGCTTGGGCTGTGCATGTTTTATCAAATGAGGAGGTAAGTGACCAATTATTATTTAATTGGCATACTCTGTATCGGCTTTAAAGTAATACATATATTTGAAGGCTATTTACATGTATAGAAGGAACGCTTAGTATCCATATGACAGGTCGGTTTTCTGGCATGCTCGAAAAGGTTTCAGCTTGACATGCTCCACAAAAACCGATAAAAAACAACGCTGACATTCCTATACGCAAGTGAGGGGAAATCCTAAAATTGTGTTGTAAGAGATTAACTTGTCTGTTGGTGCGCCGCTTCTATCATATTTCCTTTTTTAAAATAAGGCTTCTTAGACAACTGCCCCCGCTGTATGCCGACGGAGCTTGATGAACATCAAGAAAGGTAAACTGACAAGACAATTAGCCAAATTAACTAAAAGAAGATTAACTAAAAGAACTAAAGGAGTACGTTTTGTACGGAAACACGGAAACTAAAGCGACAAGCGTCTCTTCCATTTAACACCTCCAACACTTCTTCTTAACTTCTGAACATTTCGTACACCAGGTCATACTTTGGCTCGTACCCGCTTTTCGCATTCAACCAATGCAAACTGTCATCGTATAAGAATTATAATTAATGTAATTTTCTTTTCTCTAATACGGCTGACTTTCTTTGTAACGGTGTTCAGAAAACCAGAAAGAAACAATAATTGATTCACAGCATGCTGCATTTTTCTAATGCGAATGGCGCAGGAATGTCTTTAGTGGAAAGTTCCCAATTTGTGTATTATGAATCTGTCCTTTTAGAGCAAACTTGGACTTATTCCAGGAACGTGGCATATTTCTGCTTTCAATACTAAAACTAGATACGTGTGCCTATGTATACACGTTCTTCACCAAAAAAAAAACAAGCAATGTAACACTGAAGCCGTTCAGTAGGTTGTAAAATAACAATTCATTTTTTTTAATTCAAAGCACTCTGCCATGTTTAGATCACTTGGCAGTACTAAATCATGAACTTTCAATGCACAAGAACATATAAAAACTCATGCGTTAAATGTGTAAGTGTTGTCAGTAGCGGACACTCGCTAAATCAGTGGTATCCTTTTTTATATATATAATGCTCTCACGCATAAAAATAATTGACATGGACTTTGTTTTGCTCCATGTAACCGATGAGGTTGCGATTATGTCGTTGCTGTTATTTTGTTGACTTTGTGTTTGAAAGGGGACTCATTTATCTCTGACGCAGTATTATGAAAAGCTTCCCGTGGTCCTCAATGAGCAAGGTAAGTTTGAAGAGAATTTGGCGCTCAGCAATGCATCCGCCCTCTCACTGCTGCCAGTTTCTAAACAAGTCGCAGCTTCTAAACAGCTGAATGGTGGTCGCGGAGAGCGCTTTTTCTGTTTTTTCACGCCGCTTTTTTTTTGCTATCGCCAATAGCAAGAAGCCAAATATTCTGAACTCTCAGAGCAATGCGAATATCACTTATGTATTCATGTCTCGCCTCAAATAGTATGCTTAATGCCTCCTATTTATTCAACAACGTTGGCAAGTAGAAACATTGCCACCAGATTTGGTAGATTAGAAAAACTGCAATATTCCGGTTCACGCGTTCCTTCAACTTGCTGCGTGTGTGATTGTCGTTTTCTCTCGCCCTCTCTTGGCCACTCCATCTACACATCGCTGGGATAGGGTTACCACGCCTCGTCCCGTAAAAGCCATCACTCCTTTATTGATTCCGTGTTCTCCCTAAGAAAAACAACAAGAAAGGTGGGGAAAAAAACCTGCTCCAGCCAAGCTATGGCAGGTTAACAGCCAATAAAAAATAAATAAAAATGGGCGAATGCCCAAAAGTGCTTTTCCATAAAAACCAATTTGTAGATGAGAAAAAAACGTGCCTATTTAAGTGCACTTCCACAGAGTGCACTCGGGGAAAATGTTATTCAGGCGCAGCTAAACGGCAAACCCGAATGACACTTACCACCTAACGCACTTCAAGCTCAGCAAAGCATTTGATCACTCAGCACTTCAAGCTGAGTGTGTTTCCGAAACACAATTTACCTGGGCCGGATCGCCGAGTGAGTTGTCTCAGCCGCAGGGGTCCAAGATCAGGAAAAACAATATAAAACAGCGATTGTTGCTCACGTGATAACTAGAGAAAATGTCAAGGCATTTCGCGTAATAGTTACGCCTTCTATCGTTACTGACACCATGACTAAGGGCCCTGTGATTCGTCGTTTAGCAGCGCGCAGCCAAAGTGTCATTCGGAAAGCCCGGATACACTTGGCGTAAGTGCACTTAAATCGGCACTTTTGACAGGGCTATGACTGTGGGCTCTCTTCGTTGCAAATGTCGTCCGAAGCCGACCGTTCTCGGCCGCACCTACCACGCAACGTTCCCTCTACTCCTCGCGCCCTTCAAGAAACACATAAATGTGCAGAGAGGGACGTTGTTTCCGTGCGCGTTTACCCTCTCTGGAAGCCAGTGCGGCAAGTCGCGTACACACATCAACGCCACAGGAGCGGTTCTGGAGAGAAAAAAACAAGGGCATTTGAAAAAGCGTTACTCTCCGCACGTGAGTTTGACAATTCACGCTCTTCTCCCCTCTCTCTCTACCCACTGTTGGTGCATTAGAAGTTAATCCAATTCATATGATGAGATTGCATGCCAAAAATACATCGCGCCTTGTAGCAATACAAATTCAACCTTCTTTATTCCACGCAACTCCCCTCCACTCCCCCCCCCCCCCCCCCAAAGGCCCGGTTTTAAAGCAAATCTTTCTACATCCACCAGCCAACGGTTCTTTCGCGGCGTGCAAGACAACAAACTCTCTATGCGGCGGACGGCGGGAGAGGGGGTTAAGGCGGAGGGTTTCACTCACAGAGCACACTGTAGATGGCGCGGCGAATTTACCCAGCATTCCCCGCGCGGACGTACCTGCTCACCGGCGGCACGGCTTTGTCGTCTGCTTTAGCGGCGGTTGTTCTGGGCTTGTTTTGGCGCAGCTTCGCGTCCATTGTGCGCTTCCTTCGCACGGCTTGATTAACTTGTTCGACAGCCCCTCCTGGGTAACTTGGACCCTACGGAATTAAGTGGTCGTACGGCAAAGATACGTTAAGGATTTGTTTGCAGGGCGGGAAAACAAAATGTAGAGACCACATACAGACATCTGGCTGCTGGAGAAACGCTACTTTTTGCGCACTGGTGGCCACGAACGAGGCTCCGTTTTCTAAACTGATGGATACCGATTCGGTTGTGTTTTAATTGCAACCGGTGGAAGGAGCAACTGGTCCTTATAAATAGGGATTATAAATGTTCCCTCACATTTCTCGCAGTTGTCACACTTACTAAACTAACTACTTTAAATCGGTATAAATGGGAATCACTAAGCTCACATGACGGATTGTTTCGCTGTCTACGCTTGTGTCGCGCAGTGGTGTAGCACCACGCTAGCACATCAGGATGGCTAGATTCCGCTGTCTCACCCTTGGAAAGACGTTCCTACTTCCGAATCACTGCCGGGCTACGGCAGCGGCGTCCACCGCTCTAGCCCGGCCGTGGCCGACGCTGCTACCATCGGGACGCCGCCCCCGCGAATTCCAAGTAACGGCTGGCCGAATCTCTCGTTTCACTCTTTGTAGAGCCACGTGCGTGAATTCAAGTGATGTCGCGTGGCAATTGTTGTGGGTGGCGTTTAAAGCTTTGCTTTCCAAACACTTCAGTTTTCTTTTTTCGAGAGAACGTGGCAACCCGACGACCGCAACGTACTCAAGCACAGCTGTTTGTGGTACAAACGAGCAATGTTTTGTTATAAAACTTACCTTCTCTCTAAATATATCCAACTATTCAAATACACCAGGCATTTGAGTGAACGTTTGAAATAAAATGTGTGAACTTTTTTAAATGCAGAGCATTTCAGTAACTCACGATGTCACCCGCGTTGTCCCGTCGTAGTCCGCACCATCGCTGTCCGCACCACTCCCCCTACACTATATAAAAGAAAATACTATCCGGCGCCAGGTTTCGATCCCTCGACCCTGCGGGCGGAACGCAATGTACATGGTACTCTACTCACTGCGCCACAGAGCCGACACGGAATGGGGCGCTACGGACGCGCTTTATATCGTTGACTCATTCAAATTACTGCTGACGAGCGCTCTCTTGTCAGCAGTTGCCACAAGTGCGACAACATTAACGTAACGCAAACTACTTAACGTCATGCGCCCCCGGAAATGCTCTGCATTTGATCGTGCCCCTCGCGAGGGGGATGTTTATACAGGAACTCCTACTTCTAGCGGACTCCTGGCGCCCTCTTTCTGCCATTGTAGAGACTATGAGGCGGTCTTCGAAGGGCGCCAAATTTGAATTCTACAAAATTTTTATTTCGCTTTTTGGCAGTGTGTCGAACCCCCAAAAAAATACCGGTTCGGTTACGGTTCTGGTTCAGGCGAAATCATTTCGTTGCGGTTCAGTACCGGTTCGACAAAATAACGTACCGAACCGGTTCGTGAACCGGTTCGGGAGCTTGAACTGGTTCGCAAACCTGTTCTAAGAGTTGAGTTATCACTGAAGTTAGAAAAAAACATTTAGTAGATTAAAACGACAGTCAAATCAAAATACAAACAATAATTCAAAATGCTGCTGTTCCCCAAGAGCAGTGGCGCAATTGCAAAGCAAACTTTAAACAATTACGAGATAGAAAATCAAACGAAGTGGCGATGATTTACTACCTACTTTCTCGCCCAAACATTATGTTGTCTTAGCTGCTATTCATAAAGCCACCGCGAAGACATATGACGATGGGATATATTTTCTGCCCTTTCCTTTTTTGTGGAAATCACAATCGTCGCTATGGAATCGCCCATCACGCTAACCTTGAAGCCTTAAATTTAGGCCTGCGTATTGGCGCGTTCAAATACCAGTGCTTAATACCAATGGCGCACATTTTTTATATTTGTAACAAAACAGAGAAATCCTGCAACAAGCACATAAATACTACCAATGAATACGGTATTTTGGTCACCCTGAATAATTTGTTAGCTGTCACCTTATCGAATGTGTTAGCCACACTTTTGTTAAAATGAAGCTTTAGTTAACGCTCAGTCACTGCATTATTGCTCGGACCACTGCAATTCCTTTTCCGATGGCTATACCGGATGTGTGCCTGACCTCCGGCCATCGTTCCGTGTGCTACATTGCAGAATCTTATAACAGATTATGCTGTTACAAAAAGAAAGGGAAATTTGACGCGCGGAGCATGGGATGGGACTTTTTTGGGTAGACGCTCTTTAATTCGTTCACAGCAGTACTCCCCTCCGGAACGAGTAGCAGTAGAAGTAATGTAGCGAGTTGGGCTGTCAGTACAAGTGCACCTTCGAAACAAAGCAGATTTGAAAGCGAAAAACCTGCAGAACAAGCAGAAAAGATGATCGCTGGGTGAATGGGACAGTGTGAGGTACCGGCCTGCCTTTCTGCACGTGTCATCTGCTTTATTACTGTTTCTGCTTCCACGACAAGGTCGAGGGCGGCAGTTTCTTGCCAAGGGATTAAGTGCGCACCTTAACAGTTTTCCCTGACATATCTGTTGTTATTTGTATCTGTAAAAAACGGAACTTGTCAACTCTACTGTCCTCACAAACTGACCACGGAACTCACGTCCTTTGCATTGATGACATGTTTGGTTGTGAAAGGCAGGCCAAAGAAAAGTATAGAGCAATATCCACGTCTTGGTGCTTGTTTTGCTTATTCGGTTTTGCTTACTTTTTGCGTAATATTTTAAAGTAACCTGATTCTCCTTTTCTTTTTGTTGTTTTCCGTGTAACACATTTTTAAAATAAAACTGGCGCATTTGATGCTCCGTACGATATCTCTGCTCCGAAGCGCAGCTTATGTTGCACGCCGGCAGACTTATTTTAACCAGTAGGTGATATTAAACCTGGATCAATAATCTCGATACACGGACTTTCTCGATTTCCATCTACTTGAGAAAAACGGTCGTGGGGAAGGGAGATCGAGGCCACTTGTGGTCAGCAGCAAACGGCTTAGCCACTGAGTAGCTCCTGCGGTCACACTTGTCAAGTATTAACAATTTGCAGGTGTCGGACCTTTTAAACAAATTACGAAATGCAAAACGTTTGCACACATGAGGTGTGGGCTTTTAGTGTTCCGCAGTGGAGCACTCTTGCAGCCTGATTGCTCCAATAAAGTCGCAGCTAGGAAAGGGCAAAGTCGTCTCAATCCCCTGCGAGCTGCCGAGACTGACATTTCGTTTGGTCATCTTGCACTACGCTCGCGCTTCCAGCTGCAACAGAACATTGCTACATTGATGCTCATTCATTTCCACTGTTTTTACATAGAGCCCGACAATGTTCAATTCTCTTGAGGTGAAAGTGCGCGAGCGGTACGATGTTGATGTTACGTGAAAGAAAAAAGGCCTGAATTGCATTGACTGTGCAATATCAACGACGGAGGGTCGAACCGTTTCGGCGTGAACCGGTAACCATTATTTGTTTTTTTGGTTCAGTTCCGGTTCGGGTTCAGCGCGCTCAAAAAATAAAACGGTTCAAGTACGGGTTCAGTTCCGGCAAAAATACCGGTTCAGTTCCGGTTTTCGGTTCGGTTCGGTTCCGGTTGTAGACCCTGCTTTTCGGGCTATTTCTCTGCGGGGACGTTGAGCTGCTTTTAGGCTATGTGGCTAAAAAAGTTTGGCGGGTTGCTCTTTGAGAACATGGCGTCCTTGTTCATATTTCTGTCATTTCCCCAACTCACGCGCCCTCTGTTGGGACAATCTGTATCTATTGCGCTTATCTGAGCTCGAACTCGAACTGTTATGTTTGAAGGGTCGAACACATGGGCTGAAAAACACGCGTTCCCACATGTGTCTCAGCGCCGAGAACCGGTTTGGTGGCAGATAACCCGCCGCGTCTCCCTCTCCCACGCGCATCCAATCTGCTAGATATTTTGACGCGCCTCGTCGGAAACCGGATTACTCGGACGAACACCTGTCCCCCGCTTTCGTGCTTGATTGATTGATTGTAAAGGGTTTAACGCGCCGACTCTACGCATGCAATGAGGCGCGCCGTAGTGGAGGGTTCCGGAGTAGTTTTGACCACCTGGGGATCTTTAACGTGCGCCGAAATCTCGTCCACACGGGTGTTTTTGCTTTTCGCCTTATTCAGAAAAGCGGCCGCCGCTGCCGGGAATCGAACCCGTGACCTCGTGCTCAGCAGCGCGACGCTTAGCCCCTGAGCCACCGCGGCGGGTGCTTTAGTGTTTGCATACACATCTCCGCTCTACGTCGTTGTTTTTAATGCGTTGCGTTTTTCACGCTCTGTCGTACGAAAACGATCCAACGTGTATTACTACTAAGAGAATGGTGGTACTCTAGGTTATGTGTTCGTACTTTGCCTTAAATATACATGAGGTTGCGTTAGCGCTGAATTATGGGAAGATGTATGAGCCACGTACTGCCATTGTTTTAGTAGTTAGAAATGGTCCTACCGATATGTACTCCGTGTTCGAGCGTTATATCTACATTTTCTGTCTTGGAAACTTGATTTTTTTCGTACTTCTAAAGCACACCAAAAACAAGGCCGATGCTCTGCCGAGACTCCAGCCCATATAAGTTAACGACATTCCGGTAGTATAGCATCCTACGGGAGCTTGATAAAGGAACTCTGGTTTAAGTTAATCCGTAGTGCCCCAGTACGATGAGTTTCAGAGCCAGGATGTAGCTTCGGCACATGAAACCTTCAAAATTTCGAGAAATAAAACTAGCATCTGTGGTTTTCTAAACGTACACAGACCTTACCGGAACCGCTCATGCGGCCTTTGGAAGTCGCCTGGAAAAGAACGTTTAGAGTGCGTTTTTGTATGCCCGTTATCAACGGCCACATTAAGCTGGGAACACTCGTAAAGAATGTTTTCGTTATACAACTATATTTTTCAAATATAACTGAGGTGGTGGAAAGGAAAAACCAACGCCATAGGGCTAATAACACTGCCGTGCAAATCTGGTCGGTAGATCATTCAATGCACCCGCCGCGGTGGCTGAGTGGCTAAGGCGTTGCGCTGCTGAGCACAAGGTCGCGGGTTCGATTCCCGGCCGCGGCGGCCGCTTTTCTGATGGAGCCGAAAAGCAAAAACGCCCGTGTGTACGAGATTTAGGCGCACGTTAAAGATCTTCAGGTGGTCTAAATTAATCCGGAGCCCTCCACTACGGCGCGCCTCATCGCCTGCGTTGCGTTGGCGCGTTAAACCCCTACAAATATCAGATCATTAAATGCGCCTCCCTTTCCTGAGTACCGCGGCGCAAACAGTCTATTACCTTTCATTGACATATTGTTTCCGCTTTGTGAGTTAAGAGATTTAATCCTTACACAGTGCTGGCAATAGAGATAATTGTAGAAAAACCAAGAAAGAGTAGCCAAACAAAGCACAAATTTCCCCAACTTGGCTATTGATAGAAACGCTTGGTAATTATGGTCTGTCGCAGGGAACTAAAATAAAATAAAAAATATCACGTAGTAGTATAAGAACAATATTTAAATGAATGGGATGGTGGGAGACCTAGTGGGCAAAGAAGAGGTCGGGAGGAGTTAAGTGTGGTTTTAACTATGGAATCCTCGCAGTCCCCTTTTGGTTCCAAGTCCAATGGAACTGTAGAGAATTCGAACCAAAAGAGGACTGCTTCTCCAACACCTGCAAAATTTTTCACGCAAGCCCGACGTAATTCTCCTACAGGAAACAATGACATCGGCACATGTCGCTGCGTACCAAACATTTGATACCGCGGTCGTACGGGACAACACACTCACGATAGCCACACTAGTAAACAAATCACTAACGGCCACCGAGGTGCACGCGCATGCCGACGACAGCCTGCACACCGTAACCATTCAAATCATACCGCAGCGTACGAAAAAACGGAGTAAGCCGCACACCATATTCCTAACAAACCTGTACAGTCCGGCGCGGGAGTATGGAGCAAACTTCAATCGAATATTTAAGCATATTCCAAATAAGCGTGTTGCGCACCTTATCGGGGGTGACTTTAACGCCCCGCATGCGGCATGGGGGTACAGCCGCCTCACTGCGAAGGGACGTAAACTCGACGCGCTTGTCAACAAACACGGGTACACGCTACTCAATGATATCAATCAACCTACCAGAGAAGGAAACTCGGCCGAGAAAGACACCACCCCTGACCTTACTCTGTTCAAACGACAGTACAGATGCCAATGGAGAAACTGCCACGAGTCACTTACAAGTGACCATACTTTTATCGAAACTCGTGTGCAAGTAGCCAACCTCAAGTGCCAGAAAAAGCCAATCAAGATTACAAACTGGCACAGCTTTCGTTCACAGCAAGCGGAAAAATCACCAGCCAGTCTAGACGAATGGATAAACGAATTAAACGAGAGGCTCATAAAATATACCACCATAGTACAGACAACACGAGACCACGCGGACATCGACCCTCACCTCTTTCATCTCTGGGAAGCCGGAGAGGACTCGTGAAGAGATGGAAGAAGGATAAGCACAACCGCAAGCTCAAAGCCTGAATAGCTAAACTATCTCTTGCAGTACAGCAATACGCTGAATCTCTCACACGACGCAACTGGCACTCACTGTGCGAACGCCAAAGTGGGAGACTTGGAATGCGCAGCACTTGGGCTCTCCTACGGGCTCTCATACAACCTAATGAGACGAAGGCGGATCAAACCAACGACGTCCTTCGTCTCTTTCACCAGCAGGGCGTACAGCCCAATGTGCTGCTTCAACAGCTCGCTGCGAATTACCTACCTGGCGCAGAAACGCCGCGTTACAGTGACTACACTGGACTCCAGCCGGATGACCAAGAAATGGAAGTTGACATCACATCACGGTAGCGGAATTCCAAGCAGCGTTACAGCAGCTAAGGCGCAACACTACTCTTGGCCCGGACAAAATCACTTACAAATTACTCCGCAACCTAACGGACACGTACTGCAAAACACTTACGGAGTATATCAACAGCCCATGGCATACGGGGCGACTCCCACAAGCCTAGAAAATGGCGAAGGTAGTCCTCATCTCAAAGCCGGAGAAGAAGCTCAGCTTACATATTCTCCGACCAATATCCCTCACGTCTTGCCTTGCTAAACTGATGGAAAAGATAGTCCTAGACCGGCTCCACCGACATCTAGAATTCACGAAAGCATTCCCTCACACAATAATTGGTTATCAAAAATGCATATCTACACAAGACTGTCTCCTGCAGCTCAAGGAAGACATCCTGGATGACCCTAGCTCAGCGCAGATACGGACAATACTGGCATTAGATCTATGTAAATCCTTTGGTAGTGTCACACATAACCCTATCCTTCAGAATCTAGAAAGCACGAATTGTGGCCAGACAATGTACAATTAAATTAGAGATTTTCCTCGAGACCGCAGCATAACGCTCATCCTCGGACCTTATGAATTCAGCATCCAACAACCCCCAAACAGAGGCACACCGCAGGGCTCCAGCTTGTCTCCAACGCTTCTCAATCTCACCATGAAGGATCTGCCCAAGGTGCTCGCCCGCATACCAGGCGTTAGCCATGCCATTTATGCGGACGACATCACAATATGGACCAAGGAAGGATCCCCGGCTGAAACAGAGCAGGCGCTACAAGAAGCTGCTGATGCAACCGCAAGATACGTGACCCGGGGCGGCCTCTCTTGCTCACTCGAGAAACCCGAATTCTTGGTGGTCACGAAGCACACGGCGCATCAGAAACATGAACTTCACAAATACCATAGAAGGCAGACCAATTCCCCAACGCTCTCACATCAGGGTTCTCGGTGTCACAATCCAGAGTAATTCCAAAGCAACTATGACCATACGGAAGCTGCTAGATCAAGGCACACAGTGGTTTTATATGCTACGCCGCATAGCCAGTCGGCACAGGGTAATGCGAGAGGCCGACCTTGTGCGACTCAGCGCAGCGCTCATCGACTCCCGTATATTGTATCACCTCCCATATCAAAATTCCACGAAGACGGAACTCGAACGCATAATCGTAGTTCAAAGGAAGGCCTTAAAGCAAGCACTGGGAGTGCCGCAATATACATCGACACAAGCGATCCAGGCCACCGCAGTCACCAGCAAATTGGAGGAGCTCCAAAGTGCGCAGCGCCTAGGACAGTTCCACCGACTCCGTAGCACCGACCAACGCAGGGCCATTCTGCGTGATCTCGGCTACTGTGCGCACCCGCCACCATCCGCACCGCAGGAATTCTCCCTTGAACACCGAGCACGCGTCACCATCGCTCCCCTGCCAAAGACCATGGACCCCGACCGGCATGCTGAACGGCGCCACATCAGGACCAACGTCCTCTCGAAAACGCTGCAGCGCCTCAGCATCGTCAAGCACGTTTACTACGTTGACGCACATCCTGGGGGAGATGAGGGGGCATCACGGCTGTCGTCGGATCCATAAATTACGAACTTGTCACGATCAAACCAGACGTACATTTTTATCGATGTGCTAGAAACTCGATCTATTGCACGAGCCATATACGCCGCCACCACCCATATTGTTCGTCCGCAAACACCCATCATCATCGTCACCGATTCGCAAGCCGCCGGCAGGCAATTGATCACAAATGACTTGCACCACCAACAGCCCGCCTCATCAAAGACGCGCTCGACTACAAACCATACAGGTTCCACATTATTTGGACTCCTGGCCACGAGGGTTTGGCAGGAAATGAGCAGGCACATACGCTCGCCCGAGCAACTTTTTAACGGGCACCTGACCAGCTCTCGCCAACCTTAAGCGATGCACAGCCGCCTTTCAGCCCGCGCGAATACCTTGAGTCTTTTCACGCGCAGCGCAAGGTACATCCCTCCCCACATCGTACACTCACAAGGCGGCAGTCCGTCCTCCGACAGATACAGATTAACACATTAGCCACTGCACATCTCACACATCGCTTTCGAAATTTACCCAGCACCTCTACTTGCTCTTTCAGCGGAGGTTACCCAAACATATTCCACACAATATGGGCCTGTGATCGACATCCAATGTTGACCCGCATCAGGAATCCAACTCTGGCATCCTGGGAGGCAAGTCTGGCTGACCCCCGCGCTGCGACACAGCTCCTGCTGACGTCCAGAGCGGAGGAAGCCATGGCCACGGCTTCCCAAGATGGCGCCCTGGACTAAGTGTGCTTAGGAAAATAAAGCTTGCTTCCTTCCTTCTTTCCTCGCAGACGAAACTCCGTAGTGAGCTGAGTGTCTCCTGGGCATCAGTTCGTGGCTCCAACACGCTCGAGGTATCAAATCGAAATAAGAAAGCGAATATACAGGAACGAAAAAACCGCAAAATGACCCTACGAGTTCAGGAAGCTGTATCTAATTCAGCTCAATCACAAAAACATAAACCACAACGTAAAATTAAAAGAAACAGAATAAAGAAAATTTAAAAATTCACAATGTAACAACAAACTTTGTAAGGTCTGCCTTATCCAGCGTTTTCACGAGAATAACTAAAAAGAAAAAAAGAACAAGACAAACGACCCCCACTTTACGCATTACTCCAATGCCGCCAAAGAAACGTAAAAATTGTGGAAGGGGTCACAAGGATGAGAAAGCTTATCCACTAGTAGAATCTTTTCTGAACGTCTGCACCTTTTTACCGCTACGAAGTTTTGGGCGTACACCTCACCTTCAGATATAAAGAAGGTTTTTACAGCGACTACACGGCTACACATTGTGCAATATTGTAGGACCGCGAGCTACTCTAAACAGTGCGGGGTTTATCGCAATATAATCATTCAGGTTTTTTTTTAGTACGCGTATTTTTGTACGAAGATGTTGAATGTATATGTATCTTTTTAGTAAAGTTCTTTTAAAGTGTTCGGAGTTACCGGTGCCCTGCTAAACATAAGTAACCCGTTAACGTCATTGCGAAAAGTTTCACGGCGAGTTTTTACCGTGAGGATCGTATATGACCTGGAGACCGGCTGTCACGACTGGAGCAGTATTCCGTTTTACTATCCCAGTTCTTCATGCCTCAATTGCCGTCCGTTACCACGACCCCCAACTTTGGAACCGTGTGGGTGGTATTCATTCGGTATAACAGTTGCTCGTTCTGGTTCAGAATCGTACAAATACTTCCCTAACTCGCAAGCCTTGTTATTGCAAGTGACGCCGAACTAGCACTTTCGAAGAACAACAACCTTAAACTGCGAAGCAGTAACCCTCCTCCCACCCCCCCCCCCTTCCGCAGTTTTTATTCAGGTGCTCCGTGCCCGGCACCAGTCCGGGGCTCCTCCTCGCCACCGTCGACCCCTTCTTTCACAACAACTATCACAATGGTTACCCCCGCCCCCACCAATCCCTCTTTTACAAGTTACTCAGTTGGCTGACAGCGGATTGCAGATGATCAACAGCAGACCGAAGAGATGTAAAATACCACCGCCGCCGCTGAAAATGTAGACGCGGCTATAGTGAAATAGTATGTACTCCAGTTCACTCTACCACGGCCATTGCCGCCTCAAATTCCAACTTCGCCCTTTAAACGCGGGCCCCAGTAGGTTGAAAGCAACTTGCCCTGTTGAAACACTGGCGTAAGCACATAATTATTCTTTACCCTGGAAGCCATTCCGAGCGACATTGTTGCGTCGGCGGCACTCGTTGACGAGCTGGCTATAGTTCTCCTGGCGAAAAAAGAATAACAGATCTTAGTCTGGCTGCATATAAAGCATTTCTTTCTCCCTTCGCCGGTATATTTCACGCCTAATTAGGCGCCTATCCCCCCCCCCCCCCGTTGCCGGTTTAGGCGTGCCTGGGTTAAGGATGGAAGGAGGGGAAATGTACACACAGCGGGTTTAATGCCGCTACCGATGGCATACCAGTTGTGGTAGCGGGAAATTTAAACGTGGGATTTTTATGGCTCAATGCTCCCGGGCAGCTGTCCTCCGCCACCGAGCGGTTTGGATCTGGGTTGTTGTTGCAGACAATGAGATGCCTACGACTGGAAGCGAAAGGGACACCGACATGTGTGTCCGCTAGAATAAAGGGCGAGGCCTTCGGGTTGATAACTCGCTATAGGACGGACACAAGTCGTTCACTTGGAGGAAGAAGAGCGGAAACTGAAGAAGCGTCAACCCGAACCGAAGCGGGAATTGGCGCAAAAACAACAGATAGCCGCTGACGCTGCGGTAGCCGCCTTAGGTTCTAGCTGGTCGAATAGCTCCGAATCCCTCCCGGATGAGCAGCAACTGGCGGGCTTGTAACGGCGACGTGGGCCAATAGCACTTGTCCAGCTTAAAGGGCTTTCAGAGCAACATGTTTTACAGTTTCTATCCCTTTTAAGCACCCGCTCATGACCGGTTTGCCGGTTTATGCGTCCACGGGTTCGGAGTGGAGGGAGGGTGGGCACGCGCAGCTATAGATTTGATGCCCTTACTGACGACGCGCCAGCTGTGTTGGCGTGAGGTTTCAGCGTGACCGTCAAACCGCCCAATGCGGATGGTCGGTCGCCCTCAGTCGTAAAGTGGATTGGGTGGGCGTGTTACACAAACAGGAGATGCCTACGATGGAGAAGGAAAAAAAAACAACTCTACGTTTGTCCGCTCCGATAAAGCTCGTCTACTGATGACACGTCAGCTGGGTTAGCGTGAGGTTTAAGCGTGACCGTCAATATCGCCCAATGCGAATGGTCGGTCGCCCTCAGTCGTAAAGTGGATTGGGTGGGCGTGTTACACAAACAGGAGATGCCTACGATGGAGGAGGAAAAAAAACAACTCTACGTTTGTCCGCTCCGATAAAGCTCGGGTCTTTCCAAATTTCGTTCAGGTGATTGGCCAGGAATTATGCTCAGTCGTAAGGTACGAACAAACGTGTTTTGTTTCGTGCACTTCGTGGAGGGTGTGCAGCTTCGCAGGTCATCTTTCTTCACAGAGTGGAAGGGCAACAATTTTACTTCATAAACAGTCGTGCTAAAGTTATACATCATACCCTTATCGCTAGCAAAACCTGCTTGTAGAATTTTGCTGTGAATGTTCGTCGAAAATGCACTTGTGTAGTTAAATGGAGAGGTGTTTTTGCCTGGCCTGTTGCCTATTTTGTGGATGGATAAACACCTTTCCATAATATACGCTCGCCGCAAATGTCTAAGATAGGTGTTCAAATATTTGCATTAGGTTAGTGTTTGATTGAATAATCTCTGAGATGATCTGTTAAGTAGCACACAGAATACGCCCGTGCACCTCATACAGATGGCTAACCAGAGAAGCAGTAACAACGCCAGCCGTAAAACACCGCTTTTTTCACGACACTTTCAGATTTCTGCAGAACAAAATGCAACGATTGATTGATTGATTGATTGATTGATTGATTGATTGATTGATTGATTGATTGATTGATTGATTGATTGATTGATTGATTGATTGATTGATTGATTGATTGATTGATTGATTGATTGATCTTCACGGGTTTGACGATTGCAGGGTGTGGCGTGGCAATGTCATCTCGATATACATCCGATGCTCTTGTACGGCAAGACGTCGTTATGTCTCAAAATCCGTGGGTGGTGAGTTGCGATTTCAAGTGATCTAAATTGAAGGGCGCTTGTCTATTACACTGGGGCCTGTAAAGATCTTCAGGACTTTTAAAAGAAATTCTCGGTTAAACTTACGCCCAATGTGGTGTTGTTCATAGTATTAAGAAACATGCCACCAAAAAGCACGCCAATATTTCGCCGGCTTCAAATGCGAAAACAATAAATAGCCCGTTGTGTGAATAGCCCGCGTTCAATGGCGGCGTCTTGGACAGAAAAATGGCTCCTTTACGAGACAGAAAGGTTGGATGGAGTTCAGCGGCGTTCCTTTAAGACGTGGGGTTCCATTTTTTATCCTTGAAAAAAAGATGCAATCGCGTTTCGCTGTACGGAGCGAATGCAGCGGAAAGTTTCATATTCCCGTTCTTGAAGACTGAAGGATAGACATGCAGCATTCCATCTGACCACGGATGGAACGGATGGCCGCAATGTTGATTCGTCGTCCTCCTCCTCGTCATTGTCACTGAAAGCGATATATTCGGCTTTTCTGACCCGGGAAATCATACCTCCTCTGCAGCGCAGCACACTCCACTGCGTTCCCGTACACAGTGACGGGGTATGCTAAGAGCAAAAGCATTTGCACGATTCTAACGCGCATCTTTTTTTATTGAAAATAGGTGTTCAAAAATTCCTGCGCATTACGATCGCACCCAAAGATGAAACCGCTAACTCGGAACCGAAACGAACGGGCCCAATTTTCGTTAAAAGAAGCAAAGTAGTCATCTTGGCAGCAGCGGAAGGTAATTATGCAGCGTCCCATGTATAAGGCGTCCAGGCGCCGTGTGTTCGCGATTGGCGAAAACAATGTGACCCCATTTTTAAGTACGAAGCTACAGAGAAGGGCTTTAGGTCCCTTCGACATTTGCAGAAGGATGTTCAATCAAGGGTTTCGAGCAATTTTGAAGCTTCTGTTAAAGGGACACTGAAACGATTTCTAAACATTGTGTGATTACGAGCGCGAATTGTAGTCTGGAGTCTGTAGGCCACGTTTCAACCACTCTCGCTGCGTTTATGCGACTTTATTCAGATTAAAAATGAATTCGAAAAGGCACTCCTCTGATCTACATCCTCGCCCATTTTCTGTGGCGTTTCGTATGACGACACACAAAAAAAATGGCTTGGCTTGACTGCGCTACTGCGCGGCTCGCCGACCATCAGACAGAGTGAGTAGGCCCAGCTTTCAGTCCGCCGGCAACCGACGGGTCGTTGCAATTCGTTCACTCAATTGAAACTAAGCCAGGACACGTTTGTGAATGGAAGAATGTGCCTTTAGTTTGCTAGCTTGTACACGGTATCAAGCTCCCAGGTCGCTCCACAAACGCCCTGCACAAGCACACATGCGACGCTTCGCTGACTGGTACGCTAGTAGGAAAATCTAAGGCAACTTGAAGGCGGTAGAAGAGTCAGCGAAGATAATGTAGGTAATCATAATTAAAATCAAGTGAAACTTTTACCATACAGCGTAAAACTATGGTGCAGGAAGCACTTTTTTGCGCTACGTGAACAAGCGTAGCGGTCAGCAGCACGACCTCATCTGCGAACGCTTTTCCGTCTAAGAAATGCAGTCGATAGGCATGAGATATTGTGGGTATTTGGGGGAAGCTTAATGCACGAGCGCCATACAAGAAATAGTCGTCTAAGCTGATTCAAACTTACGACTTTCAAAGCAACACACCCAGTGCTCCAAACACTTGCCAACGTGCCAGAAGAATACCCGGAAGCGCATACTTTTTTGTGTTTGAAGGTGATTTTTTGTGTTTGGGCGATGTTTTCTCTACTGAACTCATCATTTTTGCGTTGTGACGTTCGTTGCTCCACGAGCGAGTGCGCAGAACGCGCGCTGACTGACACTGACGCGCTAGCGAGTTCTCGTTGGCGTGCTGTTGCCATAAGCACCGACGTTTGCTGGCAGTGGCCCAGTCCCTAATCAGCAGACATTTGGCCTAGTGTGAACACGTTTTTTTCGATACAGGGATGAGCCAGGAAAGCTCCAAATATGGGGGAAAAGCGCATCGCATTTGAGTGTCTGCGGTGACGCGGAGGGCGTGCATCCACTGCGTACGCCTTGGCTAGTGATTGTTACGATTCCAAGCCGTCCTGGTAGGTTTATCTGACGCATATTACAGCCGATAACATGGCAGAAGCGCCCTATGCCGATTACTGAGATATCGAGAATGTCCATCATCCAACGATAACGTCGGATGCCAAGCATGTTGTTTCAGAGAAACGAAACCGAAACTTGTTTGAATGCTAATCTCGGACATGATCCAATCACGTAGCACCTTTATCTGACGTCATTTATGTTAGTTGGTGCGGCCGCCGCAAAACCGCGCATGGTAGTTTTTCTTCTTCCAGGAGTTATGGAATAAATGCCGGCTTATCGCCCGAATAAACGATTAAAAGTGTGCTTATTTGGGACAGTTTACGCAGTGCAAGCAAAAATGGAATCATGACAAATTCACTTCAGGGTCGCCTTTAAGGGCCTTATTTCAGGTGCGCGGTAGAATCGGCGTCAAGATATTTTTTGGTTTTCCGGGTGTTTAATGTTACTGTTATATTCCCTAGAAATATTTTCTAGGGACCATATTACTGCGATTTGCAATCAGGGTGGCGTTAGAATCGTGCAGATAGGGTATGTATTCCAGAACTTCCACCATGGTTGGTTCAGATAGGTTTTACCCTATTTTATCTTTACTTTCAGTTGTGGAAGCGGCGCACACTCTGGTGTGAACAGTGGGTACGTCTCTCTGGCCTTTAGCCAGAAGTAAAGCCGCCGCCGCACAGGCGCCTATGTTGAATTGTTCTTTGCGAAAACTATTCGGGTTCATATTAACTGGCTTTCTTATGCATAGATTTCTATGAAACCGGGCCGAACCAAATCGTGCATTCCGAATTATCCCCAAATGCGAAATACTGAATACTGCAATAACGAGAGTTTATGTATAACGGTCAAAGCAGACTATTTCGGTGCGGCCAACATTTGGACCGAGAAATGCGGAAGCGGGTGAACGGGATTGACTCACTATGCAGTTCCAGAATGTTACAAAGCTGGGTAATCCTTATATACGCGCCCTGCCTTACTGAATTAGGAGAGCTGTTCTTTTTCAATCTATGATTTTGTGGGATTGCTTTGGTGACAGCGTTTTGGAGCCACACTTATAGTGTTACTCCTGCCGCTTTTTTGCAAATCAATTTCACCTCATGTGTGTCGTACAGGTTCTAAAAAATGATAGTAACACCGGTGCCCTTCTACGAGTGTTATCCTTCAGCTACCCAGTTTTCGACTGCAAGCGTTGGTGCTGGTTTTTATTGGTGTGCGCAGGGCAAATGAACTCACGGCGACCTTTCAGGCAGACGCTAATGAAAGATATTTGCAGTGTTGGTTTGATTACACATGTTTGGTAATCAAACCAACATGCTTTCTTTAGCTTGATGTTTGGGTTAGGTGTTCAAAACTGCGATGCGCAGAATGCCGGTCTGGGAGGTCAGGTGGCTTACAACCGCCACAGTGGCGAATCCGACGCCTCCAAAGGGATCGCCTCCAGAACGAACTGGACATTTTAACGAACGCAAGCGTAAACCATCAAGGCGCTGGCCTTGCTTGTACATGCCCCGAGGCCCCGGTTCTCTCACGGTACACCACCATACTTGGCAGAACACTTTCCAGCCTCGATGCGGAGCTGTACACTGTTAGTGTTAACCACGCAGCGTCAGCTATCGCCTTTGACTGTGACCCACCTCTACCGCACTCCATACGCATACTCGCAGATTCTTACGAGGCCCTCGCAGCTTTGCGATGCTATGATTCCACCCACCCTGTCGCCCGACATTCTGTTTCAAATTCAACTCATCCAACGAAACAACACCAACATCCGCGCCGACTAGGTACCTGGCCACGAACCATTTTCTTCAGGCAACCAGGCGGCCCATGTGGCCGCACAGGAGAGTTCGCTCCTCGATGTCCTTACTGCCGTACCACCACTCCATCAGACCTCACAAACCTAGTTTGGTGGTGCCCAGCTTTCGCCACGCACCGCACATTCAACTCGCCCCAGTCACATCCCGATCCACAACAAACTGATGCACAACAATTATATGAAATAAAAGTTTATTCAATTGAAAGCGGTCTAGCACGGGTTGTTTGAGCGGGTCCTCCCCCGAACGAACTGGCGAACGTGCACAAACCCTATTGCGATCACCACGAACTGGCCCATGAATTGCAGGTTCCAGGAACTGGCACAGTCATTGCGTCTTCTGAGAACGACCAGCATTTGTTTATTTTCTCTAACCCTCCCTCCCCATTCCTTTCGCCCATCGTGACCAGCGGTCATCCTTTTCTATTAAAGGTTGCCTCTCTCTCTCTCTGGGAGGTCACGTTCTCATCATGCGACGCTAAGGAGAGTTTGGGCCACTTATGCATTTGAAAATGGGGATCCGGGGTAGTGTATGCCAGTGTCAAAGTCAGAAATATCGCTATAATATTTGCCTGCCCTGGATCTGTGAAGCTGGCACAATGGTAGCCCGCCACTGTGAAAATTAGTTGTTATCCTATTGGCTAGCGCCACGACTATAAGAACAAAAATTATTATGGCTCGCACGTGAAATATTTCGTAAGAAATGAAGGATTTCTTCATGGTGGCTTTGCGTTAAAGGGACCCTGCAACATTGTTCGTGCAGTGCAATTAAACCGGCGGGACGTTTAGATTACACTGCCAGGAATTTTCGAGCCAAATATTACACGTGCACGTGAAGCGGTAAGCGCGCAAAGACGCGGAAAAACCAACCACGCTCTCTTCAATTCTCCTCATTATGCACCCCAGGCATGGCCTAAATGACGTCATTGTGGCCATGGCGGTCCTATTGGCTGTCGCTGGTCAACTCCGCGGCTTATTTCTCGCATTTCCTGTGACGATCCGCCGTCGTCGGCGCTGTGTACCAACCTCTTGTATGCCTGAACCTGTAAGCATACTTTTGGTGTTTCTTTTGTTTTGAGTGCACGCAGGGTTTGAGTGACGGACTCAATACTTTCCTTTCAACGAGACCACTCGACGACAAACGTTTATTGCTTCAAAAACGCCCTACCAGCCTGAGCGCTTGCTTGCGAGCAGGCAGCCATACCTACTTTTTTGTGGCAACAGACCGCAAATGGACCCCTCCACGTTGCAGAGAAGAGGAGAAAACTCACCGGTCTGTGATATATTTAGGGTTCTGCGTTTTCGGATAAATCCGATAAAATCCGAAAAACACTCGCCGGTAAAGCATTTTCGAATTCGGATTTATCCGTAAAACTCCGATCTCAGGGACCGCCACCTGTGAAAACCAGAGTACCCTTTATCTTTCCCTGGCATCCTCGAACAACTTTTCCTATTCTATTTTCATGGTTCCCCTTTTGTTCATTCCACTTACGGTCACAAGCTTCACAAAGGGGACCTTTAGACCCTTTGGACCCTTATCATGAAAAAAGAAGATCTCTCCCCAGATCAATAGTCGAACCAAGGTAAAACACTTCTCACCTTCCCTGCCACTCCACTTCGGGCCTTTTTCCCTGATATGTTCTTTTCCTATAATTTCATTCGCCCTTCTCTGACATCACTTCGCTAAAGATTGAACGTTTCGTTTGAGTAAGCGCAAAGGAACAAAGACGAACGAAGTGGACGGGACGCGGCGCTACTATCAACTCGTTTATTAGATGCGAAGCATCTCATGCTCGGGGCTGTGTCCCTCCCTCCCTCGTTGTCGTTGTCCGCCGTCCGCACTCTACTGCTCATGCGCGTCTCTTCGGCCCCGTACGCGTTTTGGCTGACGTCAGCGCAGTCCCCTATTAAAAGAAAAAGTTAGACGGCGCCTGGTTTCGATCACACGACTCTCTGGCCACAAGGGGGGTACGTGGGGCTCTTCCCACTGCGCTACAAACCGAGACGAGAGCATGTGCTACGAACGCGCCTTATGTCCTTCACTCATTCAAACTACGTCAAGAAGCTACTGATACAACGAAGGCACGCGAAGCGGAATGTCAACGCAAACGACGAACTGAAAACTAATGGGAACTTCAGTCGACCCCATGGCTCCTTCGCATATTACTTCCCCTACGGGAAGATGGTGTAATTTTTTTTTTCACTGTGACGCCCGATTTTATACGGGACGGTACACTGCGAACGAAAGAAAAGAGGGATAGGGGAGGAGGACAAGCAAATACAATAAATACTAAAAAGTGGAGGATGACAGTTCAAACACCTGCATTAAAAAGGCACCTTAGGAAGGCAAAAACTAGCGATTGGACAGGAATTTCAGTTCTTTCTTTGTCAGTGTTAGGGAAGCTGTGCTAACGCATTTATCTTTCAATGAAACAATCTGGTAGGCCTCGATGATTTCTCTTGTTTGCTGATCCTCATGTCGGCCTACAATGCTGGTCTTATCAAAATGTGGCCTACATTCACAATCTTATACGATTGTGTTCGATATTCGTTTCCTATTTTCGATTCCTTTATCGTGTGGCAGACAGTACGTTGGTCAGTCAGATCGTTGCTTAAATGATCGACTTAGAGAGCATAGGAACAATGTAGAAAAGACCGGTAACGGGCATCTGGGCATACATTGGAGAGATTGTGAATGTAGGCCACATTTTGATAAGACCGGTATTGTAGGCTGACAAGTGGATGAGCTAACGAGAGAAATCATCGAGGCCTACCAGATTGTTTCATTGAAAGACAAATGCGTTAGCACAGCTTCCATAAAGCTGACAAAAAAAGAACTGATATTCTTACTAGTTTTTGCCTTCCTAAAGTGCCTCTTTTAACGCGGGTGTTTGAACTGTCATCCTCCACTTTTTAGTTTTTAGTTTGTATGGTTTGCTTGTGCTCCCCCCCTTCCCTCTTTTATTTCGTTCGCAGTCTACCGTACCGTATAAAAACGGGCGTCACAGTGAAAAGTTCAGTTCATTCCTCAGCATAACCGCGCAATGAGAAGGAAGCGAAAGCTCCCTGCTGATTACGCCAAAGAATATCCAGATTTTGAACCAACTTCCAACAACGACCTTGTGGTCTGCAAGTTACGCCGCGTGCAACTTAGTACGGCTAATGGAAAAAGAAAAGGGAAAAGTTTTGGCGCATGCACGCACGAGATTGCCCCACCCTTTCACGTTGCGCACTGCACTGGATTTGCTGGGTCTTCCCATATCTAGTGCGAATGTCGAAAGAGCAGTCTCAATGTTTCGCTTGGTCAGTCGTAAGGAGCGTGCTGCAGTGACAGACACTAACATTGAAAGATGTCCCTGCATAACTAGTTGTAAATGGATGTCACCACCAATGCTGCAAATATTGACTCTGCAATAAAAATGTCTCTGCTGTTTTATTTCTTAAATGTTGTACATGGCATTTCTTAAAGATCAATGCTGTACGACCTTAATAATCCGAAAAACTCCGAATTCTGTGTGCTCTGAAAGGACGCTCCGAAAAACCTCCGAATTTGCAAAAATAAATAAACTCAGAAACACGCCTTCTGAATTTGCTCAAAAATAAACTCCGAAAACGCAGAACCCTAGATATATCGAAGGCCGCCGAACAGAACGCCGCGATCCGCTCCCCTCTCCGGGAGAGAGCGCGCAGCTTTGGTCCCGTTGTGCGCGGTCGGGTTGAGAGGGAACGATTATGCGCGATTTCTCATCTCGCATGGTTTCGGTGATAGTGAACGGATTTTCATAATTCTTGCGGGAGGAGATTGGTGGGACAATAGACTTTACCCTAAAATACATTCCGAGTAGTCGATGGTAAGGGTTGCAGGGTCCCTTTAATGGCGCAAGGCCGACTGGGGCGAAGAGCGCCAAAACAGGTGTTTTATATGAGACAAGAAATGAACGCAGTGCGGAATGTGCATCAAGTCTGCTATACTCGGGTACAACTTAACAACGACAATGGGAGTTGTCCTTGCGCCTCATCACTGAAGCCGGCTGTTCGTCCGCGCGGCGCAAAAAGTGCCTTGCTGCGAGTGTTTTGAAGGTGACACATGTCGTTTCCCTAACTTCTCGCACTAAATCTTCTTTTAAATTCATTGAGGGACAGCAAAAAAGACTAGATGTGAAAAAGAACACCATGTCGCGTATGAAGCGCAACATCGTTTCAAAACGCACGCGCGCGCACGTTGACATCCGGGTCCGTCGCTCCGGCGGAGTGATACACTACATGATCTGTTACCGTTCTTAACGAAAGCGACGCCCTTGCGACGCGCTCGTACAGGGCCTCAGTACTTGTGAATGTAACCGTAATAAACTACTGTTGGTCATACCGGACCGAAGAGCCTGGTTTTACCACAGTTAAATTCATGATGGCGGTTTTATCTAGGTTGTTAAGCTGACGCATTATTCACGTTTTGTTGCGTAAGCTAAACTGGCCGAGGTTGAGCAGTTTCGCGTGGACCCTGAAGGCCCGTGCTGCGCAAGCGCGAGGAGCATTGGATTCGATTGAATTGAATCGGATTGTATTGGATTGGATTAAATTGTATTGGATTGGATTGGATACCAATTGGAGCACGGGTGTGTAGAGAATTGGGTCTGCACATTCGCCGGTCTGCGCATTCCAGAGGTGTGACGTCCTAGTCGCGGCAGACGCACTGGCGCCGGCGCGTGCCCAGCTGTGCGCCTCCGTTGCGCAGTATCCATGTCTGACGCTGTGCCGGAGCCGCTTGATAGCCGTTTCGCGTGGCTTCTGGAGAGCCGTGCTGCGCATGCGCGAGGAGCAGTGACTGAACTGGACTGGAATGGAGTGGATTGGCTTGCTGAGCCTTAGCTCACGCTACGTATATCCTGGCATAGCCGAGCTAAGCCACTGCTAATTTTTTTAGCAATATTCGAGCGCATTTGTTAAGGATTTATTTATTTGACACAGGTGACCTATATTTGTGCCAACGTGCTTGCAGGTGCTGCTGCACGTAATATTCGGTAACAGCATTGACACGTGTTCTGGAACCATTGTGACTCGGTTACACGTTGTCACCAACGTCCAGTGCTTGATAAGGTGCGTACACATGCCACGTCACTTCCCTGTGTAAGTAATTTGTACCATACTAGGAAGAAAGTTCAGTCGTACCCAGATGGAGCAGAACTAAGATTTCAGTAAAAGGATAGGCATATTCCAACGTATGTCGCGTATACAGTACCAGGATATATTATCCAGTATACTGTGAGGCCAAGTCCACGGTCCTAAAGGGAAGCGGCTGATGGATCAATCTCAACTTAATTGAAAACAAATCAGCAAGTAACGTAATCATGAGTTATGAGACAATGACTGAACCCGGGTTTTATGGGCGGCATCATACAGGATTGGTTGTGAACGTGCTGCAAACGGTATACAGATCTGCTACAAGTATCTTGAAGGGAGCATATAATTCCAGCGCATCTCAAACGCACGGAGTGATGTTTAGCACCACAGATATTCGTCTAAAGACAAATTTGTCTGCATACTATTGCTATATCAGACTATTCAGACTATCGCTATTCATATAAACAAATGTTTGGGTCCAGGTGAAGCTGCGTAAAACAGCTTTTAGATGATGAAACCTTAAAGAAGCACAACACTGAATACTAGGGACAAACGAAACAGCAGGACGAGCGCTTACCTGTTGTTCAGTTTGTCCCACGTTTTCGGTGTCGCGCTTTTTCAGAGTTTTGTCATGTACATTCACCAATCAGCCCAGCTCGCCATTCTGCTGCAGTTTTTAGCCCTGGATGTTTTTCCCGTTCGTTTCTCGATTGATTGATTGATTGATTGATTGATTGATTGATTGATTGATTGATTGATTGATTGATTGATTGATTGATTGATTGATTGATTGATTGATTGATTGATTGATTGATTGATTGATTTAAATTCTAATTGCCCTAGGACACCCACAAAATCAGCCGTAGCGCAGGACAGTACATGTGCGCACATTTCTTTCAGGGAAGGCGTTACGCCAAGGTCTGTGACAGTGTTATACGGGAGCTCAACCAAATACCAAGGTGACCAAGTGGAGGGCACCCACTTCATCCTGCACCCGCACTTCTCGGAGAAGACGCTTGACAACGACATCGCCATAGTCAAGGTAATCACCGGGTGCACGCCGGTCGGCAACATTTTAGGGCCTTGAAGGTCTCATTGGGCAAAACAATTTTTCCCATTTCTTCCTAAAGAAAGTTGACAGAAGCTTCAAAGCTTTCTAACATCAAACCTACCTCCAATGTGCGTCAAACCCATCGCCGAAAGTGCGTCCACTTTCAAAGACCTAAATCGCCAAAGAAGGACAAACTCATGCGAGGAATTTTCGCGCACGAGGTAAACAGGTCCACACACGGCCTAAACGTACACCGATACCTGGTTTTTGAGATAAAGGTACACTAGTCTACTCCTCCTTCATGATCGATGCATGCATTGTCTTATCTAGAACCGTTCCTTTCTCACAATTTTCCCGCAACTTTTTTGACGCAATGGAAGCCTGTTTTCAAGCACGCGCCGTGTGTCGAGTGATCTTATCGGAGCTTTTAGGTCGACCAACCGGTCTGTGGGCAAATGCATTAGTTTTCTGAGAGGATGTCATGGGTCCTCCTAAGAAAGATTTAGCTTTAAAATCCGCTGTTGTCATTGTTGTGGAACAGAAAATGACCTCCGCTGTAATAAGTAATTTACATACATTTCAGTTCATGTGGTATTTGTACTGAAGTAAGCATAGCTGTAGCCCAAAGCGGTGGAGCGCAAAATATATGATTCACACACGCCACGCGAACACTGGATGTCAGCCTAGTGCTGAGTAACACTAATATGCACAGTAACCCGAAGCTGGGTGTGCCGGTATGACGTGACATTTTTCATTTATTGTAATGGCAGAGGTTTCAAACATAAAGGGACCATGCAATACTTTTTTGCCTTTTTTAAATCTTAAATGCTTTCATAACGAGCCAAAAACCACATCCACTATACTTACTATAGGAGGTCACGAACCATATCACTATTGCGCCTCTGAGCACGAGCACCCGGGTTCGATTCCCAGCCGCAGCGGCTGCTTCTCTGGTGGAGGCGAAAGCAAAAACGCCCGTGTGCAGGATATTTGGCGCACGTAAAGATCCGCAGGCAGTCAAAATTAATCCGTAGCCCTCCACTACGCCGCGCCTCATCGCCTGCGTTGTGTCGGCGCGCTAAACGCTACAATCAATCACAAACTACCCCCGCCGAAAATTGGTTCTCTATGCCCATTAGATAACTTAGAAACTTGCTCATCAGATTTTTCTCTCTTTCCAGGTTATGGTTATCTTCCAGGGCTTGAATGACTGCATTAAAGCGATCTAATGGCGATTGGCTGTCTTCGGTTCAGATGCAGCAAGAAACACATACGGTAGCGACTTTCCCTTTCTTCTTTGCTTTTGCAAAGCAGAAACAGAAGGCGTATCTGCTGCGACGAACAAATCACGTAGGGCCGCTCCGTGCTGGAGATAACAGTACCTGTTACTATTCTTCCTGACGACAAGGAAATAGTGGAAGTGTTTATCGAAAGTGTTGCGGCGTCCCTTTAAAAGGGCACTGACACAAAATTTTGAAAGCGAGATCACTTCGGAGGTAGATCGGCATGAACACACATACATATTCGGCAAAATATCAGCGGCAAGTACAGCCTAGAACAGATTTAGAATAATTTTTAAAGTGCGCGAAACGCAACCGAGTAGCCAGCGGAGTCAATCGCGCAATCGACATTTCCTGGATGTTGAGTAAATAAACAACATCCAAACACGTCACGACTTGTGTTGACCGCTTCCGCACTGCCGACGTTTCTCGCCGGCTCGCTGCTCCAATCGGAGTTCGGAATTTTCCCTCTCGTGCAACGAGCGATCCGGTCGTTGGAGGCGGAGACGCCGGGATTTCGTTGGCTCATCGGGCAGCTGGCCGTGACCTATGATCTCCAGCGATACCAGACACTCTATCTTTATTTCTTTTTATTACACTGGTCACGAAAACGCGCTGGAGGCACGGAATTCGCACTGAGTGAGCCGCACGATCGCAGCGCAGGCGGCTGCCACGGCCGCGAAGTGGCGCAGGCCGTCGCAGGTAGTTCGAGCGATAGCTTGTTACCGGAGCACGAAATGGGACTCAAGTCAAAACCAGGCAGCACATACGAGAAAGTAGTTAATGATGCGAGGGTGAATTGCATTAAAAATCGTCATCTGCACGGCATACGAGAGCGGCAATCCAATATCCGCCGCAGTGTTAAGCCTAACACATCTGTAGGCGGACCTGTAGGCAGACCGGCCGGCTGCTCCCAGCGTGCGTCTCCCCCTACACTGCCTCGAGCACCGCGCATCGTTCTCTTGCCGAGGCAGCAATTTGCTCTCGTGGCGCCTGCATCACGTCCATGGTCGCTTTTTAATTAGGCGGCTCTCGAGATCAGTACGTAGGGGCATTAGCAGAAGCTTCCTGCGACGGGGAATCGACAGGAAGACGGCAGCTCTGCTCTGTGATATGTATCCGACAGTCGTGTGGGCAGCTTTGTTAATACCAAATCCAGCCTTTCGCGAAAACCGCTGAAACACAAACTGCGAATGACTGCATTAAAAACGTCTCTAATTAAACAAACGTAGCGTGCTGAAGCACACGATATTTCTACACCTGATAAATAGGTCATTAGCTACTTATCGCAACAAAAAAAAGAAGAGGCAAAATAGTTCTGTCAGTGCCCCTTTAATAATATGTCGGGAGCATGGATCGGCGGTTGTTTCAGCGTCTTATCACGAGGTACAGCGAGAAGCCGCACCCGATGCATGCTCACGATCTGGTATAGGCGCCCGTGATTGGCCTGTTCCGGGAAACCCAACACAGGTCCTCGTGCTTATAATTAACTGACCATGTTCGTCTCCCAACGTCGATAACGATATGGCGTCGGTCGGGTCATCCGTTTCTCTTTTAAAGGCGACACACAGCCTTTCTGAGGCTACCTACGCGCGAATATCTTGGTCCGTCCGTCCATCCGTCCGTGCGTCCGTCTGTCGGCCTGTTCAATTTCCAGACCAAACAATACTTTGTTGATTGATTGTAGGGTTTAACGCACCGAAGCAACGCAGGTGATGAGGCGCGCCGAAGTGGAGGGCTCCGGATTAATTCTGACCCCCAAAGAACAGGTCAAGACTGTTTGAACGCCTAGTATATGCATAGCAAGATCATTGATTAATTCATTGTAGGGTTTAACGCATCGAAGCAACTCAGGCGATGAGGGGTGCCGTAGTGGATGGCGCCGGAGTAATTTTGACCACCTGGGGATCTTTAACGTGTGCCGAAGTCTGTAGGCAAGATAATTCCAAAGAACTGAAACTTCTGGCATAGCTCAGATATTTTCACATCATTCTGGCATGTTTGATACAAAATTGAAGTTCATACCCGAATGTACCAGCGTTGTTTTAATAAGATAAACATGACAGTTTCATTAACACGCCAGGTAAAATGAAGCTGCTAAAAATTGTCAGGAAGAGGGGAGATCAACCAAATCCTAAAACAAAGTATGTAAGCTCGAGCTGTTCCAAGCAGCACAGAAAGAGACAAAACAACCCAACACGCGGCGCGCGAGTACTCCCAACGCTTGAAAATTGACTAGCGCAGATCAAATCCCCAATGCAATCCTACTGGAGGAGCGAGAGGCGAGGGTAAGAGACTAAACGATGGGAGGACGAGAGAAGACAGGGTTTCCCTTGGCAGGGGAGGCAGAAGGTTAACATCTTTGGACAAGCTATTCGAAGATATACTTTTTCATTTAGTTTTTAGAGCGATAGCGTTATTAGGCGGATTTCTCTATTTGGTCGTGCCCGCTAGCCGTCCGCTATCAGCCGTGCTCATTAAGTGTCCACGGAAATACGTCACCACTGCCAACCGGAAACTACGACTGAGGCAGCCAGTACAAAGGTTAACTGGAGGGTGGGAAGCAGGGCAATGATGCTACGGCGGATGCTAAGGCAGAAATGGTGCGTGGTGATGCATCAAGCGTCGCGTCTGCGCAGTCAGTTCGGTCTTCCGTCGTTGGTGCACGTGCCGATGGGCCCCTGTTCACGTGATACTGTTACTGGGATCATTCGGCGACTTTCCGTAAAGGCTAACCATCTAACATCAGCAGTGCTCATGAAGCGACCACGGAAGATAGTTTCCCCGTCAACCGGGAAGTACCTCTGCGCACCGAAAAAAGAGCTCGCGCCTGAAGCTGTAATCAGGAGTGGCTGCTTAAAACCGAACGTGGAAAGAAAAAGGAAGGCCTGTAGGCTTGCCGACAATGATACTACAGCGAAGAAGAGAGAGAGGATACGTGGTTTCACCAATTGCCGCTTCTGCGCAGTGAAGCTCCTTCTCCCACACAAAGCCGTTGTTGCTAGTTTCGTTAGGTTAAACTTCAGCGCTCGGAGAGCATTGATGGCGATTCCAGGCAGCTCCGTTCGAAGCTCTCCCTTGACGACGAGGAAACGCTATCGCGTCTGACATCTTAAAACCTAAACGTAGGTGTCCCCTGCAACTTTTATTTTTTAAAGTAATTACACGGGTGGGAGCACGCCTCGCACTAAGAAAGTGATCAAAAAAGAAAGCGCTTGCGCGCGCGTGCAGTGATTATCTGTGGTCGAGTACCGTGAAGTATAAGCAGCAAGAACACTATAAAACCTCACTCATCTATTACCAATGGCGGGAATCAGAACCAATATATTTCTATTTTCCCCGCATTTCCATTACCCGCAAGAGCTCTGGCCGACAGAAGACCGTGGCAAGAAGAGAGGGCGGGAATACAAACCCTCCAGTTGCACTTTTACTTTTTTAGGGGCGGAGCCTCTTAGAGGCTGGGGCTGTTGGCGTCTCCTGTCGTCTTCGTCGTAATCGTAATCATCGCCTCATGTAGTCACGGTACTTAAACGCCGGAAAACTCACTTACGCCTCGCGTTAGAACGCAACACCTCGTTTGCGCGTCGCGCTAGAGAGCTTCGTGCTTCAAAGACAGCAGACATTTACCGCAAAGCTGTACACCTCTACGTTCTAACTGTTCCATCTCCGTTTGCAAAAACGCCAAGGAGCGAGAAATAAACTTATACACTGCATTTTTCGCACCTCCCAGGTTTCACATTAGTAGAGATTGCCCGGTGTCTTTTTTTTTTTTTGCGTGCGTCGCCGCTTTTACTTTTCGGCGATGAATGTAATGGAATAGCGAAAGAGAGAGGGAATGCATGAATGTGTAAATTGGAAACGCACACAACAGACAAGTGTTTTTACATGTAATTGTTACGTTACGACTGGAACATTCGGAGCCGCATTGCTGAAACCATCAATGCAAGGAGGGGCTACTCTAATCGCGCTTTTAAGAGACCAGCTAATAATAAACTTGAAATGTTGATCTCACTACTAATTAAGAGTTGACAATAGAGCATTTGTACAAGAACTGTTTCGTTTAAGTTTACGGGAACACTGCCAAGGCAATAAAATCATAACGGGTTAGTTTAAGACCTAGAATACTAATGCAAGTTTAAATGCTCACCAGTATTGAAATACCCAAGAACAACGGTTGCCATGTGCTAAATGTTTTCCTAATTGATTGCAGAATTTAATTTGTGTATTTAATTTATTGCCAGGTGAACCAGCCTTTCGTCTGGAGCGGGAACACTGGTCCGGTCTGCGTTCCCGGGAAAGACTTCCACGTCGAAGGACTCTTTGTTGTCGCCGCTGCGTGGGGCCAGGAAGACAATTGTGAGATAGCAGGCGTTATCAATGCCCTGCATACGAGGCCTGTTCTGTGTTCTCCCCGAGATAATTCTGCCAGGCTGGCTTCGACAGCAAAATACCCAGTGAGGGGAAAGGGCGAAACGCAATGCTTCGTGAAAAGGAGGCCAAACAAATACTGCGATGCGACGATAAGGGCTCTGCAATACTACCGATAAACGCTTTCACTTTTTGCTTTATATCTGGTAGCACTGCCAAAGCTATAGCTATCGCCAGCACAGAGCGGCGCTGCGTGATTTCCTCGTCGCAGCAGATACGTCTTGCAGTTTCTACTTTGATTTTCTTCATTTTTTTAAGTTGCTACAGATTTTGTTTATTGCTGCAGCTGAAAGGAGGCCGGTCAATAGTCGCAGCATACCTCTAATGACGTCACACAACGGCGCAAACAGTGCCTAAGCAGTGAAAAAATTTCCCCGCATTTCCCCGAGGGGAAGAATGTGAAAGTGTGAATGCAGGAGTTGAATTTGCGCGGTTCGGTAATGTTCGCGAAAGAGAGATCACACACACACACACAACTACAAAGAAAGAAAGATGCATTTATTCACAGACACCTATTTGTGTTGTCGTTGTACTTGATTGCTAGAGCGGATCTCAGCTTTGAAATTTCGTGTCAGTACTCCTCTAAGCGGGTGCATTAGCCCTTCTCACGCCCGATTCCTGGCCAATCCCCCACGTGGGTATGTGCCATGCACAGACACCTATTTGTGTTGTCGTTGTACTTGATTGCTAGAGCGGATCTCAGCTTTGAAATTTCGTGTCAGTACTCCTTTAAGCGGGTGCATTAACCCTTCTCACGCCCGATTCCTGGCCAATCCCCCACGTGGGTATGTGCCATGTCAGCGGCCAGGCAGCGCACGCCCATCTCCCCCCGTTGCCAAGGAAGACGAGGAGAGACGAAAAGCGCGCGCACCCGCAGCTGTTGCTATGCGGACGGCGGAAGGTTCGGGGTCGCTTATAAAGTGCATTCGCACTTAAAAGACTGTGGCTGATTCCTCTGTCATAGGAATCGGTAAAACATGAAAGTGAAACGTGCAGCGAAATCTGGAGCTGAGCATGATTTGCGGGTCGGCGGCTGTCTTGTGGGTGCGCTTGGCGAGCTACGTCCTGCTGTAGGGTCACTTCGGCAAAGGTGTACTGGCGTTATTTCCGTGACGGATGTGACCTCAGTGACCCTTTCGTGTTAAAATATAAAACCTGAAAATGTACAACCCTAAGTATAACGTACTCTATTGTACTAAAGGTTGTTTCCCCGCAAAAAGACGACCCTGGGTGCAGGGGTGCACCCTTTACAGGCCGCCAGCTTCATTGTACTGGCGTTACTTCCACGCGGATATGACGTCACCAAAATTTTTGTGTATCCGGAAATAAAGCATTTTCGTGTTAAAACATTTTGATATCCCGCGTCTGTGCTATCGCATGGGCGGAGAGCAGTAGTATTTCAGGCGCTTTTTTTCGAAAGGAGCCAGATCCAGAAACCGGAACTAAGGCGGATAACACTGCGGTGACAACAAGAACTCGGCAACCTTCCCTCCTGAAAAGTTCCGTATATACGGAAATATGGGAATACGGAGTACTTTCCTAGAATGACACAAAGCCGCATCAACACACGGAATATTTCTGAGAAACACCTGTGGACGAAATAGTGCATACTTATCCAAGAATTTGACACCGATTTTATGTCTGTAAGTTTACTAGACCCGCCAAATTATTGTCCGTATGAATTCCGTATATACGGATTATACAGAAAAGATACCGAGCGTCATTTTCCTTATTATTGAAGTTTAAAACACGAAACCTATGCCAAACGTTTTTATTGCGCACACAAATGTGATTCCCTGTTTTTTGTACTAGCATCTACTTTCGGTGTGCTTTGGGGTGGCATAATCCGTACGAACTCCGTATTCTCATATTTCCGTATATACGGAATGTTTCAGGTTTCAGTAGGGTTCCCCTAAACAAAGGGCTGACAAGACAATAGCTGAGATAACACCCTGAAAACGTGTACTCAAATCGTAGTTCGTATCGAAAATGAGGCACGCCCTGGTGTTTAACGAATCAAAATGATCCAAATCCGTTTGCCCAATGGGAGTTTTCTTTTGGCTTGGCTGTTCGGACAGTTTCGTGGGTGTTTCCGGAATATATATTTTTTTGCTTTTCAGAGATGGCTTATTATTAAGTCAGACGGCAATTAGTACATCAAAGAAAGATCCGTCCACTGGTGTCAGCGACAAAGTGAACGGAAGAAGTGAAGGAAATGAAACGGAGAGATGTGAAACAATGATTTCATTTCGTCTGACCCGTCCATACGGAATAACTGGTTAAATATATTGTTTTACTCCATATTTACCATTTCAGTACTTAAATACATAGCCACCGCTTACAAGTCCAGTCCTGGCAATCCCACCCCCCTCTCCCTGAGAGTATTAATTACTTCATTAAGGTGAAGAAGAAGATATGAGCAGCCTTCTTGTGAAGTGTGATGGAAATTCATGGCAAAGCAATTAAGAGCTTGCTTAGTTCATGAGGGCCTTCAGACGTGCCCAAGAAATATTTCCTAGGGAAGAATACGAAAAGAGCTGGTAATGCTGCCAACAGGGCTCGCCTGCTCTGCGGTTCTTGAGGCCCTGTGGCACACTTTTAATGCCTTTTCCACCAACACTCAAACGCACAACGTTTGAAAGTCAATTTAAATAAAGTTTTTATAAGAATGCCGTATCAACTTGAGTGTTTCGATTTGATATGCGTCAAATCCAAGCTTATCACCGAAATGTTGCTCAAATTCACGGCATAATTTTTAAATACTTGTAGCCATCAACTTCCCCTAGGTGAGATGTAAAATATATCATATAATAGCTTTGCCGGCGTTGCGTTTCGGCCAGGTAACAAAACTCTGCTTGTTTCTCAAAGTCGCGTTAGGTGGATCTAGCTCACGTAAAAAAGGTTGAGGTGACATCTTGGTATGGGTCTTAAGATGTTACTTCAACCTCCAGGGAGCATTTTCGAACGTAGTTACTGTGTTTACGATCTGTGCTGCACAAGCGCTGAAGGTCAGGGAGGCAAGATAGACTAGCAGCGAAGGGTTTTAATTGCCGTGGCCCAGGAGTGACAAAGTCCCTCTGCGTTTCTGTTGCTTAAGAAGTAAGCGTAAAAGGTTGCGGCTGCGGGTCGATAGCCGCGTTTACATGAATGCGACAAGTGGCGCATCGCATCGCATCGCATCAATTTTCTAGCGCATCGCATCCATGTAAACGGGGCTAATGCGCTAGGAAAGCGCGTCGCATTAATGCGCCAGACAGGGGTGGATTGAGACGCGTGAGTCGACTTTCGAAGCGCATGTAAACGCGAGCGCATCGCATTAGAAATTATGTCGACAAGAAAAGTAAGCCCTGCAAATGCAACTTTGCATTTCAAAACGTCTAAATCGAGTGTAAGACGCCAGAAAATGCGAGTCGTGAAAAAAGAACAGAACCAGACGTGCCCGAAGCTTTGGAAGCGCCAGAAACGCTGCTTTGCCTTCGATGTGCGACACCGTATGGCGCCACAATCGCACCTGGGGTAATGCGCTACATGTAAACGCTAGCGCATCGCATTACTCGTGATGCGCTAGGAAATCTGACGCGCTGCTATCGCATTATGTCGCATTCATGTAAACGCGGCTGATTGTTGGTCAGTTTGAGTGAGAAGGTGTCAGTGTCAGTGTGTTAAAGTGTTTAGTATCTGATGCTTAAGCCAGACTCAACGTTTTTGCTTTTTTGGGGAGAGTGAGTGACAGAGAGAGAGAGAGAGAGAGAATGTGTACGAAGCTATTTATTATTGAAGAAATAGTTGAGCTTTAGGAAAAGGGGGCAGAGAGATGGTAGGGAGCTCAAGGGTGAAACCAGTTGTCTAGGGCGCCAGATGCAGCAGCTCCTTCCATTGCCCTCTCATCAGCTCGCGCTGATCTAGATGTAACGAGCTTGTCAAAGCTGCCTCCCATGTCTTGATAGAAATGGAATCTGTAATGTTGAGTTCTTCTCCCCTGAGCCTACCCTTGGACGTAGCTAGGTGTCGTGGAAGAGGATGAACGTTTCTCTGATTTTAGGAGAGTCAAGTTTATGTGTGATGTTCCCCCAAAACATCTTCGCCCACATAAATTTCTATATACTTGTGTTGGTTTATCCTCCATATGTTTGCGATTCTTCAGCATTGAGACCACCTTGTAGCAAAGGAAAATTGTGTTCCTAGCGCGTAGGATGACGAGACATCCTTGGCGTTTTTTTTTTTTTTTTTTTTTTTTTTAGGGGAGCGCTGTAGTCGTCGTCTGAAGGAGCATGGTATGTGAGTTCCCGTGCCTCTTCATCAGTGCGTCGTTCTCCTCCAGACCATTGCGTCTGGGCGTCCAGAGGACTTTATTAATTTTCTGAATTCTGGAAGGGGGTATCTCACAGAAGTGGTTAGGTACTCTGTCAGCAGAAAACAGTTTACCGGCCTTTTGGAGCCTGTAACAACGCTCACGCCTCTATTCGATACTTCCGCTAGTCGGATTGCCAAGAGGATGTCTCCAACTCCCATTTATTTGTTCTTGTACATATAAGGGTCGTGCAATCACAAGGATTACCTAAGTAGTCAGCTACGACAACTGCTGCCTCATACTTACGTGCGTGCTGGAGTCGGTGCATACTGGGGTCCCATTAGATTGAAACATTCCTCAGATGAACTTGATCCTGACATACGCGTCTTCTTGTGTACGTTTGGATCCACGTTTTTGGTAGAGGAGAGTTTTACAGTGTGGGAAATTGGCTAGACATTTTCTATTTTCTGGCGATTGTGAGTTCGGCTCTGCCCCTTTACTTTAGAGCCACGCCTAGCAGCACCCTTACGTGACTATTCTCTGGATGAGAGAGAGAAAAACACTTTGTTGGTGAGACACCGGGTTCAGGTTGGGGCGGTGGCCTCAGCTCAGATGACCGAAGCGACCTGCAGCGCCCGTTGCGTCAGGGTCGGAGGACATCCGTGCGTATTTTAGGGTTATTTTAACTTGGCCGCGCAGCGCCCTCCGTCGTTTGCCAAACGGAAACAGGACCACGGGAATGTTGTAAGGTAGTTTAAAAATTCATGGGATTAGACCCTTGGGTTTTATTTTGGTTCATTGCTACTCATAATAAATACTTTGCGTAAGTTCAGAGAGACTGGCGTTAATCATCTGCCCCGTTTTGGTTATGTGACCCCGTGCTGGTGCCGGCATCAGTTCCGGTGCAAACACTCCGGGGTGGCCCAGTGGGTGAGGTGTCGCGCTTCTGAGCTCAAGGTCGTGGCTTAGACTTCCGGCCCCGGCGGCCGCCTTTCTAATGGAAGGAGAAAACTGAAACGCCCGTATGTCGAGACTTCGGCGGACGTTAACGATCGCCAGCTGGTCGAAATTATTCGGGAAACTTCCGCTACAGCCTGCCTCGTAGCCTGGGTGTAGCTTCGGCTCACGAATTGCCGGAATATTATTTTTATCTTCCGGTGCGAAGACGCTTTGATGTGGCGGCGTCAGTTGCAGACATGGCTGGTGGCGGTGTCTATTCGAGGATCAACGCCGCGTGTATAATCCTTGCCTAACGCGTGAGCGAAAAATAGCCACACAGCCATTCTCCTGTTGCTCTCTCCTACCATTTCCCGCTCCGTAGCCTTCCTACGTGCTTTAATGTCCGCCAGCCAGCGCCGCTTCTCGAAAACTATGCAAAATAGTTGACAGTTTGTCTAGTGTTCCCCAGGTGGCGCTCCGACGCCTTCGAGGCAAGCTGACAGACAATCGCTGTAGAAGTGGGTGCAGTGTTCGCGACTAGCGATCAGTGACGTAAGGCGCGAGCCACATAGCGGATGAGTGCCTGAACTAAGCGTCCCTACTCCTCCCATTGGAAAGCGGGCGATGAGTTAGGCCATGTTTATACAGGAGGCGTTGCGAGGATGCTACCACCGACTTGGCATTCAAGAAACTTCCCTCCACAGGCGCGGCACCTCCTGAAAGTGCGTGTCCTTTCTTTCGTCTCTGTCGTAGTTTTATTGTCCTCCTTTCCACAATTCAGTCGCCCCAATTCAGGCCAGCCCTCGAATATTGCTGCTTCAGTCGTAGCTCCCGGCTGGCAGCGATGACGTATTTCCGTGGACACTTGATGAGCACGGCTGATTTCCCCGTGGCTAGCAGCCACAGGCAAATCGACAAATCAGCCTAATAACGCTATCGTGTAAAAAAAAACGTCCTCATTTGGCTGCGTTACTTCGTGGCCACGTAATCACAGCACTGAATGCACTGGTTTATTACGTTCTGAAAATGTTCCAGATCTAGAAAATCAGTTGCAAAAAGCGCTGCGGATCCTTTTAAAACAACCGATCACAAGCAGCGAGGCGTGCCCATGAAGAAAGCCTGGATGGTGTTTTTTTTCATTTGCATCTCCTGGGAACTGGTGCAGTTTCACTATCGCTGGCTCTGTTTTGCCATCTATAAACGTTTTCACCAGTTAATCTTTAATGAGATCCGGACATGTTCTGACCTGTTCTGCGCATGAGCAGTTGCATCTTCCTGTCGAATACGCCAATTACGGGGCCTCTAGCACACCCCGCTGATACGGTGGCAGCTCCAGAATGACGAAATTAAAAAGGTCTATGGAATTCTCGCAAATTGCCGAAAATATTCGGTACACTCCGCATGTGCCATTTCGCCATTGGCTTTATTATGCTTCATTATATATTGCCCTTGGGATTCTAGCAGCGTTATTACCAGCAGAGTGAAGCAAATTTAATTTTGCAGCGAGCTTGACAGTCGAACTTATTGATCTTGGAAAGTTAGCGCGAAATTAAGCAGAATAAGGCAGCCGGCGTACTGTACTGTACTCAAGAGCAACCACGACCCCCTGGTCACAGTTATCTCAGGGTGGTTTATCACCCATCGGTTTCACTCTATGGCAGATTTATTACTTGATGTGGTTACCGCCGCATGTCGCACACACAACAGCATGTGGTGCAGACTCTTCAGACGTTGAGTTCCGAAAAGGTTCTTCATCTAATTAACATATCATAATATATCATTGGCTTTTCTTGCAAAACAAACTATGGTCGACTGTCTTCTAATCCACTTAATGACTAAGAAAACTACAAACAACACCGGATTCAATAAAAGTTGGAAATATGCGAATCTCGGGACTAAATGTACATGTTCCAGATTTTTATTTTCAACTGCCTTTGCTGAAAAGTGGCTAGACGGTAATAAAGGCGAGAGAGTACTTTCTCACCGAATTCTCACGCCGGAGCCGTTTGTGTAGAGCGAAAAATATAAGGGTATAAAAGTATTCTAAAATGATTCCCATATGTTTATCAGGTGTCCTGCTCACCCCTTCCCCCCTCTACCCCGCCTCCAGACCTCATTTGAATGAAAGGTCTTTGATAGCCTTCTCGGTAAGACATTTTTTGCGGCATATTTTTATGCAGCTGGCGGGCTGGGTTGCACCTCGAAACTGCTGCAGTTTACTGGCGGGGGGTCCAACATAGACATAAAGCTATTTTTTCTTATACGTAGGGATGGAAAGGGGGATGTTATCAGCCGTGCGGTGCTCCTGCGGGAGCGAACACAGAAACATCAAGAGCAGATAACACGGTGTGCCAGATACACGCCCTTGTAACGTTTTCCTGCCTGTAATCGAAGTCATGAATTCAATATCGGCACTGGATTTCCAGCACTCGATACTTCGTACTCAACGGTGCGTTCCATTTATTACAGTCATGCTTCCGCTATGCACAATCAATTGTGAATTTCATACTGTTGCAGATGGAGAGTACCATATTAGGATGAGACCATTACGAAACACCCATGTGGTTTCGTCAGTAGCTGTGCAGTCAACAACGTACTCCTACACCTGCATGTACTCACACGGATTTACTACCGCGCAGAAACATCGCGCAATGTCTGATATCGTATTTAAAAACAACACATCCTTTTTACGGGACTTGAAAACGACGAAGTACTATTTATTTCGCACCAAGATATGTAGGTTTTGAGAAATTTGTGCGAGCAAGTGAGAAGATGCGCAGCTATCCCGCACATGCGTTTCACTTCGGGGCGTCCCGCCGAGTTGTTTCGATCTGCCATCCCTTACGATAGTTCAACCGTGTCTTCATCCACCTCCACTGTGTGTACGGTTAATGTAAAATAGCGTAATTTATTTTAACTCTAAAAGTTGCTATTAATATGATTCACCGGGCGCGGAAAAGGTGCGTGCCCTAGTCACGAACATGCTGGCGCGCACTCACCCACCCAGTGTTGCACGCATGTGCCGAACGTGCCGCTGGGTGTCGCGGGCTCCGGTTTTTTCTTTTTATTTAACATAAACAATTTTATTTAAAAATTAAAGCCGTTCCACTCAATGTGAAAGCTGTCGGAAGTGCACAGCAGTGGTTCGCCATAATGGGCTCTACCGCCGTTATCCGCTTAGTGCTACCACCTCATGCAAATCGAATTTCCCGCCTTTGCAGTTCTCGCGCGCCCCCTACCTGAAACTGCGCCAGCGGGAGTTCTGTTCTCTTTGTGCTTTTCTCCCCTCACGTGCCGGCGTTGCCCTGCCACATTTTGCGCAAGCGCGAGGATTGGATTTGGATTGGATTTGGATTGGATTTGGATTGAATTTGGATTGGATGATAAGCAGCAGTGAGCATGATAATTAGCTAATCCCAGACAACCATGAAAGCTAAGAATAACCAGCTGAACCTTAGATCACGCTACGTATATCCTGGCATAGCCGAGCTAAGCCACTGCTAAGTGCCAGCGGTTCACGAGTTTCGAGCGCTTATGACTATATAAAACGCTTGGCTTTAGAAGCCGCCTCTGGGTTACGCCGTGGTGAAGGGACCGTCAGAGGCTACACCGTAACGCCGTGGCGATATGCTTGGTTCCAGCGAGCGAGCTAGGACGACAAGGCGAGCGCCTAAAGTGCTCTGCACTTAATAAAAGGTATGTTCTTTTTAATTTATTTTATATTTTTTATTTAAATATTTTTGGAAAATTTTTGGTGAGGTGATTGCACAGTGGCGTAACGACTCCACTGCGCAACGCCACCCCGTTACAAAGGGGAATCCGCTAAGCATCAACATCATCATCATCATCACCATCCGTGGCGCCATCTGGGCACTCTCCGGTGCCTGTAGTGGCAACAAATGTACCGGACGCACTCTTCCTTCAATCATGGCAGAACTTCTGCCCATCCGGGATTGGTTATCCTCATTACAGCCTCGCCTACGCATAAACCCGCCGTCGTGCACCTGTACACAGACTCCACACAGGCAGTACGGGAACTCCGACGCATCGCCAAGTCACTCGACTTGACCTGCGATGTGCACCGCATTGTGACCTCATTTCCGTGCCCCGTGCGAGTTCTGTGGAATAGACACCTGCCCACACTGACGCTGACGCGGCCTGCCATCCCCAGAGGTTGACTAGGCCGCTACCTCTGCTCCAGTTGTCGCAGAGGGACACCCTCATCATTCACAAGGAGTCTCTCAGGCGCTCCATGCGTGCTATACTGCCTCCGCGTGGGTCGGACCTTCCTGGCGGTTTAACCCGCCGCGAGGAGGTGGCGCTTCGGAGAATTCGCGTGGGCGCAGCTTTGACCCCGGCGATAAAGCCCTCATGGAGGACGCAGGGTCCCCCAAAAACATGCCCCTTCTTGAAGCCTCTGCCACTGAAGCGACCCTGGACCACCTCCTGGGGACATGTCCGGGCCCCCAGGCAGCACGAGTTCGTCACATGAGGGCATTTGGGTACCACCCAGGACGACCACCTGACCTTCGCCGCTGGACGCATGGTCCCCAATACCGGCCCCTCCTGGACTTCGTCGGGGAGACGGGACTGCTGGACTACATTTATTTTATGCCACAGGGCGTACTTGCGTAATAAAAAAAAACTCGCCCACGACTAACTCATGACGACGATGATGACGATGCTTTATAGTCGCCTTTGTTCAGACGGCAGTATGTACTACTGAACATTTCGTGGTCTCGTCGTGATATGTCGCCCTGGTGGGACGGATTAGTTGTTGGGCCGAACACTTAACGACGAAGTGATCACATATGAGGGGGCTATGTCACGAGGTGACCCCGAAGTGCTCGGCAGTACATACAGCTGTGTTCCGAACTGTTGACAATGAAGAGTCAGGGTGAGGGCGTAGCCTGAGGGAGCGTCTTCCCAGATGACTTCTAAATAGTGTAAATACATTGCTCATTGTGTACCATGGTTCCTGTTATTTCTGTGTTGCCGCGGCGTAACATCCTGAACACTTGTATGCTCGTAGCCTTGCTCCCTCAAACAGTAAGCTTGCTGACGATATTCGTGCGTTTCCGTGTTCTTCGCAGCCACGCGTCCCCAGAAAACGCTGTACACGACCCTACTCCAGGTGGCGCCGGCGTCAGACTGTCGAGGCCTGTACCAACGCTACCACTTCGACGAAGCCACCATGCTTTGCGCCAAGAGGGTCGAGGATAACTACTGCGAGGTGAGCACCAGGGTGACTGGGTATAGAGTGCGAATTCGCTGTAACAAAACCATTTTTTTCGAATAGTTTTATTTATTTATTTATTTATTTATTTATTTATTTATTTATTTATTTATTTATTTATTTATTTATTTATTTATTTATCCTTCCGTGTGTTCGCTAATGCGGCGATCACTTCCTGAGACGCAGCAGGAATGTGTCGTCACCGAGAAGACTGCAGCTCGCATTGCGCACAGATTTAGCATAGGGAGTATCTTAATCGTCCGCAATATTGTTCTGTGTCGAACTGTCTTTTATGGGTGTGTGTATATGTGTGTGTACGCAAATATTCAATTTTTCCTCTTTTTATCCATCACTGTGTTATTTGTGACCTTTTGTGTTGCAGTCCTTTGTTTCTTTTGCTATGTGCTCACCTCATTACTTTTTATCTCTTTCTGGATGCTTTACCATTTTTACTTATTCCCCCGTTGGTGATAGTGATTGCTTTGTTTGATTGAATACATCATCAGGTGTACTGTGACATACAGTCTGTGAAGCATTTACTGACGTTACTATGCGGCTGATAGTGCGTGGGGAGCTGCGAACCTCTGACAGGGTGTCTGTTCCTTTAGTCCCAGTTTGCTATCGCTTAGACGAGAAATTAGGGTTTTCCAAATTTTCCAAATTTTCAAATATGGCAAACACTCTCACTTACGGTAACAATTAGGATTGGTTGTGAAGAATGGCTGATATGTGTACGCAACGTTCTTCTTTGGTGCGAAGAATCAACGTACGCGAAGCAGTTCGTTTGAAATGTCTCTGATGAACTTCAAAGCTTAACAGCGGAATTGAATTGCACAAGAGATTATGCAGGTACAGTTCCGAGCAGGAGCCCTACACCTCAGGGAAAAGTTATACCCAGGTATACCAGAAGGTATACCCAGCTACGTCAAGTACGGCTCCATACTTGTACCATGCGGGCTCTACCGCAACCATTTTATAATAATAATAATAATAATAATATTTTTATTTTTCTTAGAGGAACAAAATACATGACGGGTCAGCCCAAGCCAGACAGGCTTGTCGGGCTGTACTCGGCAGCCAGTGTCAGGACACTATAAAATACTGCAGGGGTAAAAGAAGAAAGAAAAGAAAAGAAAAAGGAGAGGGAAAAGAAACGGTAGTACAATGAAACCAAAAGGAAAAAAATCAAGGAAGTAAGCAATATGTGATGCATACATACAATATGGCATAGGGTTACGCAACTTCAGAGAAGTTTTTTCTTAAATACATTTTCAGAGCGCTTTTAGATGAAATGGAGTAAATAGCAGTGGGCATAGAATTAAATATATCAGGAACATAATAATTGCGTACAAAACGTCCAAATCGCGTATAACATCGGGGCGTGATAAACAAAGGATGACGTCTCAGTGGTCTTGTAGGGACAAAACGAAACAAAAAATCGCTATTCCAAAAATTGCGAGAGACAACAGTGTGCAAAAACAAAGCGTCAAAAGAAGGCAATTGTAAAGCAGAGAACAAACTGGTATTTTCGGGAATGTTGATATTGTAGGCTACATTTCTTAGCAACGTTTTTATAATGCAGTTTATTTTCGTACGCCAAGTGAAAGAACAGTGAAAAAATACAGTGATTCCGTATCCCAAGATACTGTAGCCAAGTGCATGTAGGATAATCTTACGCACTGGAAAGGGGAGGAGGAAACGACTGTTATAAAGAGTACATGACAATCCCCCAAGCTTATTGCAGAGCATAGATAGGTGACTGTTCCATGTCATATCCGAGTCGAAGATAGTTCCTAAATACTTTACATTCGGCGATAATAGAAGAGGAGAGCATTGAGAATTATTACATCGTGAACCATGAAGAACGAGGGGTACAGTATGATCAATTTGCTTGTGTGGATTGTGAAAACAAACCAGTTTTGTTTTTTGCTTATTTATTGTAATAAAATTTCTGGAAAACCAGTCCATAACAGATTGATTATCCCCTTGTAACATTGCAACTGATTTGCTGTAAACGGAGTGCTTGGCAAGAAGAACAGTGTCATCGGCATACTGAAATATTTGGCAGTGGGTTATATGATTAGGTAAGTCGTTTACATAGACATTGAATAATATGGGAGATAGCACGGACCCTTGTGGGACACCAGATTTTAGGAGAACTTTCGAACTAACGTTATCACCAATCTTGACTACCTGTGAGCGATTGCAAAAACTGTTAGCTAACAGTTTGCTGAATGGACCTCGAAATCCTAGTAGATATAGTTTTCGCAGTAATATTGTGGGTATAACAGAATCAAATGCTTTGCTTGCATCCAAAAAAGACCCGTTACTACTTCGTTGTTATCGAAAGCGGAGAAGATTAAATCCGACAATTTTTCCAAAAGTACAAGAGTCCCCTTCCCAGGAACAAAACCAAATTGTGAACTCGACAATAAGTTGTGTTTTTCCAGGAAGTTCGTTATTACTCTGGCTAAGTGTTTTTCTAAAATTTGGCTAATCGCAGGTAAAATCGAAATCGGCCTGTAGTTGTCAACCTGTTTGAAAGAGCCATTTTTATGTAATGGCTTCACAACTGCAGTTTTTAATTCATCTGGAAGAAAACCAAGTTCAATGTAACTATTCAGCATAAATAGAAGTACCTTTTCTAAAACGGGAAGGTTACGTTGCAGCTCGTAGACAGATATACCATCCAAACCAGGCGCCTTCTTTTGCTTAAAACTAAATAGTATGTTGTGTAAGTCATACGAAATCATGAAAGGAAGGAATGCAGAGGATTCTAAACTGCTAATGTTGTCGCAATCTTGGATATCAGCTGAATGCGTAGCCAATGATGTTTTAGCGAAGTGAACATTGAAATCAGTAACTGCGGATTCCAAATTGGTGAAGTGTTTGCCAAAGACGTCAACTGATTGGGCAGGATGTCGACCAAATATTTGATTAATTGTTGACCAAGTTTTCCTAGGGTTGTGTCTGTTGTCATGGAAGGTTTTACTGTAAAATGAGCGCTTCTCTGACCGAAGTAACGCAGTTACCTTATTTCTATGAACTTTGTATAGGTTCCTCAGAGCAGTGTTATTAGGAGAGCGCCTACACTTCTCCCAAAGTTTGTCTTTTTCTTTAATAGCCCTAAGAACGGTAGAGGTAAGCCAAGGCAAGTCCATATTGCGCTTTTTAATTTTGATGGTTTTTTGTGCAGTGCCTTTTAATGTGTCAATAATGGTAACAAAGTTAGTATAAATATTTCGTGCAGTTGCCCCTGCCATGAATGCTTCCAAGTCAAAATTATTGACTAAATTATCGAATTTAGCTACGTCAAGAATAGACACCTGCAAGTGCTGGGGTGAAACCTTTTTCAGCACGGGAAAATAAACATGGCAACCCACAAAGTAGTGGTCGGCAAGTTTCTGTTTGATAATTGCCGAATCGAGGCGAAAAAATGGTGCCCTAACATTGATATGGTCAATACATGAAGTTACTAATTTCGTACCAAGGTATTCTTCCCTTGTAGCGGAGCAAATGGTTGGAATAACCCCTGATTTGGCCAACACGTTTAAATATTCGCAAGCAGTCGGGCGCGCCGGACATAAAGTATTTATGTTGATATCACCAGCCAGACAAAAGAGTGAAGTTGAGGGAAAGGAAAGTAAGAATTCATCCAGTTCGCTTACGAAAAGGTTGGCATTTTCGGAGGGTGGTCTGTAGATAGCCAGGAGCGTTATATCTGTGTCTAACAACGCGATGCGCAGTGCCAGGCATTCGGCAGAGGTGAACCTTGGTGACAAGGATGACGACACATATCGTTCATGTATTAAGGCCATAATGCCCCCGCCCCTGATAACACGGCGCGTCAGCGCGAAAGAAGAATAGTGCGGAAGTTCGAAAGATGAAACAAGGTCATCATGAATGTTAATTTCAGTTAGTACAAATGCATCGATAATAGAATCAGTATTTTCTACGATACCAAGGAATTCGTCCCAGTGCCGACGGGTACTGCGGATGTTAACGTGCACAATTGTGAAGGACTTGCAACCCTGATCAGCCAAAACAGTAAAGTCGGTGAAGCTGTCACAATTGTAAAAGACGTTCATTATGGGACCGGTCTAGCTCTGTAGCATTGTGAACTTTTAAACAAGCTTGTTCAGATCAGCGTGATCTGATATGCGGACAAGAGACGAATTCTCAGCTTTCCTTGCGAAAATTTTGCCCTGTTTCGCCCAGATGAATTTGTACAGTTTTTCTTTTCCTGTTTGGCGGGCTGCCCAGAATAGTTCTCTGTTGTAGTTGGTCAAGTTTTCGTAGAAGTACAGCTGAGGAATCGTGCCCTGTTCCGCAAGTGCCCTCAAAGAGTCTTTCCTGTTCCACCACATTTCTTTCAGCGATACCGAGGCAAATCTAACCAGCAGAACTGGCGGACGATCCCGGTTAGCAGGCAGGCGATGTATCACTTCAATGTCAGACTCAACGAAGTTCAACTCTAGCTTCTGCGCCATATCAGAAATGATAGGAAGACGTTTTTCGCCTTTCTGTTGAGGCAGACCATGAATTTCCAAATTTGGCCTCCTGCTGTATTGCTCAACGTTATTTAACTCTTTGCGCAGGCTCGCTAGTTCCTCTGCTTGATCCGACACAGTGGCTTTCAAGGCATGGACCTCACTTTGCAGTTGACCTATAGTGGCATGTTGCGTAGCAGCAGTAGCAATGACTTCATCGTACTTTCCCGACACAAAGTTAACCGTTTCATGAACAGAGTCAACTGATTTTTGAAGGATCTCTACAGTCGATTTGAGTTGCAGAAGCTCATCAACTTTGAGAACAAGGGAGCCGATGGCGTCCTTTATCGGCAAAAGAGTTTCAATTTTAGACGACAGTTCTGAAAGAGAGTGGGAATTTGGGACAGCATCTACCGCGACTGGGGTATGATTCGAGGAACGACAGTCCCGGCAAAGCCATGTCTCACGCTTGGCGGCTCCATGCCAGACATTTCTTTTTCAGCTATCCCCGCACAATTTTTACCAAAGTGAAACCCAACCTCACACTCTGTACAAACCAAAAATTTTCCTTCAGCCGGAAGCACTTTCGAACATTTGCCACAGATAGATACTGAAGCCATGATTCACTTGCGGAACATGAACAATAATATCAACAGTACAGTGCAGTGCAGTCGATGGCGAGAAAAGATACACGAGAAGCAACAAAAGTGCAAATTGCACTTCACCTGCAGCAAAAGTGACTGTTAAATCGTGCCAGAATCCCGCCACCGACTGCGAAGGGGCGACAGTTTCTCGCTGGCTTGTATAGCCTGGCGTCCCAGGATTCGGTTGAAGCAGCGCCTCCTGGATGCTGTTGATGGGTTTCTGTGATAGACACCCGTCCGGCGCAGCCGCTGAAGCGCCGGGAACTTGAAACAGTGATGAGATTGCTGCAGGCTGGGGTCACCGGCGACGATGCTGTGCGCAGACGCACAAGGGCGTACTTGCATTGGAGATGTGTTCCTGCAGCAAAAGTGACGGTTAAATCGTGCCAGAATCCCGCCACCGCTTGGTGGCGGGATTTTGAGGTGTGTACGCAATGTGGCAAGGTCGTACATAGAAGTGATGTCTTCCCGAACCCTAACACTATAGTATGCTTTGCCTGCGGCGCCGCGAACCCCAGCACCGATCATGAATGAGACTCCTAACGCCAGTGCAAACTCTGCGGGGGGCCTACCCGCCTGGCACGAAGGAAAGCAAGAGCAGATACAAGATGCCGTACGTGATGAAGAAGCGGCAATGGGAGCGCAAGATGGACGCCTTACAACAACAACAGCCGGACCCGGAGAGCTTCGCAGCGCTGCGTAGGCCGTCGGTATATGGTACCCGCGGGGGGCCGCAACAATGCAATATCACTCGCCGGAGAGACAGTACCAAGAGAGGCAGGAGCACCAGTCGCTGCCGACAACCATCGTATTCCCGAGAATGCGTCGCCTGGGCTGACACAGTCAAAACGCCCATGGCCGCTCTGAGGCAACAACCGGCGCATAGCTCCTTGACCAAACCCAGGGATGAGAATGGAGTGGTGATGGCTCTGAGGGCCGAGAACGAGAAGTTGAAACAGAGAATAGCCGAGCAGAGACGAGACCATCAGAGACATCAACGAGAAGCTCACGACGCTGCTAGCAATGCAGCAACAGCTGCTGCAACTGCTGCCACAGCCCGCACAAGAACGGAAACAAAAGGAGATGACCGAGGACGAACAAGTGCATGAGGCGGATCCCCGCGCCCCCAGAACGACGGAGCCAACTCCCACGAGCCGGTCCATTGAAGGAGCCAAGATTCGTAAGCTGGCCGCGCGAATAGACAAGCAAGACGACCGACTCGACCGGATGGAGGCATCCGCCAAAGTCACCAACGACAGCCTTACCGCACTCCAGCAAACGGTCCAGCAGATGACAATGACCATGCAGAGCATCCATACCATAATTGCGCAGATGCCAACGCAACTACAGGCGCAACTACAAACACAGATACAAAGCATGGAGGCCCAGATCATCACCAAACTGTAGCATTCATGGACAGGATAACCCGTACAGCAGTTATCCCACTGCCAAAGAAAGACCTCTTGGTCTGGCACTGGAACTGCAACGGCTTCCCAAACACGATAGTGGTACTACAACCACACTGACAGCAACTCACCATGAAGCGAGACGTCTTAATGCTTCAAGAAACACACAGCGAAGAGGAACCGAAACTCCCAAGCTACCGCACCCACGCCAGCGCGCCGAGTGCACGGGTAACGTCCAAAGGCAAGGGCAGGCAAGTCTGCATCTTCGTCCGCATAGGGATCACCTTCGTCGAGCATGCCCTGATCGGCAACAGCGCCATCGAACACTGCACACTGGAAGTAGTCACCGGCAAGAAAAGGAAAGAAAGCACATTCATGGTGAACGCTTACAGCAATCCGGCGCACGGTCAGCGAAGGTTTCGGGCACTCCTCCACAAGGCAGGCAGGACTGCCGGGAACAGCACGCGCGTGGTATGCGGGGACTTCAACGTCCCGAACCAAGAATGGTGCTGCCACAGAACGACAGTCAAGGGGAGAGAGCTGATGCAAGACGCCACGGACATGGTGCTGTACCTTATCGCGGACCGAACCTTCGCCACCAGGATCGGCACATCGGTTACGCGGGGCACCACCCCGGACCTCAACTTCATCAAGACCAGCGCAAACTCGCGCGACACGGAAAATGACCTCGGCAGCGACCACTACATCGTGGAAGTAGCCGTACCACTCTATGACCACGGCAGCACCGGCACACGAACGCACCGCATCACGGACTGGGACGCGTTTCGGCGGGCCCTCCCCGACCAGCAACCCGATATTACAGACATCGAGCAATGGATGGGCACCGTAGTGAAAACGACATCAGACACAACCAGGGAGCTCGAGACGGATGAAGGAATAGATAGGATATACAACCGGCTGGATCACGGAGGCCAAACAGTCCATAAAGGCACGGTGGCAGAAGCCCCGCACCAACAGACGTCTGTGTAAGAAGATCGCCGAGCTCAACAAACAGATAGAGGCCCATCTCAGAGTGCTCTGCACACAACAGAGGAACGAGGTCTGCAACGAAGCCGACGGACAAATGCACAAGAGCAAGACGTGGAACATGCTGTGGCACCTCCTCGATGAGACTAGGACCAAGGGTTCCCAACACAACAACCTTGCCAAGACCCTCCACAGGGCCGTCTGTGACGTCGGAGAAGACGTAGTGCGGAAACGACTGGATGCCAAGTATCTACCGGCCACCCCTACAGAGTCACACCCGGGCTACCGCGGCAACGACAACGCGACACTAGATAAAGACATTGAAACATGGGAAGTACTAGTGGCCCTGCAGAACCTCAACAGTAAATCCGCTTCCGGTCCCGACAGAGTGACTAACAAGGCCCTTATGAATCTCAACGACGCGGCCATAGAAGCCCTCACGCACTTTAACAAATGTTGGCGCACCGGAAGGCTTCCAAAATAGTAGAATATCTTCCACTAGACGATTCTCATCCCGAAGCCTGGCAAACCACCCAACATAGAGAACCTCCGACTGATCTCGCTCACTTCGTGCGTTGGAAAAGTCCTCGAGCACGTCCTCATGTACAGGTGGCAGCGCTACTTAGAAGACTCTGAATTCTACCCGAACTTCATCAGCGGATATCGGAACAAGCTTCGAACACAAGACGCTATGATCCTACCGAAGCACGAAATCATTGACGACGCAACGGGTTCCAGGGACAGCAGAGCTATACTCGGACTCAACCTACAGAACGCATTCGACAAAGTCCGCCACACCGCAATCTTAGCCCAAGTCTCCCGGCTCAACATTGGTCGTCAGACAAACGACTACATCAAAGACGTCCTCACGGGCCGGACCACCAATGTTTTCGCGGGCGACCTGCAACTCCAAGAAACCAGCTCGGCAGCGTCGGCACCCACCAGGGATCGATGATCTCCCCGCAACTCTTCAACCTCGTGATGATTGGCGTGGCCAAGCAACTTGCGGGAGTAGCGGACGTCCGACACACCATCTACGCCGACGACCTCTCGTTATGGGTCACAGTAGGAAGCGACGGCCACATAGAAACAACGCTGCAGGAAGACGTCAATGCCATCGAGGAGCAACTTGGCGGGTCCGGACTCGTCTGCTCCCCATCCAAATCAGAACTGTTCGTGCTCCCGCCGAAGGGAGCGGGCAGAAAAAGGGGCCATATAGAAGCCACATACAAACGCCCCCGGATAACGATCCGTACGGAAGGAGGACAAATCATACCGGAGGTCGAGAAGATAAGTCTGCTCGGACTGCTTATTGAGCGCAATCGCGTCAACGGCGCGAAGGTCACCAAGCTTGCAACGAAGGAGACCGCAGCAATGCGCCTCATCGGGAGGGTATCTAACAGACGAGCGGGAATGAAAAAGGAAAGCCTCGCTCGCCTCGTCCAATCCTTTGCAATCAGCCACATAGCGTATGTGGCCGCCTTCCACAACTGGCGGCCGTGCGAGCAGGCCCAAATTGACACCACCATACGTAAGGAATACAAGACAGCGCTTGCGCTCCTATGGAGCACAAATACTGACAAGTTCATGGCCCTGGGCGTCCACAACACCCAGCACGAAATAGCCGAAGCTTAGCGAACGGCACAACTCGAATGACTCGCCGAGACGACAACTGGGCGGCATATATTACGACACCTGGGCTTTACGTCCACGGCGGACAGGACACAGAGCGAAGTCCCGCTACCGGACAATACCAGCCGACAGCTCAGTGTCTGCCCGATACCGCGGAATATGAACCCCGAGTACAACAAGGAGCGACGACTAGCAGGAGCCAAAGTCCTCATGGACCGCCATGCTCGAGATAACGGCGCCGTCTACGTGGACGCGGCGGTGTATCAAGACCATAACGGCGCTTACGCCTCGGTGGTAGTAGAAGCATCAACGGGAGTTACAATGACTGCAGCGAGCATCCTTGCCAGGAAAGCGCACCATGCGGAAGAGGTGGCGATCACCCCGGCCGTCGCCGACCCCAGCTGCACTACCGTGTTGTGCGACTCTCGAACAGCGGCACAGAATTATGCCAAGAGTAGAGTGTGCAGTGAGGGCGCGCGCATCTTACGCAAGGCTGAAGACAAGGGGCGCACCAGCACTGTGGTGATCAAATGGTTCCCGGCCCACATGAGCAACCCCATATCGTGACGGTGGAACACGAACCACAACGAGACGGCCAACGCAGTCGCGCGAGGACTCATCAACCGCGCGACAGCACGCCAGGCCGACCCGGGGTACGAGACGCTCGACATCACCAAAGACGCGATGTTCAGCTTCAATGACATATCCAAGGGGTACAGACTGAACATACGAACTATGCCCCCCTCACCCGGGACTCACCCGAGCTGAGGCAGTGTTACATACTAGACAATTGCAGACGGGATCCCTGCTCACCCTGGTGCTTGCCAGACGCATTTGTCCCAGTGTGTACGACAGTGATGTGTGTAGACTGTGCACAAACGAACGAACCACGGCAGCTCACATCCTTTGGGACTGTAGCTTAAATCTGCGAGAGGCCACCGAGAAGACGACGGTCCCACCGCAGCTAGGGGCTGCGACGAGAAGCTAGGACTACGACACACAACTCAAGGCCGTCCAGCAGGTCTCGGCCGCCCTTGTGAAGCAGCGACCGGATGAAGCTGCGGGGGAAGGGGACGCTAGCCTTCCTGGACACGGGGACGGAGCTCATGCGCAGACCTCAAGGGATGCCCGGGACGACGTCCAGGCCGCGTCACGGCGACAGTACCACGTCCCCCTAGTGGAGGGAGGCTAACCGAACTGCGGGCCAATCAACAAAGTTGTTCTCTCTCTCTCTCTCTCTCTCTCTCTCTCTCTCTCTCTCTCTCTCTCTCTCTCTCTCTCTCTATCTATCTATCTATCTATCTATCTATCTATCTATCTATCTATCTATCTATCTATCTATCTATCTATCTATCTATCTATCTATCTATCTATCTATCTATCTATCTATCTCATAAGTACACGCATCTGCGAACGATCTAATTGTATACACCGATACGTGGTTTATGATATAAAGTTATGCTATTGTGTTCTTTCTTCGTGATCGATGCATGTATTGTCTTATCTAGAACCGTTCCTTTGTCGCGAATTTCAAGTAGCCCTTTTGATATAATGAATTTGCAGTTGCAAACATGCGCCGTGTGTTCGGAAATTTTATCAAGCTTTTAGGTCGAGGGTGAGCTCTACGGGGCCCACATTAGTTTTTTGGCAGGACGCCTTCGTTCCGACTAAGAAAGCTTCTACTTTAAAGCGCTTTCCGTGCTAGGAATTGAATTTGGGTACCTTGCATTTTGAAGCCGGCGTCTACCCGACGGCGCCATTGCGACACGGTCGAAGCAGTGTAGATTTGGAGAGCGGTGAATGGACATGCAATATTACACAGAAAATTCATGCACCTCCGTTTAATGACGACGATAATTGAACGAGAAGCTTCCTTTGTGCGAAATCAAATGGCCAAGGTTCAAAGTCAAAGCCGCTGCGATGAAAAGCGCAAACTGCGTGCGAATGAAAGTGAAAGCTCAACGAGTCAAAGTCCAAACCGACTGCGAGTCCGGCGATGTCCAAACTCAGAAGACAACAAAGGAAACTCTCAGGAGAAAGATTCACGTTCTACCATCGTCGTCTACATGCGATCAGAGTGAAACTCTGATCGCATGTTGGGCCTAATGATTCCTCCAAATAACGCACATTTATTCAGATTGATTCGTCGTTTTGCGGCGTTCTGGTGAAGCCAACCTACGCGGATTTTTTGCAGTGTGCTGCATGCGTTTTAAACAATACATAGACGGTCATGTGACTTGTTCTCAGTTATTTTGAACTGTACGTCTTGGAACGCGTTCATTCTTAACACAATTTTAACGACACCGCAACGTGCTAGATAATTACAGCACACCCAATGAGGCACAATCAATTACCAGACAAGCAATCACTAGACAAAAAATTGCCGCGGTTTAGCTTTGGTTAACCCTCGCGAAAGCTTCACTGCCCTGGCTAGGATAATTGTATAGCTGTTGTTTCGCAATGATATACATGCATGTTTGTAATGAATACACTGCTTATTCTTCATCGTTTTTTGACTCACGGCGTTTTTTACGCCTTTCCACTGTACGAGCGACCCCATCGTACATGGCTTTGCGCCGCAGGTGGCGCCCTGGCCTTCCTTTGTGGCGCGCGCTTATCGCTGCGGCGGCGGCCTCCTCGCCTATCTCTCCCCTGCTGCCTATCTCTCCCGCCATCGGACGGCAGCTCCGTGCCGGGAGCTCCGCCAGGTGGCGACACGGGTGCAGCGCAGCGTGCACGTCTCCGTTCTCTCGCCGCCTGTCTCTCACCATAAGGGCTGCAAGCTGGGCTAGTGGCAAAGCCGCATTCTTGGATGGAACCAGCGCGAACTCAAACAAAGACAAAGGAAGTGGAACAGAAGTTGTACCAACGGGAATCTGAGAGGCCATGCATTGTCATTAAAGGGACCCCCATCATCGCGTATTTATTCACATTGTACTAAGTGCCGCGGAGTTAAACCCAATTTTCCTGCCCTTGACATTTTATTTAGGCACCGTGAACAAACACCCCGTGAAATTATGGAAGTTTTCCACATAGCAGAAACAGTGGACAGGGGACAAGTGTGTCAGCCAAGCAAGCGTGTGTCTTCATCCCAAAAAGATTGCATATCTGCGTGGGCCTTGAGTACAGCCGGTGTTTACCCAGTTGTCGTAACACCGTGTCTTTTGTGAACTTGTTTAGCTCAAGCGCAGTGTTTTTTATTGTTTTGTGCTAAGTGTTTCTATTCACCCTTCTTGATAATAAACTTTAGCTTTGTAGCGTGAGCTACACTGGCCGAGTTTCAGCAGTTTCACGTAGCTCCTGGAGGGCCGTGCTCCGCATGCGCGAGGATCAGTGACGTCTCACGGCGCACATCTAGCGCTCCGGAGCCGCCGCCACCACGATTGGATTGGATTGGATTAGATTGGATCGGGAAAAAGTTAGATTGGATTCGAAATCGTTTTAGCAGCAGTAAGTATGATAATCAGCTAATCCTAGACATCCAGGAAACATAAGAATAACCAGCTGAACCTTAGCTCATGCTACGTATATTCTAGCATTGCCGAGCTAAACCACTGCTAATTTTTTTAGATAAGCGGCTGTCCTTGCGTTCCACTGCCTTTGTCTTTGCTTGCGTTCGCGCTGGTTTCATCCACGAAAAAGCCTATCTCTCTTCTGCCGCTTATCTCTCCCGCCATCGGGCCGCTGCTCCGACCATATCGAACAGGCAGCGCAAAAAGTACGGCACAAAAGAATTAAGGACGACACAGCGTTGCACTCACAACTGAATTTTATTAGAAAAAACACACACACATATATAATCCACTCTGAAGAGCCACGTGGCTTCATACCTTGTCATCCGCGATTACAGCGCAAGTAAAACATTGTCAGACTGCAGGAGCCAAATACTACTCAATGCGCACTGCACCAGAGAGTAATACAAATTCACTTTATCACCTTGGGAAACGCGATTACACCACTGACAAAATGCACGTGCCAAGGACCACACTAATGCGCACCGCGACAAGTCAAGAACACAAATTCACTTTCATCTAACGACACTGAAGGAACGCTGATGCACTTGTATCCATTTTTTCTAATGTGATACGCTTCTATAATTTCCCGTACACCTTGGTCCTTGTGTTTAGCAATTACTACAGTGTCTTGAAAGACAGGGACGCACCCCCACTTCGCACAATGCTGAGCAGCATGGGAATGCTTGTAGTCTCGCAACGTGCGCTTGTGCTCCAAGAGTCTCAGGTTTAGGCAGCGCCTCGTTTGCCCGATATACACTTTTTGGTAGCACGAAACTGGTATCGAATACACTACTGCCACGCTGCAAGGAACGAACGGCGACACGTGCTTGACTTTGCTGAGTGTATGCTTGGCTGCTCCTGATATCTTCTTGTCAACTGTGGTGTTATTGGTGTCAGCTGTGATGCATTTTGTCAGTGGTGTCATCGCATTTGCCACGGTGATAAAGTGAATTTACAGTACGGTCTGATGCAGTGCGCATTGGGGGGTATTTGGCACGTGCAGTGTGGCAATGCTGTACTTGCGCTGTAATCGCGGACAAGATATGAAGCCACGTGGCTCTTCAGAGTGAATTGTATATATGTGTGTTTTTTCTAATAAAATTCACTTGAGAGTTCAGCGCTGTTTCGTCGTTAGTTCTTTTGTCCCGTCCTTTTTGCGCTGCCTTTTCGATATGGTCACTATGAACCAATTAGCCCAACTTGCCATCGTTCCGTTGCTCCGAGTCGGCCGCTTGCGGAAGGGGTTGTGCTTTGACCTCTAGCTCTCAAGGTCAAAACTGGTCACCCCGTAAAGAGCAGCCGAGGTGGCGTAGTGCAGGTTTCGCTACAAAAAACAAAACAAGAAGCACAAGTCAAGGATATTGAGAGACGATGGAAAGCGTGACCGGTTTATTCGGACACTCGGACGAAAAGCACAATTAACTGGTGATGATGATTATGTACAGGTGATGATGATGCCGGGGACATGGGAGCGAGCACTGATGATAATGGACCGATTACGAGGAAATGTCCGTAACGTGTTGAAGAGCACAGAGTCGTGGTCAGGGTGTCTCACATAATTACCCCTCCGCGGCCGGAAGCGGCCACCTGACCGCGACTTATTGTTGTGTCCTGCGGTTGAACGGCTTGAGGCGAGATACGTGTACGATTTCGGTACCACGGCGGCGCCGATCTGACGACTGGTCTACTGGCGTCACACGGTAATTAACTGGCGACGTCTGGTCTGTGATTTTGTATGGACCAAGAAAGCGATGAAGGAATTTTTCGCACAGACCGGGTACACGAACAGGGGTCCATAACAATACTTCATCACCCGGCCGAAATTGAACAGAGCGATGTGCGACGTCGTAGCGAGCTTTGCGTTCTTGTTGTTGACTTTCGGTTCGACTGCGTGCGAGTTCGCGGCAGTGGGCGAGCCGTGAAACGTACTGCTCCCGAGATGACATTTCAGAGGGGACAGGAGCATAGAAGAAAGTTGACTCGAAGGTAATAGAGGGAGAGCGGCCAAAGACTAGGAAGAATGGTGAATATCCAGTCGTTTTTTGCGTTGCAGTATTGTACGCAAAAGTCACAAATGGCAGGATGGTATCCCAGTTGCGATGATCGGGGCTGATGTACATCGAGAGCATGTCCGCGAGGGTTCGATGGAATCTCCGCGATGGAAGCCAGCGAAGTCGGGTGGATCTCGCTGGCGGCTGATAAAACATTGCGGGGGAGGCGTAGCCGTGGCGCTGGCTGGATCGAGCGTCATGGGCATGGTCTCCTGAGTCAGACGGCGGCCCCAACGGAGCTCCAGGAGTGGCGCTGCAGAGGTAGACTGCGGGATCGAAACGCACCCTCCACCACTTGAGAGACGATGGAAAGCGTGACCGGTTTATTCGGACACTCGGACGAAAAGCACAATTAACTGGTGATGATGATTATGTACAGGTGATGATGATGCCGGGGACATGGGAGCTAGCACTGATGATAATGGACCGATTACGAGGAAATGTCCGTAACGTGTTGAAGAGCACAGAGTCGTGGTCAGGGTGTCTCACAATATATAAGAGCATGAAACATTGGCCACCTATCTGTGTGATTCGCCGAAAATGTTCCCCAGATACGACAATCTTCTCCGGCCCCTACAATGTAAATCCCTCAGCTCTCTCCTCCAACCCCTCGCTTTCTTTCCCTCCCCTCTCACCCTCTGTGCATTGCATGATAAATGCAATGCAGGTTTACTCAGCTCAATTCAATTTTACCGCGTTCGCACTGCGCGCGCGTCTCATGTTTCTTTTTTTCTTAGTGCATGTGGCAACTCGAGCTGGATCTCCTTTTTATCTTAACGGTAACTTTTGCGCACTCGATACAAGGACACAGAAAAAGATGACACGAAGACAAGCGCAGACTAACACGGGGACACAGAAAAAGATGACACGAAGACAAGCGCAGACTAACACAGTTGTTAGTCTGCGCTTGTCTTCGTGTCATCTTTTTCTGTGTCCTCATATCGAGTGCGCAAAAGTTACCGTTAAGATGTTAAACCAACTAGCCCGCTTATCCCTGTTGTTACAGTGGATCTCCTTTGTTTTAATATTTTCTTTTATATAGCCGCTCATAGCCAGGGTGTTAACGCCTTGTTTTTGGTAAAGAAAAAAACCTTTCTTAGTTGGACCGATGCCGTCCTCTCAAAACACTGATGCATTTATTTCCCCATAGACCGGTTGGTGGACCGGAAAGCTCTGATAAGATCTCTGGACACACAATGCGCGTGCGTGAAACCGGGCATCTTTTGTTTGAAAACGGTTACTTGAAAATCCCGAAAAAGGAACGATTCTAGATAAGACAATACACGCATCGATAATGGAGGAGGAGTACAATACTATACCTTTATCTCATAAACCACGTATCGGTATCTTTTAGAACGTTTGTGGATGCGTTCACTTACTGCGCGAAAAAATCGTCGCATCAGGTCGTTCTCTGTTGGCGATGTGGGTCTTTCAACGTTTCATGATCGATTGGACGGACTTTCAGCGAAGGTGGACGCACTTTTAGCGAATGTTTTGACACTCTTTTGGCGCAGTTTTGATGCGAGAAAGCTTTCGCGCTTCTCTCAGCTTTGTTTAGGAAGGGATGGAGTTGAATTTCAAAGAGGGATCGGTCGGCCGAAGTCGATGATCGAAGCGATGATCCGATGATCGAAGGCTCGTTGGATCGACGCCGACGCCACACAGCCGGCGGTGGTCTACTCCAAGTAAACACAAAATGTAGAATATGCACACTTTATTTACATTACGTATTTACAACTTTCATGGCTCGTGATCGCCACAAAGAGGTCGGACAAGGCCCCCGTCGAGAGGGGCTCGCCGCTCTCTACCTCTCCTCTCTCTGTTCCTCTACAATCATTCCCAGAACTTCAAACTCCTCGATTTTACCAACAAAACTCCGCCCACAAAAGGGACGTCACAACTTGAGAGTGACGACGGCTCATTGATTAGCCCACACTAGGCTACGGATTGGCCACCGGGACAAACAAAGCTAGGTGGGTTCAAAATAGTCACGTGACCCACCTTTCTCACTCTCACACAGAAACGCTAAGGAATTCTGCAAAACACAAATATACCAGAAATGAAAACCAACCAACTAAAAGCAGACCTACCGACGGGAATCGGCTCTCGGGCGGCACGTCTTAAAGTATTGTTCATACCATGCACGCCTATGTTTGTGCACCCCGCCGCCCAAATTCCTTTCGTTTGTAGACACGTGGAGCGCCTAACAAAGCCTGGTCGCCTCCCTAATGACGCATCCCATCCGCCAAGTCGTCAGGTTCAGACGTGTGACGAACGGAAACTTGGCCCAGTAACTTTGAGCAGTGCAACTGCCGCAGACAGAACGTCTGGTGACATCTTCCTATGCTTGAACGAAGGTTTGACCCCTTGACCGACCTTCAGCTGCCGTCCGCCCCCCTGCGCTGGCTTCTCAAACGAATGCAAGGAAATCCCCCGAAAGCTTACATCGCTTTCAGCTATTATGGCGTGACCAGCGCGTTTGCATGCGCCGTCTCCGGACCTGCTCGTCGGGTGGACACAAAAGTGCGGCGAATAACAAAGAAACCTCCGCGGTCTCGCCTTACGCCCCTCGCGCCCAACTCAACTCGGCCGGCGTGAAAACAAACACAATACAGGTAAAGAAGCTAACACCAGCGAAATATATCTAGTTGCCGGGCGGTTTTAATTAATTAGTGAAGGGGGCGAACTTAACAGATGGTAAAATTTTTCAATTGCTATCGTAAAAACCAATGAAAACAATGAAAACGCTGTTATGCCCTTGTGTTGTGCCTCAAATATGCCTGAGGTTTTTTTTTTTTTTTTTTGCGTTGAATAATGCGGTAACGTGTGCCGCGACAACATTCTCTGCGGTTGCGAACGGTCTTCTCTAAACATACTTCCTCTTCAAGCGTTATTTCAGCCGTTTTTAGGCCTCGTCTGAGAACAGACAAACCAAAATTTCAGCGTTCATGAAGCCTAAGAAGGACTGCTGTCTTTAACAGCACAAAAGCCAATTATTTCATTATTTTACGGTGGCTAATTAAAGGCCTAGATTATTCTATCCCTGTACGCCGACACGTCGCTGTTTGTGGATTTCAACAACTGACTGTGTATTTCTGCGAAAAACCTTTTTGTTGGTAGTTGCCGCTTCTTTGCTGTTGTTTCTTGGCCTCGTTAAAAAGGGGCATCCGTCTAAAAAAAAGGCTTCTTGTATTTTCTACCCGCCGCGGTGGCTCAGTGGCTAAGGCGCTGCGCTGCTGAGCACGAGGTCGCGGGTTCGTTTCCCGGCCGCGGCGGCCGCTTTTCTGATGGAGGCGAAAAGCAAAAACGCCCGTGTGTACGAGATTTAGGCGCACGTTAAAGATCCCCCGGTGGTCAAAATTAATCCGGAGCCCTCCACTACGGCTCGCCTCATCGCCTGCGTTGCGTCGGCGCGTTAAACCCCACAATCAATCAATCAAATCAATTCTTGTATTTTTTGCAGGGTGACACGGGTGGCCCCGTCGTCGCTGCGTGGAAGAACGGCGGCTTCTACCTCATCGGCATTTGGTCGTACGGCACCCCCTGTGCGAGGCAGGAAAAGCGAATTTACCCGAGCGTCTTGACTCGGGTGAGCGCGTTCGCTACGTGGATAGCCCAGTCGGTGAACTCAATCCAGGGCTACATCGCGCTGCCGGAATGACAGCTTTCTTGACGCCTGTTCTAACTACTTGAATAAAGCTGCGAAAGGCGCTGTTTAACATTCTCGTTTCATTTCATTCATTAACCCTTGAAGATCCGAGGGAGGTACATAAGGTCTGCTTTGTGTTCAAGTAACAATAAGCAACAAGAGCGTAGTCACGGACAAATGACATGCGAACGAACGCGCAAAAGGGAAAAAATACTGTTCGGGGATGGCCAATAATGGCGCGCTGCTGGTACATTTGGAAAGACAGATTTACAAACTTTGTAACTGTAATTAAGCCTCGTGTCAGTTTGACTTGACTTTAAATAAATCCCGCGATGTCTATGGTCTGATTCATATTTTCACGATTGCGTTCCATTTGTCGATGACTTTACGTATGAGTAACGGGGTAGAAACAAGAGCAAGAGCACTACATCTAGAACTACGCTGTTTGGCGCAGCGTCCGCTCCCAAACGTAACTTATAGGAGAAAGAGGAAATAACTTTTATTCAACCAGTTTGTTCAGGAGGGCTAGCCCTCCACCCTAGACGTCGGCCAGGAGCCCTTGCGTCCTCGCGTCGTCTTCGTCAAGCTGGATGGTCCACAGTTGATCCGCCGGGTCTGAGCTGAACAGTACGGTCTCCCAGTGCTCACCTGTAGTACCTCCGCAGCCTTGACAAGTCGCCCGAGGTCATGACCGTAATATACGCGCAAGATTGGTCTGATCTTGGCATCTTTGATGCAATGTATCTTTGCATCTTTGATGTAGAGATTTTGGCGCACGTTCAGAATCCCCAGCTGGTCAAAAATAACACGAAGCCCTCCACTACGGGCCACGCCTCAGATAACAGATGTAGCTTCGGTGCATTTGTCCTTACTATCTGTCAATTTCACATTTGACATGTATGTTTAAAACTCCCCGGGGACTGTACGAGACGGAACTGGGGTACGAGTTTCTCTGGAGACGCCGCAAAAACCCGAATGGCATTTTAATGAGGGATGGATGAGCCGGCACGTATAGAGGGCTTGTTCAGGTCGGTACTTCGTAGATAACTCACAACAGGAGACAAGCCTTCCTCTGCCCATCCAGCGGAGTGAGTCAGAGTCTAGGTTAGAAGTGTCGGTTCAAGCTCGGTCGGTAAATGGTCAAGCCGCATCGTGTGCACACTCGTTTCCGACCATGCCGGAGTGGACCGGTGTCCATATCAGGTACAACTTGCCCTTCCGCCCGTCGAGGGAGCGGGATTTTCGTATTTGGGATGCTTCGGGGGAAAACGGCACTATTTCATAATTTAGATCTGCCAACTTAGAGTTGCTCCCTATGAATTCGGTTTTTGGAAAAGCTGCCATCACCAGGGTGATGGCGGCCCCCTCGCCCACCTCTGGCGCCGCCGTTAGTCGAATCCCCCTGACGATTGACTACTGTTAGCGCTCTGGAGCCCCGCCCGATGTAAACAGCGACGTTCACGCACACTATATCCCCCCATTCAGAATGGGTTCGAAATAACAGCCACGAATTTAGGAAAGTTCTCAGTGGCATGCAGTATCTGAGCGCAGAACGTCAACCTATTCCTTGCCAGCCCTTTAGATAAGCTAAATCCAAAGAAACCACATTTACAGCGCAGCATTTCTCTGTGTACTAATTGGACTCGTAAAGGCAAGCAACAAGATGACCTGGAGGATCCTGTTACCGGCATCTCTCCCTGTGTCTTGTTTTTTTTTTAAGAAGAGCTAGAGAGCCCTGAACGCGCTATTGTTTCCGAATCCATGGGGTTTGGGTTTTGGTGTCACACACGTATATTCCCTTAGTGCTTGCATTACTAGTTTGCTGCATTGGGCCAAGGACGGCGTAATTCTGGAGGGGGGGGGTACGGTGCCAAACGAACAACCCCGGCCAGGTTACCAGCGACCCTGCGGGCTCCAAGAAGCCCGCAGTTTTAGCGGACAGTTGCAGCTTGCAACCACTGACGGGATGGTTGTGCTCTTTCCATGCTTGCTACTTTTCTTGCAGGCCCTAATCGGCTTTATTTTGCATATGAAGTCGCAGCCTCCCAGGAGAATGGCGGGAGGTGCCTTGACTGCAATTTGCATCGCCATCCTACCTACAACTTGTCAATTTAAACAAAAAAAATGCAGCGCTGATTTTTGTACCCAATTTCTGCGAGTAAGCATATATTTGACCTGGAACTATCAGGTGTGCAGCAAGGTAAAATCGACGAAAACGCTGTTTTATGCAAACCTGAATGAAAATGTTTTAAGGAGACAGGGACACAAGATCTCAATGTTGTTTCATGAAAGCAAGAGCAAGTAGCGCTCGCATTGAGCGCCTACCCTTTTTTAAATAACGCGAGAATCATGCAGTGTAGATACGTCACTCAGGCACAGCGGTGTCAAATTGTGAGAAATTCCGCACATGGAGAATAAATGTAGTAATTAAAAAGAAAATTCTTTTTACGTCAATGAAAACATTTTTTTCCCGTGTGGGGACGGCGTATCTTTTCCAGTTTTTTCAGATGCCTTTAAGCAGTTGGAGTTACTGCAGATTTTCCTCCATTTTTTTAGCGATAAGCTAAATGGTGCATTCGACATCTTTACATAGGGCCGTGATTGGAATCTGACGAGTCACAATTAAATATTCGCTTGATTCACCGCACTCTGTGAGAGTTCCATGTTACGAAAATAATTTGAAAGGACGCAATGGTCTTAAACCTTAGCAGTGGCTTGTCTCGGTTATGCCGGGATATACGCAGCGTGAGCTAAGGTTCAGCTGGTTTATTTTTAGCTATCCTGGTTATCTAGGATTAGCTTTATTATCATGCTTACTGCTGATTCAATGACACACACACGGTGTGCGCATTAAGTGGTATTCACAAGACGGAGCGTTCCAGCGGAGAAATACGAGGGAGGTCGTGACGTCAGCACAGGCTGACTTCCGCTCAGCCAGCTCCTTCGATCACACGGAGGAATCGGAGGATGCGTCTGTCGGACGGACATCAGTGTTTGCAGTTGCCTATCTCTAAAGCAGAGCTGCCGTAGCGCCGCCGATTCCGCTACGGCGGCAATTTGTGCTAACGTACTGATCCTGTCAGCCGCCGAAAAATTGGCCGTGGACGCGATGCAGGCGCTGCCGCGGGTAGAGAACGGCGCGCGACGCGCGAGGCAGTGGGTGGGGATACGCGCGCTGGGAGCAGCCGGCCGGTCCGCCTACGGGCCCGCATACAGATGTTAGGCTTAACACTGCGGCGAATATTCGATTGCCGTTCTCGCAAGCGGCGCATATGGCGATTTTAAATGCAGAGCATTTCAGTAACTCACGATGTCACCCGCGTTGACGTCCGTAGTCGTAGTCCGCACCGTCGTTGTCCCCACCCCTCCCCCTGCACTATATATAAAAAAAAACTAGCCGGCGCCTGGTTTCGATCCCTCGACGCTGCGGGCGGAACGCAATGTACATGGTGCTCTACCCACTGCGCCACAAAGCCGACACAGAATGGGAAGCTACGAACGCGCCTTATATCCTTGACTCATTCAAACTACGTCAAGAAGCTGCTGATGTGCTCGCATCGCGCTCTCTCGCCGCGGTCGGTTCGCGCTTAAACCACATATGTCGTTCGCGCGCGCTCCGGTCGCTAACATCTGTGGCGTGATCGTGGTGGCGCGATCGTGACATCACGCCACAGCATCACGCGTTCGTGTGGTGGCGCGATTTCGGCGCTATAACACTCTCTCGCGAGGGGCATTGGATTGGATTCGATTGAATTGGATTGGCTTGGATTGGCTTGGCTTGGCTTGGCTTGGCTTGGATTGTATTTGGATTGGATTGGATTAAAGTGGATTGTGTTGGATTGTGTTGCGTCATAGCCGCGCCACGTTGCGTCATAGCCACTCCACGTTTCGTCATAGCCGCGGCAGGGGGTTCACGGCACGTTTCACCATCGACTGCATCGACAATGTCTAGGCTGGAAGAGAAGAGCGGAAATGCTCTGCATTTGATCGTGCCCCTCGCGAGGGGGATGTTAACGCTGGATTTTTTTAATGCAACTTTCCATCACATCATTACCCCCTTTTTCGTATGTGCAGCTCTGTTTGCGCCTTGGGGAGTGATAACAAGCTATCCCTCGAGCTACCTGCGCCGGCCTGCGCCACTTCGCGGCCGCGGCCGCCGCTCGCCCAGCGATCGTGCTGGTGGTATACGCGGCTCGCTCAGTGCGCCTGTCGTGTGCACGGCGCATTTGCACGTCCATTGTAAAAGAAGCAATAAAAATAGAGTGCCTGCAACCGCTCTAGAACTTGAGTCGCGGCCAGCTGCCCGACGAGCAGGCGAAATCCCGCCGCCTCCGCCGCCAAGCATCGGATCATTTGTGGCTCGCGAGCAGAAGCTCCGACCTCCGATCGGAGCGGTGCGCCGGAGAGAAGCCGTGACGTAGGGGTCACGTGATGCGCACTCCTAGGAGCCAAACAGCGGATTTCTCCGTCGTGTGGTTACCCCTTTATGTGACACACGTATATTTATCAAGCGGCTCCGGCGCAGCGTCACCAATCGCCCCAGAGCTAAGCTGGTTCCACAGGCGCACGCCGGTGTTGCTGCAACGCACGAGCCACCGGTTCACACCCGGCCACCCCTCGCATGATGGTCAAGTGGACGGGGCCGCCACGTGTGGAGCGGAGGTCGGCAAAGACGCTGGGCGCGTGGGGTGTGTGAGAGAGGCCGGGAAGCGAGCAATGTTCTGTGTGCCGTGTGAAGTCACTGGTCCTCGCGCATGCGCAGCGCGGCTCTCCAGTAGCCACGCGAAACTGCTCAACCTCGGCCAGTGTAGCTCACGCTACAAAAGGCCCTTACATCTGTGATGGGAAAAATGAGCCATCAAAGAATGTGTTATAAAAGAGCGCGGGAAACAATGCTACAGAAAGAGCACACAGACAGGGCGCTGACTAACAACTGAGTTTATTGTCACTGAACGGGCAGTGGCTGCAGTATTGTTTCCCGCGCAGTTTCGAAACTCAGTTATGTACCAACTGGCCCGCCTTTAATCCGTGTTGCCCTCACTGAAGGCATTAAAAGCGGTACACCCGTTTTATGTTTTAGTGGTGTGCACGGTATAGTCTACGAGTGCGAGTAAAGATCAGGGTAGTATGCCGATGAAGATTTGGGGCCGTCGGGTGCATTTTTCTAACCAAGTAAGGACAATGATCTTGAATTAGCCTGGGGCATTAGCGGCGGAGCGGGGGGGGGGGGGGGAAGGAGGGGCTGGTTGTTGTGCTCTGGAAATGCTTTCGCTCGCTGTACTCTTTCCGGTGAGACCCTTGAGGCCCTTTATCCCACCGCATGCTCAATCTATGGCATATGCATGCCGATTTTTCCACTGCCTCTCTGTAGTCTTCCCGGGCCCGTTGTCACCAGCTGCCGTCGTAGCAGATAAATCGCATACGCCTCTTAGCTTGAACGATTGCCTCCTTCAACTGACTCCAGCGTATTCGACGCCGTGTCCCCACAGTCCCGCAGAAATGCGAGGGAAAAAAATCGCAGCCCCTTTCTTCAAAGAAGGATGGTTGAATTGCGAAGCATTCTCCCATTCAACCTGAGTGAAAGTCAAAGTAAAAAAATGGTTCCAATCCACGCTGTGAAGGCGGTTGGAAAGAGCTTTAAACGACACCCACAACAATTGCCCATGCGACGTCATTTGAATTCACACACACGGCGCTTTTAAAGAGTGAAACCAGAGATTCTGCCAGGCGTTACCTAGAATACATGGGGGCGCCATCCCGAACGCAGCAGCAGCGTCGGCCATGGCAGGGCTAGAGCGGCGGACGCCGCCGCTGTAGCCCGGCAGTGAGTCGGAAGAAAGAAAACGAAGAGGGGCGTCTTTGGAAGGGTGAGACAGCGGAATCTAGCCATCCTGATGTGCTAGCGTGGGGCTACACCACTGCGCGACACAAGCGCACACACCGAAGCAATTCGGCATGTGAGCTTAGTGATCCCCATTTATACCGATTTAAACTAGTTAGTTTAGTAAGTTCGAGAATTGCGAGAAAGCTGAGGGAACTCTTACAATCGCTATTTATCAGAACCAGTTGCTCCTTCCGCCTTTTGTAATACCTCTTAAAACACATCCGAATTGGTATTCACCAATTTAGAAAACGTAGTCCCATTCGTGGCAAGCAGTGCGCAAAACTTAGCGTTTCTCTAGCGGTCAGATGTCTATATGTGGTTTGTACATTTTGTTTTTCCGTTCTGCAGACCAATCCTTAACGTATGTTTGCCTTAAGACCACTTAATTCCGTCGAGTCCGGGTTGCCCGGGAGGGGCAGTCGAATAAGTTAATCAAGCCGTGCGAACTAAGCGCGCAATGAACGCGAAGCTGCCTCAGAATAGGCCCAAAACAAGCGTCGCTAAAGCAGACGACAAAGCCGTACCGCCGACTCCGCCACCGGCGAGCAAACACTTCCGCCCGGGGAACGCTGAGTAACCTCAGACGTGAATTGAGCCACCGTTTTAGGGGGGTTGCGGATAAGGCAGGCAAAGAGTTCTTCCTTCACTCCTCGCATTAGAAACCTCAGCTTCTTTTCTTCAGTCATTTCGGTGTCCGCGAATTCGCTGCGCCATTTACAGTGTGCTCCGGGAGCGAAACCCTCCACCTCTTCCTCCCCCCCGCGCCCCGCCTCCTTTGCGTTGGGAGTTTGTTGTTCCACACGCCACGAAGAAACCGTTGGCTGGTAGAGCTAGAAAGCTTTGCTTTAAAAATCCAAGCTGCTTCGACAGTATCTGAGTGGCACGATGGCATAGGCGTTGGCTTCAAACCCAGGGAGCCCAGGTTCAATTCCGACCACGGGAGCGTTTTTTTTTTTTTTTTTTTTGAAGCGGTTGATGGGCCTTCGCTTATCCTCCTTATCATTTTGTGAATCCCATTGTGCAAGTTGGCTTTTCTGGCGTGCAATGTGCCCGAGGAGTGGAGCCATAAGTGAGGCATAGGACGCTTCGGCTTAGAAGCTTCGTCGCTCTGTTCGCATTGCCCCAACATTGTACAGGGAGCCATTATCAACCACTGGGTTCTTACAAGAGGGAGGTCACATTTCTTGCTCTTCCAGTGGCGTCATGTGAACACTAAATACAAGGGTATGAACGCTACGCCCCGCTCGCTGATGCACTCTTGGAGAGAGAGAGAGACTTTAATGATGAATAGAGTGAGTGAGTGAGTGAGTGAGTGAGTGAGTGAGGAAGTGAGTGAGTGAGTGAGTGAGTGAGTGAGTGAGTGAGTGAGTGAGTGAGTGAGTGAGTGAGTGAGTGAGTGAGTGAGTGAGTGAGTGAGGGAGTGAGTGACTGTGCTTTACTGATATAGGAAGTGGAAGAGAAGTGGACTGGGGATATATTGAACTCATTTGAGAGTTCACCAGCATACAACCCAGTATGCGCGAATAGGAGTGGGAAAGTAAAAGGGGAGAGGTGAGAAATAAATGGGGACAGAGAAAGACGGAGAGAGAGAGAAATAGATGGGGGGTTGGCCGGCCGGCAAATCAGGAAGAGAAGTCAACGTAGCAGCGAGTTTGGCTTGCACACCGTATGGGAATGCTGAAGGGGGAAGATAAGTGAAGGCACGTAGTCACACAAGAACGCTCACAAACAGTAACAGTCACAGGAACAAAAGTTCCTCAGGGCACTTTACTCTGCTTACGTGCTTTGAAGGAGGAAGCTTGGCGATAGGTACTAAAAGATGCTCTGCCGCAACACAATATTTGAATCGCTATTTTCGCTTTCACTCCTTCATTTTTTGGCGCAAATTACTTCAACCGCCTTCTTTCCAGCTACACCGTGTATGCGTTTCTTTATTCGCTTTACGGCGCAAATTAAGTGAGCAAGCCCACTGGCACACGCCACAGTTTCCCTAGAATCAGGGTTCTGTGCAACTTGTATGCGCCTATTCTACTCACGTGCCATCAAGATCAGGTGTCACGCATCAGGCAGTATTGTACAACATTACTTTTCAAATTTATAGTCCAGAGTGCCATCCGACGGTATTATAATCACTTCACTGTATCGACGCCCACCGGCATTTTATAATATAATTGCTCCGCGTCTGGCACTATATCGCTCTAGATTGCGCTAAAGCTAGGCAACCTAAACTAAACATAACTTAACATGACCTAATGTGCACAAAGAAATCATTCAAAACACCAAAACTAACCCAAGTTTGTGGGAATCGTGGAGAACCGCGATCCCGAGCCGGCGCATGCTTCGGGAGAGACTTGTGCGCTGCAACCTGTCCGGCGCTCCGCTGGTTCGTCGGCGTCCCCCGAGAGATGGCACCACCTATTTGTGCGGGCATAGGCGCGCGGGCGCGGGCGGTGCGAACGTGTGCGCGCGGGAGTCGGGAGAGTCTCGTCGGAGACCCGGTCGGGGCTGGTTCGGCGGAACATCGCGGTGGTGGCGGATACGTGTATCTCAGGTGGCAAGTTTGTCACGCGGCGTGAGTGCCTGCCTCCTGTTTGCGATTACGACCCAGACGGCGTGATTCGTGCACGCCGTCGAGCCTTGTGCTCGCATGCTTTGGGATTCTCCAAATAAACGGCTGTGCTTCGGCACTACTGTCTACTGTGTTCTTGTATCAGCGAACCTAGCTGGGCTGCCGTAGGCATGGGAGCCCACGTGGTGGCCGACGCCGCAGTACTGGCTAGGTCGCCCCGAGGAACCCCTCACATATCCAACATGACGCCCGAACATGGGTCTCGTCTTCACACGAATTCGATGTTGCTAGCTCCCCGAGAAATGCGTTGCTGCAGTCGCAGCCGCTACGCTTTGTCCAGAAGACTTCGGACGAAACGCCTCACGACAGTCGGCTGCAGGCACACAGTTATGTTACCCTATACAGCCGTGACGGCAAATGTGTAAACCTTCCTACATGCACCAGGCGGTACGTCCGAAGGATACCTCCGAGCACCGCAGTCGCGCCCCGCTTGCCAGACGGGAGGTACGTAGGCCTTGTTCCAACATGGCGGTGGGTCGCCTTTCTCGTAGCGACGTCCCGCGCAGTCGCGTCGGCGGTGCCGGTTGAAGTTTCCGGCAGGCGCGGCGGACACTACCGAGCGAGGCTGCGGCGTTTGGGAGTTTGCAAGCCGCACGATGAACCCGCCGCTACTGCGCTTCGAGTCCGAGGCGAAGTGTTTGCCGATTTGACGCCTGACAAAGCGCGAAGTCCCCCTATCGCTGCGGGGGCAAGCGGGAGCAATGGGACCGTTGTCTCCGCGCTTCCGGAGTGCGTGCGTCTCGATGCCGTGAAGTCTCCGCTCGAGATTGCGTTTAGGCAGTAAGAGCTTCGGGCGGCTCGGCAGCGGGCTCGTTGGTCGCGAGAGATCGCCAGTCTTAGTAAGAGACGGACTCTCAGGCGACCTATACCGATGATGTGCGCCCGTTAGCCGCTGGTATTGCGGTTGGCGCTGGCTCTACGGCAGCTTGTATTGCTGCGAGTGAGTGTCAGTAGCCCCGCCTGCTTGATGCTGACGCAGCTTTGACGACCAACACACCTAGCCGAAATTACTCGGACGGGTGTTTCGATGCCGACCCCCCGTAATAGTCAGGCGAGCTGCCTCCAGGTGGGGGTGGCTGCTGAAGCACAGAAGCCGGACTCGTGATTCCGCGAGCAAGCGAACGTGCAAGGGGGAGTACCCTCGGGCATCGTTGTTACCCTATTTGGCGAGGTCGTCGATAACGTTTCCGGCCAGCCACAGACGATTGCAGAGTTCCGCTGCTCCCAACTTCAAGTATGGGAATCGTTTGCACTAGTCGGTGAAAGCAAGACCTGCAGCAAACGGATACCACCGGGAGCCACGCCACTCACCACTGCCACGGACTGCCAGGATGGCCTGCTGAACCACCAGCGGGGCCGAGCGCGACCCGTGGAGCTACCGCCAGTTGCTGCTTTGGTGTGCCGGGCGGCAGCCAGCCGTTCGGGAGGACCTGCAGCCGAAACGGCCACGGAACCCAGGAGGCGGCGGGATCTGGCGCCGACGCGAGCGGCGCGAGCCTTCCGGCAGCCACAGTGGGCGCAACCGTTCCTGTTGCCGCCTCGAGCTGGGAGGGGGGGGGGGGTTCGCATCATGGTGGTACCCCGGCGTTCGTCGGCTGCGGCTTCAGGCTACCCCCGGGCCTGCCAACCTGCTGTGCTGCCCAGCCGCGAAGGACTCGGAACCTGCGCAATGTGTTTGCGGGTTTGTGAGGCCAGCATCGCGACGACGGCATCGTGTGGCGAACCCTGGGTGGCGTTCGGTGGCTTTTTTGCTGACTTGGTGCGTGGTGACGAGTGTGGTGTAACGTGGTGTCACTCGAGCTCAATGGCGTCTAGTTATTAGGGGGGAGGAGTGTGGGAATCGCGGAGAACCGCGATCCCGAGCCGCCGCATGGTTCGGGAGAGACTTCCGCGCTGAAACCGGTCCGGCGCTCCGCTGGTTCGTCGGCGTCCCTCGAGATATGGCACCACCGATCTGTGCGGGCATGGGCGCGCGGGCGCGGGCGGCGCGAACGTGTGCGCGCGGGAGTCCAGAGTCTCGTCGGAGAC